>NW_026614078.1:0-642392 GCF_026230105.1 Diorhabda sublineata | reverse complement strand
AATGGGCTTCAATGGATGTTATTCGATGATATCTGACAAAGTTAGATGCAAACTCACTCAAATATATGAGAAATGTTGAAATTCGACTTCACATTAGGAAGATAGACTTTGAAAATTTTCAATTATTACAAAGTGACAGTTGACCTCAATGGGCTTCAAAGGATGTTATTCGATGATATCTGACAAAGTTAGATGCAAACTCACTCAAATATATGAGAAATGTTGAAATTCGACTTCACATTAGGAAGATAGACTTTGAAAATTTTCAATTATTACAAAGTGACAGTTGACCTCAATAGGCTTCAATGGATGTTATTCGATGATATCTGACAAAGTTAGATGCAAACTCACTCAAATATATGAGAAATGTTGAAATTCGACTTCAAATTAGGAAGATAGACTTTGAAAATTTTCCATATTTTCAAAGTGACAGTTGACCTCAATGGGCTTCAATGGATGTTATTCGATGATATCTGACAAAGTTAGATGCAAACTCACTCAAATATATGAGAAATGTTGAAATTCGACTTCACATTAGGAAGATAGACTTTGAAAATTTTCAATTATTACAAAGTGACAGTTGAACTCAATGGTCTTCAATCGATGTTATTCGATGATATCTGACAGAGTTAGATGCAAACTCACTCAAATATATGAGAAATGTTGAAATTCGACTTCACATTAGGAATATAGACTTTGAAAATTTTCAATTATTACAAAGTGACAGTTGACCACAATGGTCTTCAATCGATGTTATTCGATGATATCTGACAAAGTTAGATGCAAACTCACTCAAATATATGAGAAATGTTGAAGTTCGACTTCACATTAGGAAGATAGACTTTGAAAATTTTCAATTATTACAAAGTGACAGTTGACCTCAATGGGCTTCAAAGGATGTTATTCGATGATATCTGACAAAGTTAGATGCAAACTCACTCAAATATATGAGAAATGTTGAAATTCGACTTCACATTAGGAAGATAGACTGAAAATTTTCAATTATTACAAAGTGACAGTTGACCTCAATAGGCTTCAATGGATGTTATTCGATGATATCTGACAAAGTTAGATGCAAACTCACTCAAATATATGAGAAATGTTGAAATTCGACTTCAAATTAGGAAGATAGACTTTGAAAATTTTCAATTATTACAAAGTGACAGTTGACCTCAATGGTCTTCAATCGATGTTATTCGATGATATCTGACAAAGTTAGATGCAAACTCACTCAAATATATGAGAAATGTTGAAATTCGACTTCAAATTAGGAAGATAGACTTTGAAAATTTTCCATATTTTCAAAGTGACAGTTGACCTCAATGGGCTTCAATGGATGTTATTCGATGATATCTGACAAAGTTAGATGCAAACTCACTCAAATATATGAGAAATGTTGAAATTCGACTTCACATTAGGAAGATAGACTGAAAATTTTCAATTATTACAAAGTGACAGTTGACCTCAATAGGCTTCAATGGATGTTATTCGATGATATCTGACAAAGTTAGATGCAAACTCACTCAAATATATGAGAAATGTTGAAATTCGACTTCACATTAGGAAGATAGACTTTGAAAATTTTCAATTATTACAAAGTGACAGTTGAACTCAATGGTCTTCAATCGATGTTATTCGATGATATCTGACAGAGTTAGATGCAAACTCACTCAAATATATGAGAAATGTTGAAATTCGACTTCACATTAGGAATATAGACTTTGAAAATTTTCAATTATTACAAAGTGACAGTTGACCACAATGGTCTTCAATCGATGTTATTCGATGATATCTGACAAAGTTAGATGCAAACTCACTCAAATATATGAGAAATGTTGAAATTCGACTTCAAATTAGGAAGATAGACTTTGAAAAATTTTCCATATTTTCAAAGTGACAGTTGACCTCAATGGGCTTCAATGGATGTTATTCGATGATATCTGACAAAGTTAGATGCAAACTCACTCAAATATATGAGAAATGTTGAAATTCGACTTCACATTAGGAAGATAGACTTTGAAAATTTTCAATTATTACAAAGTGACAGTTGACCTCAATGGTCTTCAATCGATGTTATTCGATGATATCTGACAGAGTTAGATGCAAACTCACTCAAATATATGAGAAATGTTGAAATTCGACTTCAAATTAGGAAGATAGACTTTGAAAATTTTCAATTATTACAAAGTGACAGTTGACCTCAATGGACTTCAATGGATGTTATTCGATGATATCTGACAAAGTTAGATGCAAACTCACTCAAATATATGAGAAATGTTGAAATTCGACTTCACATTAGGAAGATAGACTTTGAAAATTTTTCAATTATTACAAAGTGACAGTTGACCTCAATGGTCTTCAATCGATGTTATTCGATGATATCTGACAAAGTTAGATGCAAACTCACTCAAATATATGAGAAATGTTGAAATTCGACTTCACATTAGGAAGATAGACTTTGAAAACTTTCAATTATTACAAAGTGACAGTTGACCTCAATGGGCTTCAATGGATGTTATTCGATGATATCTGACAAAGTTAGATGCAAACTCACTCAAATATATGAGAAATGTTGAAGTTCGACTTCACATTAGGAAGATAGACTTTGAAAATTTTCAATTATTACAAAGTGACAGTTGACCTCAATGGGCTTCAATGGATGTTATTCGATGATATCTGACAAAGTTAGATGCAAACTCACTCAAATATATGAGAAATGTTGAAATTCGACTTCACATTAGGAAGATAGACTTTGAAAATTTTCAATTATTACAAAGTGACAGTTGACCTCAATGGGCTTCAAAGGATGTTATTCGATGATATCTGACAAAGTTAGATGCAAACTCACTCAAATATATGAGAAATGTTGAAATTCGACTTCACATTAGGAAGATAGACTTTGAAAATTTTCAATTATTACAAAGTGACAGTTGACCTCAATAGGCTTCAATGGATGTTATTCGATGATATCTGACAAAGTTAGATGCAAACTCACTCAAATATATGAGAAATGTTGAAATTCGACTTCAAATTAGGAAGATAGACTTTGAAAATTTTCCATATTTTCAAAGTGACAGTTGACCTCAATGGGCTTCAATGGATGTTATTCGATGATATCTGACAAAGTTAGATGCAAACTCACTCAAATATATGAGAAATGTTGAAATTCGACTTCACATTAGGAAGATAGACTTTGAAAATTTTCAATTATTACAAAGTGACAGTTGAACTCAATGGTCTTCAATCGATGTTATTCGATGATATCTGACAGAGTTAGATGCAAACTCACTCAAATATATGAGAAATGTTGAAATTCGACTTCACATTAGGAATATAGACTTTGAAAATTTTCAATTATTACAAAGTGACAGTTGACCACAATGGTCTTCAATCGATGTTATTCGATGATATCTGACAAAGTTAGATGCAAACTCACTCAAATATATGAGAAATGTTGAAGTTCGACTTCACATTAGGAAGATAGACTTTGAAAATTTTCAATTATTACAAAGTGACAGTTGACCTCAATGGGCTTCAAAGGATGTTATTCGATGATATCTGACAAAGTTAGATGCAAACTCACTCAAATATATGAGAAATGTTGAAATTCGACTTCACATTAGGAAGATAGACTGAAAATTTTCAATTATTACAAAGTGACAGTTGACCTCAATAGGCTTCAATGGATGTTATTCGATGATATCTGACAAAGTTAGATGCAAACTCACTCAAATATATGAGAAATGTTGAAATTCGACTTCAAATTAGGAAGATAGACTTTGAAAATTTTCAATTATTACAAAGTGACAGTTGACCTCAATGGTCTTCAATCGATGTTATTCGATGATATCTGACAAAGTTAGATGCAAACTCACTCAAATATATGAGAAATGTTGAAATTCGACTTCAAATTAGGAAGATAGACTTTGAAAATTTTCCATATTTTCAAAGTGACAGTTGACCTCAATGGGCTTCAATGGATGTTATTCGATGATATCTGACAAAGTTAGATGCAAACTCACTCAAATATATGAGAAATGTTGAAATTCGACTTCACATTAGGAAGATAGACTGAAAATTTTCAATTATTACAAAGTGACAGTTGACCTCAATAGGCTTCAATGGATGTTATTCGATGATATCTGACAAAGTTAGATGCAAACTCACTCAAATATATGAGAAATGTTGAAATTCGACTTCACATTAGGAAGATAGACTTTGAAAATTTTCAATTATTACAAAGTGACAGTTGAACTCAATGGTCTTCAATCGATGTTATTCGATGATATCTGACAGAGTTAGATGCAAACTCACTCAAATATATGAGAAATGTTGAAATTCGACTTCACATTAGGAATATAGACTTTGAAAATTTTCAATTATTACAAAGTGACAGTTGACCACAATGGTCTTCAATCGATGTTATTCGATGATATCTGACAAAGTTAGATGCAAACTCACTCAAATATATGAGAAATGTTGAAATTCGACTTCAAATTAGGAAGATACACTTTGAAAATTTTCCATATTTTCAAAGTGACAGTTGAACTCAATGGTCTTCAATCGATGTTATTCGATGATATCTGACAGAGTTAGATGCAAACTCACTCAAATATATGAGAAATGTTGAAATTCGACTTCACATTAGGAATATAGACTTTGAAAATTTTCAATTATTACAAAGTGACAGTTGACCACAAAGGTCTTCAATCGATGTTATTCGATGATATCTGACAAAGTTAGATGCAAACTCACTCAAATATATGAGAAATGTTGAAATTCGACTTCACATTAGGAAGATAGACTTTGAAAATTTTCAATTATTACAAAGTGACAGTTGACCTCAATGGTCTTCAATCGATGTTATTCGATGATATCTGACAAAGTTAGATGCAAACTCACTCAAATATATGAGAAATGTTGAAATTCGACTTCACATTAGGAAGATAGACTTTGAAAACTTTCAATTATTACAAAGTGACAGTTGACCTCAATGGGCTTCAATGGATGTTATTCGATGATATCTGACAAAGTTAGATGCAAACTCACTCAAATATATGAGAAATGTTGAAGTTCGACTTCACATTAGGAAGATAGACTTTGAAAATTTTCAATTATTACAAAGTGACAGTTGACCTCAATGGGCTTCAATGGATGTTATTCGATGATATCTGACAAAGTTAGATGCAAACTCACTCAAATATATGAGAAATGTTGAAATTCGACTTCACATTAGGAAGATAGACTTTGAAAATTTTCAATTATTACAAAGTGACAGTTGACCTCAATGGGCTTCAAAGGATGTTATTCGATGATATCTGACAAAGTTAGATGCAAACTCACTCAAATATATGAGAAATGTTGAAATTCGACTTCACATTAGGAAGATAGACTTTGAAAATTTTCAATTATTACAAAGTGACAGTTGACCTCAATAGGCTTCAATGGATGTTATTCGATGATATCTGACAAAGTTAGATGCAAACTCACTCAAATATATGAGAAATGTTGAAATTCGACTTCAAATTAGGAAGATAGACTTTGAAAATTTTCCATATTTTCAAAGTGACAGTTGACCTCAATGGGCTTCAATGGATGTTATTCGATGATATCTGACAAAGTTAGATGCAAACTCACTCAAATATATGAGAAATGTTGAAATTCGACTTCACATTAGGAAGATAGACTTTGAAAATTTTCAATTATTACAAAGTGACAGTTGAACTCAATGGTCTTCAATCGATGTTATTCGATGATATCTGACAGAGTTAGATGCAAACTCACTCAAATATATGAGAAATGTTGAAATTCGACTTCACATTAGGAATATAGACTTTGAAAATTTTCAATTATTACAAAGTGACAGTTGACCACAATGGTCTTCAATCGATGTTATTCGATGATATCTGACAAAGTTAGATGCAAACTCACTCAAATATATGAGAAATGTTGAAATTCGACTTCACATTAGGAATATAGACTTTGAAAATTTTCCATATTTTCAAAGTGACAGTTGACCTCAATGGGCTTCAATGGATGTTATTCGATGATATCTGACAAAGTTAGATGCAAACTCACTCAAATATATGAGAAATGTTGAAGTTCGACTTCACATTAGGAAGATAGACTTTGAAAATTTTCAATTATTACAAAGTGACAGTTGACCTCAATGGGCTTCAAAGGATGTTATTCGATGATATCTGACAAAGTTAGATGCAAACTCACTCAAATATATGAGAAATGTTG
Organism: Diorhabda sublineata; assembly: GCF_026230105.1. Lineage (NCBI taxonomy): Eukaryota > Metazoa > Arthropoda > Insecta > Coleoptera > Chrysomelidae > Diorhabda > Diorhabda sublineata. The sequence continues at coordinate 636,146 of NW_026614078.1, read as the reverse complement.
AAATTCGACTTCACATTAGGAAGATAGACTGAAAATTTTCAATTATTACAAAGTGACAGTTGACCTCAATAGGCTTCAATGGATGTTATTCGATGATATCTGACAAAGTTAGATGCAAACTCACTCAAATATATGAGAAATGTTGAAATTCGACTTCAAATTAGGAAGATAGACTTTGAAAATTTTCAATTATTACAAAGTGACAGTTGACCTCAATGGTCTTCAATCGATGTTATTCGATGATATCTGACAAAGTTAGATGCAAACTCACTCAAATATATGAGAAATGTTGAAATTCGACTTCAAATTAGGAAGATAGACTTTGAAAATTTTCCATATTTTCAAAGTGACAGTTGACCTCAATGGGCTTCAATGGATGTTATTCGATGATATCTGACAAAGTTAGATGCAAACTCACTCAAATATATGAGAAATGTTGAAATTCGACTTCACATTAGGAAGATAGACTTTGAAAATTTTCAATTATTACAAAGTGACAGTTGAACTCAATGGTCTTCAATCGATGTTATTCGATGATATCTGACAGAGTTAGATGCAAACTCACTCAAATATATGAGAAATGTTGAAATTCGACTTCACATTAGGAATATAGACTTTGAAAATTTTCAATTATTACAAAGTGACAGTTGACCACAATGGTCTTCAATCGATGTTATTCGATGATATCTGACAAAGTTAGATGCAAACTCACTCAAATATATGAGAAATGTTGAAATTCGACTTCACATTAGGAATATAGACTTTGAAAATTTTCCATATTTTCAAAGTGACAGTTGACCTCAATGGGCTTCAATGGATGTTATTCGATGATATCTGACAAAGTTAGATGCAAACTCACTCAAATATATGAGAAATGTTGAAGTTCGACTTCACATTAGGAAGATAGACTTTGAAAATTTTCAATTATTACAAAGTGACAGTTGACCTCAATGGGCTTCAAAGGATGTTATTCGATGATATCTGACAAAGTTAGATGCAAACTCACTCAAATATATGAGAAATGTTGAAATTCGACTTCACATTAGGAAGATAGACTGAAAATTTTCAATTATTACAAAGTGACAGTTGACCTCAATAGGCTTCAATGGATGTTATTCGATGATATCTGACAAAGTTAGATGCAAACTCACTCAAATATATGAGAAATGTTGAAATTCGACTTCAAATTAGGAAGATAGACTTTGAAAATTTTCAATTATTACAAAGTGACAGTTGACCTCAATGGTCTTCAATCGATGTTATTCGATGATATCTGAGAGAGCTAGATGCAAACTCACTCAAATATATGAGAAATGTTGAAATTCGACTTCAAATTAGGAAGATAGACTTTGAAAATTTTCCATATTTTCAAAGTGACAGTTGACCTCAATGGGCTTCAATGGATGTTATTCGATGATATCTGACAAAGTTAGATGCAAACTCACTCAAATATATGAGAAATGTTGAAATTCGACTTCACATTAGGAAGATAGACTTTGAAAATTTTCAATTATTACAAAGTGACAGTTGAACTCAATGGTCTTCAATCGATGTTATTCGATGATATCTGACAGAGCTAGATGCAAACTCACTCAAATATATGAGAAATGTTGAAATTCGACTTCACATTAGGAATATAGACTTTGAAAATTTTCAATTATTACAAAGTGACAGTTGACCACAATGGTCTTCAATCGATGTTATTCGATGATATCTGACAAAGTTAGATGCAAACTCACTCAAATATATGAGAAATGTTGAAATTCGACTTCACATTAGGAAGATAGACTTTGAAAATTTTCAATTATTACAAAGTGACAGTTGAACTCAATGGTCTTCAATCGATGTTATTCGATGATATCTGACAGAGTTAGATGCAAACTCACTCAAATATATGAGAAATGTTGAAATTCGACTTCACATTAGGAATGTAGACTTTGAAAATTTTCAATTATTACAAAGTGACAGTTGACCACAATGGTCTTCAATCGATGTTATTCGATGATATCTGACAAAGTTAGATGCAAACTCACTCAAATATATGAGAAATGTTGAAATTCGACTTCAAATTAGGAAGATAGACTTTGAAAATTTTCCATATTTTCAAAGTGACAGTTGAACTCAATGGTCTTCAATCGATGTTATTCGATGATATCTGACAGAGTTAGATGCAAACTCACTCAAATATATGAGAAATGTTGAAATTCGACTTCACATTAGGAATATAGACTTTGAAAATTTTCAATTATTACAAAGTGACAGTTGACCACAATGGTCTTCAATCGATGTTATTCGATGATATCTGACAAAGTTAGATGCAAACTCACTCAAATATATGAGAAATGTTGAAATTCGACTTCAAATTAGGAAGATAGACTTTGAAAATTTTCCATATTTTCAAAGTGACAGTTGACCTCAATGGGCTTCAATGGATGTTATTCGATGATATCTGACAAAGTTAGATGCAAACTCACTCAAATATATGAGAAATGTTGAAATTCGACTTCACATTAGGAAGATAGACTTTGAAAATTTTCAATTATTACAAAGTGACAGTTGACCTCAATGGTCTTCAATCGATGTTATTCGATGATATCTGACAAAGTTAGATGCAAACTCACTCAAATATATGAGAAATGTTGAAATTCGACTTCAAATTAGGAAGATAGACTTTGAAAATTTTCAATTATTACAAAGTGACAGTTGACCTCAATAGGCTTCAATGGATGTTATTCGATGATATCTGACAAAGTTAGATGCAAACTCACTAAAATATATGAGAAATGTTGAAATTCGACTTCAAATTAGGAAGATAGACTTTGAAAATTTTCAATTATTACAAAGTGACAGTTGACCTCAATGGTCTTCAATCGATGTTATTCGATGATATCTGACAGAGTTAGATGCAAACTCACTCAAATATATGAGAAATGTTGAAATTCGACTTCACATTAGGAAGATAGACTTTGAAAATTTTCAATTATTACAAAGTGACAGTTGACCTCAATGGGCTTCAAAGGATGTTATTCGATGATATCTGACAAAGTTAGATGCAAACTCACTCAAATATATGAGAAATGTTGAAATTCGACTTCACATTAGGAAGATAGACTTTGAAAATTTTCAATTATTACAAAGTGACAGTTGACCTCAATAGGCTTCAATGGATGTTATTCGATGATATCTGACAAAGTTAGATGCAAACTCACTCAAATATATGAGAAATGTTGAAATTCGACTTCAAATTAGGAAGATAGACTTTGAAAATTTTCAATTATTACAAAGTGACAGTTGACCTCAATGGTCTTCAATCGATGTTATTCGATGATATCTGAGAGAGCTAGATGCAAACTCACTCAAATATATGAGAAATGTTGAAATTCGACTTCAAATTAGGAAGATAGACTTTGAAAATTTTCCATATTTTCAAAGTGACAGTTGACCTCAATAGGCTTCAATGGATGTTATTCGATGATATCTGACAAAGTTAGATGCAAACTCACTCAAATATATGAGAAATGTTGAAATTCGACTTCACATTAGGAATATAGACTTTGAAAATTTTCAATTATTACAAAGTGACAGTTGACCTCAATGGGCTTCAATGGATGTTATTCGATGATATCTGACAAAGTTAGATGCAAACTCACTCAAATATATGAGAAATGTTGAAATTCGACTTCACATTAGGAAGATAGACTTTGAAAATTTTCAATTATTACAAAGTGACAGTTGACCTCAATGGGCTTCAAAGGATGTTATTCGATGATATCTGACAAAGTTAGATGCAAACTCACTCAAATATATGAGAAATGTTGAAATTCGACTTCACATTAGGAAGATAGACTTTGAAAATTTTCAATTATTACAAAGTGACAGTTGACCTCAATGGGCTTCAATGGATGTTATTCGATGATATCTGACAAAGTTAGATGCAGACTCACTCAAATATATGAGAAATGTTGAAATTCGACTTCACATTAGGAAGATAGACTTTGAAAATTTTCAATTATTACAAAGTGACAGTTGACCTCAATGGGCTTCAAAGGATGTTATTCGATGATATCTGACAAAGTTAGATGCAAACTCACTCAAATATATGAGAAATGTTGAAATTCGACTTCAAATTAGGAAGATAGACTTTGAAAATTTTCAATTATTACAAAGTGACAGTTGACCTCAATAGGCTTCAATGGATGTTATTCGATGATATCTGACAAAGTTAGATGCAAACTCACTAAAATATATGAGAAATGTTGAAATTCGACTTCAAATTAGGAAGATAGACTTTGAAAATTTTCAATTATTACAAAGTGACAGTTGACCTCAATGGTCTTCAATCGATGTTATTCGATGATATCTGACAGAGTTAGATGCAAACTCACTCAAATATATGAGAAATGTTGAAATTCGACTTCAAATTAGGAAGATAGACTTTGAAAGTTTTCCATATTTTCAAAGTGACAGTTGACCTCAATGGGCTTCAATGGATGTTATTCGATGATATCTGACAAAGTTAGATGCAAACTCACTCAAATATATGAGAAATGTTGAAATTCGACTTCACATTAGGAAGATAGACTTTGAAAATTTTCAATTATTACAAAGTGACAGTTGACCTCAATGGGCTTCAAAGGATGTTATTCGATGATATCTGACAAAGTTAGATGCAAACTCACTCAAATATATGAGAAATGTTGAAATTCGACTTCACATTAGGAAGATAGACTTTGAAAATTTTCAATTATTACAAAGTGACAGTTGACCTCAATAGGCTTCAATGGATGTTATTCGATGATATCTGACAAAGTTAGATGCAAACTCACTCAAATATATGAGAAATGTTGAAATTCGACTTCAAATTAGGAAGATAGACTTTGAAAATTTTCAATTATTACAAAGTGACAGTTGACCTCAATGGGCTTCAATGGATGTTATTCGATGATATCTGACAAAGTTAGATGCAAACTCACTCAAATATATGAGAAATGTTGAAATTCGACTTCACATTAGGAAGATAGACTTTGAAAATTTTCAATTATTACAAAGTGACAGTTGAACTCAATGGTCTTCAATCGATGTTATTCGATGATATCTGACAGAGTTAGATGCAAACTCACTTAAATATATGAGAAATGTTGAAATTCGACTTCACATTAGGAATATAGACTTTGAAAATTTTCAATTATTACAAAGTGACAGTTGACCACAATGGTCTTCAATCGATGTTATTCGATGATATCTGACAAAGTTAGATGCAAACTCACTCAAATATATGAGAAATGTTGAAATTCGACTTCACATTAGGAATATAGACTTTGAAAATTTTCCATATTTTCAAAGTGACAGTTGACCTCAATGGGCTTCAATGGATGTTATTCGATGATATCTGACAAAGTTAGATGCAAACTCACTCAAATATATGAGAAATGTTGAAGTTCGACTTCACATTAGGAAGATAGACTTTGAAAATTTTCAATTATTACAAAGTGACAGTTGACCTCAATGGGCTTCAATGGATGTTATTCGATGATATCTGACAAAGTTAGATGCAAACTCACTCAAATATATGAGAAATGTTGAAATTCGACTTCACATTAGGAAGATAGACTTTGAAAATTTTCAATTATTACAAAGTGACAGTTGACCTCAATGGGCTTCAAAGGATGTTATTCGATGATATCTGACAAAGTTAGATGCAAACTCACTCAAATATATGAGAAATGTTGAAATTCGACTTCACATTAGGAAGATAGACTTTGAAAATTTTCAATTATTACAAAGTGACAGTTGACCTCAATAGGCTTCAATGGATGTTATTCGATGATATCTGACAAAGTTAGATGCAAACTCACTCAAATATATGAGAAATGTTGAAATTCGACTTCAAATTAGGAAGATAGACTTTGAAAATTTTCAATTATTACAAAGTGACAGTTGACCTCAATGGTCTTCAATCGATGTTATTCGATGATATCTGAGAGAGCTAGATGCAAACTCACTCAAATATATGAGAAATGTTGAAATTCGACTTCAAATTAGGAAGATAGACTTTGAAAATTTTCCATATTTTCAAAGTGACAGTTGACCTCAATGGGCTTCAATGGATGTTATTCGATGATATCTGACAAAGTTAGATGCAAACTCACTCAAATATATGAGAAATGTTGAAATTCGACTTCACATTAGGAATATAGACTTTGAAAATTTTCAATTATTACAAAGTGACAGTTGACCACAATGGTCTTCAATCGATGTTATTCGATGATATCTGACAAAGTTAGATGCAAACTCACTCAAATATATGAGAAATGTTGAAATTCGACTTCACATTAGGAAGATAGACTTTGAAAATTTTCAATTATTACAAAGTGACAGTTGACCTCAATGGGCTTCAAAGGATGTTATTCGATGATATCTGACAAAGTTAGATGCAAACTCACTCAAATATATGAGAAATGTTGAAATTCGACTTCACATTAGGAAGATAGACTTTGAAAATTTTCAATTATTACAAAGTGACAGTTGACCTCAATAGGCTTCAATGGATGTTATTCGATGATATCTGACAAAGTTAGATGCAAACTCACTCAAATATATGAGAAATGTTGAAATTCGACTTCAAATTAGGAAGATAGACTTTGAAAATTTTCAATTATTACAAAGTGACAGTTGACATCAATGGTCTTCAATCGATGTTATTCGATGATATCTGACAGAGTTAGATGCAAACTCACTCAAATATATGAGAAATGTTGAAATTCGACTTCAAATTAGGAAGATAGACTTTGAAAATTTTCAATTATTACAAAGTGACAGTTGACCTCAATGGGCTTCAATGGATGTTATTCGATGATATCTGACAAAGTTAGATGCAAACTCACTCAAATATATGAGAAATGTTGAAATTCGACTTCACATTAGGAAGATAGACTTTGAAAATTTTCAATTATTACAAAGTGACAGTTGACCTCAATGGTCTTCAATCGATGTTATTCGATGATATCTGACAAAGTTAGATGCAAACTCACTCAAATATATGAGAAATGTTGAAATTCGACTTCACATTAGGAAGATAGACTTTGAAAATTTTCAATTATTACAAAGTGACAGTTGACCTCAATGGGCTTCAATGGATGTTATTCGATGATATCTGACAAAGTTAGATGCAAACTCACTCAAATATATGAGAAATGTTGAAGTTCGACTTCACATTAGGAAGATAGACTTTGAAAATTTTCAATTATTACAAAGTGACAGTTGACCTCAATGGGCTTCAATGGATGTTATTCGATGATATCTGACAAAGTTAGATGCAAACTCACTCAAATATATGAGAAATGTTGAAATTCGACTTCACATTAGGAAGATAGACTTTGAAAATTTTCAATTATTACAAAGTGACAGTTGACCTCAATGGTCTTCAATCGATGTTATTCGATGATATCTGACAAAGTTAGATGCAAACTCACTCAAATATATGAGAAATGTTGAAATTCGACTTCACATTAGGAAGATAGACTTTGAAAATTTTCAATTATTACAAAGTGACAGTTGACCTCAATGGGCTTCAATGGATGTTATTCGATGATATCTGACAAAGTTAGATGCAAACTCACTCAAATATATGAGAAATGTTGAAGTTCGACTTCACATTAGGAAGATAGACTTTGAAAATTTTCAATTATTACAAAGTGACAGTTGACCTCAATGGGCTTCAATGGATGTTATTCGATGATATCTGACAAAGTTAGATGCAAACTCACTCAAATATATGAGAAATGTTGAAATTCGACTTCACATTAGGAAGATAGACTTTGAAAATTTTCAATTATTATAAAGTGACAGTTGACCTCAATGGGCTTCAAAGGATGTTATTCGATGATATCTGACAAAGTTAGATGCAAACTCACTCAAATATATGAGAAATGTTGAAATTCGACTTCACATTAGGAAGATAGACTTTGAAAATTTTCAATTATTACAAAGTGACAGTTGACCTCAATAGGCTTCAATGGATGTTATTCGATGATATCTGACAAAGTTAGATGCAAACTCACTCAAATATATGAGAAATATTGAAATTCGACTTCAAATTAGGAAGATAGACTTTGAAAATTTTCCATATTTTCAAAGTGACAGTTGACCTCAATGGGCTTCAATGGATGTTATTCGATGATATCTGACAAAGTTAGATGCAAACTCACTCAAATATATGAGAAATGTTGAAATTCGACTTCACATTAGGAAGATAGACTTTGAAAATTTTCAATTATTAAAAAGTGACAGTTGAACTCAATGGTCTTCAATCGATGTTATTCGATGATATCTGACAGAGTTAGATGCAAACTCACTCAAATATATGAGAAATGTTGAAATTCGACTTCACATTAGGAATATAGACTTTGAAAATTTTCAATTATTACAAAGTGACAGTTGACCACAATGGTCTTCAATCGATGTTATTCGATGATATCTGACAAAGTTAGATGCAAACTCACTCAAATATATGAGAAATGTTGAAATTCGACTTCACATTAGGAATATAGACTTTGAAAATTTTCCATATTTTCAAAGTGACAGTTGACCTCAATGGGCTTCAATGGATGTTATTCGATGATATCTGACAAAGTTAGATGCAAACTCACTCAAATATATGAGAAATGTTGAAGTTCGACTTCACATTAGGAAGATAGACTTTGAAAATTTTCAATTATTACAAAGTGACAGTTGACCTCAATGGGCTTCAAAGGATGTTATTCGATGATATCTGACAAAGTTAGATGCAAACTCACTCAAATATATGAGAAATGTTGAAATTCGACTTCACATTAGGAAGATAGACTTTGAAAATTTTCAATTATTACAAAGTGACAGTTGACCTCAATGGTCTTCAATCGATGTTATTCGATGATATCTGAGAGAGCTAGATGCAAACTCACTCAAATATATGAGAAATGTTGAAATTCGACTTCAAATTAGGAAGATAGACTTTGAAAATTTTCCATATTTTCAAAGTGACAGTTGACCTCAATGGGCTTCAATGGATGTTATTCGATGACATCTGACAAAGTTAGATGCAAACTCACTCAAATATATGAGAAATGTTGAAATTCGACTTCACATTAGGAAGATAGACTTTGAAAATTTTCAATTATTACAAAGTGACAGTTGACCTCAATGGGCTTCAATGGATGTTATTCGATGATATCTGACAAAGTTAGATGCAAACTCACTCAAATATATGAGAAATGTTGAAGTTCGACTTCACATTAGGAAGATAGACTTTGAAAATTTTCAATTATTACAAAGTGACAGTTGACCTCAATGGGCTTCAATGGATGTTATTCGATGATATCTGACAAAGTTAGATGCAAACTCACTCAAATATATGAGAAATGTTGAAATTCGACTTCACATTAGGAAGATAGACTTTGAAAATTTTCAATTATTATAAAGTGACAGTTGACCTCAATGGGCTTCAAAGGATGTTATTCGATGATATCTGACAAAGTTAGATGCAAACTCACTCAAATATATGAGAAATGTTGAAATTCGACTTCACATTAGGAAGATAGACTTTGAAAATTTTCAATTATTACAAAGTGACAGTTGACCTCAATAGGCTTCAATGGATGTTATTCGATGATATCTGACAAAGTTAGATGCAAACTCACTCAAATATATGAGAAATGTTGAAATTCGACTTCAAATTAGGAAGATAGACTTTGAAAATTTTCCATATTTTCAAAGTGACAGTTGACCTCAATGGGCTTCAATGGATGTTATTCGATGATATCTGACAAAGTTAGATGCAAACTCACTCAAATATATGAGAAATGTTGAAGTTCGACTTCACATTAGGAAGATAGACTTTGAAAATTTTCAATTATTACAAAGTGACAGTTGACCTCAATGGGCTTCAAAGGATGTTATTCGATGATATCTGACAAAGTTAGATGCAAACTCACTCAAATATATGAGAAATGTTGAAATTCGACTTCACATTAGGAAGATAGACTTTGAAAATTTTCAATTATTACAAAGTGACAGTTGACCTCAATGGTCTTCAATCGATGTTATTCGATGATATCTGAGAGAGCTAGATGCAAACTCACTCAAATATATGAGAAATGTTGAAATTCGACTTCAAATTAGGAAGATAGACTTTGAAAATTTTCCATATTTTCAAAGTGACAGTTGACCTCAATGGGCTTCAATGGATGTTATTCGATGACATCTGACAAAGTTAGATGCAAACTCACTCAAATATATGAGAAATGTTGAAATTCGACTTCACATTAGGAAGATAGACTTTGAAAATTTTCAATTATTACAAAGTGACAGTTGAACTCAATGGTCTTCAATCGATGTTATTCGATGATATCTGACAGAGTTAGATGCAAACTCACTCAAATATATGAGAAATGTTGAAATTCGACTTCACATTAGGAAGATAGACTTTGAAAATTTTCCATATTTTCAAAGTGACAGTTGACCTCAATGGGCTTCAATGGATGTTATTCGATGATATCTGACAAAGTTAGATGCAAACTCACTCAAATATATGAGAAATGTTGAAATTCGACTTCACATTAGGAAGATAGACTTTGAAAATTTTCAATTATTACAAAGTGACAGTTGACCTCAATGGGCTTCAAAGGATGTTATTCGATGATATCTGACAAAGTTAGATGCAAACTCACTCAAATATATGAGAAATGTTGAAATTCGACTTCACATTAGGAAGATAGACTTTGAAAATTTTCCATATTTTCAAAGTGACAGTTGACCTCAATGGGCTTCAATGGATGTTATTCGATGATATCTGACAAAGTTAGATGCAAACTCACTCAAATATATGAGAAATGTTGAAGTTCGACTTCACATTAGGAAGATAGACTTTGAAAATTTTCAATTATTACAAAGTGACAGTTGACCTCAATGGGCTTCAAAGGATGTTATTCGATGATATCTGACAAAGTTAGATGCAAACTCACTCAAATATATGAGAAATGTTGAAATTCGACTTCACATTAGGAAGATAGACTTTGAAAATTTTCAATTATTACAAAGTGACAGTTGACCTCAATGGTCTTCAATCGATGTTATTCGATGATATCTGAGAGAGCTAGATGCAAACTCACTCAAATATATGAGAAATGTTGAAATTCGACTTCAAATTAGGAAGATAGACTTTGAAAATTTTCCATATTTTCAAAGTGACAGTTGACCTCAATGGGCTTCAATGGATGTTATTCGATGACATCTGACAAAGTTAGATGCAAACTCACTCAAATATATGAGAAATGTTGAAATTCGACTTCACATTAGGAAGATAGACTTTGAAAATTTTCAATTATTACAAAGTGACAGTTGAACTCAATGGTCTTCAATCGATGTTATTCGATGATATCTGACAGAGTTAGATGCAAACTCACTCAAATATATGAGAAATGTTGAAATTCGACTTCACATTAGGAAGATAGACTTTGAAAATTTTCCATATTTTCAAAGTGACAGTTGACCTCAATGGGCTTCAATGGATGTTATTCGATGATATCTGACAAAGTTAGATGCAAACTCACTCAAATATATGAGAAATGTTGAAATTCGACTTCACATTAGGAAGATAGACTTTGAAAATTTTCAATTATTACAAAGTGACAGTTGACCTCAATGGGCTTCAATGGATGTTATTCGATGATATCTGACAAAGTTAGATGCAAACTCACTCAAATATATGAGAAATGTTGAAATTCGACTTCACATTAGGAAGATAGACTTTGAAAATTTTCCATATTTTCAAAGTGACAGTTGACCTCAATGGGCTTCAATGGATGTTATTCGATGATATCTGACAAAGTTAGATGCAAACTCACTCAAATATATGAGAAATGTTGAAATTCGACTTCACATTAGGAAGATAGACTTTGAAAATTTTCAATTATTACAAAGTGACAGTTGACCACAATGGTCTTCAATCGATGTTATTCGATGATATCTGACAAAGTTAGATGCAAACTCACTCAAATATATGAGAAATGTTGAAATTCGACTTCACATTAGGAATATAGACTTTGAAAATTTTCAATTATTACAAAGTGACAGTTGACCACAATGGTCTTCAATCGATGTTATTCGATGATATCTGACAAAGTTAGATGCAAACTCACTCAAATATATGAGAAATGTTGAAATTCGACTTCAAATTAGGAAGATAGACTTTGAAAATTTTCAATTATTACAAAGTGACAGTTGAACTCAATGGTCTTCAATCGATGTTATTCGATGATATCTGACAGAGTTAGATGCAAACTCACTCAAATATATGAGAAATGTTGAAATTCGACTTCACATTAGGAATATAGACTTTGAAAATTTTCAATTATTACAAAGTGACAGTTGACCACAATGGTCTTCAATCGATGTTATTCGATGATATCTGACAAAGTTAGATGCAAACTCACTCAAATATATGAGAAATGTTGAAATTCGACTTCAAATTAGGAAGATAGACTTTGAAAATTTTCCATATTTTCAAAGTGACAGTTGAACTCAATGGTCTTCAATCGATGTTATTCGATGATATCTGACAGAGTTAGATGCAAACTCACTCAAATATATGAGAAATGTTGAAATTCGACTTCACATTAGGAATATAGACTTTGAAAATTTTCAATTATTACAAAGTGACAGTTGACCACAATGGTCTTCAATCGATGTTATTCGATGATATCTGACAAAGTTAGATGCAAACTCACTCAAATATATGAGAAATGTTGAAATTCGACTTCAAATTAGGAAGATAGACTTTGAAAATTTTCCATATTTTCAAAGTGACAGTTGACCTCAATGGGCTTCAATGGATGTTATTCGATGATATCTGACAAAGTTAGATGCAAACTCACTCAAATATATGAGAAATGTTGAAATTCGACTTCACATTAGGAAGATAGACTTTGAAAATTTTCAATTATTACAAAGTGACAGTTGACCTCAATGGTCTTCAATCGATGTTATTCGATGATATCTGACAGAGTTAGATGCAAACTCACTCAAATATATGAGAAATGTTGAAATTCGACTTCAAATTAGGAAGATAGACTTTGAAAATTTTCAATTATTACAAAGTGACAGTTGACCTCAATGGGCTTCAATGGATGTTATTCGATGATATCTGACAAAGTTAGATGCAAACTCACTCAAATATATGAGAAATGTTGAAATTCGACTTCACATTAGGAAGATAGACTTTGAAAATTTTCAATTATTACAAAGTGACAGTTGACCTCAATGGTCTTCAATCGATGTTATTCGATGATATCTGAGAGAGTTAGATGCAAACTCACTCAAATATATGAGAAATGTTGAAATTCGACTTCACATTAGGAAGATAGACTTTGAAAATTTTCAATTATTACAAAGTGACAGTTGACCACAATGGTCTTCAATCGATGTTATTCGATGATATCTGACAAAGTTAGATGCAAACTCACTCAAATATATGAGAAATGTTGAAATTCGACTTCAAATTAGGAAGATAGACTTTGAAAATTTTCCATATTTTCAAAGTGACAGTTGACCTCAATGGGCTTCAATGGATGTTATTCGATGATATCTGACAAAGTTAGATGCAAACTCACTCAAATATATGAGAAATGTTGAAATTCGACTTCACATTAGGAAGATAGACTTTGAAAATTTTCCATATTTTCAAAGTGACAGTTGACCTCAATGGGCTTCAATGGATGTTATTCGATGATATCTGACAAAGTTAGATGCAAACTCACTCAAATATATGAGAAATGTTGAAGTTCCACTTCACATTAGGAAGATAGACTTTGAAAATTTTCAATTATTACAAAGTGACAGTTGAACTCAATGGTCTTCAATCGATGTTATTCGATGATATCTGACAGAGTTAGATGCAAACTCACTCAAATATATGAGAAATGTTGAAATTCGACTTCACATTAGGAATATAGACTTTGAAAATTTTCAATTATTACAAAGTGACAGTTGACCACAATGGTCTTCAATCGATGTTATTCGATGATATCTGACAAAGTTAGATGCAAACTCACTCAAATATATGAGAAATGTTGAAATTCGACTTCAAATTAGGAAGATAGACTTTGAAAATTTTCCATATTTTCAAAGTGACAGTTGAACTCAATGGTCTTCAATCGATGTTATTCGATGATATCTGACAGAGTTAGATGCAAACTCACTCAAATATATGAGAAATGTTGAAATTCGACTTCACATTAGGAATATAGACTTTGAAAATTTTCAATTATTACAAAGTGACAGTTGACCACAATGGTCTTCAATCGATGTTATTCGATGATATCTGACAAAGTTAGATGCAAACTCACTCAAATATATGAGAAATGTTGAAATTCGACTTCAAATTAGGAAGATAGACTTTGAAAATTTTCCATATTTTCAAAGTGACAGTTGACCTCAATGGGCTTCAATGGATGTTATTCGATGATATCTGACAAAGTTAGATGCAAACTCACTCAAATATATGAGAAATGTTGAAATTCGACTTCACATTAGGAAGATAGACTTTGAAAATTTTCAATTATTACAAAGTGACAGTTGACCTCAATGGTCTTCAATCGATGTTATTCGATGATATCTGACAGAGTTAGATGCAAACTCACTCAAATATATGAGAAATGTTGAAATTCGACTTCAAATTAGGAAGATAGACTTTGAAAATTTTCAATTATTACAAAGTGACAGTTGACCTCAATGGGCTTCAATGGATGTTATTCGATGATATCTGAGAGAGTTAGATGCAAACTCACTCAAATATATGAGAAATGTTGAAATTCGACTTCACATTAGGAAGATAGACTTTGAAAATTTTCAATTATTACAAAGTGACAGTTGACCACAATGGTCTTCAATCGATGTTATTCGATGATATCTGACAAAGTTAGATGCAAACTCACTCAAATATATGAGAAATGTTGAAATTCGACTTCAAATTAGGAAGATAGACTTTGAAAATTTTCCATATTTTCAAAGTGACAGTTGACCTCAATGGGCTTCAATGGATGTTATTCGATGATATCTGACAAAGTTAGATGCAAACTCACTCAAATATATGAGAAATGTTGAAATTCGACTTCACATTAGGAAGATAGACTTTGAAAATTTTCCATATTTTCAAAGTGACAGTTGACCTCAATGGGCTTCAATGGATGTTATTCGATGATATCTGACAAAGTTAGATGCAAACTCACTCAAATATATGAGAAATGTTGAAGTTCCACTTCACATTAGGAAGATAGACTTTGAAAATTTTCAATTATTACAAAGTGACAGTTGAACTCAATGGTCTTCAATCGATGTTATTCGATGATATCTGACAGAGTTAGATGCAAACTCACTCAAATATATGAGAAATGTTGAAATTCGACTTCACATTAGGAATATAGACTTTGAAAATTTTCAATTATTACAAAGTGACAGTTGACCACAATGGTCTTCAATCGATGTTATTCGATGATATCTGAGAGAGCTAGATGCAAACTCACTCAAATATATGAGAAATGTTGAAATTCGACTTCAAATTAGGAAGATAGACTGAAAATTTTCCATATTTTCAAAGTGACAGTTGACCTCAATGGGCTTCAATGGATGTTATTCGATGATATCTGACAAAGTTAGATGCAAACTCACTCAAATATATGAGAAATGTTGAAATTCGACTTCACATTAGGAAGATAGACTTTGAAAATTTTCAATTATTACAAAGTGACAGTTGAACTCAATGGTCTTCAATCGATGTTATTCGATGATATCTGACAGAGTTAGATGCAAACTCACTCAAATATATGAGAAATGTTGAAATTCGACTTCACATTAGGAAGATAGACTTTGAAAATTTTCAATTATTACAAAGTGACAGTTGAACTCAATGGTCTTCAATCGATGTTATTCGATGATATCTGACAGAGTTAGATGCAAACTCACTCAAATATATGAGAAATGTTGAAATTCGACTTCACATTAGGAATATAGACTTTGAAAATTTTCAATTATTACAAAGTGACAGTTGACCACAATGGTCTTCAATCGATGTTATTCGATGATATCTGACAAAGTTAGATGCAAACTCACTCAAATATATGAGAAATGTTGAAATTCGACTTCAAATTAGGAAGATAGACTTTGAAAATTTTCCATATTTTCAAAGTGACAGTTGAACTCAATGGTCTTCAATCGATGTTATTCGATGATATCTGACAGAGTTAGATGCAAACTCACTCAAATATATGAGAAATGTTGAAATTCGACTTCACATTAGGAATATAGACTTTGAAAATTTTCAATTATTACAAAGTGACAGTTGACCACAATGGTCTTCAATCGATGTTATTCGATGATATCTGACAAAGTTAGATGCAAACTCACTCAAATATATGAGAAATGTTGAAATTCGACTTCAAATTAGGAAGATAGACTTTGAAAATTTTCCATATTTTCAAAGTGACAGTTGACCTCAATGGGCTTCAATGGATGTTATTCGATGATATCTGACAAAGTTAGATGCAAACTCACTCAAATATATGAGAAATGTTGAAATTCGACTTCACATTAGGAAGATAGACTTTGAAAATTTTCAATTATTACAAAGTGACAGTTGACCTCAATGGTCTTCAATCGATGTTATTCGATGATATCTGACAGAGTAAGATGCAAACTCACTCAAATATATGAGAAATGTTGAAATTCGACTTCAAATTAGGATGATAGACTTTGAAAATTTTCAATTATTACAAAGTGACAGTTGACCTCAATGGGCTTCAATGGATGTTATTCGATGATATCTGACAAAGTTAGATGCAAACTCACTCAAATATATGAGAAATGTTGAAATTCGACTTCACATTAGGAAGATAGACTTTGAAAATTTTCAATTATTACAAAGTGACAGTTGACCTCAATGGTCTTCAATCGATGTTATTCGATGATATCTGAGAGAGTTAGATGCAAACTCACTCAAATATATGAGAAATGTTGAAATTCGACTTCACATTAGGAAGATAGACTTTGAAAATTTTCAATTATTACAAAGTGACAGTTGACCACAATGGTCTTCAATCGATGTTATTCGATGATATCTGACAAAGTTAGATGCAAACTCACTCAAATATATGAGAAATGTTGAAATTCGACTTCAAATTAGGAAGATAGACTTTGAAAATTTTCCATATTTTCAAAGTGACAGTTGACCTCATTGGGCTTCAATGGATGTTATTCGATGATATCTGACATAGTTAGATGCAAACTCACTCAAATATATGAGAAATGTTGAAATTCGACTTCACATTAGGAAGATAGACTTTGAAAATTTTCCATATTTTCAAAGTGACAGTTGACCTCAATGGGCTTCAATGGATGTTATTCGATGATATCTGACAAAGTTAGATGCAAACTCACTCAAATATATGAGAAATGTTGAAGTTCGACTTCACATTAGGAAGATAGACTTTGAAAATTTTCAATTATTACAAAGTGACAGTTGAACTCAATGGTCTTCAATCGATGTTATTCGATGATATCTGACAGAGTTAGATGCAAACTCACTCAAATATATGAGAAATGTTGAAATTCGACTTCAAATTAGGAAGATAGACTTTGAAAATTTTCCATATTTTCAAAGTGACAGTTGAACCCAATGGTCTTCAATCGATGTTATTCGATGATATCTGACAGAGTTAGATGCAAACTCACTCAAATATATGAGAAATGTTGAAATTCGACTTCACATTAGGAATATAGACTTTGAAAATTTTCAATTATTACAAAGTGACAGTTGACCTCAATGGTCTTCAATCGATGTTATTCGATGATATCTGACAAAGTTAGATGCAAACTCACTCAAATATATGAGAAATGTTGAAATTCGACTTCAAATTAGGAAGATAGACTTTGAAAATTTTCAATTATTACAAAGTGACAGTTGACCTCAATGGTCTTCAATCGATGTTATTCGAAGATATCTGACAAAGTTAGATGCAAACTCACTCAAATATATGAGAAATGTTGAAATTCGACTTCACATTAGGAAGATAGACTTTGAAAATTTTCAATTATTACAAAGTGACAGTTGACCTCAATGGTCTTCAATCGATGTTATTCGATGATATCTGAGAGAGTTAGATGCAAACTCACTCAAATATATGAGAAATGTTGAAATTCGACTTCACATTAGGAAGATAGACTTTGAAAATTTTCAATTATTACAAAGTGACAGTTGACCACAATGGTCTTCAATCGATGTTATTCGATGATATCTGACAAAGTTAGATGCAAACTCACTCAAATATATGAGAAATGTTGAAATTCGACTTCAAATTAGGAAGATAGACTTTGAAAATTTTCCATATTTTCAAAGTGACAGTTGACCTCAATGGGCTTCAATGGATGTTATTCGATGATATCTGACAAAGTTAGATGCGAACTCACTCAAATATATGAGAAATGTTGAAATTCGACTTCACATTAGGAAGATAGACTTTGAAAATTTTCCATATTTTCAAAGTGACAGTTGACCTCAATGGGCTTCAATGGATGTTATTCGATGATATCTGACAAAGTTAGATGCAAACTCACTCAAATATATGAGAAATGTTGAAGTTCGACTTCACATTAGGAAGATAGACTTTGAAAATTTTCCATATTTTCAAAGTGACAGTTGACCTCAATGGGCTTCAAGGGATGTTATTCGATGATATCTGACAAAGTTAGATGCGAACTCACTCAAATATATGAGAAATGTTGAAATTCGACTTCACATTAGGAAGATAGACTTTGAAAATTTTCCATATTTTCAAAGTGACAGTTGACCTCAATGGGCTTCAATGGATGTTATTCGATGATATCTGACAAAGTTAGATGCAAACTCACTCAAATATATGAGAAATGTTGAAATTCGACTTCACATTAGGAAGATAGACTTTGAAAATTTTCAATTATTACAAAGTGACAGTTGACCTCAATGGTCTTCAATCGATGTTATTCGATGATATCTGAGAGAGTTAGATGCAAACTCACTCAAATATATGAGAAATGTTGAAATTCGACTTCACATTAGGAAGATAGACTTTGAAAATTTTCAATTATTACAAAGTGACAGTTGACCACAATGGTCTTCAATCGATGTTATTCGATGATATCTGACAAAGTTAGATGCAAACTCACTCAAATATATGAGAAATGTTGAAATTCGACTTCACATTAGGAAGATAGACTTTGAAAATTTTCAATTATTACAAAGTGACAGTTGACCACAATGGTCTTCAATCGATGTTATTCGATGATATCTGACAAAGTTAGATGCAAACTCACTCAAATATATGAGAAATGTTGAAATTCGACTTCAAATTAGGAAGATAGACTTTGAAAATTTTCCATATTTTCAAAGTGACAGTTGACCTCAATGGGCTTCAATGGATGTTATTCGATGATATCTGACAAAGTTAGATGCGAACTCACTCAAATATATGAGAAATGTTGAAATTCGACTTCAAATTAGGAAGATAGACTTTGAAAATTTTCCATATTTTCAAAGTGACAGTTGACCTCAATGGGCTTCAATGGATGTTATTCGATGATATCTGACAAAGTTAGATGCAAACTCACTCAAATATATGAGAAATGTTGTAATTCGACTTCACATTAGGAAGATAGACTTTGAAAATTTTCAATTATTACAAAGTGACAGTTGACCTCAATGGTCTTCAATCGATGTTATTCGATGATATCTGACAGAGTTAGATGCAAACTCACTCAAATATATGAGAAATGTTGAAATTCGACTTCAAATTAGGAAGATAGACTTTGAAAATTTTCAATTATTACAAAGTGACAGTTGACCTCAATGGGCTTCAATGGATGTTATTCGATGATATCTGACAAAGTTAGATGCAAACTCACTCAAATATATGAGAAATGTTGAAATTCGACTTCACATTAGGAAGATAGACTTTGAAAATTTTCAATTATTACAAAGTGACAGTTGACCTCAATGGTCTTCAATCGATGTTATTCGATGATATCTGAGAGAGTTAGATGCAAACTCACTCAAATATATGAGAAATGTTGAAATTCGACTTCACATTAGGAAGATAGACTTTGAAAATTTTCAATTATTACAAAGTGACAGTTGACCACAATGGTCTTCAATCGATGTTATTCGATGATATCTGACAAAGTTAGATGCAAACTCACTCAAATATATGAGAAATGTTGAAATTCGACTTCAAATTAGGAAGATAGACTTTGAAAATTTTCCATATTTTCAAAGTGACAGTTGACCTCAATGGGCTTCAATGGATGTTATTCGATGATATCTGACAAAGTGAGATGCGAACTCACTCAAATATATGAGAAATGTTGAAATTCGACTTCACATTAGGAAGATAGACTTTGAAAATTTTCCATATTTTCAAAGTGACAGTTGACCTCAATGGGCTTCAATGGATGTTATTCGATGATATCTGACAAAGTTAGATGCAAACTCACTCAAATATATGAGAAATGTTGAAGTTCGACTTCACATTAGGAAGATAGACTTTGAAAATTTTCCATATTTTCAAAGTGACAGTTGACCTCAATGGGCTTCAATGGATGTTATTCGATGATATCTGACAAAGTTAGATGCAAACTCACTCAAATATATGAGAAATGTTGAAGTTCGACTTCACATTAGGAAGATAGACTTTGAAAATTTTCAATTATTACAAAGTGACAGTTGACCTCAATGGGTTTCAATGGATGTTATTCGATGATATCTGACAAAGTTAGATGCAAACTCACTCAAATATATGAGAAATTTTGAAATTCGACTTCACATTAGGAAGATAGACTTTGAAAATTTTCAATTATTACAAAGTGACAGTTGACCTCAATGGGCTTCAAAGGATGTTATTCGATGATATCTGACAAAGTTAGATGCAAACTCACTCAAATATATGAGAAATGTTGAAATTCGACTTCACATTAGGAAGATAGACTTTGAAAATTTTCCATATTTTCAAAGTGACAGTTGACCTCAATGGGCTTCAATGGATGTTATTCGATGATATCTGACAAAGTTAGATGCAAACTCACTCAAATATATGAGAAATGTTGAAATTCGACTTCACATTAGGAAGATAGACTTTGAAAATTTTCAATTATTACAAAGTGACAGTTGACCTCAATGGTCTTCAATCGATGTTATTCGATGATATCTGACAGAGTTAGATGCAAACTCACTCAAATATATGAGAAATGTTGAAATTCGACTTCAAATTAGGATGATAGACTTTGAAAATTTTCAATTATTACAAAGTGACAGTTGACCTCAATGGGCTTCAATGGATGTTATTCGATGATATCTGACAAAGTTAGATGCAAACTCACTCAAATATATGAGAAATGTTGAAATTCGACTTCACATTAGGAAGATAGACTTTGAAAATTTTCAATTATTACAAAGTGACAGTTGACCTCAATGGTCTTCAATCGATGTTATTCGATGATATCTGAGAGAGTTAGATGCAAACTCACTCAAATATATGAGAAATGTTGAAATTCGACTTCACATTAGGAAGATAGACTTTGAAAATTTTCAATTATTACAAAGTGACAGTTGACCACAATGGTCTTCAATCGATGTTATTCGATGATATCTGACAAAGTTAGATGCAAACTCACTCAAATATATGAGAAATGTTGAAATTCGACTTCAAATTAGGAAGATAGACTTTGAAAATTTTCTATATTTTCAAAGTGACAGTTGACCTCATTGGGCTTCAATGGATGTTATTCGATGATATCTGACATAGTTAGATGCAAACTCACTCAAATATATGAGAAATGTTGAAATTCGACTTCACATTAGGAAGATAGACTTTGAAAATTTTCCATATTTTCAAAGTGACAGTTGACCTCAATGGGCTTCAATGGATGTTATTCGATGATATCTGACAAAGTTAGATGCAAACTCACTCAAATATATGAGAAATGTTGAAGTTCGACTTCACATTAGGAAGATAGACTTTGAAAATTTTCAATTATTACAAAGTGACAGTTGAACTCAATGGTCTTCAATCGATGTTATTCGATGATATCTGACAGAGTTAGATGCAAACTCACTCAAATATATGAGAAATGTTGAAATTCGACTTCACATTAGGAATATAGACTTTGAAAATTTTCAATTATTACAAAGTGACAGTTGACCACAATGGTCTTCAATCGATGTTATTCGATGATATCTGACAAAGTTAGATGCAAACTCACTCAAATATATGAGAAATGTTGAAATTCGACTTCAAATTAGGAAGATAGACTTTGAAAATTTTCCATATTTTCAAAGTGACAGTTGAACTCAATGGTCTTCAATCGATGTTATTCGATGATATCTGACAGAGTTAGATGCAAACTCACTCAAATATATGAGAAATGTTGAAATTCGACTTCACATTAGGAATATAGACTTTGAAAATTTTCAATTATTACAAAGTGACAGTTGACCTCAATGGTCTTCAATCGATGTTATTCGATGATATCTGACAAAGTTAGATGCAAACTCACTCAAATATACGAGAAATGTTGAAATTCGACTTCAAATTAGGAAGATAGACTTTGAAAATTTTCAATTATTACAAAGTGACAGTTGACCTCAATGGTCTTCAATCGATGTTATTCGATGATATCTGACAAAGTTAGATGCAAACTCACTCAAATATATGAGAAATGTTGAAATTCGACTTCACATTAGGAAGATAGACTTTGAAAATTTTCAATTATTACAATGTGACAGTTGACCTCAATGGTCTTCAATCGATGTTATTCGATGATATCTGAGAGAGTTAGATGCAAACTCACTCAAATATATGAGAAATGTTGAAATTCGACTTCACATTAGGAAGATAGACTTTGAAAATTTTCAATTATTACAAAGTGACAGTTGACCACAATGGTCTTCAATCGATGTTATTCGATGATATCTGACAAAGTTAGATGCAAACTCACTCAAATATATGAGAAATGTTGAAATTCGACTTCAAATTAGGAAGATAGACTTTGAAAATTTTCCATATTTTCAAAGTGACAGTTGACCTCAATGGGCTTCAATGGATGTTATTCGATGATATCTGACAAAGTTAGATGCGAACTCACTCAAATATATGAGAAATGTTGAAATTCGACTTCACATTAGGAAGATAGACTTTGAAAATTTTCCATATTTTCAAAGTGACAGTTGACCTCAATGGGCTTCAATGGATGTTATTCGATGATATCTGACAAAGTTAGATGCAAACTCACTCAAATATATGAGAAATGTTGAAATTCGACTTCAAATTAGGAAGATAGACTTTGAAAATTTTCCATATTTTCAAAGTGACAGTTGACCTCATTGGGCTTCAATGGATGTTATTCGATGATATCTGACATAGTTAGATGCAAACTCACTCAAATATATGAGAAATGTTGAAATTCGACTTCACATTAGGAAGATAGACTTTGAAAATTTTCCATATTTTCAAAGTGACAGTTGACCTCAATGGGCTTCAATGGATGTTATTCGATGATATCTGACAAAGTTAGATGCAAACTCACTCAAATATATGAGAAATGTTGAAGTTCGACTTCACATTAGGAAGATAGACTTTGAAAATTTTCAATTATTACAAAGTGACAGTTGAACTCAATGGTCTTCAATCGATGTTATTCGATGATATCTGACAGAGTTAGATGCAAACTCACTCAAATATATGAGAAATGTTGAAATTCGACTTCACATTAGGAATATAGACTTTGAAAATTTTCAATTATTACAAAGTGACAGTTGACCACAATGGTCTTCAATCGATGTTATTCGATGATATCTGACAAAGTTAGATGCAAACTCACTCAAATATATGAGAAATGTTGAAATTCGACTTCAAATTAGGAAGATAGACTTTGAAAATTTTCCATATTTTCAAAGTGACAGTTGAACTCAATGGTCTTCAATCGATGTTATTCGATGATATCTGACAGAGTTAGATGCAAACTCACTCAAATATATGAGAAATGTTGAAATTCGACTTCACATTAGGAATATAGACTTTGAAAATTTTCAATTATTACAAAGTGACAGTTGACCTCAATGGTCTTCAATCGATGTTATTCGATGATATCTGACAAAGTTAGATGCAAACTCACTCAAATATATGAGAAATGTTGAAATTCGACTTCAAATTAGGAAGATAGACTTTGAAAATTTTCAATTATTACAAAGTGACAGTTGACCTCAATGGTCTTCAATCGATGTTATTCGATGATATCTGACAAAGTTAGATGCAAACTCACTCAAATATATGAGAAATGTTGAAATTCGACTTCACATTAGGAAGATAGACTTTGAAAATTTTCAATTATTACAAAGTGACAGTTGACCTCAATGGTCTTCAATCGATGTTATTCGATGATATCTGAGAGAGTTAGATGCAAACTCACTCAAATATATGAGAAATGTTGAAATTCGACTTCACATTAGGAAGATAGACTTTGAAAATTTTCAATTATTACAAAGTGACAGTTGACCACAATGGTCTTCAATCGATGTTATTCGATGATATCTGACAAAGTTAGATGCAAACTCACTCAAATATATGAGAAATGTTGAAATTCGACTTCAAATTAGGAAGATAGACTTTGAAAATTTTCCATATTTTCAAAGTGACAGTTGACCTCAATGGGCTTTAATGGATGTTATTCGATGATATCTGACAAAGTTAGATGCGAACTCACTCAAATATATGAGAAATGTTGAAATTCGACTTCACATTAGGAAGATAGACTTTGAAAATTTTCCATATTTTCAAAGTGACAGTTGACCTCAATGGGCTTCAATGGATGTTATTCGATGATATCTGACAAAGTTAGATGCAAACTCACTCAAATATATGAGAAATGTTGAAGTTCGACTTCACATTAGGAAGATAGACTTTGAAAATTTTCCATATTTTCAAAGTGACAGTTGACCTCAATGGGCTTCAAGGGATGTTATTCGATGATATCTGACAAAGTTAGATGCGAACTCACTCAAATATATGAGAAATGTTGAAATTCGACTTCACATTAGGAAGATAGACTTTGAAAATTTTCCATATTTTCAAAGTGACAGTTGACCTCAATGGGCTTCAATGGATGTTATTCGATGATATCTGACAAAGTTAGATGCAAACTCACTCAAATATATGAGAAATGTTGAAATTCGACTTCACATTAGGAAGATAGACTTTGAAAATTTTCAATTATTACAAAGTGACAGTTGACCTCAATGGTCTTCAATCGATGTTATTCGATGATATCTGAGAGAGTTAGATGCAAACTCACTCAAATATATGAGAAATGTTGAAATTCGACTTCACATTAGGAAGATAGACTTTGAAAATTTTCAATTATTACAAAGTGACAGTTGACCACAATGGTCTTCAATCGATGTTATTCGATGATATCTGACAAAGTTAGATGCAAACTCACTCAAATATATGAGAAATGTTGAAATTCGACTTCACATTAGGAAGATAGACTTTGAAAATTTTCAATTATTACAAAGTGACAGTTGACCACAATGGTCTTCAATCGATGTTATTCGATGATATCTGACAAAGTTAGATGCAAACTCACTCAAATATATGAGAAATGTTGAAATTCGACTTCAAATTAGGAAGATAGACTTTGAAAATTTTCCATATTTTCAAAGTGACAGTTGACCTCAATGGGCTTCAATGGATGTTATTCGATGATATCTGACAAAGTTAGATGCGAACTCACTCAAATATATGAGAAATGTTGAAATTCGACTTCAAATTAGGAAGATAGACTTTGAAAATTTTCCATATTTTCAAAGTGACAGTTGACCTCAATGGGCTTCAATGGATGTTATTCGATGATATCTGACAAAGTTAGATGCAAACTCACTCAAATATATGAGAAATGTTGTAATTCGACTTCACATTAGGAAGATAGACTTTGAAAATTTTCAATTATTACAAAGTGACAGTTGACCTCAATGGTCTTCAATCGATGTTATTCGATGATATCTGACAGAGTTAGATGCAAACTCACTCAAATATATGAGAAATGTTGAAATTCGACTTCAAATTAGGAAGATAGACTTTGAAAATTTTCAATTATTACAAAGTGACAGTTGACCTCAATGGGCTTCAATGGATGTTATTCGATGATATCTGACAAAGTTAGATGCAAACTCACTCAAATATATGAGAAATGTTGAAATTCGACTTCACATTAGGAAGATAGACTTTGAAAATTTTCAATTATTACAAAGTGACAGT
This sequence comes from Diorhabda sublineata, assembly GCF_026230105.1. Taxonomy (NCBI): domain Eukaryota; kingdom Metazoa; phylum Arthropoda; class Insecta; order Coleoptera; family Chrysomelidae; genus Diorhabda; species Diorhabda sublineata. The sequence continues at coordinate 609,777 of NW_026614078.1, read as the reverse complement.
TGACCTCAATGGTCTTCAATCGATGTTATTCGATGATATCTGAGAGAGTTAGATGCAAACTCACTCAAATATATGAGAAATGTTGAAATTCGACTTCACATTAGGAAGATAGACTTTGAAAATTTTCAATTATTACAAAGTGACAGTTGACCACAATGGTCTTCAATCGATGTTATTCGATGATATCTGACAAAGTTAGATGCAAACTCACTCAAATATATGAGAAATGTTGAAATTCGACTTCAAATTAGGAAGATAGACTTTGAAAATTTTCCATATTTTCAAAGTGACAGTTGACCTCAATGGGCTTCAATGGATGTTATTCGATGATATCTGACAAAGTTAGATGCGAACTCACTCAAATATATGAGAAATGTTGAAATTCGACTTCACATTAGGAAGATAGACTTTGAAAATTTTCCATATTTTCAAAGTGACAGTTGACCTCAATGGGCTTCAATGGATGTTATTCGATGATATCTGACAAAGTTAGATGCAAACTCACTCAAATATATGAGAAATGTTGAAGTTCGACTTCACATTAGGAAGATAGACTTTGAAAATTTTCCATATTTTCAAAGTGACAGTTGACCTCAATGGGCTTCAATGGATGTTATTCGATGATATCTGACAAAGTTAGATGCAAACTCACTCAAATATATGAGAAATGTTGAAGTTCGACTTCACATTAGGAAGATAGACTTTGAAAATTTTCAATTATTACAAAGTGACAGTTGACCTCAATGGGTTTCAATGGATGTTATTCGATGATATCTGACAAAGTTAGATGCAAACTCACTCAAATATATGAGAAATTTTGAAATTCGACTTCACATTAGGAAGATAGACTTTGAAAATTTTCAATTATTACAAAGTGACAGTTGACCTCAATGGGCTTCAAAGGATGTTATTCGATGATATCTGACAAAGTTAGATGCAAACTCACTCAAATATATGAGAAATGTTGAAATTCGACTTCACATTAGGAAGATAGACTTTGAAAATTTTCCATATTTTCAAAGTGACAGTTGAACTCAATGGTCTTCAATCGATGTTATTCGATGATATCTGAGAGAGCTAGATGCAAACTCACTCAAATATATGAGAAATGTTGAAATTCGACTTCAAATTAGGAAGATAGACTTTGAAAATTTTCCATATTTTCAAAGTGACAGTTGACCTCAATGGGCTTCAATGGATGTTATTCGATGATATCTGGCAAAGTTAGATGCAAACTCACTCAAATATATGAGAAATGTTGAAATTCGACTTCACATTAGGAAGATAGACTTTGAAAATTTTCAATTATTACAAAGTGACAGTTGAACTCAATGGTCTTCAATCGATGTTATTCGATGATATCTGACAGAGTTAGATGCAAACTCACTCAAATATATGAGAAATGTTGAAATTCGACTTCACATTAGGAATATAGACTGAAAATTTTCCATATTTTCAAAGTGACAGTTGACCTCAATGGGCTTCAATGGATGTTATTCGATGATATCTGACAAAGTTAGATGCAAACTCACTCAAATATATGAGAAATGTTGAAATTCGACTTCAAATTAGGAAGATAGACTTTGAAAATTTTCCATATTTTCAAAGTGACAGTTGACCTCAATGGGATTCAATGGATGTTATTCGATGATATCTGACAAAGTTAGATGCAAACTCACTCAAATATATGAGAAATGTTGAAATTCGACTTCACATTAGGAAGATAGACTTTGAAAATTTTCAATTATTACAAAGTGACAGTTGACCTCAATGGGCTTCAAAGGATGTTATTCGATGATATCTGACAAAGTTAGATGCAAACTCACTCAAATATATGAGAAATGTTGAAATTCGACTTCACATTAGGAAGATAGACTTTGAAAATTTTCCATATTTTCAAAGTGACAGTTGACCTCAATGGGCTTCAATGGATGTTATTCGATGATATCTGACAAAGTTAGATGCAAACTCACTCAAATATATGAGAAATGTTGAAATTCGACTTCACATTAGGAAGATAGACTTTGAAAATTTTCAATTATTACAAAGTGACAGTTGAACTCAATGGTCTTCAATCGATGTTATTCGATGATATCTGACAGAGTTAGATGCAAACTCACTCAAATATATGAGAAATGTTGAAATTCGACTTCACATTAGGAAGATAGACTTTGAAAATTTTCAATTATTACAAAGTGACAGTTGACCACAATGGTCTTCAATCGATGTTATTCGATGATATCTGACAAAGTTAGATGCAAACTCACTCAAATATATGAGAAATGTTGAAATTCGACTTCAAATTAGGAAGGTAGACTTTGAAAATTTTCCATATTTTCAAAGTGACAGTTGACCTCAATGGGCTTCAATGGATGTTATTCGATGATATCTGACAAAGTTAGATGCAAACTCACTCAAATATATGAGAAATGTTGAAATTCGACTTCACATTAGGAAGATAGACTTTGAAAATTTTCAATTATTACAAAGTGACAGTTGACCTCAATAGGCTTCAATGGATGTTATTAGATGATATCTGACAAAGTTAGATGCAAACTCACTCAAATATATGAGAAATGTTGAAATTCGACTTCAAATTAGGAAGATAGACTTTGAAAATTTTCAATTATTACAAAGTGACAGTTGACCTCAATGGTCTTCAATCGATGTTATTCGATGGTATCTGAGAGAGCTAGATGCAAACTCACTCAAATATATGAGAAATGTTGAAATTCGACTTCAAATTAGGAAGATAGACTTTGAAAATTTTCCATATTTCCAAAGTGACAGTTGACCTCAATGGGCTTCAATGGATGTTATTCGATGATATCTGACAAAGTTAGATGCAAACTCACTCAAATATATGAGAAATGTTGAAATTCGACTTCACATTAGGAAGATAGACTTTGAAAATTTTCAATTATTACAAAGTGACAGTTGACCTCAATGGGCTTCAATGGATGTTATTCGATGATATCTGACAAAGTTAGATGCAAACTCACTCAAATATATGAGAAATGTTGAAATTCGACTTCAAATTAGGAAGATAGACTTTGAAAATTTTCAATTATTACAAAGTGACAGTTGACCACAATGGTCTTCAATCGATGTTATTCGATGATATCTGACAAAGTTAGATGCAAACTCACTCAAATATATGAGAAATGTTGAAATTCGACTTCACATTAGGAAGATAGACTTTGAAAATTTTCAATTATTACAAAGTGACAGTTGAACTCAATGGTCTTCAATCGATGTTATTCGATGATATCTGACAGAGTTAGATGCAAACTCACTCAAATATATGAGAAATGTTGAAATTCGACTTCACATTAGGAAGATAGACTTTGAAAATTTTTAATTATTACAAAGTGACAGTTGACCTCAATGGGCTTCAATGGATGTTATTCGATGATATCTGACAAAGTTAGATGCAAACTCACTCAAATATATGAGAAATGTTGAAATTCGACTTCAAATTAGGAAGATAGACTTTGAAAATTTTCAATTATTACAAAGTGACAGTTGACCACAATGGTCTTCAATCGATGTTATTCGATGATATCTGACAAAGTTAGATGCAAACTCACTCAAATATATGAGAAATGTTGAAATTCGACTTCACATTAGGAAGATAGACTTTGAAAATTTTCAATTATTACAAAGTGACAGTTGAACTCAATGGTCTTCAATCGATGTTATTCGATGATATCTGACAGAGTTAGATGCAAACTCACTCAAATATATGAGAAATGTTGAAATTCGACTTCACATTAGGAAGATAGACTTTGAAAATTTTCAATTATTACAAAGTGACAGTTGACCTCAATGGGCATCAAAGGATGTTATTCGATGATATCTGACAAAGTTAGATGCAAACTCACTCAAATATATGGGAAATGTTGAAATTCGACTTCACATTAGGAAGATAGACTTTGAAAATTTTCCATATTTTCAAAGTGACAGTTGACCTCAATGGGCTTCAATGGATGTTATTCGATGATATCTCACAAAGTTAGACGCAAACTCACTCAAATATATGAGAAATGTTGAAATTCGACTTCACATTAGGAAGATAGACTTTGAAAATTTTCAATTATTACAAAGTGACAGTTGAACTCAATGGTCTTCAATCGATGTTATTCGATGATATCTGACAGAGTTAGATGCAAACTCACTCAAATATATGAGAAATGTTGAAATTCGACTTCACATTAGGAAGATAGACTTTGAAAATTTTCAATTATTACAAAGTGACAGTTGACCACAATGGTCTTCAATCGATGTTATTCGATGATATCTGACAAAGTTAGATGCAAACTCACTCAAATATATGAGAAATGTTGAAATTCGACTTCAAATTAGGAAGGTAGACTTTGAAAATTTTCCATATTTTCAAAGTGACAGTTGACCTCAATGGGCTTCAATGGATGTTATTCGATGATATCTGACAAAGTTAGATGCAAACTCACTCAAATATATGAGAAATGTTGAAATTCGACTTCACATTAGGAAGATAGACTTTGAAAATTTTCAATTATTACAAAGTGACAGTTGACCTCAATAGGCTTCAATGGATGTTATTAGATGATATCTGACAAAGTTAGATGCAAACTCACTCAAATATATGAGAAATGTTGAAATTCGACTTCAAATTAGGAAGATAGACTTTGAAAATTTTCAATTATTACAAAGTGACAGTTGACCTCAATGGTCTTCAATCGATGTTATTCGATGGTATCTGAGAGAGCTAGATGCAAACTCACTCAAATATATGAGAAATGTTGAAATTCGACTTCACATTAGGAAGATAGACTTTGAAAATTTTCAATTATTACAAAGTGACAGTTGACCTCAATGGGCTTCAATGGATGTTATTCGATGATATCTGACAAAGTTAGATGCAAACTCACTCAAATATATGAGAAATGTTGAAATTCGACTTCAAATTAGGAAGATAGACTTTGAAAATTTTCAATTATTACAAAGTGACAGTTGACCTCAATAGGCTTCAATGGATGTTATTCGATGATATCTGACAAAGTTAGATGCAAACTCACTAAAATATATGAGAAATGTTGAAATTCGACTTCAAATTAGGAAGATAGACTTTGAAAATTTTCAATTATTACAAAGTGACAGTTGACCACAATGGTCTTCAATGGATGTTATTCGATGATATCTGACAAAGTTAGATGCAAACTCACTCAAATATATGAGAAATGTTGAAATTCGACTTCACATTAGGAAGATAGACTTTGAAAATTTTCAATTATTACAAAGTGACAGTTGACCACAATGGTCTTCAATGGATGTTATTCGATGATATCTGACAAAGTTAGATGCAAACTCACTCAAATATATGAGAAATGTTGAAATTCGACTTCAAATTAGGAAGATAGACTTTGAAAATTTTCAATTATTACAAAGTGACAGTTGACCTCAATAGGCTTCAATGGATGTTATTCGATGATATCTGACAAAGTTAGATGCAAACTCACTCAAATATATGAGAAATGTTGAAATTCGACTTCAAATTAGGAAGATAGACTTTGAAAATTTTCAATTATTACAAAGTGACAGTTGACCTCAATGGTCTTCAATCGATGTTATTCGATGGTATCTGAGAGAGCTAGATGCAAACTCACTCAAATATATGAGAAATGTTGAAATTCGACTTCAAATTAGGAAGATAGACTTTGAAAATTTTCCATATTTCCAAAGTGACAGTTGACCTCAATGGGCTTCAATGGATGTTATTCGATGATATCTGACAAAGTTAGATGCAAACTCACTCAAATATATGAGAAATGTTGAAATTCGACTTCACATTAGGAAGATAGACTTTGAAAATTTTCAATTATTACAAAGTGACAGTTGACCTCAATGGGCTTCAATGGATGTTATTCGATGATATCTGACAAAGTTAGATGCAAACTCACTCAAATATATGAGAAATGTTGAAATTCGACTTCAAATTAGGAAGATAGACTTTGAAAATTTTCAATTATTACAAAGTGACAGTTGACCTCAATGGTCTTCAATCGATGTTATTCGATGATATCTGACAAAGTTAGATGCAAACTCACTCAAATATATGAGAAATGTTGAAATTCGACTTCAAATTAGGAAGATAGACTTTGAAAATTTTCAATTATTACAAAGTGACAGTTGACCTCAATGGGCTTCAATGGATGTTATTCGATGATATCTGACAAAGTTAGATGCAAACTCACTCAAATATATGAGAAATGTTGAAATTCGACTTCACATTAGGAAGATAGACTTTGAAAATTTTCCATATTTTCAAAGTGACAGTTGACCTCAATGGGCTTCAATGGATGTTATTCGATGATATCTGACAAAGTTAGATGCAAACTCACTCAAATATATGAGAAATGTTGAAGTTCGACTTCACATTAGGAAGATAGACTTTGAAAATTTTCAATTATTACAAAGTGACAGTTGACCTCAATGGGTTTCAATGGATGTTATTCGATGATATCTGACAAAGTTAGATGCAAACTCACTCAAATATATGAGAAATTTTGAAATTCGACTTCACATTAGGAAGATAGACTTTGAAAATTTTCAATTATTACAAAGTGACAGTTGACCTCAATGGGCTTCAAAGGATGTTATTCGATGATATCTGACAAAGTTAGATGCAAACTCACTCAAATATATGAGAAATGTTGAAATTCGACTTCACATTAGGAAGATAGACTTTGAAAATTTTCCATATTTTCAAAGTGACAGTTGAACTCAATGGTCTTCAATCGATGTTATTCGATGATATCTGAGAGAGCTAGATGCAAACTCACTCAAATATATGAGAAATGTTGAAATTCGACTTCAAATTAGGAAGATAGACTTTGAAAATTTTCCATATTTTCAAAGTGACAGTTGACCTCAATGGGCTTCAATGGATGTTATTCGATGATATCTGGCAAAGTTAGATGCAAACTCACTCAAATATATGAGAAATGTTGAAATTCGACTTCACATTAGGAAGATAGACTTTGAAAATTTTCAATTATTACAAAGTGACAGTTGAACTCAATGGTCTTCAATCGATGTTATTCGATGATATCTGACAGAGTTAGATGCAAACTCACTCAAATATATGAGAAATGTTGAAATTCGACTTCACATTAGGAATATAGACTGAAAATTTTCCATATTTTCAAAGTGACAGTTGACCTCAATGGGCTTCAATGGATGTTATTCGATGATATCTGACAAAGTTAGATGCAAACTCACTCAAATATATGAGAAATGTTGAAATTCGACTTCAAATTAGGAAGATAGACTTTGAAAATTTTCCATATTTTCAAAGTGACAGTTGACCTCAATGGGCTTCAATGGATGTTATTCGATGATATCTGACAAAGTTAGATGCAAACTCACTCAAATATATGAGAAATGTTGAAATTCGACTTCACATTAGGAAGATAGACTTTGAAAATTTTCAATTATTACAAAGTGACAGTTGACCTCAATGGGCTTCAAAGGATGTTATTCGATGATATCTGACAAAGTTAGATGCAAACTCACTCAAATATATGAGAAATGTTGAAATTCGACTTCACATTAGGAAGATAGACTTTGAAAATTTTCCATATTTTCAAAGTGACAGTTGACCTCAATGGGCTTCAATGGATGTTATTCGATGATATCTGACAAAGTTAGATGCAAACTCACTCAAATATATGAGAAATGTTGAAATTCGACTTCACATTAGGAAGATAGACTTTGAAAATTTTCAATTATTACAAAGTGACAGTTGAACTCAATGGTCTTCAATCGATGTTATTCGATGATATCTGACAGAGTTAGATGCAAACTCACTCAAATATATGAGAAATGTTGAAATTCGACTTCACATTAGGAAGATAGACTTTGAAAATTTTCAATTATTACAAAGTGACAGTTGACCACAATGGTCTTCAATCGATGTTATTCGATGATATCTGACAAAGTTAGATGCAAACTCACTCAAATATATGAGAAATGTTGAAATTCGACTTCAAATTAGGAAGGTAGACTTTGAAAATTTTCCATATTTTCAAAGTGACAGTTGACCTCAATGGGCTTCAATGGATGTTATTCGATGATATCTGACAAAGTTAGATGCAAACTCACTCAAATATATGAGAAATGTTGAAATTCGACTTCACATTAGGAAGATAGACTTTGAAAATTTTCAATTATTACAAAGTGACAGTTGACCTCAATAGGCTTCAATGGATGTTATTAGATGATATCTGACAAAGTTAGATGCAAACTCACTCAAATATATGAGAAATGTTGAAATTCGACTTCAAATTAGGAAGATAGACTTTGAAAATTTTCAATTATTACAAAGTGACAGTTGACCTCAATGGTCTTCAATCGATGTTATTCGATGGTATCTGAGAGAGCTAGATGCAAACTCACTCAAATATATGAGAAATGTTGAAATTCGACTTCAAATTAGGAAGATAGACTTTGAAAATTTTCCATATTTCCAAAGTGACAGTTGACCTCAATGGGCTTCAATGGATGTTATTCGATGATATCTGACAAAGTTAGATGCAAACTCACTCAAATATATGAGAAATGTTGAAATTCGACTTCACATTAGGAAGATAGACTTTGAAAATTTTCAATTATTACAAAGTGACAGTTGACCTCAATGGGCTTCAATGGATGTTATTCGATGATATCTGACAAAGTTAGATGCAAACTCACTCAAATATATGAGAAATGTTGAAATTCGACTTCAAATTAGGAAGATAGACTTTGAAAATTTTCAATTATTACAAAGTGACAGTTGACCACAATGGTCTTCAATCGATGTTATTCGATGATATCTGACAAAGTTAGATGCAAACTCACTCAAATATATGAGAAATGTTGAAATTCGACTTCACATTAGGAAGATAGACTTTGAAAATTTTCAATTATTACAAAGTGACAGTTGAACTCAATGGTCTTCAATCGATGTTATTCGATGATATCTGACAGAGTTAGATGCAAACTCACTCAAATATATGAGAAATGTTGAAATTCGACTTCACATTAGGAAGATAGACTTTGAAAATTTTTAATTATTACAAAGTGACAGTTGACCTCAATGGGCTTCAATGGATGTTATTCGATGATATCTGACAAAGTTAGATGCAAACTCACTCAAATATATGAGAAATGTTGAAATTCGACTTCAAATTAGGAAGATAGACTTTGAAAATTTTCAATTATTACAAAGTGACAGTTGACCACAATGGTCTTCAATCGATGTTATTCGATGATATCTGACAAAGTTAGATGCAAACTCACTCAAATATATGAGAAATGTTGAAATTCGACTTCACATTAGGAAGATAGACTTTGAAAATTTTCAATTATTACAAAGTGACAGTTGAACTCAATGGTCTTCAATCGATGTTATTCGATGATATCTGACAGAGTTAGATGCAAACTCACTCAAATATATGAGAAATGTTGAAATTCGACTTCACATTAGGAAGATAGACTTTGAAAATTTTCAATTATTACAAAGTGACAGTTGACCTCAATGGGCTTCAAAGGATGTTATTCGATGATATCTGACAAAGTTAGATGCAAACTCACTCAAATATATGAGAAATGTTGAAATTCGACTTCACATTAGGAAGATAGACTTTGAAAATTTTCCATATTTTCAAAGTGACAGTTGACCTCAATGGGCTTCAATGGATGTTATTCGATGATATCTCACAAAGTTAGACGCAAACTCACTCAAATATATGAGAAATGTTGAAATTCGACTTCACATTAGGAAGATAGACTTTGAAAATTTTCAATTATTACAAAGTGACAGTTGAACTCAATGGTCTTCAATCGATGTTATTCGATGATATCTGACAGAGTTAGATGCAAACTCACTCAAATATATGAGAAATGTTGAAATTCGATTTCACATTAGGAAGATAGACTTTGAAAATTTTCAATTATTACAAAGTGACAGTTGACCACAATGGTCTTCAATCGATGTTATTCGATGATATCTGACAAAGTTAGATGCAAACTCACTCAAATATATGAGAAATGTTGAAATTCGACTTCAAATTAGGAAGGTAGACTTTGAAAATTTTCCATATTTTCAAAGTGACAGTTGACCTCAATGGGCTTCAATGGATGTTATTCGATGATATCTGACAAAGTTAGATGCAAACTCACTCAAATATATGAGAAATGTTGAAATTCGACTTCACATTAGGAAGATAGACTTTGAAAATTTTCAATTATTACAAAGTGACAGTTGACCTCAATAGGCTTCAATGGATGTTATTAGATGATATCTGACAAAGTTAGATGCAAACTCACTCAAATATATGAGAAATGTTGAAATTCGACTTCAAATTAGGAAGATAGACTTTGAAAATTTTCAATTATTACAAAGTGACAGTTGACCTCAATGGTCTTCAATCGATGTTATTCGATGGTATCTGAGAGAGCTAGATGCAAACTCACTCAAATATATGAGAAATGTTGAAATTCGACTTCACATTAGGAAGATAGACTTTGAAAATTTTCAATTATTACAAAGTGACAGTTGACCTCAATGGGCTTCAATGGATGTTATTCGATGATATCTGACAAAGTTAGATGCAAACTCACTCAAATATATGAGAAATGTTGAAATTCGACTTCAAATTAGGAAGATAGACTTTGAAAATTTTCAATTATTACAAAGTGACAGTTGACCTCAATAGGCTTCAATGGATGTTATTCGATGATATCTGACAAAGTTAGATGCAAACTCACTAAAATATATGAGAAATGTTGAAATTCGACTTCAAATTAGGAAGATAGACTTTGAAAATTTTCAATTATTACAAAGTGACAGTTGACCACAATGGTCTTCAATGGATGTTATTCGATGATATCTGACAAAGTTAGATGCAAACTCACTCAAATATATGAGAAATGTTGAAATTCGACTTCACATTAGGAAGATAGACTTTGAAAATTTTCAATTATTACAAAGTGACAGTTGACCACAATGGTCTTCAATGGATGTTATTCGATGATATCTGACAAAGTTAGATGCAAACTCACTCAAATATATGAGAAATGTTGAAATTCGACTTCAAATTAGGAAGATAGACTTTGAAAATTTTCAATTATTACAAAGTGACAGTTGACCTCAATAGGCTTCAATGGATGTTATTCGATGATATCTGACAAAGTTAGATGCAAACTCACTCAAATATATGAGAAATGTTGAAATTCGACTTCAAATTAGGAAGATAGACTTTGAAAATTTTCAATTATTACAAAGTGACAGTTGACCTCAATGGTCTTCAATCGATGTTATTCGATGGTATCTGAGAGAGCTAGATGCAAACTCACTCAAATATATGAGAAATGTTGAAATTCGACTTCAAATTAGGAAGATAGACTTTGAAAATTTTCCATATTTCCAAAGTGACAGTTGACCTCAATGGGCTTCAATGGATGTTATTCGATGATATCTGACAAAGTTAGATGCAAACTCACTCAAATATATGAGAAATGTTGAAATTCGACTTCACATTAGGAAGATAGACTTTGAAAATTTTCAATTATTACAAAGTGACAGTTGACCTCAATGGGCTTCAATGGATGTTATTCGATGATATCTGACAAAGTTAGATGCAAACTCACTCAAATATATGAGAAATGTTGAAATTCGACTTCAAATTAGGAAGATAGACTTTGAAAATTTTCAATTATTACAAAGTGACAGTTGACCTCAATGGTCTTCAATCGATGTTATTCGATGATATCTGACAAAGTTAGATGCAAACTCACTCAAATATATGAGAAATGTTGAAATTCGACTTCAAATTAGGAAGATAGACTTTGAAAATTTTCCATATTTTCAAAGTGACAGTTGACCTCAATGGGCTTCAATGGATGTTATTCGATGATATCTGACAAAGTTAGATGCAAACTCACTCAAATATATGAGAAATGTTGAAATTCGACTTCAAATTAGGAAGATAGACTTTGAAAATTTTCCATATTTTCAAAGTGACAGTTGACCTCAATGGGCTTCAATGGATGTTATTCGATGATATCTGACAAAGTTAGATGCAAACTCACTCAAATATATGAGAAATGTTGAAATTCGACTTCAAATTAGGAAGATAGACTTTGAAAATTTTCAATTATTACAAAGTGACAGTTGACCTCAATGGTCTTCAATCGATGTTATTCGATGATATCTGAGAGAGCTAGATGCAAACTCACTCAAATATATGAGAAATGTTGAAATTCGACTTCAAATTAGGAAGATAGACTTTGAAAATTTTCCATATTTTCAAAGTGACAGTTGACCTCAATGGGCTTCAATGGATGTTATTCGATGATATCTGGCAAAGTTAGATGCAAACTCACTCAAATATATGAGAAATGTTGAAATTCGACTTCACATTAGGAAGATAGACTTTGAAAATTTTCAATTATTACAAAGTGACAGTTGAACTCAATGGTCTTCAATCGATGTTATTCGATGATATCTGACAGAGTTAGATGCAAACTCACTCAAATATATGAGAAATGTTGAAATTCGACTTCACATTAGGAATATAGACTTTGAAAATTTTCAATTATTACAAAGTGACAGTTGACCACAATGGTCTTCAATCGATGTTATTCGATGATATCTGACAAAGTTAGATGCAAACTCACTCAAATATATGAGAAATGTTGAAATTCGACTTCAAATTAGGAAGATAGACTTTGAAAATTTTCCATATTTTCAAAGTGACAGTTGACCTCAATGGGCTTCAATGGATGTTATTCGATGATATCTGACAAAGTTAGATGCAAACTCACTCAAATATATGAGAAATGTTGAAATTCGACTTCACATTAGGAAGATAGACTTTGAAAATTTTCAATTATTACAAAGTGACAGTTGACCTCAATGGGCTTCAAAGGATGTTATTCGATGATATCTGACAAAGTTAGATGCAAACTCACTCAAATATATGAGAAATGTTGAAATTCGACTTCACATTAGGAAGATAGACTTTGAAAATTTTCCATATTTTCAAAGTGACATTTGACCTCAATGGGCTTCAATGGATGTTATTCGATGATATCTGACAAAGTTAGATGCAAACTCACTCAAATATATGAGAAATGTTGAAATTCGACTTCACATTAGGAAGATAGACTTTGAAAATTTTCAATTATTACAAAGTGACAGTTGACCTCAATGGGCTTCAAAGGATGTTATTCGATGATATCTGACAAAGTTAGATGCAAACTCACTCAAATATATGAGCAATGTTGAAATTCGACTTCACATTAGGAAGATAGACTTTGAAAATTTTAGATATTTTCAAAGTGACAGTTGACCTCAATGGGCTTCAATGGATGTTATTCGATGATATCTGACAAAGTTAGATGCAAACTCACTCAAATATATGAGAAATGTTGAAATTCGACTTCACATTAGGAAGATAGACTTTGAAAATTTTCAATTATTACAAAGTGACAGTTGAACTCAATGGTCTTCAATCGATGTTATTCGATGATATCTGACAGAGTTAGATGCAAACTCACTCAAATATATGAGAAATGTTGAAATTCGACTTCACATTAGGAAGATAGACTTTGAAAATTTTCAATTATTACAAAGTGACAGTTGACCACAATGGTCTTCAATCGATGTTATTCGATGATATCTGACAAAGTTAGATGCAAACTCACTCAAATATATGAGAAATGTTGAAATTCGACTTCAAATTAGGAAGGTAGACTTTGAAAATTTTCCATATTTTCAAAAAGACAGTTGACCTCAATGGGCTTCAATGGATGTTATTCGATGATATCTGACAAAGTTAGATGCAAACTCACTCAAATATATGAGAAATGTTGAAATTCGACTTCACATTAGGAAGATAGACTTTGAAAATTTTCAATTATTACAAAGTGACAGTTGAACTCAATGGTCTTCAATCGATGTTATTCGATGATATCTGACAGAGTTAGATGCAAACTCACTCAAATATATGAGAAATGTTGAAATTCGACTTCACATTAGGAAGATAGACTTTGAAAATTTTCAATTATTACAAAGTGACAGTTGACCACAATGGTCTTCAATCGATGTTATTCGATGATATCTGACAAAGTTAGATGCAAACTCACTCAAATATATGAGAAATGTTGAAATTCGACTTCAAATTAGGAAGGTAGACTTTGAAAATTTTCCATATTTTCAAAGTGACAGTTGACCTCAATGGGCTTCAATGGATGTTATTCGATGATATCTGACAAAGTTAGATGCAAACTCACTCAAATATATGAGAAATGTTGAAATTCGACTTCACATTAGGAAGATAGACTTTGAAAATTTTCCATATTTTCAAAGTGACAGTTGACCTCAATGGGCTTCAATGGATGTTATTCGATGATATCTGACAAAGTTAGATGCAAACTCACTCAAATATATGAGAAATGTTGAAATTCGACTTCAAATTAGGAAGATAGACTTTGAAAATTTTCCATATTTTCAAAGTGACATTTGACCTCAATGGGCTTCAATGGATGTTATTCGATGATATCTGACAAAGTTAGATGCAAACTCACTCAAATATATGAGAAATGTTGAAATTCGACTTCACATTAGGAAGATAGACTTTGAAAATTTTCAATTATTACAAAGTGACAGTTGACCTCAATGGGCTTCAAAGGATGTTATTCGATGATATCTGACAAAGTTAGATGCAAACTCACTCAAATATATGAGAAATGTTGAAATTCGACTTCAAATTAGGAAGATAGACTTTGAAAATTTTCCATATTTTCAAAGTGACATTTGACCTCAATGGGCTTCAATGGATGTTATTCGATGATATCTGACAAAGTTAGATGCAAACTCACTCAAATATATGAGAAATGTTGAAATTCGACTTCACATTAGGAAGATAGACTTTGAAAATTTTCAATTATTACAAAGTGACAGTTGACCTCAATGGGCTTCAAAGGATGTTATTCGATGATATCTGACAAAGTTAGATGCAAACTCACTCAAATATATGAGAAATGTTGAAATTCGACTTCACATTAGGAAGATAGACTTTGAAAATTTTCCATATTTTCAAAGTGACAGTTGACCTCAATGGGCTTCAATGGATGTTATTCGATGATATCTGACAAAGTTAGATGCAAACTCACTCAAATATATGAGAAATGTTGAAATTCGACTTCACATTAGGAAGATAGACTTTGAAAATTTTCAATTATTACAAAGTGACAGTTGACCACAATGGTCTTCAATCGATGTTATTCGATGATATCTGACAAAGTTAGATGCAAACTCACTCAAATATATGAGAAATGTTGAAATTCGACTTCAAATTAGGAAGGTAGACTTTGAAAATTTTCCATATTTTCAAAGTGACAGTTGACCTCAATGGGCTTCAATGGATGTTATTCGATGATATCTGACAAAGTTAGATGCAAACTCACTCAAATATATGAGAAATGTTGAAATTCGACTTCACATTAGGAAGATAGACTTTGAAAATTTTCAATTATTACAAAGTGACAGTTGAACTCAATGGTCTTCAATCGATGTTATTCGATGATATCTGACAGAGTTAGATGCAAACTCACTCAAATATATGAGAAATGTTGAAATTCGACTTCACATTAGGAAGATAGACTTTGAAAATTTTCAATTATTACAAAGTGACAGTTGACCACAATGGTCTTCAATCGATGTTATTCGATGATATCTGACAAAGTTAGATGCAAACTCACTCAAATATATGAGAAATGTTGAAATTCGACTTCAAATTAGGAAGGTAGACTTTGAAAATTTTCCATATTTTCAAAGTGACAGTTGACCTCAATGGGCTTCAATGGATGTTATTCGATGATATCTGACAAAGTTAGATGCAAACTCACTCAAATATATGAGAAATGTTGAAATTCGACTTCACATTAGGAAGATAGACTTTGAAAATTTTCAATTATTACAAAGTGACAGTTGACCTCAATAGGCTTCAATGGATGTTATTCGATGATATCTGACAAAGTTAGATGCAAACTCACTCAAATATATGAGAAATGTTGAAATTCGACTTCAAATTAGGAAGATAGACTTTGAAAATTTTCAATTATTACAAAGTGACAGTTGACCTCAATGGTCTTCAATCGATGTTATTCGATGGTATCTGAGAGAGCTAGATGCAAACTCACTCAAATATATGAGAAATGTTGAAATTCGACTTCAAATTAGGAAGATAGACTTTGAAAATTTTCCATATTTCCAAAGTGACAGTTGACCTCAATGGGCTTCAATGGATGTTATTCGATGATATCTGACAAAGTTAGATGCAAACTCACTCAAATATATGAGAAATGTTGAAATTCGACTTCACATTAGGAAGATAGACTTTGAAAATTTTCCATATTTTCAAAGTGACAGTTGACCTCAATGGGCTTCAATGGATGTTATTCGATGATATCTGACAAAGTTAGATGCAAACTCACTCAAATATATGAGAAATGTTGAAATTCGACTTCACATTAGGAAGATAGACTTTGAAAATTTTCAATTATTACAAAGTGACAGTTGACCACAATGGTCTTCAATCGATGTTATTCGATGATATCTGACAAAGTTAGATGCAAACTCACTCAAATATATGAGAAATGTTGAAATTCGACTTCAAATTAGGAAGGTAGACTTTGAAAATTTTCCATATTTTCAAAGTGACAGTTGACCTCAATGGGCTTCAATGGATGTTATTCGATGATATCTGACAAAGTTAGATGCAAACTCACTCAAATATATGAGAAATGTTGAAATTCGACTTCACATTAGGAAGATAGACTTTGAAAATTTTCAATTATTACAAAGTGACAGTTGAACTCAATGGTCTTCAATCGATGTTATTCGATGATATCTGACAGAGTTAGATGCAAACTCACTCAAATATATGAGAAATGTTGAAATTCGACTTCACATTAGGAAGATAGACTTTGAAAATTTTCAATTATTACAAAGTGACAGTTGACCACAATGGTCTTCAATCGATGTTATTCGATGATATCTGACAAAGTTAGATGCAAACTCACTCAAATATATGAGAAATGTTGAAATTCGACTTCAAATTAGGAAGGTAGACTTTGAAAATTTTCCATATTTTCAAAGTGACAGTTGACCTCAATGGGCTTCAATGGATGTTATTCGATGATATCTGACAAAGTTAGATGCAAACTCACTCAAATATATGAGAAATGTTGAAATTCGACTTCACATTAGGAAGATAGACTTTGAAAATTTTCAATTATTACAAAGTGACAGTTGACCTCAATAGGCTTCAATGGATGTTATTCGATGATATCTGACAAAGTTAGATGCAAACTCACTCAAATATATGAGAAATGTTGAAATTCGACTTCAAATTAGGAAGATAGACTTTGAAAATTTTCAATTATTACAAAGTGACAGTTGACCTCAATGGTCTTCAATCGATGTTATTCGATGGTATCTGAGAGAGCTAGATGCAAACTCACTCAAATATATGAGAAATGTTGAAATTCGACTTCAAATTAGGAAGATAGACTTTGAAAATTTTCCATATTTCCAAAGTGACAGTTGACCTCAATGGGCTTCAATGGATGTTATTCGATGATATCTGACAAAGTTAGATGCAAACTCACTCAAATATATGAGAAATGTTGAAATTCGACTTCACATTAGGAAGATAGACTTTGAAAATTTTCAATTATTACAAAGTGACAGTTGACCTCAATGGGCTTCAATGGATGTTATTCGATGATATCTGACAAAGTTAGATGCAAACTCACTCAAATATATGAGAAATGTTGAAATTCGACTTCAAATTAGGAAGATAGACTTTGAAAATTTTCAATTATTACAAAGTGACAGTTGACCTCAATGGTCTTCAATCGATGTTATTCGATGATATCTGACAAAGTTAGATGCAAACTCACTCAAATATATGAGAAATGTTGAAATTCGACTTCAAATTAGGAAGATAGACTTTGAAAATTTTCCATATTTTCAAAGTGACAGTTGACCTCAATGGGCTTCAATGGATGTTATTCGATGATATCTGACAAAGTTAGATGCAAACTCACTCAAATATATGAGAAATGTTGAAATTCGACTTTAAATTAGGAAGATAGACTTTGAAAATTTTCCATATTTTCAAAGTGACAGTTGACCTCAATGGGCTTCAATGGATGTTATTCGATGATATCTGACAAAGTTAGATGCAAACTCACTCAAATATATGAGAAATGTTGAAATTCGACTTCAAATTAGGAAGATAGACTTTGAAAATTTTCAATTATTACAAAGTGACAGTTGACCACAATGATCTTCAATCGATGTTATTCGATGATATCTGACAAAGTTAGATGCAAACTCACTCAAATATATGAGGAATGTTGAAATTCGACTTCAAATTAGGAAGATAGACTTTGAAAATTTTCCATATTTTCAAAGTGACAGTTGACCTCAATGGGCTTCAATGGATGTTATTCGATGATATCTGACAAAGTTAGATGCAAACTCACTCAAATATATGAGAAATGTTGAAATTCGACTTCAAATTAGGAAGATAGACTTTGAAAATTTTCAATTATTACAAAGTGACAGTTGACCTCAATGGTCTTCAATCGATGTTATTCGATGATATCTGACAAAGTTAGATGCAAACTCACTCAAATATATGAGAAATGTTGAAATTCGACTTCAAATTAGGAAGATAGACTTTGAAAATTTTCCATATTTTCAAAGTGACAGTTGACCTCAATGGTCTTCAATCGATGTTATTCGATGATATCTGACAAAATTAGATGCAAACTCACTCAAATATATGAGAAATGTTGAAATTCGACTTCACATTAGGAAGATAGACTTTGAAAATTTTCAATTATTACAAAGTGACAGTTGACCTCAATGGGCTTCAATGGATGTTATTCGATGATATCTGACAAAGTTAGATGCAAACTCACTCAAATATATGAGAAATGTTGAAATTCGACTTCAAATTAGGAAGGTAGACTTTGAAAATTTTCCATATTTTCAAAGTGACAGTTGACCTCAATGGGCTTCAATGGATGTTTTTCGATGATATCTGACAAAGTTAGATGCAAACTCACTCAAATATATGAGAAATGTTGAAATTCGACTTCAAATTAGGAAGATAGACTTTGAAAATTTTCCATATTTTCAAAGTGACAGTTGACCTCAATGGGCTTCAATGGATGTTATTCGATGATATCTGACAAAGTTAGATGCAAACTCACTCAAATATATGAGAAATGTTGAAATTCGACTTTAAATTAGGAAGATAGACTTTGAAAATTTTCCATATTTTCAAAGTGACAGTTGACCTCAATGGGCTTCAATGGATGTTATTCGATGATATCTGACAAAGTTAGATGCAAACTCACTCAAATATATGAGAAATGTTGAAATTCGACTTCAAATTAGGAAGATAGACTTTGAAAATTTTCAATTATTACAAAGTGACAGTTGACCACAATGATCTTCAATCGATGTTATTCGATGATATCTGACAAAGTTAGATGCAAACTCACTCAAATATATGAGAAATGTTGAAATTCGACTTCAAATTAGGAAGATAGACTTTGAAAATTTTCCATATTTTCAAAGTGACAGTTGACCTCAATGGGCTTCAATGGATGTTATTCGATGATATCTGACAAAGTTAGATGCAAACTCACTCAAATATATGAGAAATGTTGAAATTCGACTTCAAATTAGGAAGATAGACTTTGAAAATTTTCAATTATTACAAAGTGACAGTTGACCTCAATGGTCTTCAATCGATGTTATTCGATGATATCTGACAAAGTTAGATGCAAACTCACTCAAATATATGAGAAATGTTGAAATTCGACTTCAAATTAGGAAGATAGACTTTGAAAATTTTCCATATTTTCAAAGTGACAGTTGACCTCAATGGTCTTCAATCGATGTTATTCGATGATATCTGACAAAATTAGATGCAAACTCACTCAAATATATGAGAAATGTTGAAATTCGACTTCAAATTAGGAAGATAGACTTTGAAAATTTTCCATATTTTCAAAGTGACAGTTGACCTCAATGGGCTTCAATGGATGTTATTCGATGATATCTGACAAAGTTAGATGCAAACTCACTCAAATATATGAGAAATGTTGAAATTCGACTTCAAATTAGGAAGATAGACTTTGAAAATTTTCCATATTTTCAAAGTGACAGTTGACCTCAATGGGCTTCAATGGATGTTATTCGATGATATCTGACAAAGTTAGATGCAAACTCACTCAAATATATGAGAAATGTTGAAATTCGACTTCAAATTAGGAAGATAGACTTTGAAAATTTTCCATATTTTCAAAGTGACAGTTGACCTCAATGGTCTTCAATCGATGTTATTCGATGATATCTGACAAAATTAGATGCAAACTCACTCAAATATATGAGAAATGTTGAAATTCGACTTCAAATTAGGAAGATAGACTTTGAAAATTTTCCATATTTTCAAAGTGACAGTTGACCTCAATGGGCTTCAATGGATGTTATTCGATGATATCTGACAAAGTTAGATGCAAACTCACTCAAATATATGAGAAATGTTGAAATTCGACTTCACATTAGGAAGATAGACTTTGAAAATTTTCCATATTTTCAAAGTGACAGTTGACCTCAATGGGCTTCAATGGATGTTATTCGATGATATCTGAGAGAGCTAGATGCAAACTCACTCAAATATATGAGAAATGTTGAAATTCGACTTCAAATTAGGAAGATAGACTTTGAAAATTTTCCATATTTTCAAAGTGACAGTTGACCTCAATGGGCTTCAATGGATGTTATTCGATGATATCTGGCAAAGTTAGATGCAAACTCACTCAAATATATGAGAAATGTTGAAATTCGACTTCACATTAGGAAGATAGACTTTGAAAATTTTCAATTATTACAAAGTGACAGTTGAACTCAATGGTCTTCAATCGATGTTATTCGATGATATCTGACAGAGTTAGATGCAAACTCACTCAAATATATGAGAAATGTTGAAATTCGACTTCACATTAGGAATATAGACTTTGAAAATTTTCAATTATTACAAAGTGACAGTTGACCACAATGGTCTTCAATCGATGTTATTCGATGATATCTGACAAAGTTAGATGCAAACTCACTCAAATATATGAGAAATGTTGAAATTCGACTTCAAATTAGGAAGATAGACTGAAAATTTTCCATATTTTCAAAGTGACAGTTGACCTCAATGGGCTTCAATGGATGTTATTCGATGATATCTGACAAAGTTAGATGCAAACTCACTCAAATATATGAGAAATGTTGAAATTCGACTTCAAATTAGGAAGATAGACTTTGAAAATTTTCCATATTTTCAAAGTGACAGTTGACCTCAATGGGCTTCAATGGATGTTATTCGATGATATCTGACAAAGTTAGATGCAAACTCACTCAAATATATGAGAAATGTTGAAATTCGACTTCACATTAGGAAGATAGACTTTGAAAATTTTCAATTATTACAAAGTGACAGTTGACCTCAATGGGCTTCAAAGGATGTTATTCGATGATATCTGACAAAGTTAGATGCAAACTCACTCAAATATATGAGAAATGTTGAAATTCGACTTCACATTAGGAAGATAGACTTTGAAAATTTTCCATATTTTCAAAGTGACAGTTGACCTCAATGGGCTTCAATGGATGTTATTCGATGATATCTGACAAAGTTAGATGCAAACTCACTCAAATATATGAGAAATGTTGAAATTCGACTTCACATTAGGAAGATAGACTTTGAAAATTTTCAATTATTACAAAGTGACAGTTGAACTCAATGGTCTTCAATCGATGTTATTCGATGATATCTGACAGAGTTAGATGCAAACTCACTCAAATATATGAGAAATGTTGAAATTCGACTTCAAATTAGGAAGGTAGACTTTGAAAATTTTCCATATTTTCAAAGTGACAGTTGACCTCAATGGGCTTCAATGGATGTTATTCGATGATATCTGACAAAGTTAGATGCAAACTCACTCAAATATATGAGAAATGTTGAAATTCGACTTCACATTAGGAAGATAGACTTTGAAAATTTTCAATTATTACAAAGTGACAGTTGACCTCAATAGGCTTCAATGGATGTTATTAGATGATATCTGACAAAGTTAGATGCAAACTCACTCAAATATATGAGAAATGTTGAAATTCGACTTCAAATTAGGAAGATAGACTTTGAAAATTTTCAATTATTACAAAGTGACAGTTGACCTCAATGGTCTTCAATCGATGTTATTCGATGGTATCTGAGAGAGCTAGATGCAAACTCACTCAAATATATGAGAAATGTTGAAATTCGACTTCAAATTAGGAAGATAGACTTTGAAAATTTTCCATATTTCCAAAGTGACAGTTGACCTCAATGGGCTTCAATGGATGTTATTCGATGATATCTGACAAAGTTAGATGCAAACTCACTCAAATATATGAGAAATGTTGAAATTCGACTTCACATTAGGAAGATAGACTTTGAAAATTTTCAATTATTACAAAGTGACAGTTGACCTCAATGGGCTTCAATGGATGTTATTCGATGATATCTGACAAAGTTAGATGCAAACTCACTCAAATATATGAGAAATGTTGAAATTCGACTTCAAATTAGGAAGATAGACTTTGAAAATTTTCAATTATTACAAAGTGACAGTTGACCACAATGGTCTTCAATCGATGTTATTCGATGATATCTGACAAAGTTAGATGCAAACTCACTCAAATATATGAGAAATGTTGAAATTCGACTTCACATTAGGAAGATAGACTTTGAAAATTTTCAATTATTACAAAGTGACAGTTGAACTCAATGGTCTTCAATCGATGTTATTCGATGATATCTGACAGAGTTAGATGCAAACTCACTCAAATATATGAGAAATGTTGAAATTCGACTTCACATTAGGAAGATAGACTTTGAAAATTTTCAATTATTACAAAGTGACAGTTGACCACAATGGTCTTCAATCGATGTTATTCGATGATATCTGACAAAGTTAGATGCAAACTCACTCAAATATATGAGAAATGTTGAAATTCGACTTCAAATTAGGAAGATAGACTTTGAAAATTTTCAATTATTACAAAGTGACAGTTGACCTCAATGGGCTTCAATGGATGTTATTCGATGATATCTGACAAAGTTAGATGCAAACTCACTCAAATATATGAGAAATGTTGAAATTCGACTTCAAATTAGGAAGATAGACTTTGAAAATTTTCAATTATTACAAAGTGACAGTTGACCACAATGGTCTTCAATCGATGTTATTCGATGATATCTGACAAAGTTAGATGCAAACTCACTCAAATATATGAGAAATGTTGAAATTCGACTTCACATTAGGAAGATAGACTTTGAAAATTTTCAATTATTACAAAGTGACAGTTGAACTCAATGGTCTTCAATCGATGTTATTCGATGATATCTGACAGAGTTAGATGCAAACTCACTCAAATATATGAGAAATGTTGAAATTCGACTTCACATTAGGAAGATAGACTTTGAAAATTTTCAATTATTACAAAGTGACAGTTGACCACAATGGTCTTCAATCGATGTTATTCGATATCTGACAAAGTTAGATGCAAACTCACTCAAATATATGAGAAATGTTGAAATTCGACTTCAAATTAGGAAGGTAGACTTTGAAAATTTTCCATATTTTCAAAGTGACAGTTGACCTCAATGGGCTTCAATGGATGTTATTCGATGATATCTGACAAAGTTAGATGCAAACTCACTCAAATATATGAGAAATGTTGAAATTCGACTTCACATTAGGAAGATAGACTTTGAAAATTTTCAATTATTACAAAGTGACATGACCGTTGACCTCAATGGGCTTCAATGGATGTTATTCGATGATATCTGACAAAGTTAGATGCAAACTCACTCAAATATATGAGAAATGTTGAAATTCGACTTCACATTAGGAAGATAGACTTTGAAAATTTTCAATTATTACAAAGTGACAGTTGACCTCAATGGGCTTCAATGGATGTTATTCGATGATATCTGACAAAGTTAGATGCAAACTCACTCAAATATATGAGAAATGTTGAAATTCGACTTCACATTAGGAAGATAGACTTTGAAAATTTTCCATATTTTCAAAGTGACAGTTGACCTCAATGGTCTTCAATCGATGTTATTCGATGATATCTGACAAAATTAGATGCAAACTCACTCAAATATATGAGAAATGTTGAAATTCGACTTCAAATTAGGAAGATAGACTTTGAAAATTTTCAATTATTACAAAGTGACAGTTGACCACAATGATCTTCAATCGATGTTATTCGATGATATCTGACAAAGTTAGATGCAAACTCACTCAAATATATGAGAAATGTTGAAATTCGACTTCAAATTAGGAAGATAGACTTTGAAAATTTTCCATATTTTCAAAGTGACAGTTGACCTCAATGGGCTTCAATGGATGTTATTCGATGATATCTGACAAAGTTAGATGCAAACTCACTCAAATATATGAGAAATGTTGAAATTCGACTTCAAATTAGGAAGATAGACTTTGAAAATTTTCAATTATTACAAAGTGACAGTTGACCTCAATGGTCTTCAATCGATGTTATTCGATGATATCTGACAGAGTTAGATGCAAACTCACTCAAATATATGAGAAATGTTGAAATTCGACTTCAAATTAGGAAGATAGACTTTGAAAATTTTCCATATTTTCAAAGTGACAGTTGACCTCAATGGGCTTCAATGGATGTTATTCGATGATATCTGACAAAGTTAGATGCAAACTCACTCAAATATATGAGAAATGTTGAAATTCGACTTCAAATTAGGAAGATAGACTTTGAAAATTTTCCATATTTTCAAAGTGACCGTTGACCTCAATGGGCTTCAATGGATGTTATTCGATGATATCTGACAAAGTTAGATGCAAACTCACTCAAATATATGAGAAATGTTGAAATTCGACTTCAAATTAGGAAGATAGACTTTGAAAATTTTCAATTATTACAAAGTGACAGTTGACCACAATGATCTTCAATCGATGTTATTCGATGATATCTGACAAAGTTAGATGCAAACTCACTCAAATATATGAGAAATGTTGAAATTCGACTTCAAATTAGGAAGATAGACTTTGAAAATTTTCCATATTTTCAAAGTGACAGTTGACCTCAATGGGCTTCAATGGATGTTATTCGATGATATCTGACAAAGTTAGATGCAAACTCACTCAAATATATGAGAAATGTTGAAATTCGACTTCAAATTAGGAAGATAGACTTTGAAAATTTTCAATTATTACAAAGTGACAGTTGACCTCAATGGTCTTCAATCGATGTTATTCGATGATATCTGACAGAGTTAGATGCAAACTCACTCAAATATATGAGAAATGTTGAAATTCGACTTCAAATTAGGAAGATAGACTTTGAAAATTTTCCATATTTTCAAAGTGACAGTTGACCTCAATGGGCTTCAATGGATGTTATTCGATGATATCTGACAAAGTTAGATGCAAACTCACTCAAATATATGAGAAATGTTGAAATTCGACTTCAAATTAGGAAGATAGACTTTGAAAATTTTCCATATTTTCAAAGTGACAGTTGACCTCAATGGTCTTCAATCGATGTTATTTGATGATATCTGACAAAATTAGATGCAAACTCACTCAAATATATGAGAAATGTTGAAATTCGACTTCAAATTAGGAAGATAGACTTTGAAAATTTTCCATATTTTCAAAGTGACAGTTGACCTCAATGGGCTTCAATGGATGTTATTCGATGATATCTGACAAAGTTAGATGCAAACTCACTCAAATATATGAGAAATGTTGAAATTCGACTTCACATTAGGAAGATAGACTTTGAAAATTTTCAAATATTACAAAGTGACAGTTGACCTCAATGGGCTTCAAAGGATGTTATTCGATGATATCTGACAAAGTTAGATGCAAACTCACTCAAATATATGAGAAATGTTGAAATTCGACTTCACATTAGGAAGATAGACTTTGAAAATTTTCAATTATTACAAAGTGACAGTTGACCTCAATAGGCTTCAATGGATGTTATTCGATGATATCTGACAAAGTTAGATGCAAACTCACTCAAATATATGAGAAATGTTGAAATTCGACTTCAAATTAGGAAGATAGACTTTAAAAATTTTCCATATTTTCAAAGTGACAGTTGACCTCAATGGGCTTCAATGGATGTTATTCGATGATATCTGACAAAGTTAGATGCAAACTCACTCAAATATATGAGAAATGTTGAAATTCGACTTCAAATTAGGAAGATAGACTTTGAAAATTTTCCATATTTTCAAAGTGACAGTTGACCTCAATGGGCTTCAATGGATGTTATTCGATGATATCTGACAAAGTTAGATGCAAACTCACTCAAATATATGAGAAATGTTGAAATTCGACTTCAAATTAGGAAGATAGACTTTAAAAATTTTCCATATTTTCAAAGTGACAGTTGACCTCAATGGTCTTCAATCGATGTTATTCGATGATATCTGACAGAGTTAGATGCAAACTCACTCAAATATATGAGAAATGTTGAAATTCGACTTCAAATTAGGAAGATAGAGTTTGAAAATTTTCCATATTTTCAAAGTGACAGTTGACCTCAATGGGCTTCAATGGATGTTATTCGATGATATCTGACAAAGTTAGATGCAAACTCACTCAAATATATGAGAAATGTTGAAATTCGGCTTCAAATTAGGAAGATAGACTTTGAAAATTTTCCATATTTTCAAAGTGTCAGTTGACCTCAATGGGCTTCAATGGATGTTATTCGATGATATCTGACAAAGTTAGATGCAAACTCACTCAAATATATGAGAAATGTTGAAATTCGGCTTCAAATTAGGAAGATAGACTTTGAAAATTTTCCATATTTTCAAAGTGACAGTTGACCTCAATGGGCTTCAATGGATGTTATTCGATGATATCTGACAAAGTTAGATGCAAACTCACTCAAATATATGAGAAATGTTGAAATTCGACTTCAAATTAGGAAGATAGACTTTAAAAATTTTCCATATTTTCAAAGTGACAGTTGACCTCAATGGTCTTCAATCGATGTTATTCGATGATATCTGACAGAGTTAGATGCAAACTCACTCAAATATATGAGAAATGTTGAAATTCGACTTCAAATTAGGAAGATAGAGTTTGAAAATTTTCCATATTTTCAAAGTGACAGTTGACCTCAATGGACTTCAATGGATGTTATTCGGTGATATCTGACAAAGTTAGATGCAAACTCACTCAAATATATGAGAAATGTTGAAATTCGGCTTCAAATTAGGAAGATAGACTTTGAAAATTTTCCATATTTTCAAAGTGACAGTTGACCTCAATGGGCTTCAATGGATGTTATTCGATGATATCTGACAAAGTTAGATGCAAACTCACTCAAATATATGAGAAATGTTGAAATTCGACTTCACATTAGGAAGATAGACTTTGAAAATTTTCAATTATTACAAAGTGACAGTTGACCTCAATGGGCTTCAATGGATGTTATTCGATGATATCTGACAAAGATGCAAACTCACTCAAATATATGAGAAATGTTGAAATTCGACTTCACATTAGGAAGATAGACTGAAAATTTTCAATTATTACAAAGTGACAGTTGACCTCAATGGGCTTCAAAGGATGTTATTCGATGATATCTGACAAAGTTAGATGCAAACTCACTCAAATATATGAGAAATGTTGAAATTCGACTTCACATTAGGAAGATAGACTTTGAAAATTTTCCATATTTTCAAAGTGACAGTTGACCTCAATGGTCTTCAATCGATGTTATTCGATGATATCTGACAAAATTAGATGCAAACTCACTCAAATATATGAGAAATGTTGAAATTCGACTTCAAATTAGGAAGATAGACTTTGAAAATTTTCCATATTTTCAAAGTGACAGTTGACCTCAATGGGCTTCAATGGATGTTATTCGATGATATCTGACAAAGTTAGATGCAAACTCACTCAAATATATGAGAAATGTTGAAATTCGACTTCAAATTAGGAAGATAGACTTTGAAAATTTTCCATATTTTCAAAGTGACAGTTGACCTCAATGGGCTTCAATGGATGTTATTCGATGATATCTGACAAAGTTAGATGCAAACTCACTCAAATATATGAGAAATGTTGAAATTCGACTTCACATTAGGAAGATAGACTTTGAAAATTTTCAATTATTACAAAGTGACAGTTGAACTCAATGGTCTTCAATCGATGTTATTCGATGATATCTGACAGAGTTAGATGCAAACTCACTCAAATATATGAGAAATGTTGAAATTCGACTTCACATTAGGAAGATAGACTTTGAAAATTTTCAATTATTACAAAGTGACAGTTGACCTCAATGGGCTTCAAAGGATGTTATTCGATGATATCTGACAAAGTTAGATGCAAACTCACTCAAATATATGAGAAATGTTGAAATTCGACTTCACATTAGGAAGATAGACTTTGAAAATTTTCCATATTTTCAAAGTGACAGTTGACCTCAATGGTCTTCAATCGATGTTATTCGATGATATCTGACAAAATTAGATGCAAACTCACTCAAATATATGAGAAATGTTGAAATTCGACTTCAAATTAGGAAGATAGACTTTGAAAATTTTCCATATTTTCAAAGTGACAGTTGACCTCAATGGGCTTCAATGGATGTTATTCGATGATATCTGACAAAGTTAGATGCAAACTCACTCAAATATATGAGAAATGTTGAAATTCGACTTCAAATTAGGAAGATAGACTTTGAAAATTTTCCATATTTTCAAAGTGACAGTTGACCTCAATGGGCTTCAATGGATGTTATTCGATGATATCTGACAAAGTTAGATGCAAACTCACCCAAATATATGAGAAATGTTGAAATTCGACTTCACATTAGGAAGATAGACTTTGAAAATTTTCAATTATTACAAAGTGACAGTTGACCTCAATGGGCTTCAAAGGATGTTATTCGATGATATCTGACAAAGTTAGATGCAAACTCACTCAAATATATGAGAAATGTTGAAATTCGACTTCACATTAGGAAGATAGACTTTGAAAATTTTCAATTATTACAAAGTGACAGTTGAACTCAATGGGCTTCAATGGATGTTATTCGATGATATCTGACAAAGTTAGATGCAAACTCACTCAAATATATGAGAAATGTTGAAATTCGACTTCACATTAGGAAGATAGACTGAAAATTTTCAATTATTACAAAGTGACAGTTGACCTCAATGGGCTTCAAAGGATGTTATTCGATGATATCTGACAAAGTTAGATGCAAACTCACTCAAATATATGAGAAATGTTGAAATTCGACTTCAAATTAGGAAGATAGACTTTAAAAATTTTCCATATTTTCAAAGTGACAGTTGACCTCAATGGTCTTCAATCGATGTTATTCGATGATATCTGACAGAGTTAGATGCAAACTCACTCAAATATATGAGAAATGTTGAAATTCGACTTCAAATTAGGAAGATAGAGTTTGAAAATTTTCCATATTTTCAAAGTGACAGTTGACCTCAATGGGCTTCAATGGATGTTATTCGATGATATCTGACAAAGTTAGATGCAAACTCACTCAAATATATGAGAAATGTTGAAATTCGACTTCACATTAGGAAGATAGACTTTGAAAATTTTCAATTATTACAAAGTGACAGTTGACCTCAATGGGCTTCAATGGATGTTATTCGATGATATCTGACAAAGTTAGATGCAAACTCACTCAAATATATGAGAAATGTTGAAATTCGACTTCACATTAGGAAGATAGACTGAAAATTTTCAATTATTACAAAGTGACAGTTGACCTCAATGGGCTTCAAAGGATGTTATTCGATGATATCTGACAAAGTTAGATGCAAACTCACTCAAATATATGAGAAATGTTGAAATTCGACTTCAAATTAGGAAGATAGACTTTGAAAATTTTCCATATTTTCAAAGTGACAGTTGACCTCAATGGGCTTCAATGGATGTTATTCGATGATATCTGACAAAGTTAGATGCAAACTCACTCAAATATATGAGAAATGTTGAAATTCGACTTCACATTAGGAAGATAGACTGAAAATTTTCAATTATTACAAAGTGACAGTTGACCTCAATGGGCTTCAAAGGATGTTATTCGATGATATCTGACAAAGTTAGATGCAAACTCACTCAAATATATGAGAAATGTTGAAATTCGACTTCAAATTAGGAAGATAGACTTTAAAAATTTTCCATATTTTCAAAGTGACAGTTGACCTCAATGGTCTTCAATCGATGTTATTCGATGATATCTGACAGAGTTAGATGCAAACTCACTCAAATATATGAGAAATGTTGAAATTCGACTTCAAATTAGGAAGATAGAGTTTGAAAATTTTCCATATTTTCAAAGTGACAGTTGACCTCAATGGGCTTCAATGGATGTTATTCGGTGATATCTGACAAAGTTAGATGCAAACTCACTCAAATATATGAGAAATGTTGAAATTCGGCTTCAAATTAGGAAGATAGACTTTGAAAATTTTCCATATTTTCAAAGTGACAGTTGACCTCAATGGGCTTCAATGGATGTAATTCGATGATATCTGACAAAGTTAGATGCAAACTCACTCAAATATATGAGAAATGTTGAAATTCGACTTCAAATTAGGAAGATAGACTTTAAAAATTTTCCATATTTTCAAAGTGACAGTTGACCTCAATGGTCTTCAATCGATGTTATTCGATGATATCTGACAGAGTTAGATGCAAACTCACTCAAATATATGAGAAATGTTGAAATTCGACTTCAAATTAGGAAGATAGAGTTTGAAAATTTTCCATATTTTCAAAGTGACAGTTGACCTCAATGGGCTTCAATGGATGTTATTCGGTGATATCTGACAAAGTTAGATGCAAACTCACTCAAATATATGAGAAATGTTGAAATTCGGCTTCAAATTAGGAAGATAGACTTTGAAAATTTTCCATATTTTCAAAGTGACAGTTGACCTCAATGGGCTTCAATGGATGTTATTCGATGATATCTGACAAAGTTAGATGCAAACTCACTCAAATATATGAGAAATGTTGAAATTCGACTTCACATTAGGAAGATAGACTTTGAAAATTTTCAATTATTACAAAGTGACAGTTGACCTCAATGGGCTTCAATGGATGTTATTCGATGATATCTGACAAAGTTAGATGCAAACTCACTCAAATATATGAGAAATGTTGAAATTCGACTTCACATTAGGAAGATAGACTGAAAATTTTCAATTATTACAAAGTGACAGTTGACCTCAATGGGCTTCAAAGGATGTTATTCGATGATATCTGACAAAGTTAGATGCAAACTCACTCAAATATATGAGAAATGTTGAAATTCGACTTCACATTAGGAAGATAGACTTTGAAAATTTTCCATATTTTCAAAGTGACAGTTGACCTCAATGGTCTTCAATCGATGTTATTCGATGATATCTGACAAAATTAGATGCAAACTCACTCAAATATATGAGAAATGTTGAAATTCGACTTCAAATTAGGAAGATAGACTTTGAAAATTTTCCATATTTTCAAAGTGACAGTTGACCTCAATGGGCTTCAATGGATGTTATTCGATGATATCTGACAAAGTTAGATGCAAACTCACTCAAATATATGAGAAATGTTGAAATTCGACTTCAAATTAGGAAGATAGACTTTGAAAATTTTCCATATTTTCAAAGTGACAGTTGACCTCAATGGGCTTCAATGGATGTTATTCGATGATATCTGACAAAGTTAGATGCAAACTCACTCAAATATATGAGAAATGTTGAAATTCGACTTCACATTAGGAAGATAGACTTTGAAAATTTTCAATTATTACAAAGTGACAGTTGAACTCAATGGTCTTCAATCGATGTTATTCGATGATATCTGACAGAGTTAGATGCAAACTCACTCAAATATATGAGAAATGTTGAAATTCGACTTCACATTAGGAAGATAGACTTTGAAAATTTTCAATTATTACAAAGTGACAGTTGACCTCAATGGGCTTCAAAGGATGTTATTCGATGATATCTGACAAAGTTAGATGCAAACTCACTCAAATATATGAGAAATGTTGAAATTCGACTTCACATTAGGAAGATAGACTTTGAAAATTTTCCATATTTTCAAAGTGACAGTTGACCTCAATGGTCTTCAATCGATGTTATTCGATGATATCTGACAAAATTAGATGCAAACTCACTCAAATATATGAGAAATGTTGAAATTCGACTTCAAATTAGGAAGATAGACTTTGAAAATTTTCCATATTTTCAAAGTGACAGTTGACCTCAATGGGCTTCAATGGATGTTATTCGATGATATCTGACAAAGTTAGATGCAAACTCACTCAAATATATGAGAAATGTTGAAATTCGACTTCACATTAGGAAGATAGACTGAAAATTTTCAATTATTACAAAGTGACAGTTGACCTCAATGGGCTTCAAAGGATGTTATTCGATGATATCTGACAAAGTTAGATGCAAACTCACTCAAATATATGAGAAATGTTGGAATTCGACTTCAAATTAGGAAGATAGACTTTAAAAATTTTCCATATTTTCAAAGTGACAGTTGACCTCAATGGTCTTCAATCGATGTTATTCGATGATATCTGACAGAGTTAGATGCAAACCCACTCAAATATATGAGAAATGTTGAAATTCGACTTCAAATTAGGAAGATAGAGTTTGAAAATTTTCCATATTTTCAAAGTGACAGTTGACCTCAATGGGCTTCAATGGATGTTATTCGGTGATATCTGACAAAGTTAGATGCAAACTCACTCAAATATATGAGAAATGTTGAAATTCGGCTTCAAATTAGGAAGATAGACTTTGAAAATTTTCCATATTTTCAAAGTGACAGTTGACCTCAATGGGCTTCAATGGATGTTATTCGATGATATCTGACAAAGTTAGATGCAAACTCACTCAAATATATGAGAAATGTTGAAATTCGACTTCAAATTAGGAAGATAGACTTTAAAAATTTTCCATATTTTCAAAGTGACAGTTGACCTCAATGGTCTTCAATCGATGTTATTCGATGATATCTGACAGAGTTAGATGCAAACTCACTCAAATATATGAGAAATGTTGAAATTCGACTTCAAATTAGGAAGATAGAGTTTGAAAATTTTCCATATTTTCAAAGTGACAGTTGACCTCAATGGGCTTCAATGGATGTTATTCGGTGATATCTGACAAAGTTAGATGCAAACTCACTCAAATATATGAGAAATGTTGAAATTCGGCTTCAAATTAGGAAGATAGACTTTGAAAATTTTCCATATTTTCAAAGTGACAGTTGACCTCAATGGGCTTCAATGGATGTTATTCGATGATATCTGACAAAGTTAGATGCAAACTCACTCAAATATATGAGAAATGTTGAAATTCGACTTCACATTAGGAAGATAGACTTTGAAAATTTTCAATTATTACAAAGTGACAGTTGACCCCAATGGGCTTCAATGGATGTTATTCGATGATATCTGACAAAGTTAGATGCAAACTCACTCAAATATATGAGAAATGTTGAAATTCGACTTCACATTAGGAAGATAGACTGAAAATTTTCAATTATTACAAAGTGACAGTTGACCTCAATGGGCTTCAAAGGATGTTATTCGATGATATCTGACAAAGTTAGATGCAAACTCACTCAA
Organism: Diorhabda sublineata; assembly: GCF_026230105.1. Taxonomy (NCBI): domain Eukaryota; kingdom Metazoa; phylum Arthropoda; class Insecta; order Coleoptera; family Chrysomelidae; genus Diorhabda; species Diorhabda sublineata. The sequence continues at coordinate 575,921 of NW_026614078.1, read as the reverse complement.
ATATATGAGAAATGTTGAAATTCGACTTCACATTAGGAAGATAGACTTTGAAAATTTTCCATATTTTCAAAGTGACAGTTGACCTCAATGGTCTTCAATCGATGTTATTCGATGATATCTGACAAAATTAGATGCAAACTCACTCAAATATATGAGAAATGTTGAAATTCGACTTCAAATTAGGAAGATAGACTTTGAAAATTTTCCATATTTTCAAAGTGACAGTTGACCTCAATGGGCTTCAATGGATGTTATTCGATGATATCTGACAAAGTTAGATGCAAACTCACTCAAATATATGAGAAATGTTGAAATTCGACTTCACATTAGGAAGATAGACTTTGAAAATTTTCAATTATTACAAAGTGACAGTTGAACTCAATGGTCTTCAATCGATGTTATTCGATGATATCTGACAGAGTTAGATGCAAACTCACTCAAATATATGAGAAATGTTGAAATTCGACTTCACATTAGGAAGATAGACTTTGAAAATTTTCAATTATTACAAAGTGACAGTTGACCTCAATGGGCTTCAAAGGATGTTATTCGATGATATCTGACAAAGTTAGATGCAAACTCACTCAAATATATGAGAAATGTTGAAATTCGACTTCACATTAGGAAGATAGACTTTGAAAATTTTCCATATTTTCAAAGTGACAGTTGACCTCAATGGTCTTCAATCGATGTTATTCGATGATATCTGACAAAATTAGATGCAAACTCACTCAAATATATGAGAAATGTTGAAATTCGACTTCAAATTAGGAAGATAGACTTTGAAAATTTTCCATATTTTCAAAGTGACAGTTGACCTCAATGGGCTTCAATGGATGTTATTCGATGATATCTGACAAAGTTAGATGCAAACTCACTCAAATATATGAGAAATGTTGAAATTCGACTTCAAATTAGGAAGATAGACTTTGAAAATTTTCCATATTTTCAAAGTGACAGTTGACCTCAATGGGCTTCAATACATGTTATTCGATGATATCTGACAAAGTTAGATGCAAACTCACTCAAATATATGAGAAATGTTGAAATTCGACTTCACATTAGGAAGATAGACTGAAAATTTTCAATTATTACAAAGTGACAGTTGACCTCAATGGGCTTCAAAGGATGTTATTCGATGATATCTGACAAAGTTAGATGCAAACTCACTCAAATATATGAGAAATGTTGAAATTCGACTTCACATTAGGAAGATAGACTTTGAAAATTTTCCATATTTTCAAAGTGACAGTTGACCTCAATGGTCTTCAATCGATGTTATTCGATGATATCTGACAAAATTAGATGCAAACTCACTCAAATATATGAGAAATGTTGAAATTCGACTTCAAATTAGGAAGATAGACTTTGAAAATTTTCCATATTTTCAAAGTGACAGTTGACCTCAATGGGCTTCAATGGATGTTATTCGATGATATCTGACAAAGTTAGATGCAAACTCACTCAAATATATGAGAAATGTTGAAATTCGACTTCACATTAGGAAGATAGACTTTGAAAATTTTCAATTATTACAAAGTGACAGTTGAACTCAATGGTCTTCAATCGATGTTATTCGATGATATCTGACAGAGTTAGATGCAAACTCACTCAAATATATGAGAAATGTTGAAATTCGACTTCACATTAGGAAGATAGACTTTGAAAATTTTCAATTATTACAAAGTGACAGTTGACCTCAATGGGCTTCAAAGGATGTTATTCGATGATATCTGACAAAGTTAGATGCAAACTCACTCAAATATATGAGAAATGTTGAAATTCGACTTCACATTAGGAAGATAGACTTTGAAAATTTTCCATATTTTCAAAGTGACAGTTGACCTCAATGGTCTTCAATCGATGTTATTCGATGATATCTGACAAAATTAGATGCAAACTCACTCAAATATATGAGAAATGTTGAAATTCGACTTCAAATTAGGAAGATAGACTTTGAAAATTTTCCATATTTTCAAAGTGACAGTTGACCTCAATGGGCTTCAATGGATGTTATTCGATGATATCTGACAAAGTTAGATGCAAACTCACTCAAATATATGAGAAATGTTGAAATTCGACTTCAAATTAGGAAGATAGACTTTGAAAATTTTCCATATTTTCAAAGTGACAGTTGACCTCAATGGGCTTCAATGGATGTTATTCGATGATATCTGACAAAGTTAGATGCAAACTCACTCAAATATATGAGAAATGTTGAAATTCGACTTCACATTAGGAAGATAGACTGAAAATTTTCAATTATTACAAAGTGACAGTTGACCTCAATGGGCTTCAAAGGATGTTATTCGATGATATCTGACAAAGTTAGATGCAAACTCACTCAAATATATGAGAAATGTTGAAATTCGACTTCAAATTAGGAAGATAGACTTTAAAAATTTTCCATATTTTCAAAGTGACAGTTGACCTCAATGGTCTTCAATCGATGTTATTCGATGATATCTGACAGAGTTAGATGCAAACTCACTCAAATATATGAGAAATGTTGAAATTCGACATCAAATTAGGAAGATAGAGTTTGAAAATTTTCCATATTTTCAAAGTGACAGTTGACCTCAATGGGCTTCAATGGATGTTATTCGGTGATATCTGACAAAGTTAGATGCAAACTCACTCAAATATATGAGAAATGTTGAAATTCGGCTTCAAATTAGGAAGATAGACTTTGAAAATTTTCCATATTTTCAAAGTGACAGTTGACTTCAATGGGCTTCAATGGATGTTATTCGATGATATCTGACAAAGTTAGATGCAAACTCACTCAAATATATGAGAAATGTTGAAATTCGACTTCACATTAGGAAGATAGACTTTGAAAATTTTCAATTATTACAAAGTGACAGTTGACCTCAATGGGCTTCAATGGATGTTATTCGATGATATCTGACAAAGTTAGATGCAAACTCACTCAAATATATGAGAAATGTTGAAATTCGACTTCACATTAGGAAGATAGACTTTGAAAATTTTCCATATTTTCAAAGTGACAGTTGACCTCAATGGTCTTCAATCGATGTTATTCGATGATATCTGACAAAATTAGATGCAAACTCACTCAAATATATGAGAAATGTTGAAATTCGACTTCAAATTAGGAAGATAGACTTTGAAAATTTTCCATATTTTCAAAGTGACAGTTGACCTCAATGGGCTTCAATGGATGTTATTCGATGATATCTGACAAAGTTAGATGCAAACTCACTCAAATATATGAGAAATGTTGAAATTCGACTTCAAATTAGGAAGATAGACTTTGAAAATTTTCCATATTTTCAAAGTGACAGTTGACCTCAATGGGCTTCAATGGATGTTATTCGATGATATCTGACAAAGTTAGATGCAAACTCACTCAAATATATGAGAAATGTTGAATTTCGACTTCACATTAGGAAGATAGACTTTGAAAATTTTCAATTATTACAAAGTGACAGTTGAACTCAATGGTCTTCAATCGATGTTATTCGATGATATCTGACAGAGTTAGATGCAAACTCACTCAAATATATGAGAAATGTTGAAATTCGACTTCACATTAGGAAGATAGACTTTGAAAATTTTCAATTATTACAAAGTGACAGTTGACCACAATGGTCTTCAATCGATGTTATTCGATGATATCTGACAAAGTTAGATGCAAACTCACTCAAATATATGAGAAATGTTGAAATTCGACTTCAAATTAGGAAGATAGAGTTTGAAAATTTTCCATATTTTCAAAGTGACAGTTGACCTCAATGGGCTTCAATGGATGTTATTCGATGATATCTGACAAAGTTGGATGCAAACTCACTCAAATATATGAGAAATGTTGAAATTCGACTTCAAATTAGGAAGATAGACTTTGAAAATTTTCAATTATTACAAAGTGACAGTTGACCTCAATAGGCTTCAATGGATGTTATTCGATGATATCTGACAAAGTTAGATGCAAACTCACTCAAATATATGAGAAATGTTGAAATTCGACTTCACATTAGGAAGATAGACTTTGAAAATTTTCAATTATTACAAAGTGACAGTTGACCTCAATGGGCTTCAATGGATGTTATTCGATGATATCTGACAAAGTTAGATGCAAACTCACTCAAATATATGAGAAATGTTGAAATTCGACTTCACATTAGGAAGATAGACTGAAAATTTTCAATTATTACAAAGTGACAGTTGACCTCAATGGGCTTCAAAGGATGTTATTCGATGATATCTGACAAAGTTAGATGCAAACTCACTCAAATATATGAGAAATGTTGAAATTCGACTTCACATTAGGAAGATAGACTTTGAAAATTTTCCATATTTTCAAAGTGACAGTTGACCTCAATGGGCTTCAATGGATGTTATTCGATGATATCTGACAAAGTTAGATGCAAACTCACTCAAATATATGAGAAATGTTGAAATTCGACTTCAAATTAGGAAGATAGACTTTGAAAATTTTCCATATTTTCAAAGTGACAGTTGACCTCAATGGGCTTCAATGGATGTTATTCGATGATATCTGACAAAGTTAGATGCAAACTCACTCAAATATATGAGAAATGTTGAAATTCGACTTCACATTAGGAAGATAGGCTTTGAAAATTTTCAATTATTACAAAGTGACAGTTGAACTCAATGGTCTTCAATCGATGTTATTCGATGATATCTGACAGAGTTAGATGCAAACTCACTCAAATATATGAGAAATGTTGAAATTCGACTTCACATTAGGAAGATAGACTTTGAAAATTTTCAATTATTACAAAGTGACAGTTGACCACAATGGTCTTCAATCGATGTTATTCGATGATATCTGACAAAGTTAGATGCAAACTCACTCAAATATATGAGAAATGTTGAAATTCGACTTCAAATTAGGAAGATAGAGTTTGAAAATTTTCCATATTTTCAAAGTGACAGTTGACCTCAATGGGCTTCAATGGATGTTATTCGATGATATCTGACAAAGTTGGATGCAAACTCACTCAAATATATGAGAAATGTTGAAATTCGACTTCAAATTAGGAAGATAGACTTTGAAAATTTTCAATTATTACAAAGTGACAGTTGACCTCAATGGTCTTCAATCGATGTTATTCGATGATATCTGACAGAGTTAGATGCAAACTCACTCAAATATATGAGAAATGTTGAAATTCGACTTCACATTAGGAAGATAGACTTTGAAAATTTTCAATTATTACAAAGTGACAGTTGACCTCAATAGGCTTCAATGGATGTTATTCGATGATATCTGACAAAGTTAGATGCAAACTCACTCAAATATATGAGAAATGTTGAAATTCGACTTCAAATTAGGAAGATAGACTTTGAAAATTTTCAATTATTACAAAGTGACAGTTGACCTCAATGGTCTTCAATCGATGTTATTCGATGATATCTGACAGAGTTAGATGCAAACTCACTCAAATATATGAGAAATGTTGAAATTCGACTTCAAATTAGGAAGATAGACTTTGAAAATTTTCCATATTTTCAAAGTGACAGTTGACCTCAATGGGCTTCAATGGATGTTATTCGATGATATCTGACAAAATTAGATGCAAACTCACTCAAATATATGAGAAATGTTGAAATTCGACTTCACATTAGGAAGATAGACTTTGAAAAATTTCCATATTTTCAAAGTGACAGTTGACCTCAATGGTCTTCAATCGATGTTATTCGATGATATCTGACAAAATTAGATGCAAACTCACTCAAATATATGAGAAATGTTGAAATTCGACTTCAAATTAGGAAGATAGACTTTGAAAATTTTCCATATTTTCAAAGTGACAGTTGACCTCAATGGGCTTCAATGGATGTTATTCGATGATATCTGACAAAGTTAGATGCAAACTCACTCAAATATATGAGAAATGTTGAAATTCGACTTCAAATTGGGAAGATAGACTTTGAAAATTTTCCATATTTTCAAAGTGACAGTTGACCTCAATGGGCTTCAATGGATGTTATTCGATGATATCTGACAAAGTTAGATGCAAACTCACTCAAATATATGAGAAATGTTGAAATTTGACTTCACATTAGGAAGATAGACTTTGAAAATTTTCAATTATTACAAAGTGACAGTTGAACTCAATGGTCTTCAATCGATGTTATTCGATGATATCTGACAGAGTTAGATGCAAACTCACTCAAATATATGAGAAATGTTGAAATTCGACTTCACATTAGGAAGATAGACTTTGAAAATTTTCAATTATTACAAAGTGACAGTTGACCACAATGGTCTTCAATCGATGTTATTCGATGATATCTGACAAAGTTAGATGCAAACTCACTCAAATATATGAGAAATGTTGAAATTCGACTTCAAATTAGGAAGATAGAGTTTGAAAATTTTCCATATTTTCAAAGTGACAGTTGACCTCAATGGGCTTCAATGGATGTTATTCGATGATATCTGACAAAGTTGGATGCAAACTCACTCAAATATATGAGAAATGTTGAAATTCGACTTCAAATTAGGAAGATAGACTTTGAAAATTTTCAATTATTACAAAGTGACAGTTGACCTCAATGGTCTTCAATCGATGTTATTCGATGATATCTGACAGAGTTAGATGCAAACTCACTCAAATATATGAAAAATGTTGAAATTCGACTTCACATTAGGAAGATTGACTTTGAAAATTTTCAATTATTACAAAGTGACAGTTGACCTCAATAGGCTTCAATGGATGTTATTCGATGATATCTGACAAAGTTAGATGCAAACTCACTCAAATATATGAGAAATGTTGAAATTCGACTTCAAATTAGGAAGATAGACTTTGAAAATTTTCAATTATTACAAAGTGACAGTTGACCTCAATGGTCTTCAATCGATGTTATTCGATGATATCTGACAGAGTTAGATGCAAACTCACTCAAATATATGAGAAATGTTGAAATTCGACTTCAAATTAGGAAGATAGACTTTGAAAATTTTCAATTATTACAAAGTGACAGTTGACCTCAATGGTCTTCAATCGATGTTATTCGATGATATCTGACAGAGTTAGATGCAAACTCACTCAAATATATGAGAAATGTTGAAATTCGACTTCAAATTAGGAAGATAGAGTTTGAAAATTTTCCATATTTTCAAAGTGACAGTTGACCTCAATGGGCTTCAATGGATGTTATTCGATGATATCTGACAAAGTTGGATGCAAACTCACTCAAATATATGAGAAATGTTGAAATTCGACTTCAAATTAGGAAGATAGACTTTGAAAATTTTCAATTATTACAAAGTGACAGTTGACCTCAATGGTCTTCAATCGATGTTATTCGATGATATCTGACAGAGTTAGATGCAAACTCACTCAAATATATGAAAAATGTTGAAATTCGACTTCACATTAGGAAGATTGACTTTGAAAATTTTCAATTATTACAAAGTGACAGTTGACCTCAATAGGCTTCAATGGATGTTATTCGATGATATCTGACAAAGTTAGATGCAAACTCACTCAAATATATGAGAAATGTTGAAATTCGACTTCAAATTAGGAAGATAGACTTTGAAAATTTTCAATTATTACAAAGTGACAGTTGACCTCAATGGTCTTCAATCGATGTTATTCGATGATATCTGACAGAGTTAGATGCAAACTCACTCAAATATATGAGAAATGTTGAAATTCGACTTCAAATTAGGAAGATAGACTTTGAAAATTTTCAATTATTACAAAGTGACAGTTGACCTCAATGGTCTTCAATCGATGTTATTCGATGATATCTGACAGAGTTAGATGCAAACTCACTCAAATATATGAGAAATGTTGAAATTCGACTTCAAATTAGGAAGATAGACTTTGAAAATTTTCCATATTTTCAAAGTGACAGTTGACCTCAATGGGCTTCAATGGATGTTATTCGATGATATCTGACAAAATTAGATGCAAACTCACTCAAATATATGAGAAATGTTGAAATTCGACTTCAAATTAGGAAGATAGACTTTGAAAATTTTCAATTATTACAAAGTGACAGTTGACCTCAATGGTCTTCAATCGATGTTATTCGATGATATCTGACAGAGTTAGATGCAAACTCACTCAAATATATGAGAAATGTTGAAATTCGACTTCAAATTAGGAAGATAGACTTTGAAAATTTTCCATATTTTCAAAGTGACAGTTGACCTCAATGGGCTTCAATGGATGTTATTCGATGATATCTGACAAAATTAGATGCAAACTCACTCAAATATATGAGAAATGTTGAAATTCGACTTCAAATTAGGAAGATAGACTTTGAAAATTTTCCATATTTTCAAAGTGACAGTTGACCTCAATGGGCTTCAATGGATGTTATTCGATGATATCTGACAAAGTTAGATGCAAACTCACTCAAATATATGAGAAATGTTGAAATTCGACTTCACATTAGGAAGATAGACTTTGAAAATTTTCAATTATTACAAAGTGACAGTTGAACTCAATGGTCTTCAATCGATGTTATTCGATGATATCTGACAGAGTTAGATGCAAACTCACTCAAATATATGAGAAATGTTGAAATTCGACTTCACATTAGGAAGATAGACTTTGAAAATTTTCAATTATTACAAAGTGACAGTTGACCACAATGGTCTTCAATCGATGTTATTCGATGATATCTGACAAAGTTAGATGCAAACTCACTCAGATATATGAGAAATGTTGAAATTCGACTTCAAATTAGGAAGATAGACTTTGAAAATTTTCCATATTTTCAAAGTGACAGTTGACCTCAATGGGCTTCAATGGATGTTATTCGATGATATCTGACAAAGTTAGATGCAAACTCACTCAAATATATGAGAAATGTTGAAATTCGACTTCAAATTAGGAAGATAGACTTTGAAAATTTTCAATTATTACAAAGTGACAGTTGACCTCAATGGTCTTCAATCGATGTTATTCGATGATATCTGACAGAGTTAGATGCAAACTCACTAAAATATATGAGAAATGTTGAAATTCGACTTCAAATTAGGAAGATAGACTTTGAAAATTTTCAATTATTACAAAGTGACAGTTGACCTCAATGGTCTTCAATCGATGTTATTCGATGATATCTGACAGAGTTAGATGCAAACTCACTCAAATATATGAGAAATGTTGAAATTCGACTTCAAATTAGGAAGATAGACTTTGAAAATTTTCCATATTTTCAAAGTGACAGTTGACCTCAATGGTCTTCAATCGATGTTATTCGATGATATCTGACAAAATTAGATGCAAACTCACTCAAATATATGAGAAATGTTGAAATTCGACTTCAAATTAGGAAGATAGACTTTGAAAATTTTCCATATTTTCAAAGTGACAGTTGACCTCAATGGGCTTCAATGGATGTTATTCGATGATATCTGACAAAGTTAGATGCAAACTCACTCAAATATATGAGAAATGTTGAAATTCGACTTCAAATTAGGAAGATAGACTTTGAAAATTTTCAATTATTACAAAGTGACAGTTGACCTCAATGGTCTTCAATCGATGTTATTCGATGATATCTGACAGATTTAGATGCAAACTCACTCAAATATATGAGAAATGCTGAAATTCGACTTCAAATTAGGAAGATAGACTTTGAAAATTTTCCATATTTTCAAAGTGACAGTTGACCTCAATGGGCTTCAATGGATGTTATTCGATGATATCTGACAAAATTAGATGCAAACTCACTCAAATATATGAGAAATGTTGAAATTCGACTTCAAATTAGGAAGATAGACTTTGAAAATTTTCCATATTTTCAAAGTGACAGTTGACCTCAATGGGCTTCAATGGATGTTATTCGATGATATCTGACAAAGTTAGATGCAAACTCACTCAAATATATGAGAAATGTTGAAATTCGACTTCACATTAGGAAGATAGACTTTGAAAATTTTCAATTATTACAAAGTGACAGTTGAACTCAATGGTCTTCAATCGATGTTATTCGATGATATCTGACAGAGTTAGATGCAAACTCACTCAAATATATGAGAAATGTTGAAATTCGACTTCACATTAGGAAGATAGACTTTGAAAATTTTCAATTATTACAAAGTGACAGTTGACCACAATGGTCTTCAATCGATGTTATTCGATGATATCTGACAAAGTTAGATGCAAACTCACTCAAATATATGAGAAATGTTGAAATTCGACTTCAAATTAGGAAGATAGACTTTGAAAATTTTCCATATTTTCAAAGTGACAGTTGACCTCAATGGGCTTCAATGGATGTTATTCGATGATATCTGACAAAGTTAGATGCAAACTCACTCAAATATATGAGAAATGTTGAAATTCGACTTCAAATTAGGAAGATAGACTTTGAAAATTTTCAATTATTACAAAGTGACAGTTGACCTCAATAGGCTTCAATGGATGTTATTCGATGATATCTGACAAAGTTAGATGCAAACTCACTAAAATATATGAGAAATGTTGAAATTCGACTTCAAATTAGGAAGATAGACTTTGAAAATTTTCAATTATTACAAAGTGACAGTTGACCTCAATGGTCTTCAATCGATGTTATTCGATGATATCTGACAAAATTAGATGCAAACTCACTCAAATATATGAGAAATGTTGAAATTCGACTTCAAATTAGGAAGATAGACTTTGAAAATTTTCCATATTTTCAAAGTGACAGTTGACCTCAATGGGCTTCAATGGATGTTATTCGATGATATCTGACAAAGTTAGATGCAAACTCACTCAAATATATGAGAAATGTTGAAATTCGACTTCAAATTAGGAAGATAGACTTTGAAAATTTTCCATATTTTCAAAGTGACAGTTGACCTCAATGGGCTTCAATGGATGTTATTCGATGATATCTGACAAAGTTAGATGCAAACTCACTCAAATATATGAGAAATGTTGAAATTCGACTTCACATTAGGAAGATAGACTTTGAAAATTTTCAATTATTACAAAGTGACAGTTGAACTCAATGGTCTTCAATCGATGTTATTCGATGATATCTGACAGAGTTAGATGCAAACTCACTCAAATATATGAGAAATGTTGAAATTCGACTTCACATTAGGAAGATAGACTTTGAAAATTTTCAATTATTACAAAGTGACAGTTGACCACAATGGTCTTCAATCGATGTTATTCGATGATATCTGACAAAGTTAGATGCAAACTCACTCAAATATATGAGAAATGTTGAAATTCGACTTCAAATTAGGAAGATAGAGTTTGAAAATTTTCCATATTTTCAAAGTGACAGTTGACCTCAATGGGCTTCAATGGATGTTATTCGATGATATCTGACAAAGTTGGATGCAAACTCACTCAAATATATGAGAAATGTTGAAATTCGACTTCAAATTAGGAAGATAGACTTTGAAAATTTTCAATTATTACAAAGTGACAGTTGACCTCAATGGTCTTCAATCGATGTTATTCGATGATATCTGACAGAGTTAGATGCAAACTCACTCAAATATATGAGAAATGTTGAAATTCGACTTCACATTAGGAAGATAGACTTTGAAAATTTTCAATTATTACAAAGTGACAGTTGACCTCAATAGGCTTCAATGGATGTTATTCGATGATATCTGACAAAGTTAGATGCAAACTCACTCAAATATATGAGAAATGTTGAAATTCGACTTCAAATTAGGAAGATAGACTTTGAAAATTTTCAATTATTACAAAGTGACAGTTGACCTCAATGGTCTTCAATCGATGTTATTCGATGATATCTGACAGAGTTAGATGCAAACTCACTCAAATATATGAGAAATGTTGAAATTCGACTTCAAATTAGGAAGATAGACTTTGAAAATTTTCCATATTTTCAAAGTGACAGTTGACCTCAATGGGCTTCAATGGATGTTATTCGATGATATCTGACAAAATTAGATGCAAACTCACTCAAATATATGAGAAATGTTGAAATTCGACTTCAAATTAGGAAGATAGACTTTGAAAATTTTCCATATTTTCAAAGTGACAGTTGACCTCAATGGTCTTCAATCGATGTTATTCGATGATATCTGACAAAATTAGATGCAAACTCACTCAAATATATGAGAAATGTTGAAATTCGACTTCAAATTAGGAAGATAGACTTTGAAAATTTTCCATATTTTCAAAGTGACAGTTGACCTCAATGGGCTTCAATGGATGTTATTCGATGATATCTGACAAAGTTAGATGCAAACTCACTCAAATATATGAGAAATGTTGAAATTCGACTTCACATTAGGAAGATAGACTTTGAAAATTTTCAATTATTACAAAGTGACAGTTGAACTCAATGGTCTTCAATCGATGTTATTCGATGATATCTGACAGAGTTAGATGCAAACTCACTCAAATATATGAGAAATGTTGAAATTCGACTTCACATTAGGAAGATAGACTTTGAAAATTTTCAATTATTACAAAGTGACAGTTGACCACAATGGTCTTCAATCGATGTTATTCGATGATATCTGACAAAGTTAGATGCAAACTCACTCAAATATATGAGAAATGTTGAAATTCGACTTCAAATTAGGAAGATAGACTTTGAAAATTTTCCATATTTTCAAAGTGACAGTTGACCTCAATGGGCTTCAATGGATGTTATTCGATGATATCTGACAAAGTTGGATGCAAACTCACTCAAATATATGAGAAATGTTGAAATTCGACTTCAAATTAGGAAGATAGACTTTGAAAATTTTCAATTATTACAAAGTGACAGTTGACCTCAATGGTCTTCAATCGATGTTATTCGATGATATCTGACAGAGTTAGATGCAAACTCACTCAAATATATGAGAAATGTTGAAATTCGACTTCACATTAGGAAGATAGACTTTGAAAATTTTCAATTATTACAAAGTGACAGTTGACCTCAATAGGCTTCAATGGATGTTATTCGATGATATCTGACAAAGTTAGATGCAAACTCACTCAAATATATGAGAAATGTTGAAATTCGACTTCAAATTAGGAAGATAGACTTTGAAAATTTTCAATTATTACAAAGTGACAGTTGACCTCAATGGTCTTCAATCGATGTTATTCGATGATATCTGACAGAGTTAGATGCAAACTCACTCAAATATATGAGAAATGTTGAAATTCGACTTCAAATTAGGAAGATAGACTTTGAAAATTTTCCATATTTTCAAAGTGACAGTTGACCTCAATGGGCTTCAATGGATGTTATTCGATGATATCTGACAAAATTAGATGCAAACTCACTCAAATATATGAGAAATGTTGAAATTCGACTTCAAATTAGGAAGATAGACTTTGAAAATTTTCCATATTTTCAAAGTGACAGTTGACCTCAATGGTCTTCAATCGATGTTATTCGATGATATCTGACAAAATTAGATGCAAACTCACTCAAATATATGAGAAATGTTGAAATTCGACTTCAAATTAGGAAGATAGACTTTGAAAATTTTCCATATTTTCAAAGTGACAGTTGACCTCAATGGGCTTCAATGGATGTTATTCGATGATATCTGACAAAGTTAGATGCAAACTCACTCAAATATATGAGAAATGTTGAAATTCGACTTCACATTAGGAAGATAGACTTTGAAAATTTTCAATTATTACAAAGTGACAGTTGAACTCAATGGTCTTCAATCGATGTTATTCGATGATATCTGACAGAGTTAGATGCAAACTCACTCAAATATATGAGAAATGTTGAAATTCGACTTCACATTAGGAAGATAGACTTTGAAAATTTTCAATTATTACAAAGTGACAGTTGACCACAATGGTCTTCAATCGATGTTATTCGATGATATCTGACAAAGTTAGATGCAAACTCACTCAAATATATGAGAAATGTTGAAATTCGACTTCAAATTAGGAAGATAGACTTTGAAAATTTTCCATATTTTCAAAGTGACAGTTGACCTCAATGGGCTTCAATGGATGTTATTCGATGATATCTGACAAAGTTAGATGCAAACTCACTCAAATATATGAGAAATGTTGAAATTCGACTTCAAATTAGGAAGATAGACTTTGAAAATTTTCAATTATTACAAAGTAACAGTTGACCTCAATAGGCTTCAATGGATGTTATTCGATGATATCTGACAAAGTTAGATGCAAACTCACTAAAATATATGAGAAATGTTGAAATTCGACTTCAAATTAGGAAGATAGACTTTGAAAATTTTCAATTATTACAAAGTGACAGTTGACCTCAATGGTCTTCAATCGATGTTATTCGATGATATCTGACAGAGTTAGATGCAAACTCACTCAAATATATGAGAAATGTTGAAATTCGACTTCAAATTAGGAAGATAGACTTTGAAAGTTTTCCATATTTTCAAAGTGACAGTTGACCTCAATGGGCTTCAATGGATGTTATTCGATGATATCTGACAAAGTTAGATGCAAACTCACTCAAATATATGAGAAATGTTGAAATTCGTCTTCACATTAGGAAGATAGACTTTGAAAATTTTCAATTATTACAAAGTGACAGTTGACCACAATGGTCTTCAATCGATGTTATTCGATGATATCTGACAAAGTTAGATGCAAACTCACTCAAATATATGAGAAATGTTGGAATTCGACTTCAAATTAGGAAGATAGACTTTGAAAATTTTCCATATTTTCAAAGTGACAGTTGACCTCAATGGGCTTCAATGGATGTTATTCGATGATATCTGACAAAGTTAGATGCAAACTCACTCAAATATATGAGAAATGTTGAAATTCGACTTCAAATTAGGAAGATAGACTTTGAAAATTTTCAATTATTACAAAGTGACAGTTGACCTCAATAGGCTTCAATGGATGTTATTCGATGATATCTGACAAAGTTAGATGCAAACTCACTAAAATATATGAGAAATGTTGAAATTCGACTTCAAATTAGGAAGATAGACTTTGAAAATTTTCAATTATTACAAAGTGACAGTTGACCTCAATGGTCTTCAATCGATGTTATTCGATGATATCTGACAGAGTTAGATGCAAACTCACTCAAATATATGAGAAATGTTGAAATTCGACTTCAAATTAGGAAGATAGACTTTGAAAATTTTCCATATTTTCAAAGTGACAGTTGACCTCAATGGGCTTCAATGGATGTTATTCGATGATATCTGACAAAGTTAGATGCAAACTCACTCAAATATATGAGAAATGTTGAAATTCGACTTCACATTAGAAAGATAGACTTTGAAAATTTTCAATTATTACAAAGTGACAGTTGACCTCAATGGGCTTCAATGGATGTTATTCGATGATATCTGACAAAGTTAGATGCAAACTCACTCAAATATATGAGAAATGTTGAAATTCGACTTCACATTAGGAAGATAGACTTTGAAAATTTTCAATTATTACAAAGTGACAGTTGACCTCAATGGGCTTCAAAGGATGTTATTCGATGATATCTGACAAAGTTAGATGCAAACTCACTCAAATATATGAGAAATGTTGAAATTCAACTTCACATTAGGAAGATAGACTTTGAAAATTTTCCATATTTTCAAAGTGACAGTTGACCTCAATGGGCTTCAATGGATGTTATTCGATGATATCTGACAAAATTAGATGCAAACTCACTCAAATATATGAGAAATGTTGAAATTCGACTTCAAATTAGGAAGATAGACTTTGAAAATTTTCCATATTTTCATAGTGACAGTTGACCTCAATGGTCTTCAATCGATGTTATTCGATGATATCTGACAAAGTTAGATGCAAACTCACTCAAATATATGAGAAATGTTGAAATTCGACTTCACATTAGGAAGATAGACTTTGAAAATTTTCAATTATTACAAAGTGACAGTTGAACTCAATGGTCTTCAATCGATGTTATTCGATGATATCTGACAAAGTTAGATGCAAACTCACTCAAATATATGAGAAATGTTGAAATTCGACTTCAAATTAGGAAGATAGACTTTGAAAATTTTCCATATTTTCAAAGTGACAGTTGACCTCAATGGGCTTCATCAATGGATGTTATTCGATGATATCTGACAAAGTTAGATGCAAACTCACTCAAATATATGAGAAATGTTGAAATTCGACTTCAAATTAGGAAGATAGACTTTGAAAATTTTCAATTATTACAAAGTGACAGTTGACCTCAATAGGCTTCAATGGATGTTATTCGATGATATCTGACAAAGTTAGATGCAAACTCACTAAAATATATGAGAAATGTTGAAATTCGACTTCAAATTAGGAAGATAGACTTTGAAAATTTTCAATTATTACAAAGTGACAGTTGACCTCAATGGTCTTCAATCGATGTTATTCGATGATATCTGACAGAGTTAGATGCAAACTCACTCAAATATATGAGAAATGTTGAAATTCGACTTCAAATTAGGAAGATAGACTTTGAAAGTTTTCCATATTTTCAAAGTGACAGTTGACCTCAATGGGCTTCAATGGATGTTATTCGATGATATCTGACAAAGTTAGATGCAAACTCACTCAAATATACGAGAAATGTTGAAATTCGTCTTCACATTAGGAAGATAGACTTTGAAAATTTTCAATTATTACAAAGTGACAGTTGACCACAATGGTCTTCAATCGATGTTATTCGATGATATCTGACAAAGTTAGATGCAAACTCACTCAAATATATGAGAAATGTTGAAATTCGACTTCAAATTAGGAAGATAGACTTTGAAAATTTTCCATATTTTCAAAGTGACAGTTGACCTCAATGGGCTTCAATGGATGTTATTCGATGATATCTGACAAAGTTAGATGCAAACTCACTCAAATATATGAGAAATGTTGAAATTCGACTTCAAATTAGGAAGATAGACTTTGAAAATTTTCAATTATTACAAAGTGACAGTTGACCTCAATAGGCTTCAATGGATGTTATTCGATGATATCTGACAAAGTTAGATGTAAACTCACTAAAATATATGAGAAATGTTGAAATTCGACTTCAAATTAGGAAGATAGACTTTGAAAATTTTCAATTATTACAAAGTGACAGTTGACCTCAATGGTCTTCAATCGATGTTATTCGATGATATCTGACAGAGTTAGATGCAAACTCACTCAAATATATGAGAAATGTTGAAATTCGACTTCAAATTAGGAAGATAGACTTTGAAAATTTTCCATATTTTCAAAGTGACAGTTGACCTCAATGGGCTTCAATGGATGTTATTCGATGATATCTGACAAAGTTAGATGCAAACTCACTCAAATATATGAGAAATGTTGAAATTCGACTTCACATTAGAAAGATAGACTTTGAAAATTTTCAATTATTACAAAGTGACAGTTGACCTCAATGGGCTTCAATGGATGTTATTCGATGATATCTGACAAAGTTAGATGCAAACTCACTCAAATATATGAGAAATGTTGAAATTCGACTTCACATTAGGAAGATAGACTTTGAAAATTTTCAATTATTACAAAGTGACAGTTGACCTCAATGGGCTTCAAAGGATGTTATTCGATGATATCTGACAAAGTTAGATGCAAACTCACTCAAATATATGAGAAATGTTGAAATTCGACTTCACATTAGGAAGATAGACTTTGAAAATTTTCAATTATTACAAAGTGACAGTTGAACTCAATGGTCTTCAATCGATGTTATTCGATGATATCTGAGAGAGTTAGATGCAAACTCACTCAAATATATGAGAAATGTTGAAATTCGACTTCAAATTAGGAAGATAGACTTTGAAAATTTTCCATATTTTCAAAGTGACAGTTGACCTCAATGGGCTTCAATGGATGTTAATCGATGATATCTGACAAAGTTAGATGCAAACTCACTCAAATATATGAGAAATGTTGAAATTCGACTTCACATTAGGAAGATAGACTTTGAAAATTTTCAATTATTACAAAGTGACAGTTGAACTCAATGGTCTTCAATCGATGTTATTCGATGATATCTGACAGAGTTAGATGCAAACTCACTCAAATATATGAGAAATGTTGAAATTCGACTTCAAATTAGGAAGATAGACTTTGAAAATTTTCCATATTTTCAAAATGACAGTTGACCTCAATGGGCTTCAATGGATGTTATTCGATGATATCTGACAAAGTTAGATGCAAACTCACTCAAATATATGAGAAATGTTGAAATTCGACTTCAAATTAGGAAGATAGACTTTGAAAATTTTCAATTATTACAAAGTGACAGTTGACCTCAATAGGCTTCAATGGATGTTATTCGATGATATCTGACAAAGTTAGATGCAAACTCACTAAAATATATGAGAAATGTTGAAATTCGACTTCAAATTAGGAAGATAGACTTTGAAAATTTTCAATTATTACAAAGTGACAGTTGACCTCAATGGTCTTCAATCGATGTTATTCGATGATATCTGACAGAGTTAGATGCAAACTCACTCAAATATATGAGAAATGTTGAAATTCGACTTCAAATTAGGAAGATAGACTTTGAAAATTTTCCATATTTTCAAAGTGACAGTTGACCTCAAAAGGCTTCAATCGATGTTATTCGATGATATCTGACAGAGTTAGATGCAAACTCACTCAAATATATGAGAAATGTTGAAATTCGACTTCAAATTAGGAACATAGACTTTGAAAATTTTCCATATTTACAAAGTGACAGTTGACCTCAATGGGCTTCAATTGATGTTATTCGATGATATCTGACAAAGTTAGATGCAAACTCACTCAAATATATGAGAAATGTTGAAATTCGACTTCAAATTAGGAAGATAGACTTTGAAAATTTTCGATATTTTCAAATTGACAGTTGACCTCAATGGGCTTCAATCGATGTTATTCGATGATATCTGACAGAGTTAGATGCAAACTCACTCAAATATATGAGAAATGTTGAAATTCGACTTCAAATTAGGAACATAGACTTTGAAAATTTTCCATATTTACAAAGTGACAGTTGACCTCAATGGGCTTCATTTGATGTTATTCGATGATATCTGACAAAGTTAGATGCAAACTCACTCAAATATATGAGAAATGTTGAAATTCGACTTCAAATTAGGAAGATAGACTTTGAAAATTTTCAATTATTACAAAGTGACAGTTGACCTCAATGGTCTTCAATCGATGTTATTCGATGATATCTGAGAGAGTTAGATGCAAATTCACTCAAATATATGAGAAATGTTGAAATTCGACTTCAAATTAGGAAGATAGACTTTGAAAATTTTCCATATTTTCAAAGTGACAGTTGACCTCAATGGGCTTCAATGGATGTTATTCGATGATATCTGACAAAGTTAGATGCAAACTCACTCAAATATATGAGAAATGTTGAAATTCGACTTCACATTAGGAAGATAGACTTTGAAAATTTTCAATTATTACAAAGTGACAGTTGAACTCAATGGTCTTCAATCGATGTTATTCGATGATATCTGACAGAGTTAGATGCAAACTCACTCAAATATATGAGAAATGTTGAAATTCGACTTCAAATTAGGAAGATAGACTTTGAAAATTTTCCATATTTTCAAAGTGACAGTTGACCTCAATGGGCTTCAATGGATGTTATTCGATGATATCTGACAAAGTTAGATGCAAACTCACTCAAATATATGAGAAATGTTGAAATTCGACTTCAAATTAGGAAGATAGACTTTGAAAATTTTCAATTATTACAAAGTGACAGTTGACCT
Source organism: Diorhabda sublineata (assembly GCF_026230105.1). Classification (NCBI taxonomy): domain Eukaryota; kingdom Metazoa; phylum Arthropoda; class Insecta; order Coleoptera; family Chrysomelidae; genus Diorhabda; species Diorhabda sublineata. The sequence continues at coordinate 556,288 of NW_026614078.1, read as the reverse complement.
CAATAGGCTTCAATGGATGTTATTCGATGATATCTGACAAAGTTAGATGCAAACTCACTAAAATATATGAGAAATGTTGAAATTCGACTTCAAATTAGGAAGATAGACTTTGAAAATTTTCAATTATTACAAAGTGACAGTTGACCTCAATGGTCTTCAATCGATGTTATTCGATGATATCTGACAGAGTTAGATGCAAACTCACTCAAATATATGAGAAATGTTGAAATTCGACTTCAAATTAGGAAGATGGACTTTGAAAATTTTCCATATTTTCAAAGTGACAGTTGACCTCAAAAGGCTTCAATCGATGTTATTCGATGATATCTGACAGAGTTAGATGCAAACTCACTCAAATATATGAGAAATGTTGAAATTCGACTTCAAATTAGGAACATAGACTTTGAAAATTTTCCATATTTACAAAGTGACAGTTGACCTCAATGGGCTTCAATTGATGTTATTCGATGATATCTGACAAAGTTAGATGCAAACTCACTCAAATATATGAGAAATGTTGAAATTCGACTTCACATTAGGAAGATAGACTTTGAAAATTTTCAATTATTACAAAGTGACAGTTGACCACAATGGTCTTCAATCGATGTTATTCGATGATATCTGACAAAGTTAGATGCAAACTCACTCAAATATATGAGAAATGTTGAAATTCGACTTCAAATTAGGAAGATAGACTTTGAAAATTTTCGATATTTTCAAAGTGACAGTTGACCTCAATGGGCTTCAATCGATGTTATTCGATGATATCTGACAGAGTTAGATGCAAACTCACTCAAATATATGAGAAATGTTGAAATTCGACTTCAAATTAGGAACATAGACTTTGAAAATTTTCCATATTTACAAAGTGACAGTTGACCTCAATGGGCTTCATTTGATGTTATTCGATGATATCTGACAAAGTTAGATGCAAACTCACTCAAATATATGAGAAATGTTGAAATTCGACTTCACATTAGGAAGATAGACTTTGAAAATTTTCAATTATTACAAAGTGACAGTTGACCACAATGGGCTTCAATGGATGTTATTCGATGATATCTGACAAAGTTAGATGCAAACTCACTCAAATATATGAGAAATGTTGAAATTCGACTTCAAATTAGGAAGATAGACTTTGAAAAATTTTCAATTATTACAAAGTGACAGTTGACCTCAATGGGCTTCAATGGATGTTAATCGATGATATCTGACAAAGTTAGATGCAAACTCACTCAAATATATGAGAAATGTTGAAATTCGACTTCACATTAGGAAGATAGACTTTGAAAATTTTCAATTATTACAAAGTGACAGTTGAACTCAATGGTCTTCAATCGATGTTATTCGATGATATCTGACAGAGTTAGATGCAAACTCACTCAAATATATGAGAAATGTTGAAATTCGACTTCACATTAGGAAGATAGACTTTGAAAATTTTCAATTATTACAAAGTGACAGTTGACCACAATGGTCTTCAATCGATGTTATTCGATGATATCTGACAAAGTTAGATGCAAACTCACTCAAATATATGAGAAATGTTGAAATTCGACTTCACATTAGGAAGATAGACTTTGAAAATTTTCAATTATTACAAAGTGACAGTTGAACTCAATGGTCTTCAATCGATGTTATTCGATGATATCTGACAGAGTTAGATGCAAACTCACTCAAATATATGAGAAATGTTGAAATTCGACTTCACATTAGGAAGATAGACTTTGAAAATTTTCAATTATTACAAAGTGACAGTTGACCACAATGGTCTTCAATCGATGTTATTCGATGATATCTGACAAAGTTAGATGCAAACTCACTCAAATATATGAGAAATGTTGAAATTCGACTTCAAATTAGGAAGATAGACTTTGAAAATTTTCGATATTTTCAAAGTGACAGTTGACCTCAATGGGCTTCAATCGATGTTATTCGATGATATCTGACAGAGTTAGATGCAAACTCACTCAAATATATGAGAAATGTTGAAATTCGACTTCAAATTAGGAACATAGACTTTGAAAATTTTCAATTATTACAAAGTGACAGTTGACCACAATGGGCTTCAATGGATGTTATTCGATGATATCTGACAAAGTTAGATGCAAACTCACTCAAATATATGAGAAATGTTGAAATTCGACTTCAAATTAGGAAGATAGACTTTGAAAATTTTCAATTATTACAAAGTGACAGTTGACCTCAATAGGCTTCAATGGATGTTATTCGATGATATCTGACAAAGTTAGATGCAAACTCACTAAAATATATGAGAAATGTTGAAATTCGACTTCAAATTAGGAAGATAGACTTTGAAAATTTTCAATTATTACAAAGTGACAGTTGACCTCAATGGTCTTCAATCGATGTTATTCGATGATATCTGACAGAGTTAGATGCAAACTCACTCAAATATATGAGAAATGTTGAAATTCGACTTCAAATTAGGAAGATAGACTTTGAAAATTTTCCATATTTTCAAAGTGACAGTTGACCTCAAAAGGCTTCAATCGATGTTATTCGATGATATCTGACAGAGTTAGATGCAAACTCAATCAAATATATGAGAAATGTTGAAATTCGACTTCAAATTAGGAACATAGACTTTGAAAATTTTCCATATTTACAAAGTGACAGTTGACCTCAATGGGCTTCAATTGATGTTATTCGATGATATCTGACAAAGTTAGATGCAAACTCACTCAAATATATGAGAAATGTTGAAATTCGACTTCACATTAGGAAGATAGACTTTGAAAATTTTCGATATTTTCAAAGTGACAGTTGACCTCAATGGGCTTCAATCGATGTTATTCGATGATATCTGACAAAGTTAGATGCAAACTCACTCAAATATATGAGAAATGTTGAAATTCGACTTCACATTAGGAAGATAGACTTTGAAAATTTTCAATTATTACAAAGTGACAGTTGACCACAATGGGCTTCAATGGATGTTATTCGATGATATCTGACAAAGTTAGATGCAAACTCACTCAAATATATGAGAAATGTTGAAATTCGACTTCAAATTAGGAAGATAGACTTTGAAAATTTTCAATTATTACAAAGTGACAGTTGACCTCAATGGTCTTCAATCGATGTTATTCGATGATATCTGACAGAGTTAGATGCAAACTCACTCAAATATATGAGAAATGTTGAAATTCGACTTCACATTAGGAAGATAGACTTTGAAAATTTTCAATTATTACAAAGTGACAGTTGAACTCAATGGTCTTCAATCGATGTTATTCGATGATATCTGACAGAGTTAGATGCAAACTCACTCAAATATATGAGAAATGTTGAAATTCGACTTCACATTAGGAAGATAGACTTTGAAAATTTTCAATTATTACAAAGTGACAGTTGACCACAATGGTCTTCAATCTATGTTATTCGATGATATCTGACAAAGTTAGATACAAACTCACTCAAATATATGAGAAATGTTGAAATTCGACTTCAAATTAGGAAGATAGACTTTGAAAATTCTCGATATTTTCAAAGTGACAGTTGACCTCAATGGGCTTCAATCGATGTTATTCGATGATATCTGACAGAGTTAGATGCAAACTCACTCAAATATATGAGAAATGTTGAAATTCGACTTCAAATTAGGAACATAGACTTTGAAAATTTTCCATATTTACAAAGTGACAGTTGACCTCAATGGGCTTCATTTGATGTTATTCGATGATATCTGACAAAGTTAGATGCAAACTCACTCAAATATATGAGAAATGTTGAAATTCGACTTCACATTAGGAAGATAGACTTTGAAAATTTTCAATTATTACAAAGTGACAGTTGACCACAATGGGCTTCAATGGATGTTATTCGATGATATCTGACAAAGTTAGATGCAAACTCACTCAAATATATGAGAAATGTTGAAATTCGACTTCAAATTAGGAAGATAGACTTTGAAAATTTTCAATTATTACAAAGTGACAGTTGACCTCAATGGGCTTCAATGGATGTTAATCGATGATATCTGACAAAGTTAGATGCAAACTCACTCAAATATATGAGAAATGTTGAAATTCGACTTCACATTAGGAAGATAGACTTTGAAAATTTTCAATTATTACAAAGTGACAGTTGAACTCAATGGTCTTCAATCGATGTTATTCGATGATATCTGACAGAGTTAGATGCAAACTCACTCAAATATATGAGAAATGTTGAAATTCGACTTCACATTAGGAAGATAGACTTTGAAAATTTTCAATTATTACAAAGTGACAGTTGACCACAATGGTCTTCAATCGATGTTATTCGATGATATCTGACAAAGTTAGATGCAAACTCACTCAAATATATGAGAAATGTTGAAATTCGACTTCAAATTAGGAAGATAGACTTTGAAAATTTTCAATTATTACAAAGTGACAGTTGACCTCAATGGGCTTCAATGGATGTTATTCGATGATATCTGACAAAGTTAGATGCAAACTCACTCAAATATATGAGAAATGTTGAAATTCGACTTCAAATTAGGAAGATAGACTTTGAAAATTTTCAATTATTACAAAGTGACAGTTGACCTCAATGGGCTTCAATGGATGTTAATCGATGATATCTGACAAAGTTAGATGCAAACTCACTCAAATATATGAGAAATGTTGAAATTCGACTTCACATTAGGAAGATAGACTTTGAAAATTTTCAATTATTACAAAGTGACAGTTGAACTCAATGGTCTTCAATCGATGTTATTCGATGATATCTGACAGAGTTAGATGCAAACTCACTCAAATATATGAGAAATGTTGAAATTCGACTTCACATTAGGAAGATAGACTTTGAAAATTTTCCATATTTTCAAAGTGACAGTTGACCACAATGGTCTTCAATCTATGTTATTCGATGATATCTGACAAAGTTAGATACAAACTCACTCAAATATATGAGAAATGTTGAAATTCGACTTCAAATTAGGAAGATAGACTTTGAAAATTCTCGATATTTTCAAAGTGACAGTTGACCTCAATGGGCTTCAATCGATGTTATTCGATGATATCTGACAGAGTTAGATGCAAACTCACTCAAATATATGAGAAATGTTGAAATTCGACTTCAAATTAGGAACATAGACTTTGAAAATTTTCCATATTTACAAAGTGACAGTTGACCTCAATGGGCTTCATTTGATGTTATTCGATGATATCTGACAAAGTTAGATGCAAACTCACTCAAATATATGAGAAATGTTGAAATTCGACTTCACATTAGGAAGATAGACTTTGAAAATTTTCAATTATTACAAAGTGACAGTTGACCACAATGGGCTTCAATGGATGTTATTCGATGATATCTGACAAAGTTAGATGCAAACTCACTCAAATATATGAGAAATGTTGAAATTCGACTTCAAATTAGGAAGATAGACTTTGAAAATTTTCAATTATTACAAAGTGACAGTTGACCTCAATGGGCTTCAATGGATGTTAATCGATGATATCTGACAAAGTTAGATGCAAACTCACTCAAATATATGAGAAATGTTGAAATTCGACTTCACATTAGGAAGATAGACTTTGAAAATTTTCAATTATTACAAAGTGACAGTTGAACTCAATGGTCTTCAATCGATGTTATTCGATGATATCTGACAGAGTTAGATGCAAACTCACTCAAATATATGAGAAATGTTGAAATTCGACTTCACATTAGGAAGATAGACTTTGAAAATTTTCAATTATTACAAAGTGACAGTTGACCACAATGGTCTTCAATCGATGTTATTCGATGATATCTGACAAAGTTAGATGCAAACTCACTCAAATATATGAGAAATGTTGAAATTCGACTTCAAATTAGGAAGATAGACTTTGAAAATTTTCAATTATTACAAAGTGACAGTTGACCTCAATGGGCTTCAATGGATGTTATTCGATGATATCTGACAAAGTTAGATGCAAACTCACTCAAATATATGAGAAATGTTGAAATTCGACTTCAAATTAGGAAGATAGACTTTGAAAATTTTCAATTATTACAAAGTGACAGTTGACCTCAATGGGCTTCAATGGATGTTAATCGATGATATCTGACAAAGTTAGATGCAAACTCACTCAAATATATGAGAAATGTTGAAATTCGACTTCACATTAGGAAGATAGACTTTGAAAATTTTCAATTATTACAAAGTGACAGTTGAACTCAATGGTCTTCAATCGATGTTATTCGATGATATCTGACAGAGTTAGATGCAAACTCACTCAAATATATGAGAAATGTTGAAATTCGACTTCACATTAGGAAGATAGACTTTGAAAATTTTCAATTATTACAAAGTGACAGTTGACCACAATGGTCTTCAATCGATGTTATTCGATGATATCTTACAAAGTTAGATGCAAACTCACTCAAATATATGAGAAATGTTGAAATTCGACTTCACATTAGGAAGATAGACTTTGAAAATTTTCAATTATTACAAAGTGACAGTTGACCACAATGGGCTTCAATGGATGTTATTCGATGATATCTGACAAAGTTAGATGCAAACTCACTCAAATATATGAGAAATGTTGAAATTCGACTTCAAATTAGGAAGATAGACTTTGAAAATTTTCAATTATTACAAAGTGACAGTTGACCTCAATGGGCTTCAATGGATGTTAATCGATGATATCTGACAAAGTTAGATGCAAACTCACTCAAATATATGAGAAATGTTGAAATTCGACTTCACATTAGGAAGATAGACTTTGAAAATTTTCAATTATTACAAAGTGACAGTTGAACTCAATGGTCTTCAATCGATGTTATTCGATGATATCTGACAGAGTTAGATGCAAACTCACTCAAATATATGAGAAATGTTGAAATTCGACTTCACATTAGGAAGATAGACTTTGAAAATTTTCAATTATTACAAAGTGACAGTTGACCACAATGGTCTTCAATCGATGTTATTCGATGATATCTGACAAAGTTAGATGCAAACTCACTCAAATATATGAGAAATGTTGAAATTCGACTTCAAATTAGGAAGATAGACTTTGAAAATTTTCGATATTTTCAAAGTGACAGTTGACCTCAATGGGCTTCAATCGATGTTATTCGATGATATCTGACAGAGTTAGATGCAAACTCACTCAAATATATGAGAAATGTTGAAATTCGACTTCAAATTAGGAACATAGACTTTGAAAATTTTCCATATTTACAAAGTGACAGTTGACCTCAATGGGCTTCATTTGATGTTATTCGATGATATCTGACAAAGTTAGATGCAAACTCACTCAAATATATGAGAAATGTTGAAATTCGACTTCACATTAGGAAGATAGACTTTGAAAATTTTCAATTATTACAAAGTGACAGTTGACCACAATGGGCTTCAATGGATGTTATTCGATGATATCTGACAAAGTTAGATGCAAACTCACTCAAATATATGAGAAATGTTGAAATTCGACTTCAAATTAGGAAGATAGACTTTGAAAATTTTCAATTATTACAAAGTGACAGTTGACCTCAATGGGCTTCAATGGATGTTAATCGATGATATCTGACAAAGTTAGATGCAAACTCACTCAAATATATGAGAAATGTTGAAATTCGACTTCACATTAGGAAGATAGACTTTGAAAATTTTCAATTATTACAAAGTGACAGTTGAACTCAATGGTCTTCAATCGATGTTATTCGATGATATCTGACAGAGTTAGATGCAAACTCACTCAAATATATGAGAAATGTTGAAATTCGACTTCACATTAGGAAGATAGACTTTGAAAATTTTCAATTATTACAAAGTGACAGTTGACCACAATGGTCTTCAATCGATGTTATTCGTTGATATCTGACAAAGTTAGATGCAAACTCACTCAAATATATGAGAAATGTTGAAATTCGACTTCAAATTAGGAAGATAGACTTTGAAAATTTTCAATTATTACAAAGTGACAGTTGACCTCAATGGGCTTCAATGGATGTTATTCGATGATATCTGACAAAGTTAGATGCAAACTCACTCAAATATATGAGAAATGTTGAAATTCGACTTCACATTAGGAAGATAGACTTTGAAAATTTTCAATTATTACAAAGTGACAGTTGACCTCAATGGGCTTCAATGGATGTTATTCGATGATATCTGACAAAGTTAGATGCAAACTCACTCAAATATATGAGAAATGTTGAAATTCGACTTCAAATTAGGAAGATAGACTTTGAAAATTTTCAATTATTACAAAGTGACAGTTGACCTCAATGGTCTTCAATCGATGTTATTCGATGATATCTGAGAGAGTTAGATGCAAACTCACTCAAATATATGAGAAATGTTGAAATTCGACTTCAAATTAGGAAGATAGACTTTGAAAATTTTCCATATTTTCAAAGTGACAGTTGACCTCAATGGGCTTCAATGGATGTTATTCGATGATATCTGACAAAGTTAGATGCAAACTCACTCAAATATATGAGAAATGTTGAAATTCGACTTCACATTAGGAAGATAGACTTTGAAAATTTTCAATTATTACAAAGTGACAGTTGACCTCAATGGTCTTCAATCGATGTTATTCGATGATATCTGAGAGAGTTAGATGCAAACTCACTCAAATATATGAGAAATGTTGAAATTCGACTTCAAATTAGGAAGATAGACTTTGAAAATTTTCCATATTTTCAAAGTGACAGTTGAGCTCAATGGGCTTCAATGGATGTTATTCGATGATATCTGACAAAGTTAGATGCAAACTCACTCAAATATATGAGAAATGTTGAAATTCGACTTCACATTAGGAAGATAGACTTTGAAAATTTTCAATTATTACAAAGTGACAGTTGAACTCAATGGTCTTCAATCGATGTTATTCGATGATATCTGAGAGAGTTAGATGCAAACTCACTCAAATATATGAGAAATGTTGAAATTCGACTTCAAATTAGGAAGATAGACTTTGAAAATTCTCAATTATTACAAAGTGACAGTTGACCACAATGGTCTTCAATCGATGTTATTCGATGAAATCTGACAAAGTTAGATGCAAACTCACTCAAATATATGAGAAATGTTGAAATTCGACTTCAAATTAGGAAGATAGACTTTGAAAATTTTCGATATTTTCAAAGTGACAGTTGACCTCAATGGGCTTCAATCGATGTTATTCGATGATATCTGACAGAGTTAGATGCAAACTCACTCAAATATATGAGAAATGTTGAAATTCGACTTCACATTAGGAAGATAGACTTTGAAAATTTTCAATTATTACAAAGTGACAGTTGACCACAATGGTCTTCAATCGATGTTATTCGATGATATCTGACAAAGTTAGATGCAAACTCACTCAAATATATGAGAAATGTTGAAATTCGACTTCAAATTAGGAAGATAGACTTTGAAAATTTTCGATATTTTCAAAGTGACAGTTGACCTCATTGGGCTTCAATCGATGTTATTCGATGATATCTGACAGAGTTAGATGCAAACTCACTCAAATATATGAGAAATGTTGAAATTCGACTTCAAATTAGGAACATAGACTTTGAAAATTTTCCATATTTACAAAGTGACAGTTGACCTCAATGGGCTTCATTTGATGTTATTCGATGATATCTGACAAAGTTAGATGCAAACTCACTCAAATATATGAGAAATGTTGAAATTCGACTTCACATTAGGAAGATAGACTTTGAAAATTTTCAATTATTACAAAGTGACAGTTGACCACAATGGGCTTCAATCGATGTTATTCGATGATATCTGACAAAGTTAGATGCAAACTCACTCAAATATATGAGAAATGTTGAAATTCGACTTCAAATTAGGAAGATAGACTTTGAAAATTTTCAATTATTACAAAGTGACAGTTGACCACAATGGTCTTCAATCGATGTTATTCGATGATATCTGACAGAGTTAGATGCAAACTCACTCAAATATATGAGAAATGTTGAAATTCGACTTCACATTAGGAAGATAGACTTTGAAAATTTTCAATTATTACAAAGTGACAGTTGACCACAATGGTCTTCAATCGATGTTATTCGATGATATCTGACAAAGTTAGATGCAAACTCACTCAAATATATGAGAAATGTTGAAATTCGACTTCAAATTAGGAAGATAGACTTTGAAAATTTTCAATTATTACAAAGTGACAGTTGACCTCAATGGGCTTCAATGGATGTTATTCGATGATATCTGACCAAGTTAGATGCAAACTCACTCAAATATATGAGAAATGTTGAAATTCGACTTCAAATTAGGAAGATAGACTTTGAAAATTTTCAATTATTACAAAGTGACAGTTGACCTCAATGGGCTTCAATGGATGTTAATCGATGATATCTGACAAAGTTAGATGCAAACTCACTCAAATATATGAGAAATGTTGAAATTCGACTTCACATTAGGAAGATAGACTTTGAAAATTTTCAATTATTACAAAGTGACAGTTGAACTCAATGGTCTTCAATCGATGTTATTCGATGATATCTGACAGAGTTAGATGCAAACTCACTCAAATATATGAGAAATGTTGAAATTCGACTTCACATTAGGAAGATAGACTTTGAAAATTTTCAATTATTACAAAGTGACAGTTGACCACAATGGTCTTCAATCGATGTTATTCGATGATATCTGACAAAGTTAGATGCAAACTCACTCAAATATATGAGAAATGTTGAAATTCGACTTCAAATTAGGAAGATAGACTTTGAAAATTTTCAATTATTACAAAGTGACAGTTGACCTCAATGGGCTTCAATGGATGTTATTCGATGATATCTGACAGAGTTAGATGCAAACTCACTCAAATATATGAGAAATGTTGAAATTCGACTTCACATTAGGAAGATAGACTTTGAAAATTTTCAATTATTACAAAGTGACAGTTGACCACAATGGTCTTCAATCGATGTTATTCGATGATATCTGACAAAGTTAGATGCAAACTCACTCAAATATATGAGAAATGTTGAAATTCGACTTCAAATTAGGAAGATAGACTTTGAAAATTTTCCATATTTTCAAAGTGACAGTTGACCTCAATGGGCTTCAATGGATGTTATTCGATGATATCTGACAAAGTTAGATGCAAACTCACTCAAATATATGAGAAATGTTGAAATTCGACTTCAAATTAGGAAGATAGACTTTGAAAATTTTCAATTATTACAAAGTGACAGTTGACCTCAATAGGCTTCAATGGATGTTATTCGATGATATCTGACAAAGTTAGATGCAAACTCACTAAAATATATGAGAAATGTTGAAATTCGACTTCAAATTAGGAAGATAGACTTTGAAAATTTTCAATTATTACAAAGTGACAGTTGACCTCAATGGTCTTCAATCGATGTTATTCGATGATATCTGACAGAGTTAGATGCAATCTCACTCAAATATATGAGAAATGTTGAAATTCGACTTCAAATTAGGAAGATAGACTTTGAAAATTTTCCATATTTTCAAAGTGACAGTTGACCTCAATGGGCTTCAATGGATGTTATTCGATGATATCTGACAAAGTTAGATGCAAACTCACTCAAATATATGAGAAATGTTGAAATTCGACTTCAAATTAGGAAGATAGACTTTGAAAATTTTCCATATTTTCAAAGTGACAGTTGACCTCAATGGGCTTCAATGGATCTTATTCGATGATATCTGACAAAGTTAGATGCAAACTCACTCAAATATATGAGAAATGTTGAAATTCGACTTCACATTAGGAAGATAGACTTTGAAAATTTTCAATTATTACAAAGTGACAGTTGACCTCAATGGGCTTCAATGGATGTTATTCGATGATATCTGACAAAGTTAGATGCAAACTCACTCAAATATATGAGAAATGTTGAAATTCGACTTCACATTAGGAAGATAGACTTTGAAAATTTTCAATTATTACAAAGTGACAGTTGACCTCAATGGGCTTCAATGGATGTTATTCGATGATATCTGACAAAGTTAGATGCAAACTCACTCAAATATATGAGAAATGTTGAAATTCGACTTCAAATTAGGAAGATAGACTTTAAAAATTTTCCATATTTTCAAAGTGACAGTTGACCTCAATGGGCTTCAATGGATCTTATTCGATGATATCTGACAAAGTTAGATGCAAACTCACTCAAATATATGAGAAATGTTGAAATTCGACTTCACATTAGGAAGATAGACTTTGAAAATTTTCAATTATTACAAAGTGACAGTTGACCTCAATGGGCTTCAATGGATGTTATTCGATGATATCTGACAAAGTTAGATGCAAACTCACTCAAATATATGAGAAATGTTGAAATTCGACTTCACATTAGGAAGATAGACTTTGAAAATTTTCCATATTTTCAAAGTGACAGTTGACCTCAATGGGCTTCAATGGATGTTATTCGATGATATCTGACAAAGTTAGATGCAAACTCACTCAAATATATGAGAAATGTTGAAATTCGACTTCAAATTAGGAAGATAGACTTTGAAAATTTTCCATATTTTCAAAGTGACAGTTGACCTCAATGGGCTTCAATGGATGTTATTCGATGATATCTGACAAAGTTAGATGCAAACTCACTCAAATATATGAGAAATGTTGAAATTCGACTTCACATTAGGAAGATAGACTTTGAAAATTTTCAATTATTACAAAGTGACAGTTGACCTCAATGGGCTTCAATGGATGTTATTCGATGATATCTGACAAAGTTAGATGCAAACTCACTCAAATATATGAGAAATGTTGAAATTCGACTTCACATTAGGAAGATAGACTTTGAAAATTTTCCATATTTTCAAAGTGACAGTTGACCTCAATGGGCTTCAATGGATGTTATTCGATGATATCTGACAAAGTTAGATGCAAACTCACTCAAATATATGAGAAATGTTGAAATTCGACTTCAAATTAGGAAGATAGACTTTGAAAATTTTCCATATTTTCAAAGTGACAGTTGACCTCAATGGGCTTCAATGGATGTTATTCGATGATATCTGACAAAGTTAGATGCAAACTCACTCAAATATATGAGAAATGTTGAAATTCGACTTCACATTAGGAAGATAGACTTTGAAAATTTTCAATTATTACAAAGTGACAGTTGACCTCAATGGGCTTCAATGGATGTTATTCGATGATATCTGACAAAGTTAGATGCAAACTCACTCAAATATATGAGAAATGTTGAAATTCGACTTCACATTAGGAAGATAGACTGAAAATTTTCAATTATTACAAAGTGACAGTTGACCTCAATGGTCTTCAATCGATGTTATTCGATGATATCTGACAGAGTTAGATGCAAACTCACTCAAATATATGAGAAATGTTGAAATTCGACTTCAAATTAGGAAGATAGACTTTGAAAATTTTCAATTATTACAAAGTGACAGTTGACCTCAATGGGCTTCAATGGATGTTATTCGATGATATCTGACAAAGTTAGATGCAAACTCACTCAAATATATGAGAAATGTTGAAATTCGACTTCACATTAGGAAGATAGACTTTGAAAATTTTCAATTATTACAAAGTGACAGTTGACCTCAATGGGCTTCAATGGATGTTATTCGATGATATCTGACAAAGTTAGATGCAAACTCACTCAAATATATGAGAAATGTTGAAATTCGACTTCAAATTAGGAAGATAGACTTTGAAAATTTTCCATATTTTCAAAGTGACAGTTGACCTCAATGGGCTTCAATGGATCTTATTCGATGATATCTGACAAAGTTAGATGCAAACTCACTCAAATATATGAGAAATGTTGAAATTCGACTTCACATTAGGAAGATAGACTTTGAAAATTTTCCATATTTTCAAAGTGACAGTTGACCTCAATGGGCTTCAATGGATGTTATTCGATGATATCTGACAAAGTTAGATGCAAACTCACTCAAATATATGAGAAATGTTGAAATTCGACTTCAAATTAGGAAGATAGACTTTGAAAATTTTCCATATTTTCAAAGTGACAGTTGACCTCAATGGGCTTCAATGGATGTTATTCGATGATATCTGACAAAGTTAGATGCAAACTCACTCAAATATATGAGAAATGTTGAAATTCGACTTCACATTAGGAAGATAGACTTTGAAAATTTTCAATTATTACAAAGTGACAGTTGACCTCAATGGGCTTCAATGGATGTTATTCGATGATATCTGACAAAGTTAGATGCAAACTCACTCAAATATATGAGAAATGTTGAAATTCGACTTCACATTAGGAAGATAGACTTTGAAAATTTTCCATATTTTCAAAGTGACAGTTGACCTCAATGGGCTTCAATGGATGTTATTCGATGATATCTGACAAAGTTAGATGCAAACTCACTCAAATATATGAGAAATGTTGAAATTCGACTTCAAATTAGGAAGATAGACTTTGAAAATTTTCCATATTTTCAAAGTGACAGTTGACCTCAATGGGCTTCAATGGATGTTATTCGATGATATCTGACAAAGTTAGATGCAAACTCACTCAAATATATGAGAAATGTTGAAATTCGACTTCACATTAGGAAGATAGACTTTGAAAATTTTCAATTATTACAAAGTGACAGTTGACCTCAATGGGCTTCAATGGATGTTATTCGATGATATCTGACAAAGTTAGATGCAAACTCACTCAAATATATGAAAAATGTTGAAATTCGACTTCACATTAGGAAGATAGACTGAAAATTTTCAATTATTACAAAGTGACAGTTGACCTCAATGGTCTTCAATCGATGTTATTCGATGATATCTGACAGAGTTAGATGCAAACTCACTCAAATATATGAGAAATGTTGAAATTCGACTTCAAATTAGGAAGATAGACTTTGGAAATTTTCAATTATTACAAAGTGACAGTTGACCTCAATGGGCTTCAATGGATGTTATTCGATGATATCTGACAAAGTTAGATGCAAACTCACTCAAATATATGAGAAATGTTGAAATTCGACTTCAAATTAGGAAGATAGACTTTGAAAATTTTCCATATTTTCAAAGTGACAGTTGACCTCAATGGGCTTCAATGGATCTTATTCGATGATATCTGACAAAGTTAGATGCAAACTCACTCAAATATATGAGAAATGTTGAAATTCGACTTCACATTAGGAAGATAGACTTTGAAAATTTTCAATTATTACAAAGTGACAGTTGACCTCAATGGGCTTCAATGGATGTTATTCGATGATATCTGACAAAGTTAGATGCAAACTCACTCAAATATATGAGAAATGTTGAAATTCGACTTCACATTAGGAAGATAGACTTTGAAAATTTTCCATATTTTCAAAGTGACAGTTGACCTCAATGGGCTTCAATGGATCTTATTCGATGATATCTGACAAAGTTAGATGCAAACTCACTCAAATATATGAGAAATGTTGAAATTCGACTTCACATTAGGAAGATAGACTTTGAAAATTTTCAATTATTACAAAGTGACAGTTGACCTCAATGGGCTTCAATGGATGTTATTCGATGATATCTGACAAAGTTAGATGCAAACTCACTCAAATATATGAGAAATGTTGAAATTCGACTTCACATTAGGAAGATAGACTTTGAAAATTTTCAATTATTACAAAGTGACAGTTGACCTCAATGGGCTTCAAAGGATGTTATTCGATGATATCTGACAAAGTTAGATGCAAACTCACTCAAATATATGAGAAATGTTGAAATTCGACTTCACATTAGGAAGATAGACTTTGAAAATTTTCAATTATTACAAAGTGACAGTTGACCTCAATGGGCTTCAATCGATGTTATTCGATGATATCTGACAGAGTTAGATGCAAACTCACTCAAATATATGAGAAATGTTGAAATTCGACTTCAAATTAGGAAGATAGACATTGAAAATTTTCCATATTTTCAAAGTGACAGTTGACCACAATGGTCTTCAATCGATGTTATTCGATGATATCTGACAAAATTAGATGCAAACTCACTCAAATATATGAGAAATGTTGAAATTCGACTTCAAATTAGGAAGATAGAGTTTGAAAATTTTCCATATTTTCAAAGTGACAGTTGACCTCAATGGGCTTCAATGGATGTTATTCGATGATATCTGACAAAGTTGGATGCAAACTCACTCAAATATATGAGAAATGTTGAAATTAGACTTCAAATTTGGAAGATAGACTTTGAAAATTTTCCATATTTTCAAAGTGACAGTTGACCTCAATGGGCTTCAATGGATGTTATTCGATGATATCTGACAAAGTTAGATGCAAACTCACTCAAATATATGAGAAATGTTGAAATTCGACTTCAAATTAGGAAGATAGACTTTGAAAATTTTCCATATTTTCAAAGTGACAGTTGACCTCAATGGGCTTCAATGGATGTTATTCGATGATATCTGACAAAGTTAGATGCAAACTCACTCAAATATATGAGAAATGTTGAAATTCGACTTCACATTAGGAAGATAGACTTTGAAAATTTTCAATTATTACAAAGTGACAGTTGAACTCAATGGTCTTCAATCGATGTTATTCGATGATATCTGACAGAGTTAGATGCAAACTCACTCAAATATATGAGAAATGTTGAAATTCGACTTCACATTAGGAAGATAGACTTTGAAAATTTTCAATTATTACAAAGTGACAGTTGACCTCAATGGGCTTCAATGGATGTTATTCGATGATATCTGACAAAGTTAGATGCAAACTCACTCAAATATATGAGAAATGTTGAAATTCGACTTCACATTAGGAAGATAGACTGAAAATTTTCAATTATTACAAAGTGACAGTTGACCTCAATGGGCTTCAATGGATGTTATTCGATGATATCTGACAAAATTAGATGCAAACTCACTCAAATATATGAGAAATGTTGAAATTCGACTTCAAATTAGGAAGATAGACTTTGAAAATTTTCCATATTTTCAAAGTGACAGTTGACCTCAATGGGCTTCAATGGATGTTATTCGATGATATCTGACAAAGTTAGATGCAAACTCACTCAAATATATGAGAAATGTTGAAATTCGACTTCAAATTAGGAAGATAGACTTTGAAAATTTTCCATATTTTCAAAGTGACAGTTGACCTCAATGGGCTTCAATGGATGTTATTCGATGATATCTGACAAAGTTAGATGCAAACTCACTCAAATATATGAGAAATGTTGAAATTCGACTTCACATTAGGAAGATAGACTTTGAAAATTTTCAATTATTACAAAGTGACAGTTGAACTCAATGGTCTTCAATCGATGTTATTCGATGATATCTGACAGAGTTAGATGCAAACTCACTCAAATATATGAGAAATGTTGAAATTCGACTTCACATTAGGAAGATAGACTTTGAAAATTTTCAATTATTACAAAGTGACAGTTGACCACAATGGTCTTCAATCGATGTTATTCGATGATATCTGACAAAGTTAGATGCAAACTCACTCAAATATATGAGAAATGTTGAAATTAGACTTCAAATTAGGAAGATAGACTTTGAAAATTTTCAATTATTACAAAGTGACAGTTGACCTCAATGGTCTTCAATCGATGATATTCGATGATATCTGACAGAGTTAGATGCAAACTCACTCAAATATATGAGAAATGTTGAAATTCGACTTCACATTAGGAAGATAGACTTTGAAAATTTTCAATTATTACAAAGTGACAGTTGACCTCAATAGGCTTCAATGGATGTTATTCGATGATATCTGACAAAGTTAGATGCAAACTCACTCAAATATATGAGAAATGTTGAAATTCGACTTCAAATTAGGAAGATAGACTTTGAAAATTTTCAGTTATTACAAAGTGACAGTTGACCTCAATGGTCTTCAATCGATGTTATTCGATGATATCTGACAAAGTTAGATGCAAACTCACTCAAATATATGAGAAATGTTGAAATTCGACTTCACATTAGGAAGATAGACTTTGAAAATTTTCAATTATTACAAAGTGACAGTTGACCTCAATGGGCTTCAATGGATGTTATTCGATGATATCTGACAAAGTTAGATGCAAACTCACTCAAATATATGAGAAATGTTGAAATTCGACTTCAAATTAGGAAGATAGACTTTGAAAATTTTCCATATTTTCAAAGTGACAGTTGACCTCAATGGGCTTCAATGGATCTTATTCGATGATATCTGACAAAGTTAGATGCAAACTCACTCAAATATATGAGAAATGTTGAAATTCGACTTCACATTAGGAAGATAGACTTTGAAAATTTTCAATTATTACAAAGTGACAGTTGACCTCAATGGGCTTCAATGGATGTTATTCGATGATATCTGACAAAGTTAGATGCAAACTCACTCAAATATATGAGAAATGTTGAAATTCGACTTCACATTAGGAAGATAGACTTTGAAAATTTTCCATATTTTCAAAGTGACAGTTGACCTCAATGGGCTTCAATGGATCTTATTCGATGATATCTGACAAAGTTAGATGCAAACTCACTCAAATATATGAGAAATGTTGAAATTCGACTTCACATTAGGAAGATAGACTTTGAAAATTTTCAATTATTACAAAGTGACAGTTGACCTCAATGGGCTTCAATGGATGTTATTCGATGATATCTGACAAAGTTAGATGCAAACTCACTCAAATATATGAGAAATGTTGAAATTCGACTTCACATTAGGAAGATAGACTTTGAAAATTTTCAATTATTACAAAGTGACAGTTGACCTCAATGGGCTTCAAAGGATGTTATTCGATGATATCTGACAAAGTTAGATGCAAACTCACTCAAATATATGAGAAATGTTGAAATTCGACTTCACATTAGGAAGATAGACTTTGAAAATTTTCAATTATTACAAAGTGACAGTTGACCTCAATGGGCTTCAATCGATGTTATTCGATGATATCTGACAGAGTTAGATGCAAACTCACTCAAATATATGAGAAATGTTGAAATTCGACTTCAAATTAGGAAGATAGACATTGAAAATTTTCCATATTTTCAAAGTGACAGTTGACCACAATGGTCTTCAATCGATGTTATTCGATGATATCTGACAAAGTTAGATGCAAACTCACTCAAATATATGAGAAATGTTGAAATTCGACTTCAAATTAGGAAGATAGACTTTGAAAATTTTCAATTATTACAAAGTGACAGTTGAACTCAATGGTCTTCAATCGATGTTATTCGATGATATCTGACAGAGTTAGATGCAAACTCACTCAAATATATGAGAAATGTTGAAATTCGACTTCACATTAGGAAGATAGACTTTGAAAATTTTCAATTATTACAAAGTGACAGTTGACCACAATGGTCTTCAATCGATGTTATTCGATGATATCTGACAAAGTTAGATGCAAACTCACTCAAATATATGAGAAATGTTGAAATTAGACTTCAAATTAGGAAGATAGACTTTGAAAATTTTCAATTATTACAAAGTGACAGTTGACCTCAATGGTCTTCAATCGATGTTATTCGATGATATCTGACAGAGTTAGATGCAAACTCACTCAAATATATGAGAAATGTTGAAATTCGACTTCACATTAGGAAGATAGACTTTGAAAATTTTCAATTATTACAAAGTGACAGTTGACCTCAATAGGCTTCAATGGATGTTATTCGATGATATCTGACAAAGTTAGATGCAAACTCACTCAAATATATGAGAAATGTTGAAATTCGACTTCAAATTAGGAAGATAGACTTTGAAAATTTTCAATTATTACAAAGTGACAGTTGACCTCAATAGGCTTCAATGGATGTTATTCGATGATATCTGACAAAGTTAGATGCAAACTCACTCAAATATATGAGAAATGTTGAAATTCGACTTCAAATTAGGAAGATAGACTTTGAAAATTTTCAGTTATTACAAAGTGACAGTTGACCTCAATGGTCTTCAATCGATGTTATTCGATGATATCTGACAGAGTTAGATGCAAACTCACTCAAATATATGAGAAATGTTGAAATTCGACTTCAAATTAGGAAGATAGACTTTGAAAATTTTCAATTATTACAAAGTGACAGTTGACCTCAATGGTCTTCAATCGATGTTATTCGATGATATCTGACAGAGTTAGATGCGAACTCACTCAAATATATGAGAAATGTTGAAATTCGACTTCACATTAGGAAGATAGACTTTGAAAATTTTCAATTATTACAAAGTGACAGTTGACCACAATGGTCTTCAATCGATGTTATTCGATGATATCTGACAAAGTTAGATGCAAACTCACTCAAATATATGAGAAATGTTGAAATTAGACTTCAAATTAGGAAGATAGACTTTGAAAATTTTCAATTATTACAAAGTGACAGTTGACCTCAATGGTCTTCAATCGATGTTATTCGATGATATCTGACAGAGTTAGATGCAAACTCACTCAAATATATGAGAAATGTTGAAATTCGACTTCACATTAGGAAGATAGACTTTGAAAATTTTCAATTATTACAAAGTGACAGTTGACCTCAATAGGCTTCAATGGATGTTATTCGATGATATCTGACAAAGTTAGATGCAAACTCACTCAAATATATGAGAAATGTTGAAATTCGACTTCAAATTAGGAAGATAGACTTTGAAAATTTTCAGTTATTACAAAGTGACAGTTGACCTCAATGGTCTTCAATCGATGTTATTCGATGATATCTGACAAAGTTAGATGCAAACTCACTCAAATATATGAGAAATGTTGAAATTCGACTTCACATTAGGAAGATAGACTTTGAAAATTTTCAATTATTACAAAGTGACAGTTGACCTCAATGGGCTTCAATGGATGTTATTCGATGATATCTGACAAAGTTAGATGCAAACTCACTCAAATATATGAGAAATGTTGAAATTCGACTTCAAATTAGGAAGATAGACTTTGAAAATTTTCCATATTTTCAAAGTGACAGTTGACCTCAATGGGCTTCAATGGATCTTATTCGATGATATCTGACAAAGTTAGATGCAAACTCACTCAAATATATGAGAAATGTTGAAATTCGACTTCACATTAGGAAGATAGACTTTGAAAATTTTCAATTATTACAAAGTGACAGTTGACCTCAATGGGCTTCAATGGATGTTATTCGATGATATCTGACAAAGTTAGATGCAAACTCACTCAAATATATGAGAAATGTTGAAATTCGACTTCACATTAGGAAGATAGACTTTGAAAATTTTCCATATTTTCAAAGTGACAGTTGACCTCAATGGGCTTCAATGGATCTTATTCGATGATATCTGACAAAGTTAGATGCAAACTCACTCAAATATATGAGAAATGTTGAAATTCGACTTCACATTAGGAAGATAGACTGAAAATTTTCAATTATTACAAAGTGACAGTTGACCTCAATGGGCTTCAATGGATGTTATTCGATGATATCTGACAAAGTTAGATGCAAACTCACTCAAATATATGAGAAATGTTGAAATTCGACTTCACATTAGGAAGATAGACTTTGAAAATTTTCAATTATTACAAAGTGACAGTTGACCTCAATGGGCTTCAAAGGATGTTATTCGATGATATCTGACAAAGTTAGATGCAAACTCACTCAAATATATGAGAAATGTTGAAATTCGACTTCACATTAGGAAGATAGACTTTGAAAATTTTCAATTATTACAAAGTGACAGTTGACCTCAATGGGCTTCAATCGATGTTATTCGATGATATCTGACAGAGTTAGATGCAAACTCACTCAAATATATGAGAAATGTTGAAATTCGACTTCAAATTAGGAAGATAGACATTGAAAATTTTCCATATTTTCAAAGTGACAGTTGACCACAATGGTCTTCAATCGATGTTATTCGATGATATCTGACAAAGTTAGATGCAAACTCACTCAAATATATGAGAAATGTTGAAATTCGACTTCAAATTAGGAAGATAGACTTTGAAAATTTTCAATTATTACAAAGTGACAGTTGAACTCAATGGTCTTCAATCGATGTTATTCGATGATATCTGACAGAGTTAGATGCAAACTCACTCAAATATATGAGAAATGTTGAAATTCGACTTCACATTAGGAAGATAGACTTTGAAAATTTTCAATTATTACAAAGTGACAGTTGACCTCAATAGGCTTCAATGGATGTTATTCGATGATATCTGACAAAGTTAGATGCAAACTCACTCAAATATATGAGAAATGTTGAAATTCGACTTCAAATTAGGAAGATAGACTTTGAAAATTTTCAGTTATTACAAAGTGACAGTTGACCTCAATGGTCTTCAATCGATGTTATTCGATGATATCTGACAAAGTTAGATGCAAACTCACTCAAATATATGAGAAATGTTGAAATTCGACTTCACATTGGGAAGATAGACTTTGAAAATTTTCAATTATTACAAAGTGACAGTTGACCTCAATGGGCTTCAATGGATGTTATTCGATGATATCTGACAAAGTTAGATGCAAACTCACTCAAATATATGAGAAATGTTGAAATTCGACTTCAAATTAGGAAGATAGACTTTGAAAATTTTCCATATTTTCAAAGTGACAGTTGACCTCAATGGGCTTCAATGGATCTTATTCGATGATATCTGACAAAGTTAGATGCAAACTCACTCAAATATATGAGAAATGTTGAAATTCGACTTCACATTAGGAAGATAGACTTTGAAAATTTTCAATTATTACAAAGTGACAGTTGACCTCAATGGGCTTCAATGGATGTTATTCGATGATATCTGACAAAGTTAGATGCAAACTCACTCAAATATATGAGAAATGTTGAAATTCGACTTCACATTAGGAAGATAGACTTTGAAAATTTTCCATATTTTCAAAGTGACAGTTGACCTCAATGGGCTTCAATGGATCTTATTCGATGATATCTGACAAAGTTAGATGCAAACTCACTCAAATATATGAGAAATGTTGAAATTCGACTTCACATTAGGAAGATAGACTTTGAAAATTTTCAATTATTACAAAGTGACAGTTGACCTCAATGGGCTTCAATGGATGTTATTCGATGATATCTGACAAAGTTAGATGCAAACTCACTCAAATATATGAGAAATGTTGAAATTCGACTTCACATTAGGAAGATAGACTTTGAAAATTTTCAATTATTACAAAGTGACAGTTGACCTCAATGGGCTTCAATGGATGTTATTCGATGATATCTGACAAAGTTAGATGCAAACTCACTCAAATATATGAGAAATGTTGAAATTCGACTTCACATTAGGAAGATAGACTTTGAAAATTTTCCATATTTTCAAAGTGACAGTTGACCTCAATGGGCTTCAATGGATCTTATTCGATGATATCTGACAAAGTTAGATGCAAACTCACTCAAATATATGAGAAATGTTGAAATTCGACTTCACATTAGGAAGATAGACTTTGAAAATTTTCAATTATTACAAAGTGACAGTTGACCTCAATGGGCTTCAAAGGATGTTATTCGATGATATCTGACAAAGTTAGATGCAAACTCACTCAAATATATGAGAAATGTTGAAATTCGACTTCACATTAGGAAGATAGACTTTGAAAATTTTCAATTATTACAAAGTGACAGTTGACCTCAATGGGCTTCAATCGATGTTATTCGATGATATCTGACAGAGTTAGATGCAAACTCACTCAAATATATGAGAAATGTTGAAATTCGACTTCAAATTAGGAAGATAGACATTGAAAATTTTCCATATTTTCAAAGTGACAGTTGACCACAATGGTCTTCAATCGATGTTATTCGATGATATCTGACAAAGTTAGATGCAAACTCACTCAAATATATGAGAAATGTTGAAATTCGACTTCAAATTAGGAAGATAGACTTTGAAAATTTTCAATTATTACAAAGTGACAGTTGAACTCAATGGTCTTCAATCGATGTTATTCGATGATATCTGACAGAGTTAGATGCAAACTCACTCAAATATATGAGAAATGTTGAAATTCGACTTCACATTAGGAAGATAGACTTTGAAAATTTTCAATTATTACAAAGTGACAGTTGACCACAATGGTCTTCAATCGATGTTATTCGATGATATCTGACAAAGTTAGATGCAAACTCACTCAAATATATGAGAAATGTTGAAATTAGACTTCAAATTAGGAAGATAGACTTTGAAAATTTTCAATTATTACAAAGTGACAGTTGACCTCAATGGTCTTCAATCGATGTTATTCGATGATATCTGACAGAGTTAGATGCAAACTCACTCAAATATATGAGAAATGTTGAAATTCGACTTCACATTAGGAAGATAGACTTTGAAAATTTTCAATTATTACAAAGTGACAGTTGACCTCAATAGGCTTCAATGGATGTTATTCGATGATATCTGACAAAGTTAGATGCAAACTCACTCAAATATATGAGAAATGTTGAAATTCGACTTCAAATTAGGAAGATAGACTTTGAAAATTTTCAATTATTACAAAGTGACAGTTGACCTCAATAGGCTTCAATGGATGTTATTCGATGATATCTGACAAAGTTAGATGCAAACTCACTCAAATATATGAGAAATGTTGAAATTCGACTTCAAATTAGGAAGATAGACTTTGAAAATTTTCAGTTATTACAAAGTGACAGTTGACCTCAATGGTCTTCAATCGATGTTATTCGATGATATCTGACAGAGTTAGATGCAAACTCACTCAAATATATGAGAAATGTTGAAATTCGACTTCAAATTAGGAAGATAGACTTTGAAAATTTTCCATATTTTCAAAGTGACAGTTGACCTCAATGGGCTTCAATGGATGTTATTCGATGATATCTGACAAAGTTAGATGCAAACTCACTCAAATATATGAGAAATGTTGAAATTCGACTTCACATTAGGAAGATAGACTTTGAAAATTTTCCATATTTTCAAAGTGACAGTTGACCTCAATGGGCTTCAATGGATCTTATTCGATGATATCTGACAAAGTTAGATGCAAACTCACTCAAATATATGAGAAATGTTGAAATTCGACTTCACATTAGGAAGATAGACTTTGAAAATTTTCAATTATTACAAAGTGACAGTTGACCTCAATGGGCTTCAATGGATGTTATTCGATGATATCTGACAAAGTTAGATGCAAACTCACTCAAATATATGAGAAATGTTGAAATTCGACTTCACATTAGGAAGATAGACTTTGAAAATTTTCAATTATTACAAAGTGACAGTTGACCTCAATGGGCTTCAATGGATGTTATTCGATGATATCTGACAAAGTTAGATGCAAACTCACTCAAATATATGAGAAATGTTGAAATTCGACTTCACATTAGGAAGATAGACTTTGAAAATTTTCCATATTTTCAAAGTGACAGTTGACCTCAATGGGCTTCAATGGATCTTATTCGATGATATCTGACAAAGTTAGATGCAAACTCACTCAAATATATGAGAAATGTTGAAATTCGACTTCACATTAGGAAGATAGACTTTGAAAATTTTCAATTATTACAAAGTGACAGTTGACCTCAATGGGCTTCAAAGGATGTTATTCGATGATATCTGACAAAGTTAGATGCAAACTCACTCAAATATATGAGAAATGTTGAAATTCGACTTCACATTAGGAAGATAGACTTTGAAAATTTTCAATTATTACAAAGTGACAGTTGACCTCAATGGGCTTCAATCGATGTTATTCGATGATATCTGACAGAGTTAGATGCAAACTCACTCAAATATATGAGAAATGTTGAAATTCGACTTCAAATTAGGAAGATAGACATTGAAAATTTTCCATATTTTCAAAGTGACAGTTGACCACAATGGTCTTCAATCGATGTTATTCGATGATATCTGACAAAGTTAGATGCAAACTCACTCAAATATATGAGAAATGTTGAAATTCGACTTCAAATTAGGAAGATAGACTTTGAAAATTTTCAATTATTACAAAGTGACAGTTGAACTCAATGGTCTTCAATCGATGTTATTCGATGATATCTGACAGAGTTAGATGCAAACTCACTCAAATATATGAGAAATGTTGAAATTCGACTTCACATTAGGAAGATAGACTTTGAAAATTTTCAATTATTACAAAGTGACAGTTGACCACAATGGTCTTCAATCGATGTTATTCGATGATATCTGACAAAGTTAGATGCAAACTCACTCAAATATATGAGAAATGTTGAAATTAGACTTCAAATTAGGAAGATAGACTTTGAAAATTTTCAATTATTACAAAGTGACAGTTGACCTCAATGGTCTTCAATCGATGTTATTCGATGATATCTGACAGAGTTAGATGCAAACTCACTCAAATATATGAGAAATGTTGAAATTCGACTTCACATTAGGAAGATAGACTTTGAAAATTTTCAATTATTACAAAGTGACAGTTGACCTCAATAGGCTTCAATGGATGTTATTCGATGATATCTGACAAAGTTAGATGCAAACTCACTCAAATATATGAGAAATGTTGAAATTCGACTTCAAATTAGGAAGATAGACTTTGAAAATTTTCAATTATTACAAAGTGACAGTTGACCTCAATAGGCTTCAATGGATGTTATTCGATGATATCTGACAAAGTTAGATGCAAACTCACTCAAATATATGAGAAATGTTGAAATTCGACTTCAAATTAGGAAGATAGACTTTGAAAATTTTCAGTTATTACAAAGTGACAGTTGACCTCAATGGTCTTCAATCGATGTTATTCGATGATATCTGACAGAGTTAGATGCAAACTCACTCAAATATATGAGAAATGTTGAAATTCGACTTCAAATTAGGAAGATAGACTTTGAAAATTTTCCATATTTTCAAAGTGACAGTTGACCTCAATGGGCTTCAATGGATGTTATTCGATGATATCTGACAAAGTTAGATGCAAACTCACTCAAATATATGAGAAATGTTGAAATTCGACTTCACATTAGGAAGATAGACTTTGAAAATTTTCAATTATTACAAAGTGACAGTTGAACTCAATGGTCTTCAATCGATGTTATTCGATGATATCTGACAGAGTTAGATGCAAACTCACTCAAATATATGAGAAATGTTGAAATTCGACTTCACATTAGGAAGATAGACTTTGAAAATTTTCAATTATTACAAAGTGACAGTTGACCACAATGGTCTTCAATCGATGTTATTCGATGATATCTGACAAAGTTAGATGCAAACTCACTCAAATATATGAGAAATGTTGAAATTAGACTTCAAATTAGGAAGATAGACTTTGAAAATTTTCAATTATTACAAAGTGACAGTTGACCTCAATGGTCTTCAATCGATGTTATTCGATGATATCTGACAGAGTTAGATGCAAACTCACTCAAATATATGAGAAATGTTGAAATTCGACTTCACATTAGGAAGATAGTCTTTGAAAATTTTCAATTATTACAAAGTGACAGTTGACCTCAATAGGCTTCAATGGATGTTATTCGATGATATCTGACAAAGTTAGATGCAAACTCACTCAAATATATGAGAAATGTTGAAATTCGACTTCAAATTAGGAAGATAGACTTTGAAAATTTTCAGTTATTACAAAGTGACAGTTGACCTCAATGGTCTTCAATCGATGTTATTCGATGATATCTGACAAAGTTAGATGCAAACTCACTCAAATATATGAGAAATGTTGAAATTCGACTTCACATTAGGAAGATAGACTTTGAAAATTTTCAATTATTACAAAGTGACAGTTGACCTCAATGGGCTTCAATGGATGTTATTCGATGATATCTGACAAAGTTAGATGCAAACTCACTCAAATATATGAGAAATGTTGAAATTCGACTTCAAATTAGGAAGATAGACTTTGAAAATTTTCCATATTTTCAAAGTGACAGTTGACCTCAATGGGCTTCAATGGATCTTATTCGATGATATCTGACAAAGTTAGATGCAAACTCACTCAAATATATGAGAAATGTTGAAATTCGACTTCACATTAGGAAGATAGACTTTGAAAATTTTCAATTATTACAAAGTGACAGTTGACCTCAATGGGCTTCAATGGATGTTATTCGATGATATCTGACAAAGTTAGATGCAAACTCACTCAAATATATGAGAAATGTTGAAATTCGACTTCACATTAGGAAGATAGACTTTGAAAATTTTCCATATTTTCAAAGTGACAGTTGACCTCAATGGGCTTCAATGGATCTTATTCGATGATATCTGACAAAGTTAGATGCAAACTCACTCAAATATATGAGAAATGTTGAAATTCGACTTCACATTAGGAAGATAGACTTTGAAAATTTTCAATTATTACAAAGTGACAGTTGACCTCAATGGGCTTCAATGGATGTTATTCGATGATATCTGACAAAGTTAGATGCAAACTCACTCAAATATATGAGAAATGTTGAAATTCGACTTCACATTAGGAAGATAGACTTTGAAAATTTTCAATTATTACAAAGTGACAGTTGACCTCAATGGGCTTCAAAGGATGTTATTCGATGATATCTGACAAAGTTAGATGCAAACTCACTCAAATATATGAGAAATGTTGAAATTCGACTTCACATTAGGAAGATAGACTTTGAAAATTTTCAATTATTACAAAGTGACAGTTGACCTCAATGGGCTTCAATCGATGTTATTCGATGATATCTGACAGAGTTAGATGCAAACTCACTCAAATATATGAGAAATGTTGAAATTCGACTTCAAATTAGGAAGATAGACATTGAAAATTTTCCATATTTTCAAAGTGACAGTTGACCACAATGGTCTTCAATCGATGTTATTCGATGATATCTGACAAAGTTAGATGCAAACTCACTCAAATATATGAGAAATGTTGAAATTCGACTTCAAATTAGGAAGATAGACTTTGAAAATTTTCAATTATTACAAAGTGACAGTTGAACTCAATGGTCTTCAATCGATGTTATTCGATGATATCTGACAGAGTTAGATGCAAACTCACTCAAATATATGAGAAATGTTGAAATTCGACTTCACATTAGGAAGATAGACTTTGAAAATTTTCAATTATTACAAAGTGACAGTTGACACAATGGTCTTCAATCGATGTTATTCGATGATATCTGACAAAGTTAGATGCAAACTCACTCAAATATATGAGAAATGTTGAAATTAGACTTCAAATTAGGAAGATAGACTTTGAAAATTTTCAATTATTACAAAGTGACAGTTGACCTCAATGATCTTCAATCGATGTTATTCGATGATATCTGACAGAGTTAGATGCAAACTCACTCAAATATATGAGAAATGTTGAAATTCGACTTCACATTAGGAAGATAGACTTTGAAAATTTTCAATTATTACAAAGTGACAGTTGACCTCAATAGGCTTCAATGGATGTTATTCGATGATATCTGACAAAGTTAGATGCAAACTCACTCAAATATATGAGAAATGTTGAAATTCGACTTCAAATTAGGAAGATAGACTTTGAAAATTTTCAATTATTACAAAGTGACAGTTGACCTCAATAGGCTTCAATGGATGTTATTCGATGATATCTGACAAAGTTAGATGCAAACTCACTCAAATATATGAGAAATGTTGAAATTCGACTTCAAATTAGGAAGATAGACTTTGAAAATTTTCAGTTATTACAAAGTGACAGTTGACCTCAATGGTCTTCAATCGATGTTATTCGATGATATCTGACAGAGTTAGATGCAAACTCACTCAAATATATGAGAAATGTTGAAATTCGACTTCAAATTAGGAAGATAGACTTTGAAAATTTTCCATATTTTCAAAGTGACAGTTGACCTCATTGGGCTTCAATGGATGTTATTCGATGATATCTGACAAAATTAGATGCAAACTCACTCAAATATATGAGAAATGTTGAAATTTGACTTCAAATTAGGAAGATAGACTTTGAAAATTTTCCATATTTTCAAAGTGACAGTTGACCTCAATGGTCTTCAATCGATGTTATTCGATGATATCTGACAAAATTAGATGCAAACTCACTCAAATATATGAGAAATGTTGAAATTCGACTTCAAATTAGGAAGATAGACTTTGAAAATTTTCCATATTTTCAAAGTGACAGTTGACCTCAGTGGGCTTCAATGGATGTTATTCGATGATATCTGACAAAGTTAGATGCAAACTCACTCAAATATATGAGAAATGTTGAAATTCGACTTCACATTAGGAAGATAGACTTTGAAAATTTTCAATTATTACAAAGTGACAGTTGAACTCAATGGTCTTCAATCGATGTTATTCGATGATATCTGACAGAGTTAGATGCAAACTCACTCAAATATATGAGAAATGTTGAAATTCGACTTCAAATTAGGAAGATAGACTTTGAAAATTTTCAATTATTACAAAGTGACAGTTGACCTCAATAGGCTTCAATGGATGTTATTCGATGATATCTGACAAAGTTAGATGCAAACTCACTCAAATATATGAGAAATGTTGAAATTCGACTTCACATTAGGAAGATAGACTTTGAAAATTTTCAATTATTACAAAGTGACAGTTGACCTCAATAGGCTTCAATCGATGTTATTCGATGATATCTGACAAAGTTAGATGCAAACTCACTCAAATATATGAGAAATGTTGAAATTCGACTTCAAATTAGGAAGATAGACTTTGAAAATTTTCAGTTATTACAAAGTGACAGTTGACCTCAATAGGCTTCAATGGATGTTATTCGATGATATCTGACAAAGTTAGATGCAAACTCACTCAAATATATGAGAAATGTTGAAATTCGACTTCAAATTAGGAAGATAGACTTTGAAAATTTTCAGTTATTACAAAGTGACAGTTGACCTCAATG
This sequence comes from Diorhabda sublineata, assembly GCF_026230105.1. Classification (NCBI taxonomy): domain Eukaryota; kingdom Metazoa; phylum Arthropoda; class Insecta; order Coleoptera; family Chrysomelidae; genus Diorhabda; species Diorhabda sublineata. The sequence continues at coordinate 525,568 of NW_026614078.1, read as the reverse complement.
GTCTTCAATCGATGTTATTCGATGATTTCTGACAGAGTTAGATGCAAACTCACTCAAATATATGAGAAATGTTGAAATTCGACTTCAAATTAGGAAGATAGACTGAAAATTTTCCATATTTTCAAAGTGACAGTTGACCTCATTGGGCTTCAATGGATGTTATTCGATGATATCTGACAAAATTAGATGCAAACTCACTCGAATATATGAGAAATGTTGAAATTTGACTTCAAATTAGGAAGATAGACTTTGAAAATTTTCCATATTTTCAAAGTGACAGTTGACCTCAATGGTCTTCAATCGATGTTATTCGATGATATCTGACAAAATTAGATGGAAACTCACTCAAATATATGAGAAATGTTGAAATTCGACTTCAAATTAGGAAGATAGACTTTGAAAATTTTCCATATTTTCAAAGTGACAGTTGACCTCAGTGGGCTTCAATGGATGTTATTCGATGATATCTGACAAAGTTAGATGCAAACTCACTCAAATATATGAGAAATGTTGAAATTCGACTTCACATTAGGAAGATAGACTTTGAAAATTTTCAATTATTACAAAGTGACAGTTGAACTCAATGGTCTTCAATCGATGTTATTCGATGATATCTGACAGAGTTAGATGCAAACTCACTCAAATATATGAGAAATGTTGAAATTCGACTTCAAATTAGGAAGATAGACTTTGAAAATTTTCCATATTTTCAAAGTGACAGTTGACCTCAATGGGCTTCAATGGATGTTATTCGATGATATCTGACAAAGTTAGATGCAAACTCACTCAAATATATGAGAAATGTTGAAATTCGACTTCAAATTAGGAAGATAGACTTTGAAAATTTTCAATTATTACAAAGTGACAGTTGACCTCAATAGGCTTCAATGGATGTTATTCGATGATATCTGACAAAGTTAGATGCAAACTCACTCAAATATATGAGAAATGTTGAAATTCGACTTCAAATTAGGAAGATAGACTTTGAAAATTTTCAGTTATTACAAAGTGACAGTTGACCTCAATGGTCTTCAATCGATGTTATTCGATGATATCTGACAGAGTTAGATGCAAACTCACTCAAATATATGAGAAATGTTGAAATTCGACTTCAAATTAGGAAGATAGACTTTGAAAATTTTCCATATTTTCAAAGTGACAGTTGACCTCATTGGGCTTCAATGGATGTTATTCGATGATATCTGACAAAATTAGATGCAAACTCACTCAAATATATGAGAAATGTTGAAATTTGACTTCAAATTAGGAAGATAGACTTTGAAAATTTTCCATATTTTCAAAGTGACAGTTGACCTCAGTGGGCTTCAATGGATGTTATTCGATGATATCTGACAAAGTTAGATGCAAACTCACTCAAATATATGAGAAATGTTGAAATTCGACTTCACATTAGGAAGATAGACTTTGAAAATTTTCAATTATTACAAAGTGACAGTTGAACTCAATGGTCTTCAATCGATGTTATTCGATGATATCTGACAGAGTTAGATGCAAACTCACTCAAATATATGAGAAATGTTGAAATTCGACTTCACATTAGGAAGATAGACTTTGAAAATTTTCAATTATTACAAAGTGACAGTTGACCTCAATAGGCTTCAATGGATGTTATTCGATGATATCTGACAAAGTTAGATGCAAACTCACTCAAATATATGAGAAATGTTGAAATTCGACTTCAAATTAGGAAGATAGACTTTGAAAATTTTCAATTATTACAAAGTGACAGTTGACCTCAATAGGCTTCAATGGATGTTATTCGATGATATCTGACAAAGTTAGATGCAAACTCACTCAAATATATGAGAAATGTTGAAATTCGACTTCAAATTAGGAAGATAGACTTTGAAAATTTTCAGTTATTACAAAGTGACAGTTGACCTCAATGGTCTTCAATCGATGTTATTCGATGATATCTGACAGAGTTAGATGCAAACTCACTCAAATATATGAGAAATGTTGAAATTCGACTTCAAATTAGGAAGATAGACTTTGAAAATTTTCCATATTTTCAAAGTGACAGTTGACCTCATTGGGCTTCAATGGATGTTATTCGATGATATCTGACAAAATTAGATGCAAACTCACTCAAATATATGAGAAATGTTGAAATTTGACTTCAAATTAGGAAGATAGACTTTGAAAATTTTCCATATTTTCAAAGTGACAGTTGACCTCAGTGGGCTTCAATGGATGTTATTCGATGATATCTGACAAAGTTAGATGCAAACTCACTCAAATATATGAGAAATGTTGAAATTCGACTTCACATTAGGAAGATAGACTTTGAAAATTTTCAATTATTACAAAGTGACAGTTGAACTCAATGGTCTTCAATCGATGTTATTCGATGATATCTGACAGAGTTAGATGCAAACTCACTCAAATATATGAGAAATGTTGAAATTCGACTTCACATTAGGAAGATAGACTTTGAAAATTTTCAATTATTACAAAGTGACAGTTGACCTCAATAGGCTTCAATGGATGTTATTCGATGATATCTGACAAAATTAGATGCAAACTCACTCAAATATATGAGAAATGTTGAAATTTGACTTCAAATTAGGAAGATAGACTTTGAAAATTTTCCATATTTTCAAAGTGACAGTTGACCTCAGTGGGCTTCAATGGATGTTATTCGATGATATCTGACAAAGTTAGATGCAAACTCACTCAAATATATGAGAAATGTTGAAATTCGACTTCACATTAGGAAGATAGACTTTGAAAATTTTCAATTATTACAAAGTGACAGTTGACCTCAATGGTCTTCAATCGATGTTATTCGATGATATCTGACAGAGTTAGATGCAAAATCACTCAAATATATGAGAAATGTTGAAATTCGACTTCAAATTAGGAAGATAGACTTTGAAAATTTTCCATATTTTCAAAGTGACAGTTGACCTCATTGGGCTTCAATGGATGTTATTCGATGATATCTGACAAAATTAGATGCAAACTCACTCAAATATATGAGAAATGTTGAAATTTGACTTCAAATTAGGAAGATAGACTTTGAAAATTTTCCATATTTTCAAAGTGACAGTTGACCTCAATGGTCTTCAATCGATGTTATTCGATGATATCTGACAAAATTAGATGCAAACTCACTCAAATATATGAGAAATGTTGAAATTCGACTTCAAATTAGGAAGATAGACTTTGAAAATTTTCCATATTTTCAAAGTGACAGTTGACCTCAGTGGGCTTCAATGGATGTTATTCGATGATATCTGACAAAGTTAGATGCAAACTCACTCAAATATATGAGAAATGTTGAAATTCGACTTCACATTAGGAAGATAGACTTTGAAAATTTTCAATTATTACAAAGTGACAGTTGAACTCAATGGTCTTCAATCGATGTTATTCGATGATATCTGACAGAGTTAGATGCAAACTCACTCAAATATATGAGAAATGTTGAAATTCGACTTCAAATTAGGAAGATAGACTTTGAAAATTTTCAATTATTACAAAGTGACAGTTGACCTCAATAGGCTTCAATGGATGTTATTCGATGATATCTGACAAAGTTAGATGCAAACTCACTCAAATATATGAGAAATGTTGAAATTCGACTTCACATTAGGAAGATAGACTTTGAAAATTTTCAATTATTACAAAGTGACAGTTGACCTCAATAGGCTTCAATGGATGTTATTCGATGATATCTGACAAAGTTAGATGCAAACTCACTCAAATATATGAGAAATGTTGAAATTCGACTTCAAATTAGGAAGATAGACTTTGAAAATTTTCAGTTATTACAAAGTGACAGTTGACCTCAATGGTCTTCAATCGATGTTATTCGATGATTTCTGACAGAGTTAGATGCAAACTCACTCAAATATATGAGAAATGTTGAAATTCGACTTCAAATTAGGAAGATAGACTTTGAAAATTTTCAATTATTACAAAGTGACAGTTGACCTCAATAGGCTTCAATGGATGTTATTCGATGATATCTGACAAAGTTAGATGCAAACTCACTCAAATATATGAGAAATGTTGAAATTCGACTTCAAATTAGGAAGATAGACTTTGAAAATTTTCAGTTATTACAAAGTGACAGTTGACCTCAATGGTCTTCAATCGATGTTATTCGATGATTTCTGACAGAGTTAGATGCAAACTCACTCAAATATATGAGAAATGTTGAAATTCGACTTCAAATTAGGAAGATAGACTTTGAAAATTTTCCATATTTTCAAAGTGACAGTTGACCTCATTGGGCTTCAATGGATGTTATTCGATGATATCTGACAAAATTAGATGCAAACTCACTCGAATATATGAGAAATGTTGAAATTTGACTTCAAATTAGGAAGATAGACTTTGAAAATTTTCCATATTTTCAAAGTGACAGTTGACCTCAATGGTCTTCAATCGATGTTATTCGATGATATCTGACAAAATTAGATGCAAACTCACTCAAATATATGAGAAATGTTGAAATTCGACTTCAAATTAGGAAGATAGACTTTGAAAATTTTCCATATTTTCAAAGTGACAGTTGACCTCAGTGGGCTTCAATGGATGTTATTCGATGATATCTGACAAAGTTAGATGCAAACTCACTCAAATATATGAGAAATGTTGAAATTCGACTTCACATTAGGAAGATAGACTTTGAAAATTTTCAATTATTACAAAGTGACAGTTGAACTCAATGGTCTTCAATCGATGTTATTCGATGATATCTGACAGAGTTAGATGCAAACTCACTCAAATATATGAGAAATGTTGAAATTCGACTTCAAATTAGGAAGATAGACTTTGAAAATTTTCCATATTTTCAAAGTGACAGTTGACCTCAATGGGCTTCAATGGATGTTATTCGATGATATCTGACAAAGTTAGATGCAAACTCACTCAAATATATGAGAAATGTTGAAATTCGACTTCAAATTAGGAAGATAGACTTTGAAAATTTTCAATTATTACAAAGTGACAGTTGACCTCAATAGGCTTCAATGGATGTTATTCGATGATATCTGACAAAGTTAGATGCAAACTCACTAAAATATATGAGAAATGTTGAAATTCGACTTCAAATTAGGAAGATAGACTTTGAAAATTTTCAATTATTACAAAGTGACAGTTGACCTCAATGGTCTTCAATCGATGTTATTCGATGATATCTGACAGAGTTAGATGCAAACTCACTCAAATATATGAGAAATGTTGAAATTCGACTTCAAATTAGGAAGATAGACTTTGAAAATTTTCCATATTTTCAAAGTGACAGTTGACCTCAATGGGCTTCAATGGATGTTATTCGATGATATCTGACAAAGTTAGATGCAAACTCACTCAAATATATGAGAAATGTTGAAATTCGACTTCACATTAGGAAGATAGACTTTGAAAATTTTCAATTATTACAAAGTGACAGTTGAACTCAATGGTCTTCAATCGATGTTATTCGATGATATCTGACAGAGTTAGATGCAAACTCACTCAAATATATGAGAAATGTTGAAATTCGACTTCAAATTAGGAAGATAGACTTTGAAAATTTTCCATATTTTCAAAGTGACAGTTGACCTCAGTGGGCTTCAATGGATGTTATTCGATGATATCTGACAAAGTTAGATGCAAACTCACTCAAATATATGAGAAATGTTGAAATTCGACTTCACATTAGGAAGATAGACTTTGAAAATTTTCAATTATTACAAAGTGACAGTTGAACTCAATGGTCTTCAATCGATGTTATTCGATGATATCTGACAGAGTTAGATGCAAACTCACTCAAATATATGAGAAATGTTGAAATTCGACTTCACATTAGGAAGATAGACTTTGAAAATTTTCAATTATTACAAAGTGACAGTTGACCACAATGGTCTTCAATCGATGTTATTCGATGATATCTGACAAAGTTAGATGCAAACTCACTCAAATATATGAGAAATGTTGAAATTCGACTTCAAATTAGGAAGATAGACTTTGAAAATTTTCCATATTTTCAAAGTGACAGTTGACCTCAATGGGCTTCAATGGATGTTATTCGATGATATCTGACAAAGTTAGATGCAAACTCACTCAAATATATGAGAAATGTTGAAATTCGACTTCAAATTAGGAAGATAGACTTTGAAAATTTTCCATATTTTCAAAGTGACAGTTGACCTCAATGGGCTTCAATGGATGTTATTCGATGATATCTGACAAAATTAGATGCAAACTCACTCAAATATATGAGAAATGTTGAAATTCGACTTCACATTAGGAAGATAGACTTTGAAAATTTTCAATTATTACAAAGTGACAGTTGACCTCAATGGGCTTCAATGGATGTTATTCGATGATATCTGACAAAGTTAGATGCAAACTCACTCAAATATATGAGAAATGTTGAAATTCGACTTCACATTAGGAAGATAGACTTTGAAAATTTTCAATTATTACAAAGTGACAGTTGACCTCAATGGGCTTCAAAGGATGTTATTCGATGATATCTGACAAAGTTAGATGCAAACTCACTCAAATATATGAGAAATGTTGAAATTCAACTTCACATTAGGAAGATAGACTTTGAAAATTTTCCATATTTTCAAAGTGACAGTTGACCTCAATGGGCTTCAATGGATGTTATTCGATGATATCTGACAAAGTTAGATGCAAACTCACTCAAATATATGAGAAATGTTGAAATTCGACTTCACATTAGGAAGATAGACTTTGAAAATTTTCAATTATTACAAAGTGACAGTTGACCTCAATGGTCTTCAATCGATGTTATTCGATGATATCTGACAAAGTTAGATGCAAACTCACTCAAATATATGAGAAATGTTGAAATTCAACTTCACATTAGGAAGATAGACTTTGAAAATTTTCCATATTTTCAAAGTGACAGTTGACCTCAATGGGCTTCAATGGATGTTATTCGATGATATCTGACAAAATTAGATGCAAACTCACTCAAATATATGAGAAATGTTGAAATTCGACTTCAAATTAGGAAGATAGACTTTGAAAATTTTCCATATTTTCAAAGTGACAGTTGACCTCAATGGGCTTCAATGGATGTTATTCGATGATATCTGACAAAGTTAGATGCAAACTCACTCAAATATATGAGAAATGTTGAAATTCGACTTCAAATTAGGAAGATAGACTTTGAAAATTTTCCATATTTTCAAAGTGACAGTTGACCTCAATGGGCTTCAATGGATGTTATTCGATGATATCTGACAAAATTAGATGCAAACTCACTCAAATATATGAGAAATGTTGAAATTCGACTTCACATTAGGAAGATAGACTTTGAAAATTTTCAATTATTACAAAGTGACAGTTGACCTCAATGGGCTTCAATGGATGTTATTCGATGATATCTGCCAAAGTTAGATGGAAACTCACTCAAATATATGAGAAATGTTGAAATTCGACTTCACATTAGGAAGATAGACTTTGAAAATTTTCAATTATTACAAAGTGACAGTTGACCTCAATGGGCTTCAAAGGATGTTATTCGATGATATCTGACAAAGTTAGATGCAAACTCACTCAAATATATGAGAAATGTTGAAATTCAACTTCACATTAGGAAGATAGACTTTGAAAATTTTCCATATTTTCAAAGTGACAGTTGACCTCAATGGGCTTCAATGGATGTTATTCGATGATATCTGACAAAATTAGATGCAAACTCACTCAAATATATGAGAAATGTTGAAATTAGACTTCACATTAGGAAGATAGACTTTGAAAATTTTCAATTATTACAAAGTGACAGTTGACCTCAATGGTCTTCAATCGATGTTATTCGATGATATCTGACAAAGTTAGATGCAAACTCACTCAAATATATGAGAAATGTTGAAATTCAACTTCACATTAGGAAGATAGACTTTGAAAATTTTCCATATTTTCAAAGTGACAGTTGACCTCAATGGGCTTCAATGGATGTTATTCGATGATATCTGACAAAATTAGATGCAAACTCACTCAAATATATGAGAAATGTTGAAATTCGACTTCAAATTAGGAAGATAGACTTTGAAAATTTTCCATATTTTCAAAGTGACAGTTGACCTCAATGGGCTTCAATGGATGTTATTCGATGATATCTGACAAAGTTAGATGCAAACTCACTCAAATATATGAGAAATGTTGAAATTCGACTTCAAATTAGGAAGATAGACTTTGAAAATTTTCCATATTTTCAAAGTGACAGTTGACCTCAATGGGCTTCAATGGATGTTATTCGATGATATCTGACAAAATTAGATGCAAACTCACTCAAATATTAGAGAAATGTTGAAATTCGACTTCACATTAGGAAGATAGACTTTGAAAATTTTCAATTATTACAAAGTGACAGTTGACCTCAATGGGCTTCAATGGATGTTATTCGATGATATCTGCCAAAGTTAGATGGAAACTCACTCAAATATATGAGAAATGTTGAAATTCGACTTCACATTAGGAAGATAGACTTTGAAAATTTTCAATTATTACAAAGTGACAGTTGACCTCAATGGGCTTCAAAGGATGTTATTCGATGATATCTGACAAAGTTAGATGCAAACTCACTCAAATATATGAGAAATGTTGAAATTCAACTTCACATTAGGAAGATAGACTTTGAAAATTTTCCATATTTTCAAAGTGACAGTTGACCTCAATGTGCTTCAATGGATGTTATTCGATGATATCTGACAAAGTTAGATGCAAACTCACTCAAATATATGAGAAATGTTGAAATTCGACTTCACATTAGGAAGATAGACTTTGAAAATTTTCAATTATTACAAAGTGACAGTTGACCTCAATGGTCTTCAATCGATGTTATTCGATGATATCTGACAAAGTTAGATGCAAACTCACTCAAATATATGAGAAATGTTGAAATTCAACTTCACATTAGGAAGATAGACTTTGAAAATTTTCCATATTTTCAAAGTGACAGTTGACCTCAATGGGCTTCAATGGATGTTATTCGATGATATCTGACAAAATTAGATGCAAACTCACTCAAATATATGAGAAATGTTGAAATTCGACTTCAAATTAGGAAGATAGACTTTGAAAATTTTCCATATTTTCAAAGTGACAGTTGACCTCAATGGGCTTCAATGGATGTTATTCGATGATATCTGACAAAGTTAGATGCAAACTCACTCAAATATATGAGAAATGTTGAAATTCGACTTCAAATTAGGAAGATAGACTTTGAAAATTTTCCATATTTTCAAAGTGACAGTTGACCTCAATGGGCTTCAATGGATGTTATTCGATGATATCTGACAAAATTAGATGCAAACTCACTCAAATATATGAGAAATGTTGAAATTCGACTTCACATTAGGAAGATAGACTTTGAAAATTTTCAATTATTACAAAGTGACAGTTGACCTCAATGGGCTTCAATGGATGTTATTCGATGATATCTGCCAAAGTTAGATGGAAACTCACTCAAATATATGAGAAATGTTGAAATTCGACTTCACATTAGGAAGATAGACTTTGAAAATTTTCAATTATTACAAAGTGACAGTTGACCTCAATGGGCTTCAAAGGATGTTATTCGATGATATCTGACAAAGTTAGATGCAAACTCACTCAAATATATGAGAAATGTTGAAATTCAACTTCACATTAGGAAGATAGACTTTGAAAATTTTCCATATTTTCAAAGTGACAGTTGACCTCAATGGGCTTCAATGGATGTTATTCGATGATATCTGACAAAATTAGATGCAAACTCACTCAAATATATGAGAAATGTTGAAATTCGACTTCACATTAGGAAGATAGACTTTGAAAATTTTCAATTATTACAAAGTGACAGTTGACCTCAATGGTCTTCAATCGATGTTATTCGATGATATCTGACAAAGTTAGATGCAAACTCACTCAAATATATGAGAAATGTTGAAATTCAACTTCACATTAGGAAGATAGACTTTGAAAATTTTCCATATTTTCAAAGTGACAGTTGACCTCAATGGGCTTAAATGGATGTTATTCGATGATATCTGACAAAATTAGATGCAAACTCACTCAAATATATGAGAAATGTTGAAATTCGACTTCAAATTAGGAAGATAGACTTTGAAAATTTTCCATATTTTCAAAGTGACAGTTGACCTCAATGGGCTTCAATGGATGTTATTCGATGATATCTGACAAAGTTAGATGCAAACTCACTCAAATATATGAGAAATGTTGAAATTCGACTTCAAATTAGGAAGATAGACTTTGAAAATTTTCCATATTTTCAAAGTGACAGTTGACCTCAATGGGCTTCAATGGATGTTATTCGATGATATCTGACAAAATTAGATGCAAACTCACTCAAATATATGAGAAATGTTGAAATTCGACTTCACATTAGGAAGATAGACTTTGAAAATTTTCAATTATTACAAAGTGACAGTTGACCTCAATGGGCTTCAATGGATGTTATTCGATGATATCTGCCAAAGTTAGATGGAAACTCACTCAAATATATGAGAAATGTTGAAATTCGACTTCACATTAGGAAGATAGACTTTGAAAATTTTCAATTATTACAAAGTGACAGTTGACCTCAATGGGCTTCAAAGGATGTTATTCGATGATATCTGACAAAGTTAGATGCAAACTCACTCAAATATATGAGAAATGTTGAAATTCAACTTCACATTAGGAAGATAGACTTTGAAAATTTTCCATATTTTCAAAGTGACAGTTGACCTCAATGGGCTTCAATGGATGTTATTCGATGATATCTGACAAAATTAGATGCAAACTCACTCAAATATATGAGAAATGTTGAAATTCGACTTCACATTAGGAAGATAGACTTTGAAAATTTTCAATTATTACAAAGTGACAGTTGACCTCAATGGGCTTCAATGGATGTTATTCGATGATATCTGACAAAATTAGATGCAAACTCACTCAAATATATGAGAAATGTTGAAATTCGACTTCACATTAGGAAGATAGACTTTGAAAATTTTCCATATTTTCAAAGTGACAGTTGACCTCAATGGGCTTCAATGGATGTTATTCGATGATATCTGACAAAATTAGATGCAAACTCACTCAAATATATGAGAAATGTTGAAATTCGACTTCACATTAGGAAGATAGACTTTGAAAATTTTCAATTATTACAAAGTGACAGTTGACCTCAATGGGCTTCAATGGATGTTATTCGATGATATCTGCCAAAGTTAGATGCAAACTCACTCAAATATATGAGAAATGTTGAAATTCGACTTCACATTAGGAAGATAGACTTTGAAAATTTTCAATTATTACAAAGTGACAGTTGACCTCAATGGGCTTCAAAGGATGTTATTCGATGATATCTGACAAAGTTAGATGCAAACTCACTCAAATATATGAGAAATGTTGAAATTCAACTTCACATTAGGAAGATAGACTTTGAAAATTTTCCATATTTTCAAAGTGACAGTTGACCTCAATGGGCTTCAATGGATGTTATTCGATGATATCTGACAAAATTAGATGCAAACTCACTCAAATATATGAGAAATGTTGAAATTCGACTTCACATTAGGAAGATAGACTTTGAAAATTTTCAATTATTACAAAGTGACAGTTGACCTCAATGGGCTTCAATGGATGTTATTCGATGATATCTGACAAAATTAGATGCAAACTCACTCAAATATATGAGAAATGTTGAAATTCGACTTCACATTAGGAAGATAGACTTTGAAAATTTTCAATTATTACAAAGTGACAGTTGACCTCAATGGGCTTCAATGGATGTTATTCGATGATATCTGACAAAGTTAGATGCAAACTCACTCAAATATATGAGAAATGTTGAAATTCGACTTCACATTAGGAAGATAGACTTTGAAAATTTTCAATTATTACAAAGTGACAGTTGACCTCAATGGTCTTCAATCGATGTTATTCGATGATATCTGACAGAGTTAGATGCAAACTCACTCAAATATATGAGAAATGTTGAAATTCGACTTCAAATTAGGAAGATAGACTTTGAAAATTTTCCATATTTTCAAAGTGACAGTTGACCTCAATGGGCTTCAATGGATGTTATTCGATGATATCTGACAAAGTTAGATGCAAACTCACTCAAATATATGAGAAATGTTGAAATTCGACTTCACAATAGGAAGATAGACTTTGAAAATTTTCAATTATTACAAAGTGACAGTTGAACTCAATGGTCTTCAATCGATGTTATTCGATGATATCTGACAGAGTTAGATGCAAACTCACTCAAATATATGAGAAATGTTGAAATTCGACTTCAAATTAGGAAGATAGACTTTGAAAATTTTCCATATTTTCAAAGTGACAGTTGACCTCAGTGCGCTTCAATGGATGTTATCCGATGATATCTGACAAAGTTAGATGCAAACTCACTCAAATATATGAGAAATGTTGAAATTCGACTTCACATTAGGAAGATAGACTTTGAAAATTTTCAATTATTACAAAGTGACAGTTGAACTCAATGGTCTTCAATCGATGTTATTCGATGATATCTGACAGAGTTAGATGCAAACTCACTCAAATATATGAGAAATGTTGAAATTCGACTTCACATTAGGAAGATAGACTTTGAAAATTTTCAATTATTACAAAGTGACAGTTGACCACAATGGTCTTCAATCGATGTTATTCGATGATATCTGACAAAGTTAGATGCAAACTCACTCAAATATATGAGAAATGTTGGAATTCGACTTCAAATTAGGAAGATAGACTTTGAAAATTTTCCATATTTTCAAAGTGACAGTTGACCTCAATGGGCTTCAATGGATGTTATTCGATGATATCTGACAAAGTTAGATGCAAACTCACTCAAATATATGAGAAATGTTGAAATTCGACTTCAAATTAGGATGATAGACTTTGAAAATTTTCCATATTTTCAAAGTGACAGTTGACCTCAATGGGCTTCAATGGATGTTATTCGATGATATCTGACAAAATTAGATGCAAACTCACTCAAATATATGAGAAATGTTGAAATTCGACTTCACATTAGGAAGATAGACTTTGAAAATTTTCAATTATTACAAAGTGACAGTTGACCTCAATGGGCTTCAATGGATGTTATTCGATGATATCTGACAAAGTTAGATGCAAACTCACTCAAATATATGAGAAATGTTGAAATTCGACTTCACATTAGGAAGATAGACTTTGAAAATTTTCAATTATTACAAAGTGACAGTTGACCTCAATGGGCTTCAAAGGATGTTATTCGATGATATCTGACAAAGTTAGATGCAAACTCACTCAAATATATGAGAAATGTTGAAATTCAACTTCACATTAGGAAGATAGACTTTGAAAATTTTCCATATTTTCAAAGTGACAGTTGACCTCAATGGGCTTCAATGGATGTTATTCGATGATATCTGACAAAATTAGATGCAAACTCACTCAAATATATGAGAAATGTTGAAATTCGACTTCACATTAGGAAGATAGACTTTGAAAATTTTCAATTATTACAAAGTGACAGTTGACCTCAATGGGCTTCAAAGGATGTTATTCGATGATATCTGACAAAGTTAGATGCAAACTCACTCAAATATATGAGAAATGTTGAAATTCGACTTCACATTAGGAAGATAGACTTTGAAAATTTTCAATTATTACAAAGTGACAGTTGACCTCAATGGGCTTCAATTGATGTTATTCGATGATATCTGACAGAGTTAGATGCAAACTCACTCAAATATATGAGAAATGTTGAAATTCGACTTCAAATTAGGAAGATAGACTTTGAAAATTTTCCATATTTTCAAAGTGACAGTTGACCTCAATGGTCTTCAATCGATGTTATTCGATGATATCTGACAAAATTAGATGCAAACTCACTCAAATATATGAGAAATGTTGAAATTCGACTTCAAATTAGGAAGATAGACTTTGAAAATTTTCCATATTTTCAAAGTGACAGTTGACCTCAATGGGCTTCAATGGATGTTATTCGATGATATCTGACAAAGTTAGATGCAAACTCACTCAAATATATGAGAAATGTTGAAATTCGACTTCAAATTAGGAAGATAGACTTTGAAAATTTTCCATATTTTCAAAGTGACAGTTGACCTCAATGGTCTTCAATCGATGTTATTCGATGATATCTGACAAAATTAGATGCAAACTCACTCAAATGTATGAGAAATGTTGAAATTCGACTTCAAATTAGGAAGATAGACTTTGAAAATTTTCCATATTTTCAAAGTGACAGTTGACCTCAATGGGCTTCAATGGATGTTATTCGATGATATCTGACAAAATTAGATGCAAACTCACTCAAATATATGAGAAATGTTGAAATTCGACTTCAAATTAGGAAGATAGACTTTGAAAATTTTCCATATTTTCAAAGTGACAGTTGACCTCAATGGTCTTCAATCGATGTTATTCGATGATATCTGACAAAGTTAGATGCAAACTCACTCAAATATATGAGAAATGTTGAAATTCGACTTCAAATTAGGAAGATAGACTTTGAAAATTTTCCATATTTTCAAAGTGACAGTTGACCTCAATGGTCTTCAATCGATGTTATTCGATGATATCTGACAAAGTTAGATGCAAAGTCACTCAAATATATGAGAAATGTTGAAATTCGACTTCAAATTAGGAAGATAGACTTTGAAAATTTTCCATATTTTCAAAGTGACAGTTGACCTCAATGGGCTTCAATGGATGTTATTCGATGATATCTGACAAAGTTAGATGCAAACTCACTCAAATATATGAGAAATGTTGAAATTCGACTTCAAATTAGGAAGATAGACTTTGAAAATTTTCCATATTTTCAAAGTGACAGTTGACCTCAATGGTCTTCAATCGATGTTATTCGATGATATCTGACACAATTAGATGCAAACTCACTCAAATATATGAGAAATGTTGAAATTCGACTTCAAATTAGGAAGATAGACTTTGAAAATTTTCCATATTTTCAAAGTGACAGTTGACCTCAATGGGCTTCAATGGATGTTATTCGATGATATCTGACAAAGTTAGATGCAAACTCACTCAAATATATGAGAAATGTTGAAATTCGACTTCACATTAGGAAGATAGACTTTGAAAATTTTCAATTATTACAAAGTGACAGTTGAACTCAATGGTCTTCAATCGATGTTATTCGATGATATCTGAGAGAGTTAGATGCAAACTCACTCAAATATATGAGAAATGTTGAAATTCGACTTCAAATTAGGAAGATAGACTTTGAAAATTTTCCATATTTTCAAAGTGACAGTTGACCTCAATGGGCTTCAATGGATGTTAATCGATGATATCTGACAAAGTTAGATGCAAACTCACTCAAATATATGAGAAATGTTGAAATTCGACTTCACATTAGGAAGATAGACTTTGAAAATTTTCAATTATTACAAAGTGACAGTTGAACTCAATGGTCATCAATCGATGTTATTCGATGATATCTGACAGAGTTAGATGCAAACTCACTCAAATATATGAGAAATGTTGAAATTCGACTTCACATTAGGAAGATAGACTTTGAAAATTTTCAATTATTACAAAGTGACAGTTGACCACAATGGTCTTCAATCGATGTTATTCGATGATATCTGACAAAATTAGATGCAAACTCACTCAAATATATGAGAAATGTTGAAATTCGACTTCAAATTAGGAAGATAGACTTTGAAAATTTTCCATATTTTCAAAGTGACAGTTGACCTCAATGGGCTTCAATGGATGTTATTCGATGATATCTGACAAAGTTAGATGCAAACTCACTCAAATATATGAGAAATGTTGAAATTCGACTTCACATTAGGAAGATAGACTTTGAAAATTTTCAATTATTACAAAGTGACAGTTGACCTCAATGGGCTTCAATGGATGTTATTCGATGATATCTGACAAAGTTAGATGCAAACTCACTCAAATATATGAGAAATGTTGAAATTCTACTTCAAATTAGGAAGATAGACTTTGAAAATTTTCAATTATTACAAAGTGACAGTTGACCTCAATGGTCTTCAATCGATGTTATTCGATGATATCTGAGAGAGTTAGATGCAAACTCACTCAAATATATGAGAAATGTTGAAATTCGACTTCAAATTAGGAAGATAGACTTTGAAAATTTTCCATATTTTCAAAGTGACAGTTGACCTCAATGGGCTTCAATGGATGTTATTCGATGATATCTGACAAAGTTAGATGCAAACTCACTCAAATATATGAGAAATGTTGAAATTCGACTTCACATTAGGAAGATATACTTTGAAAATTTTCAATTATTACAAAGTGACAGTTGAACTCAATGGTCTTCAATCGATGTTATTCGATGATATCTGAGAGAGTTAGATGCAAACTCACTCAAATATATGAGAAATGTTGAAATTCGACTTCAAATTAGGAAGATAGACTTTGAAAATTTTCCATATTTTCAAAGTGACAGTTGACCTCAATGGGCTTCAATGGATGTTAATCGATGATATCTGACAAAGTTAGATGCAAACTCACTCAAATATATGAGAAATGTTGAAATTCGACTTCACATTAGGAAGATAGACTTTGAAAATTTTCAATTATTACAAAGTGACAGTTGACCTCAATAGGCTTCAATGGATGTTATTCGATGATATCTGACAAAGTTAGATGCAAACTCACTAAAATATATGAGAAATGTTGAAATTCGACTTCAAATTAGGAAGATAGACTTTGAAAATTTTCAATTATTACAAAGTGACAGTTGACCTCAATGGTCTTCAATCGATGTTATTCGATGATATCTGACAGAGTTAGATGCAAACTCACTCAAATATATGAGAAATGTTGAAATACAACTTCAAATTAGGAAGATAGACTTTGAAAATTTTCCATATTTTCAAAGTGACAGTTGACCTCAATGGGCTTCAATGGATGTTAATCGATGATATCTGACAAAGTTAGATGCAAACTCACTCAAATATATGAGAAATGTTGAAATTCGACTTCACATTAGGAAGATAGACTTTGAAAATTTTCAATTATTACAAAGTGACAGTTGACCTCAATAGGCTTCAATGGATGTTATTCGATGATATCTGACAAAGTTAGATGCAAACTCACTAAAATATATGAGAAATGTTGAAATTCGACTTCAAATTAGGAAGATAGACTTTGAAAATTTTCAATTATTACAAAGTGACAGTTGACCTCAATGGGCTTCAATGGATGTTATTCGATGATATCTGACAAAGTTAGATGCAAACTCACTCAAATATATGAGAAATGTTGAAATTCGACTTCAAATTAGGAAGATAGACTTTGAAAATTTTCCATATTTTCAAAGTGACAGTTGACCTCAATGGGCTTCAATGGATCTTATTCGATGATATCTGACAGAGTTAGATGCAAACTCACTCAAATATATGAGAAATGTTGAAATTCGACTTCACATTAGGAAGATAGACTTTGAAAATTTTCAATTATTACAAAGTGACAGTTGACCACAATGGTCTTCAATCGATGTTATTCGATGATATCTGACAAAGTTAGATGCAAACTCACTCAAATATATGAGAAATGTTGAAATTCGACTTCAAATTAGGAAGATAGACTTTGAAAATTTTCCATATTTTCAAAGTGACAGTTGACCTCAATGGGCTTCAATGGATGTTATTCGATGATATCTGACAAAGTTAGATGCAAACTCACTCAAATATATGAGAAATGTTGAAATTCGACTTCAAATTAGGAAGATAGACTTTGAAAATTTTCAATTATTACAAAGTGACAGTTGACCTCAATAGGCTTCAATGGATGTTATTCGATGATATCTGACAAAGTTAGATGCAAACTCACTAAAATATATGAGAAATGTTGAAATTCGACTTCAAATTAGGAAGATAGACTTTGAAAATTTTCAATTATTACAAAGTGACAGTTGACCTCAATGGTCTTCAATCGATGTTATTCGATGATATCTGACAGAGTTAGATGCAAACTCACTCAAATATATGAGAAATGTTGAAATTCGACTTCAAATTAGGAAGATAGACTTTGAAAATTTTCCATATTTTCAAAGTGACAGTTGACCTCAATGGGCTTCAATGGATCTTATTCGATGATATCTGACAAAGTTAGATGCAAACTCACTCAAATATATGAGAAATGTTGAAAATCGACTTCACATTAGGAAGATAGACTTTGAAAATTTTCAATTATTACAAAGTGACAGTTGACCTCAATGGGCTTCAATGGATGTTATTCGATGATATCTGACAAAATTAGATGCAAACTCACTCAAATATATGAGAAATGTTGAAAATCGACTTCACATTAGGAAGATAGACTTTGAAAATTTTCAATTATTACAAAGTGACAGTTGACCTCAATGGGCTTCAATGGATGTTATTCGATGATATCTGACAAAATTAGATGCAAACTCACTCAAATATATGAGAAATGTTGAAATTCGACTTCACATTAGGAAGATAGACTTTGAAAATTTTCAATTATTACAAAGTGACAGTTGACCTCAATGGGCTTCAATGGATGTTATTCGATGATATCTGACAAAATTAGATGCAAACTCACTCAAATATATGAGAAATGTTGAAATTCGACTTCACATTAGGAAGATAGACTTTGAAAATTTTCAATTATTACAAAGTGACAGTTGACCTCAATGGGCTTCAATGGATGTTATTCGATGATATCTGACAAAGTTAGATGCAAACTCACTCAAATATATGAGAAATGTTGAAATTCGACTTCACATTAGGAAGATAGACTTTGAAAATTTTCAATTATTACAAAGTGACAGTTGACCTCAATGGTCTTCAATCGATGTTATTCGATGATATCTGACAGAGTTAGATGCAAACTCACTCAAATATATGAGAAATGTTGAAATTCGACTTCAAATTAGGAAGATAGACTTTGAAAATTTTCCATATTTTCAAAGTGACAGTTGACCTCAATGGGCTTCAATGGATGTTATTCGATGATATCTGACAAAGTTAGATGCAAACTCACTCAAATATATGAGAAATGTTGAAATTCGACTTCACATTAGGAAGATAGACTTTGAAAATTTTCAATTATTACAAAGTGACAGTTGAACTCAATGGTCTTCAATCGATGTTATTCGATGATATCTGACAGAGTTAGATGCAAACTCACTCAAATATATGAGAAATGTTGAAATTCGACTTCAAATTAGGAAGATAGACTTTGAAAATTTTCCATATTTTCAAAGTGACAGTTGACCTCAGTGGGCTTCAATGGATGTTATTCGATGATATCTGACAAAGTTAGATGCAAACTCACTCAAATATATGAGAAATGTTGAAATTCGACTTCACATTAGGAAGATAGACTTTGAAAATTTTCAATTATTACAAAGTGACAGTTGAACTCAATGGTCTTCAATCGATGTTATTCGATGATATCTGACAGAGTTAGATGCAAACTCACTCAAATATATGAGAAATGTTGAAATTCGACTTCACATTAGGAAGATAGACTTTGAAAATTTTCAATTATTACAAAGTGACAGTTGACCACAATGGTCTTCAATCGATGTTATTCGATGATATCTGACAAAGTTAGATGCAAACTCACTCAAATATATGAGAAATGTTGAAATTCGACTTCAAATTAGGAAGATAGACTTTGAAAATTTTCCATATTTTCAAAGTGACAGTTGACCTCAATGGGCTTCAATGGATGTTATTCGATGATATCTGACAAAGTTAGATGCAAACTCACTCAAATATATGAGAAATGTTGAAATTCGACTTCAAATTAGGATGATAGACTTTGAAAATTTTCCATATTTTCAAAGTGACAGTTGACCTCAATGGGCTTCAATGGATGTTATTCGATGATATCTGACAAAATTAGATGCAAACTCACTCAAATATATGAGAAATGTTGAAATTCGACTTCACATTAGGAAGATAGACTTTGAAAATTTTCAATTATTACAAAGTGACAGTTGACCTCAATGGGCTTCAATGGATGTTATTCGATGATATCTGACAAAGTTAGATGCAAACTCACTCAAATATATGAGAAATGTTGAAATTCGACTTCACATTAGGAAGATAGACTTTGAAAATTTTCAATGATTACAAAGTGACAGTTGACCTCAATGGGCTTCAAAGGATGTTATTCGATGATATCTGACAAAGTTAGATGCAAACTCACTCAAATATATGAGAAATGTTGAAATTCAACTTCACATTAGGAAGATAGACTTTGAAAATTTTCCATATTTTCAAAGTGACAGTTGACCTCAATGGGCTTCAATGGATGTTATTGGATGATATCTGACAAAATTAGATGCAAACTCACTCAAATATATGAGAAATGTTGAAATTCGACTTCACATTAGGAAGATAGACTTTGAAAATTTTCAATTATTACAAAGTGACAGTTGACCTCAATGGGCTTCAAAGGATGTTATTCGATGATATCTGACAAAGTTAGATGCAAACTCACTCAAATATATGAGAAATGTTGAAATTCGACTTCACATTAGGAAGATAGACTTTGAAAATTTTCAATTATTACAAAGTGACAGTTGACCTCAATGGGCTTCAATTGATGTTATTCGATGATATCTGACAGAGTTAGATGCAAACTCACTCAAATATATGAGAAATGTTGAAATTCGACTTCAAATTAGGAAGATAGACTTTGAAAATTTTCCATATTTTCAAAGTGACAGTTGACCTCAATGGGCTTCAATGGATGTTATTCGATGATATCTGACAAAGTTAGATGCAAACTCACTCAAATATATGAGAAATGTTGAAATTCGACTTCAAATTAGGAAGATAGACTTTGAAAATTTTCCATATTTTCAAAGTGACAGTTGACCTCAATGGTCTTCAATCGATGTTATTCGATGATATCTAACAAAATTAGATGCAAACTCACTCAAATATATGAGAAATGTTGAAATTCGACTTCAAATTAGGAAGATAGACTTTGAAAATTTTCCATATTTTCAAAGTGACAGTTGACCTCAATGGGCTTCAATGGATGTTATTCGATGATATCTGACAAAATTAGATGCAAACTCACTCAAATATATGAGAAATGTTGAAATTCGACTTCAAATTAGGAAGATAGACTTTGAAAATTTTCCATATTTTCAAAGTGACAGTTGACCTCAATGGTCTTCAATCGATGTTATTCGATGATATCTGACAAAATTAGATGCAAACTCACTCAAATATATTAGAAATGTTGAAATTCGACTTCAAATTAGGAAGATAGACTTTGAAAATTTTCCATATTTTCAAAGTGACAGTTGACCTCAATGGGCTTCAATGGATGTTATTCGATGATATCTGACAAAGTTAGATGCAAACTCACTCAAATATATGAGAAATGTTGAAATTCGACTTCAAATTAGGAAGATAGACTTTGAAAATTTTCCATATTTTCAAAGTGACAGTTGACCTCAATGGGCTTCAATGGATGTTATTCGATGATATCTGACAAAGTTAGATGCAAACTCACTCAAATATATGAGAAATGTTGAAATTCGACTTCAAATTAGGAAGATAGACTTTGAAAATTTTCCATATTTTCAAAGTGACAGTTGACCTCAATGGTCTTCAATCGATGTTATTCGATGATATCTGACACAATTAGATGCAAACTCACTCAAATATATGAGAAATGTTGAAATTCGACTTCAAATTAGGAAGATAGACTTTGAAAATTTTCCATATTTTCAAAGTGACAGTTGACCTCAATGGGCTTCAATGGATGTTAATCGATGATATCTGACAAAGTTAGATGCAAACTCACTCAAATATATGAGAAATGTTGAAATTCGACTTCACATTAGGAAGATAGACTTTGAAAATTTTCAATTATTACAAAGTGACAGTTGAACTCAATGGTCATCAATCGATGTTATTCGATGATATCTGACAGAGTTAGATGCAAACTCACTCAAATATATGAGAAATGTTGAAATTCGACTTCACATTAGGAAGATAGACTTTGAAAATTTTCAATTATTACAAAGTGACAGTTGACCACAATGGTCTTCAATCGATGTTATTCGATGATATCTGACAAAATTAGATGCAAACTCACTCAAATATATGAGAAATGTTGAAATTCGACTTCAAATTAGGAAGATAGACTTTGAAAATTTTCCATATTTTCAAAGTGACAGTTGACCTCAATGGGCTTCAATGGATGTTATTCGATGATATCTGACAAAGTTAGATGCAAACTCACTCAAATATATGAGAAATGTTGAAATTCGACTTCACATTAGGAAGATAGACTTTGAAAATTTTCAATTATTACAAAGTGACAGTTGACCTCAATGGGCTTCAATGGATGTTATTCGATGATATCTGACAAAGTTAGATGCAAACTCACTCAAATATATGAGAAATGTTGAAATTCTACTTCAAATTAGGAAGATAGACTTTGAAAATTTTCAATTATTACAAAGTGACAGTTGACCTCAATGGTCTTCAATCGATGTTATTCGATGATATCTGAGAGAGTTAGATGCAAACTCACTCAAATATATGAGAAATGTTGGAATTCGACTTCAAATTAGGAAGATAGACTTTAAAAATTTTCCATATTTTCAAAGTGACAGTTGACCTCAATGGGCTTCAATGGATGTTATTCGATGATATCTGACAAAGTTAGATGCAAACTCACTCAAATATATGAGAAATGTTGAAATTCGACTTCACATTAGGAAGATATACTTTGAAAATTTTCAATTATTACAAAGTGACAGTTGAACTCAATGGTCTTCAATCGATGTTATTCGATTATATCTGAGAGAGTTAGATGCAAACTCACTCAAATATATGAGAAATGTTGAAATTCGACTTCAAATTAGGAAGATAGACTTTGAAAATTTTCCATATTTTCAAAGTGACAGTTGACCTCAATGGGCTTCAATGGATGTTAATCGATGATATCTGACAAAGTTAGATGCAAACTCACTCAAATATATGAGAAATGTTGAAATTCGACTTCACATTAGGAAGATAGACTTTGAAAATTTTCAATTATTACAAAGTGACAGTTGAACTCAATGGTCTTCAATCGATGTTATTCGATGATATCTGACAGAGTTAGATGCAAACTCACTCAAATATATGAGAAATGTTGAAATTCGACTTCACATTAGGAAGATAGACTTTGAAAATTTTCAATTATTACAAAGTGACAGTTGACCACAAAGGTCTTCAATCGATGTTATTCGATGATATCTGACAAAGTTAGATGCAAACTCACTCAAATATATGAGAAATGTTGAAATTCGACTTCAAATTAGGAAGATAGACTTTGAAAATTTTCCATATTTTCAAAGTGACAGTTGACCTCAATGGGCTTCAATGGATGTTATTCGATGATATCTGACAAAGTTAGATGCAAACTCACTCAAATATATGAGAAATGTTGAAATTCGACTTCACATTAGGAAGATAGACTTTGAAAATTTTCAATTATTACAAAGTGACAGTTGACCTCAATAGGCTTCAATGGATGTTATTCGATGATATCTGACAAAGTTAGATGCAAACTCACTAAAATATATGAGAAATGTTGAAATTCGACTTCAAATTAGGAAGATAGACTTTGAAAATTTTCAATTATTACAAAGTGACAGTTGACCTCAATGGTCTTCAATCGATGTTATTCGATGATATCTGACAGAGTTAGATGCAAACTCACTCAAATATATGAGAAATGTTGAAATACAACTTCAAATTAGGAAGATAGACTTTGAAAATTTTCCATATTTTCAAAGTGACAGTTGACCTCAATGGGCTTCAATGGATGTTATTCGATGATATCTGACAAAGTTAGATGCAAACTCACTCAAATATATGAGAAATGTTGAAATTCGACTTCAAATTAGGAAGATAGACTTTGAAAATTTTCCATATTTTCAAAGTGACAGTTGACCTCAATGGGCTTCAATGGATCTTATTCGATGATATCTGACAGAGTTAGATGCAAACTCACTCAAATATATGAGAAATGTTGAAATTCGACTTCACATTAGGAAGATAGACTTTGAAAATTTTCAATTATTACAAAGTGACAGTTGACCACAATGGTCTTCAATCGATGTTATTCGATGATATCTGACAAAGTTAGATGCAAACTCACTCAAATATATGAGAAATGTTGAAATTCGACTTCAAATTAGGAAGATAGACTTTGAAAATTTTCCATATTTTCAAAGTGACAGTTGACCTCAATGGGCTTCAATGGATGTTATTCGATGATATCTGACAAAGTTAGATGCAAACTCACTAAAATATATGAGAAATGTTGAAATTCGACTTCAAATTAGGAAGATAGACTTTGAAAATTTTCAATTATTACAAAGTGACAGTTGACCTCAATGGTCTTCAATCGATGTTATTCGATGATATCTGACAAAGTTAGATGCAAACTCACTCAAATATATGAGAAATGTTGAAATTCGACTTCAAATTAGGAAGATAGACTTTGAAAATTTTCCATATTTTCAAAGTGACAGTTGACCTCAATGGGCTTCAATGGATCTTATTCGATGATATCTGACAAAGTTAGATGCAAACTCACTCAAATATATGAGAAATGTTGAAATTCGACTTCACATTAGGAAGATAGACTTTGAAAATTTTCAATTATTACAAAGTGACAGTTGACCTCAATGGGCTTCAATGGATGTTATTCGATGATATCTGACAAAGTTAGATGCAAACTCACTCAAATATATGAGAAATGTTGAAATTCGACTTCACATTAGGAAGATAGACTTTGAAAATTTTCAATTATTACATAGTGACAGTTGACCTCAATAGGCTTCAATGGATGTTATTCGATGATATCTGACAAAGTTAGATGCAAACTCACTCAAATATATGAGAAATGTTGAAATTCGACTTCAAATTAGAAAGATAGACTTTGAAAATTTTCAATTATTACAAAGTGACAGTTGACCTCAATGGTCTTCAATCGATGTTATTCGATGATATCTGAGAGAGTTAGATGCAAACTCACTCAAATATATGAGAAATGTTGAAATTCGACTTCAAATTAGGAAGATAGACTTTGAAAATTTTCCATATTTTCAAAGTGACAGTTGACCTCAATGGGCTTCAATGGATGTTATTCGATGATATCTGACAAAGTTAGATGCAAACTCACTCAAATATATGAGAAATGTTGAAATTCGACTTCACATTAGGAAGATAGACTTTGAAAATTTTCAATTATTACAAAGTGACAGTTGAACTCAATGGTCTTCAATCGATGTTATTCGATGATATCTGACATAGTTAGATGCAAACTCACTCAAATATATGAGAAATGTTGAAATTCGACTTCACATTAGGAAGATAGACTTTGAAAATTTTCAATTATTACAAAGTGACAGTTGACCTCAATGGTCTTCAATCGATGTTATTCGATGATATCTGAGAGAGTTAGATGCAAACTCACTCAAATATATGAGAAATGTTGAAATTCGACTTCAAATTAGGAAGATAGACTTTGAAAATTTTCCATATTTTCAAAGTGACAGTTGACCTCAATGGGCTTCAATGGATGTTATTCGATGATATCTGACAAAGTTAGATGCAAACTCACTCAAATATATGAGAAATGTTGAAATTCGACTTCACATTAGGAAGATAGACTTTGAAAATTTTCAATTATTACAAAGTGACAGTTGAACTCAATGGTCTTCAATCGATGTTATTCGATGATATCTGACAGAGTTAGATGCAAACTCACTCAAATATATGAGAAATGTTGAAATTCGACTTCACATTAGGAAGATAGACTTTGAAAATTTTCAATTATTACAAAGTGACAGTTGACCACAATGGTCTTCAATCGATGTTATTCGATGATATCTGACAAAGTTAGATGCAAACTCACTCAAATATATGAGAAATGTTGAAATTCGACTTCAAATTAGGAAGATAGACTTTGAAAATTTTCCATATTTTCAAAGTGACAGTTGACCTCAATGGGCTTCAATGGATGTTATTCGATGATATCTGACAAAGTTAGATGCAAACTCACTCAAATATATGAGAAATGTTGAAATTCGACTTCAAATTAGGAAGATAGACTTTGAAAATTTTCAATTATTACAAAGTGACAGTTGACCTCAATAGGCTTCAATGGATGTTATTCGATGATATCTGACAAAGTTAGATGCAAACTCACTCAAATATATGAGAAATGTTGAAATTCGACTTCAAATTAGGAAGATAGACTTTGAAAATTTTCAATTATTACAAAGTGACAGTTGACCTCAATGGTCTTCAATCGATGTTATTCGATGATATCTGACAGAGTTAGATGCAAACTCACTCAAATATATGAGAAATGTTGAAATTCGACTTCACATTAGGAAGATAGACTTTGAAAATTTTCCATATTTTCAAAGTGACAGTTGACCTCAATGGGCTTCAATGGATGTTATTCGATGATATCTGACAAAATTAGATGCAAACTCACTCAAATATATGAGAAATGTTGAAATTCGACTTCAAATTAGGAAGATAGACTTTGAAAATTTTCCATATTTTCAAAGTGACAGTTGACCTCAATGGTCTTCAATCGATGTTATTCGATGATATCTGACAAAATTAGATGCAAACTCACTCAAATATATGAGAAATGTTGAAATTCGACTTCAAATTAGGAAGATAGACTTTGAAAATTTTCCATATTTTCAAAGTGACAGTTGACCTCAATGGGCTTCAATGGATGTTATTCGATGATATCTGACAAAATTAGATGCAAACTCACTCAAATATATGAGAAATGTTGAAATTCGACTTCACATTAGGAAGATAGACTTTGAAAATTTTCAATTATTACAAAGTGACAGTTGACCACAATGGTCTTCAATCGATGTTATTCGATGATATCTGACAAAGTTAGATGCAAACTCACTCAAATATATGAGAAATGTTGAAATTCGACTTCAAATTAGGAAGATAGACTTTGAAAATTTTCAATTATTACAAAGTGACAGTTGACCTCAATGGTCTTCAATCGATGTTATTCGATGATATCTGACAGAGTTAGATGCAAACTCACTCAAATATATGAGAAATGTTGAAATTCGACTTCACATTAGGAAGATAGACTTTGAAAATTTTCCATATTTTCAAAGTGACAGTTGACCTCAATGGGCTTCAATGGATGTTATTCGATGATATCTGACAAAATTAGATGCAAACTCACTCAAATATATGAGAAATGTTGAAATTCGACTTCAAATTAGGAAGATAGACTTTGAAAATTTTCCATATTTTCAAAGTGACAGTTGACCTCAATGGTCTTCAATCGATGTTATTCGATGATATCTGACAAAATTAGATGCAAACTCACTCAAATATATGAGAAATGTTGAAATTCGACTTCAAATTAGGAAGATAGACTTTGAAAATTTTCCATATTTTCAAAGTGACAGTTGACCTCAATGGGCTTCAATGGATGTTATTCGATGATATCTGACAAAATTAGATGCAAACTCACTCAAATATATGAGAAATGTTGAAATTCGACTTCACATTAGGAAGATAGACTTTGAAAATTTTCAATTATTACAAAGTGACAGTTGACCTCAATGGGCTTCAATGGATGTTATTCGATGATATCTGACAAAGTTAGATGCAAACTCACTCAAATATATGAGAAATGTTGAAATTCTACTTCAAATTAGGAAGATAGACTTTGAAAATTTTCAATTATTACAAAGTGACAGTTGACCTCAATGGTCTTCAATCGATGTTATTCGATGATATCTGAGAGAGTTAGATGCAAACTCACTCAAATATATGAGAAATGTTGAAATTCGACTTCAAATTAGGAAGATAGACTTTGAAAATTTTCCATATTTTCAAAGTGACAGTTGACCTCAATGGGCTTCAATGGATGTTATTCGATGATATCTGACAAAGTTAGATGCAAACTCACTCAAATATATGAGAAATGTTGAAATTCGACTTCACATTAGGAAGATATACTTTGAAAATTTTCAATTATTACAAAGTGACAGTTGAACTCAATGGTCTTCAATCGATGTTATTCGATGATATCTGAGAGAGTTAGATGCAAACTCACTCAAATATATGAGAAATGTTGAAATTCGACTTCAAATTAGGAAGATAGACTTTGAAAATTTTCCATATTTTCAAAGTGACAGTTGACCTCAATGGGCTTCAATGGATGTTAATCGATGATATCTGACAAAGTTAGATGCAAACTCACTCAAATATATGAGAAATGTTGAAATTCGACTTCACATTAGGAAGATAGACTTTGAAAATTTTCAATTATTACAAAGTGACAGTTGAACTCAATGGTCTTCAATCGATGTTATTCGATGATATCTGACAGAGTTAGATGCAAACTCACTCAAATATATGAGAAATGTTGAAATTCGACTTCACATTAGGAAGATAGACTTTGAAAATTTTCAATTATTACAAAGTGACAGTTGACCACAATGGTCTTCAATCGATGTTATTCGATGATATCTGACAAAGTTAGATGCAAACTCACTCAAATATATGAGAAATGTTGAAATTCGACTTCAAATTAGGAAGATAGACTTTGAAAATTTTCCATATTTTCAAAGTGACAGTTGACCTCAATGGGCTTCAATGGATGTTATTCGATGATATCTGACAAAGTTAGATGCAAACTCACTCAAATATATGAGAAATGTTGAAATTCGACTTCAAATTAGGAAGATAGACTTTGAAAATTTTCAATTATTACAAAGTGACAGTTGACCTCAATAGGCTTCAATGGATGTTATTCGATGATATCTGACAAAGTTAGATGCAAACTCACTAAAATATATGAGAAATGTTGAAATTCGACTTCAAATTAGGAAGATAGACTTTGAAAATTTTCAATTATTACAAAGTGACAGTTGAGCTCAATGGTCTTCAATCGATGTTATTCGATGATATCTGACAGAGTTAGATGCAAACTCAGTCAAATATATGAGAAATGTTGAAATACAACTTCAAATTAGGAAGATAGACTTTGAAAATTTTCCATATTTTCAAAGTGACAGTTGACCTCAATGGGCTTCAATGGATGTTATTCGATGATATCTGACAAAGTTAGATGCAAACTCACTCAAATATATGAGAAATGTTGAAATTCGACTTCAAATTAGGAAGATAGACTTTGAAAATTTTCCATATTTTCAAAGTGACAGTTGACCTCAATGGGCTTCAATGGATCTTATTCGATGATATCTGACAGAGTTAGATGCAAACTCACTCAAATATATGAGAAATGTTGAAATTCGACTTCACATTAGAAAGATAGACTTTGAAAATTTTCAATTATTACAAAGTGACAGTTGACCACAATGGTCTTCAATCGATGTTATTCGATGATATCTGACAAAGTTAGATGCAAACTCACTCAAATATATGAGAAATGTTGAAATTCGACTTCAAATTAGGAAGATAGACTTTGAAAATTTTCCATATTTTCAAAGTGACAGTTGACCTCAATGGGCTTCAATGGATGTTATTCGATGATATCTGACAAAGTTAGATGCAAACTCACTCAAATATATGAGAAATGTTGAAATTCGACTTCAAATTAGGAAGATAGACTTTGAAAATTTTCAATTATTACAAAGTGACAGTTGACCTCAATAGGCTTCAATGGATGTTATTCGATGATATCTGACAAAGTTAGATGCAAACTCACTAAAATATATGAGAAATGTTGAAATTCGACTTCAAATTAGGAAGATAGACTTTGAAAATTTTCAATTATTACAAAGTGACAGTTGACCTCAATGGTCTTCAATCGATGTTATTCGATGATATCTGACAGAGTTAGATGCAAACTCACTCAAATATATGAGAAATGTTGAAATACAACTTCAAATTAGGAAGATAGACTTTGAAAATTTTCAATTATTACAAAGTGACAGTTGACCTCAATGGTCTTCAATCGATGTTATTCGATGATATCTGAGAGAGTTAGATGCAAACTCACTCAAATATATGAGAAATGTTGAAATTCGACTTCAAATTAGGAAGATAGACTTTGAAAATTTTCCATATTTTCAAAGTGACAGTTGACCTCAATGGGCTTCAATGGATGTTATTCGATGATATCTGACAAAGTTAGATGCAAACTCACTCAAATATATGAGAAATGTTGAAATTCGACTTCAAATTAGGAAGATAGACTTTGAAAATTTTCCATATTTTCAAAGTGACAGTTGACCTCAATGGGCTTCAATGGATGTTATTCGATGATATCTGACAAAGTTAGATGCAAACTCACTCAAATATATGAGAAATGTTGAAATTCGACTTCAAATTAGGAAGATAGACTTTGAAAATTTTCCATATTTTCAAAGTGACAGTTGACCTCAATGGGCTTCAATGGATCTTATTCGATGATATCTGACAAAGTTAGATGCAAACTCACTCAAATATATGAGAAATGTTGAAATTCGACTTCACATTAGGAAGATAGACTTTGAAAATTTTCAATTATTACAAAGTGACAGTTGACCTCAATGGGCTTCAATGGATGTTATTCGATGATATCTGACAAAGTTAGATGCAAACTCACTCAAATATATGAGAAATGTTGAAATTCGACTTCACATTAGGAAGATAGACTTTGAAAATTTTCAATTATTACAAAGTGACAGTTGACCTCAATGGGCTTCAAAGGATGTTATTCGATGATATCTGACAAAGTTAGATGCAAACTCACTCAAATATATGAGAAATGTTGAAATTCGACTTCACATTAGGAAGATAGACTTTGAAAATTTTCAATTATTACAAAGTGACAGTTGACCTCAATAGGCTTCAATGGATGTTATTCGATGATATCTGACAAAGTTAGATGCAAACTCACTCAAATATATGAGAAATGTTGAAATTCGACTTCAAATTAGAAAGATAGACTTTGAAAATTTTCAATTATTACAAAGTGACAGTTGACCTCAATGGTCTTCAATCGATGTTATTCGATGATATCTGAGAGAGTTAGATGCAAACTCACTCAAATATATGAGAAATGTTGAAATTCAACTTCAAATTAGGAAGATAGACTTTGAAAATTTTCCATATTTTCAAAGTGACAGTTGACCTCAATGGGCTTCAATGGATGTTATTCGATGATATCTGACAAAGTTAGATGCAAACTCACTCAAATATATGAGAAATGTTGAAATTCGACTTCACATTAGGAAGATAGACTTTGAAAATTTTCAATTATTACAAAGTGACAGTTGAACTCAATGGTCTTCAATCGATGTTATTCGATGATATCTGACATAGTTAGATGCAAACTCACTCAAATATATGAGAAATGTTGAAATTCGACTTCACATTAGGAAGATAGACTTTGAAAATTTTCAATTATTACAAAGTGACAGTTGACCTCAATGGTCTTCAATCGATGTTATTCGATGATATCTGAGAGAGTTAGATGCAAACTCACTCAAATATATGAGAAATGTTGAAATTCGACTTCAAATTAGGAAGATAGACTTTGAAAATTTTCCATATTTTCAAAGTGACAGTTGACCTCAATGGGCTTCAATGGATGTTATTCGATGATATCTGACAAAGTTAGATGCAAACTCACTCAAATATATGAGAAATGTTGAAATTCGACTTCACATTAGGAAGATAGACTTTGAAAATTTTCAATTATTACAAAGTGACAGTTGAACTCAATGGTCTTCAATCGATGTTATTCGATGATATCTGACAGAGTTAGATGCAAACTCACTCAAATATATGAGAAATGTTGAAATTCGACTTCACATTAGGAAGATAGACTTTGAAAATTTTCAATTATTACAAAGTGACAGTTGACCACAATGGTCTTCAATCGATGTTATTCGATGATATCTGACAAAGTTAGATGCAAACTCACTCAAATATATGAGAAATGTTGAAATTCGACTTCAAATTAGGAAGATAGACTTTGAAAATTTTCCATATTTTCAAAGTGACAGTTGACCTCAATGGGCTTCAATGGATGTTATTCGATGATATCTGACAAAGTTAGATGCAAACTCACTCAAATATATGAGAAATGTTGAAATTCGACTTCAAATTAGGAAGATAGACTTTGAAAATTTTCAATTATTACAAAGTGACAGTTGACCTCAATAGGCTTCAATGGATGTTATTCGATGATATCTGACAAAGTTAGATGCAAACTCACTCAAATATATGAGAAATGTTGAAATTCGACTTCAAATTAGGAAGATAGACTTTGAAAATTTTCAATTATTACAAAGTGACAGTTGACCTCAATGGTCTTCAATCGATGTTATTCGATGATATCTGACAGAGTTAGATGCAAACTCACTCAAATATATGAGAAATGTTGAAATTCGACTTCACATTAGGAAGATAGACTTTGAAAATTTTCCATATTTTCAAAGTGACAGTTGACCTCAATGGGCTTCAATGGATGTTATTCGATGATATCTGACAAAATTAGATGCAAACTCACTCAAATATATGAGAAATGTTGAAATTCGACTTCAAATTAGGAAGATAGACTTTGAAAATTTTCCATATTTTCAAAGTGACAGTTGACCTCAATGGTCTTCAATCGATGTTATTCGATGATATCTGACAAAATTAGATGCAAACTCACTCAAATATATGAGAAATGTTGAAATTCGACTTCAAATTAGGAAGATAGACTTTGAAAATTTTCCATATTTTCAAAGTGACAGTTGACCTCAATGGGCTTCAATGGATGTTATTCGATGATATCTGACAAAATTAGATGCAAACTCACTATAATATATGAGAAATGTTGAAATTCGACTTCACATTAGGAAGATAGACTTTGAAAATTTTCAATTATTACAAAGTGACAGTTGACCACAATGGTCTTCAATCGATGTTATTCGATGATATCTGACAAAGTTAGATGCAAACTCACTCAAATATATGAGAAATGTTGAAATTCGACTTCAAATTAGGAAGATAGACTTTGAAAATTTTCCATATTTTCAAAGTGACAGTTGACCTCAATGGGCTTCAATGGATCTTATTCGATGATATCTGACAAAGTTAGATGCAAACTCACTCAAATATATGAGAAATGTTGAAATTCGACTTCACATTAGGAAGATAGACTTTGAAAATTTTCAATTATTACAAAGTGACAGTTGACCTCAATGGGCTTCAATGGATGTTATTCGATGATATCTGACAAAGTTAGATGCAAACTCACTCAAATATATGAGAAATGTTGAAATTCGACTTCACATTAGGAAGATAGACTTTGAAAATTTTCCATATTTTCAAAGTGACAGTTGACCTCAATGGGCTTCAATGGATGTTATTCGATGATATCTGACAAAATTAGATGCAAACTCACTCAAATATATGAGAAATGTTGAAATTCGACTTCAAATTAGGAAGATAGACTTTGAAAATTTTCCATATTTTCAAAGTGACAGTTGACCTCAATGGTCTTCAATCGATGTTATTCGATGATATCTGACAAAATTAGATGCAAACTCACTCAAATATATGAGAAATGTTGAAATTCTACTTCAAATTAGGAAGATAGACTTTGAAAATTTTCCATATTTTCAAAGTGACAGTTGACCTCAATGGGCTTCAATGGATGTTATTCGATGATATCTGACAAAATTAGATGCAAACTCACTCAAATAAATGAGAAATGTTGAAATTCGACTTCAAATTAGGAAGATAGACTTTGAAAATTTTCAATTATTACAAAGTGACAGTTGACCTCAATGGTCTTCAATCGATGTTATTCGATGATATCTGAGAGAGTTAGATGCAAACTCACTCAAATATATGAGAAATATTGAAATTCGACTTCAAATTAGGAAGATAGACTTTGAAAATTTTCCATATTTTCAAAGTGACAGTTGACCTCAATGGGCTTCAATGGATGTTATTCGATGATATCTGACAAAGTTAGATGCAAACTCACTCAAATATATGAGAAATGTTGAAATTCGACTTCACATTAGGAAGATAGACTTTGAAAATTTTCAATTATTACAAAGTGACAGTTGACCACAATGGTCTTCAATCGATGTTATTCGATGATATCTGACAAAGTTAGATGCAAACTCACTCAAATATATGAGAAATGTTGAAATTCGACTTCAAATTAGGAAGATAGACTTTGAAAATTTTCAATTATTACAAAGTGACAGTTGACCACAATGGTCTTCAATCGATGTTATTCGATGATATCTGACAAAGTTAGATGCAAACTCACTCAAATATATGAGAAATGTTGAAATTCGACTTCAAATTAGGAAGATAGACTTTGAAAATTTTCCATATTTTCAAAGTGACAGTTGACCTCAATGGGCTTCAATGGATGTTATTCGATGATATCTGACAAAGTTAGATGCAAACTCACTCAAATATATGAGAAATGTTGAAATTCGACTTCAAATTAGGAAGATAGACTTTGAAAATTTTCAATTATTACAAAGTGACAGTTGACCTCAATAGGCTTCAATGGATGTTATTCGATGATATCTGACAAAGTTAGATGCAAACTCACTAAAATATATGAGAAATGTTGAAATTCGACTTCAAATTAGGAAGATAGACTTTGAAAATTTTCAATTATTACAAAGTGACAGTTGACCTCAATGGTCTTCAATCGATGTTATTCGATGATATCTGACAGAGTTAGATGCAAACTCACTCAAATATATGAGAAATGTTGAAATACAACTTCAAATTAGGAAGATAGACTTTGAAAATTTTCCATATTTTCAAAGTGACAGTTGACCTCAATGGGCTTCAATGGATGTTATTCGATGATATCTGACAAAGTTAGATGCAAACTCACTCAAATATATGAGAAATGTTGAAATTCGACTTCAAATTAGGAAGATAGACTTTGAAAATTTTCCATATTTTCAAAGTGACAGTTGACCTCAATGGGCTTCAATGGATCTTATTCGATGATATCTGACAAAGTTAGATGCAAACTCACTCAAATATATGAGAAATGTTGAAATTCGACTTCACATTAGGAAGATAGACTTTGAAAATTTTCAATTATTACAAAGTGACAGTTGACATCAATGGGCTTCAATGGATGTTATTCGATGATATCTGACAAAGTTAGATGCAAACTCACTCAAATATATGAGAAATGTTGAAATTCGACTTCAAATTAGAAAGATAGACTTTGAAAATTTTCAATTATTACAAAGTGACAGTTGACCTCAATGGGCTTCAATGGATCTTATTCGATGATATCTGACAAAGTTAGATGCAAACTCACTCAAATATATGAGAAATGTTGAAATTCGACTTCACATTAGGAAGATAGACTTTGAAAATTTTCAATTATTACAAAGTGACAGTTGACCTCAATGGGCTTCAATGGATGTTATTCGATGATATCTGACAAAGTTAGATGCAAACTCACTCAAATATATGAGAAATGTTGAAATTCGACTTCACATTAGGAAGATAGACTTTGAAAATTTTCAATTATTACAAAGTGACAGTTGACCTCAATGGGCTTCAAAGGATGTTATTCGATGATATCTGACAAAGTTAGATGCAAACTCACTCAAATATATGAGAAATGTTGAAATTCGACTTCACATTAGGAAGATAGACTTTGAAAATTTTCAATTATTACAAAGTGACAGTTGACCTCAATAGGCTTCAATGGATGTTATTCGATGATATCTGACAAAGTTAGATGCAAACTCACTCAAATATATGAGAAATGTTGAAATTCGAATTCAAATTAGAAAGATAGACTTTGAAAATTTTCAATTATTACAAAGTGACAGTTGACCTCAATGGTCTTCAATCGATGTTATTCGATGATATCTGAGAGAGTTAGATGCAAACTCACTCAAATATATGAGAAATGTTGAAATTCGACTTCAAATTAGGAAGATAGACTTTGAAAATTTTCCATATTTTCAAAGTGACAGTTGACCTCAATGGGCTTCAATGGATGTTATTCGATGATATCTGACAAAGTTAGATGCAAACTCACTCAAATATATGAGAAATGTTGAAATTCGACTTCACATTAGGAAGATAGACTTTGAAAATTTTCAATTATTACAAAGTGACAGTTGAACTCAATGGTCTTCAATCGATGTTATTCGATGATATCTGACATAGTTAGATGCAAACTCACTCAAATATATGAGAAATGTTGAAATTAGAATTCACATTAGGAAGATAGACTTTGAAAATTTTCAATTATTACAAAGTGACAGTTGACCTCAATGGTCTTCAATCGATGTTATTCGATGATATCTGAGAGAGTTAGATGCAAACTCACTCAAATATATGAGAAATGTTGAAATTCGACTTCAAATTAGGAAGATAGACTTTGAAAATTTTCCATATTTTCAAAGTGACAGTTGACCTCAATGGGCTTCAATGGATGTTATTCGATGATATCTGACAAAGTTAGATGCAAACTCACTCAAATATATGAGAAATGTTGAAATTCGACTTCACATTAGGAAGATAGACTTTGAAAATTTTCAATTATTACAAAGTGACAGTTGAACTCAATGGTCTTCAATCGATGTTATTCGATGATATCTGACAGAGTTAGATGCAAACTCACTCAAATATATGAGAAATGTTGAAATTCGACTTCACATTAGGAAGATAGACTTTGAAAATTTTCCATATTTTCAAAGTGACAGTTGACCTCAATGGGCTTCAATGGATGTTATTCGATGATATCTGACAAAGTTAGATGCAAACTCACTCAAATATATGAGAAATGTTGAAATTCGACTTCAAATTAGGAAGATAGACTTTGAAAATTTTCAATTATTACAAAGTGACAGTTGACCTCAATGGTCTTCAATCGATGTTATTCGATGATATCTGACAGAGTTAGATGCAAACTCACTCAAATATATGAGAAATGTTGAAATTCGACTTCACATTAGGAAGATAGACTTTGAAAATTTTCCATATTTTCAAAGTGACAGTTGACCTCAATGGGCTTCAATGGATGTTATTCGATGATATCTGACAAAGTTAGATGCAAACTCACTCAAATATATGAGAAATGTTGAAATTCGACTTCAAATTAGGAAGATAGACTTTGAAAATTTTCAATTATTACAAAGTGACAGTTGACCTCAATGGTCTTCAATCGATGTTATTCGATGATATCTGACAGAGTTAGATGCAAACTCACTCAAATATATGAGAAATGTTGAAATTCGACTTCAAATTAGGAAGATAGACTTTGAAAATTTTCCATATTTTCAAAGTGACAGTTGACCTCAATGGGCTTCAATGGATGTTATTCGATGATATCTGACAAAATTAGATGCAAACTCACTCAAATATATGAGAAATGTTGAAATTCGACTTCACATTAGGAAGATAGACTTTGAAAATTTTCAATTATTACAAAGTGACAGTTGACCTCAATGGGCTTCAATGGATGTTATTCGATGATATCTGACAAAGTTAGATGCAAACTCACTCAAATATATGAGAAATGTTGAAATTCGACTTCACATTAGGAAGATAGACTTTGAAAATTTTCAATTATTACAAAGTGACAGTTGACCTCAATGGGCTTCAAAGGATGTTATTCGATGATATCTGACAAAGTTAGATGCAAACTCACTCAAATATATGAGAAATGTTGAAATTCAACTTCACATTAGGAAGATAGACTTTGAAAATTTTCCATATTTTCAAAGTGACAGTTGACCTCAATGGGCTTCAATGGATGTTATTCGATGATATCTGACAAAATTAGATGCAAACTCACTCAAATATATGAGAAATGTTGAAATTCGACTTCACATTAGGAAGATAGACTTTGAAAATTTTCAATTATTACAAAGTGACAGTTGACCTCAATGGGCTTCAAAGGATGTTATTCGATGATATCTGACAAAGTTAGATGCAAACTCACTCAAATATATGAGAAATGTTGAAATTCGACTTCACATTAGGAAGATAGACTTTGAAAATTTTCAATTATTACAAAGTGACAGTTGACCTCAATGGGCTTCAATCGATGTTATTCGATGATATCTGACAGAGTTAGATGCAAACTCACTCAAATATATGAGAAATGTTGAAATTCGACTTCAAATTAGGAAGATAGACTTTGAAAATTTTCCATATTTTCAAAGTGACAGTTGACCTCAATGGGCTTCAATGGATGTTATTCGATGATATCTGACAAAGTTAGATGCAAACTCACTCAAATATATGAGAAATGTTGAAATTCGACTTCAAATTAGGAAGATAGACTTTGAAAATTTTCCATATTTTCAAAGTGACAGTTGACCACAATGGGCTTCAATGGATGTTATTCGATGATATCTGACAAAGTTAGATGCAAACTCACTCAAATATATGAGAAATGTTGAAATTCGACTTCACATTAGGAAGATAGACTTTGAAAATTTTCCATATTTTCAAAGTGACAGTTGACCACAATGGGCTTCAATGGATGTTATTCGATGATATCTGACAAAGTTAGATGCAAACTCACTCAAATATATGAGAAATGTTGAAATTCGACTTCACATTAGGAAGATAGACTGAAAATTTTCAATTATTACAAAGTGACAGTTGACCTCAATGGGCTTCAATGGATGTTATTCGATGATATCTGACAAAATTAGATGCAAACTCACTCAAATATATGAGAAATGTTGAAATTCGACTTCAAATTAGGAAGATAGACTTTGAAAATTTTCCATATTTTCAAAGTGACAGTTGACCTCAATGGTCTTCAATCGATGTTATTCGATGATATCTGACAAAATTAGATGCAAACTCACTCAAATATATGAGAAATGTTGAAATTCGACTTCAAATTAGGAAGATAGACTTTGAAAATTTTCCATATTTTCAAAGTGACAGTTGACCTCAATGGGCTTCAATGGATGTTATTCGATGATATCTGACAAAGTTAGATGCAAACTCACTCAAATATATGAGAAATGTTGAAATTCGACTTCACATTAGGAAGATAGACTTTGAAAATTTTCAATTATTACAAAGTGACAGTTGAACTCAATGGTCTTCAATCGATGTTATTCGATGATATCTGACAAAGTTAGATGCAAACTCACTCAAATATATGAGAAATGTTGAAATTCGACTTCACATTAGGAAGATAGACTGAAAATTTTCAATTATTACAAAGTGACAGTTGACCTCAATGGGCTTCAATGGATGTTATTCGATGATATCTGACAAAATTAGATGCAAACTCACTCAAATATATGAGAAATGTTGAAATTCGACTTCAAATTAGGAAGATAGACTTTGAAAATTTTCCATATTTTCAAAGTGACAGTTGACCTCAATGGGCTTCAATGGATGTTATTCGATGATATCTGACAAAGTTAGATGCAAACTCACTCAAATATATGAGAAATGTTGAAATTCGACTTCAAATTAGGAAGATAGACTTTGAAAATTTTCCATATTTTCAAAGTGACAGTTGACCTCAATGGGCTTCAATGGATGTTATTCGATGATATCTGACAAAGTTAGATGCAAACTCACTCAAATATATGAGAAATGTTGAAATTCGACTTCACATTAGGAAGATAGACTTTGAAAATTTTCAATTATTACAAAGTGACAGTTGAACTCAATGGTCTTCAATCGATGTTATTCGATGATATCTGACAGAGTTAGATGCAAACTCACTCAAATATATGAGAAATGTTGAAATTCGACTTCACATTAGGAAGATAGACTTTGAAAATTTTCCATATTTTCAAAGTGACAGTTGACCTCAATGGGCTTCAATGGATGTTATTCGATGATATCTGACAAAGTTAGATGCAAACTCACTCAAATATATGAGAAATGTTGAAATTCGACTTCAAATTAGGAAGATAGACTTTGAAAATTTTCCATATTTTCAAAGTGACAGTTGACCTCAATGGGCTTCAATGGATGTTATTCGATGATATCTGACAAAGTTAGATGCAAACTCACTCAAATATATGAGAAATGTTGAAATTCGACTTCACATTAGGAAGATAGACTTTGAAAATTTTCAATTATTACAAAGTGACAGTTGAACTCAATGGTCTTCAATCGATGTTATTCGATGATATCTGACAGAGTTAGATGCAAACTCACTCAAATATATGAGAAATGTTGAAATTCGACTTCACATTAGGAAGATAGACTTTGAAAATTTTCAATTATTACAAAGTGACAGTTGACCACAATGGTCTTCAATCGATGTTATTCGATGATATCTGACAAAGTTAGATGCAAACTCACTCAAATATATGAGAAATGTTGAAATTCGACTTCAAATTAGGAAGATAGAGTTTGAAAATTTTCCATATTTTCAAAGTGACAGTTGACCTCAATGGGCTTCAATGGATGTTATTCGATGATATCTGACAAAGTTGGATGCAAACTCACTCAAATATATGAGAAATGTTGAAATTAGACTTCAAATTAGGAAGATAGACTTTGAAAATTTTCCATATTTTCAAAGTGACAGTTGACCTCAATGGGCTTCAATGGATGTTATTCGATGATATCTGACAAAGTTAGATGCAAACTCACTCAAATATATGAGAAATGTTGAAATTCGACTTCACATTAGGAAGATAGACTTTGAAAATTTTCAATTATTACAAAGTGACAGTTGACCTCAATAGGCTTCAATGGATGTTATTCTATGATATCTGACAAAGTTAGATGCAAACTCACTCAAATATATGAGAAATGTTGAAATTCGACTTCAAATTAGAAAGATAGACTTTGAAAATTTTCAATTATTACAAAGTGACAGTTGACCTCAATGGTCTTCAATCGATGTTATTCGATGATATCTGAGAGAGTTAGATGCAAACTCACTCAAATATATGAGAAATGTTGAAATTCGACTTCAAATTAGGAAGATAGACTTTGAAAATTTTCCATATTTTCAAAGTGACAGTTGACCTCAATGGGCTTCAATGGATGTTATTCGATGATATCTGACAAAGTTAGATGCAAACTCACTCAAATATATGAGAAATGTTGAAATTCGACTTCACATTAGGAAGATAGACTTTGAAAATTTTCAATTATTACAAAGTGACAGTTGAACTCAATGGTCTTCAATCGATGTTATTCGATGATATCTGACATAGTTAGATGCAAACTCACTCAAATATATGAGAAATGTTGAAATTCGACTTCACATTAGGAAGATAGACTTTGAAAATTTTCAATTATTACAAAGTGACAGTTGACCTCAATGGTCTTCAATCGATGTTATTCGATGATATCTGAGAGAGTTAGATGCAAACTCACTCAAATATATGAGAAATGTTGAAATTCGACTTCAAATTAGGAAGATAGACTTTGAAAATTTTCCATATTTTCAAAGTGACAGTTGACCTCAATGGGCTTCAATGGATGTTATTCGATGATATCTGACAAAGTTAGATGCAAACTCACTCAAATATATGAGAAATGTTGAAATTCGACTTCACATTAGGAAGATAGACTTTGAAAATTTTCAATTATTACAAAGTGACAGTTGAACTCAATGGTCTTCAATCGATGTTATTCGATGATATCTGACAGAGTTAGATGCAAACTCACTCAAATATATGAGAAATGTTGAAATTCGACTTCACATTAGGAAGATAGACTTTGAAAATTTTCAATTATTACAAAGTGACAGTTGACCACAATGGTCTTCAATCGATGTTATTCGATGATATCTGACAAAGTTAGATGCAAACTCACTCAAATATATGAGAAATGTTGAAATTCGACTTCAAATTAGGAAGATAGACTTTGAAAATTTTCCATATTTTCAAAGTGACAGTTGACCTCAATGGGCTTCAATGGATGTTATTCGATGATATCTGACAAAGTTAGATGCAAACTCACTCAAATATATGAGAAATGTTGAAATTCGACTTCAAATTAGGAAGATAGACTTTGAAAATTTTCAATTATTACAAAGTGACAGTTGACCTCAATAGGCTTCAATGGATGTAATTCGATGATATCTGACAAAGTTAGATGCAAACTCACTCAAATATATGAGAAATGATGAAATTCGACTTCAAATTAGGAAGATAGACTTTGAAAATTTTCCATATTTTCAAAGTGACAGTTGACCTCAATGGGCTTCAATGGATGTTATTCGATGATATCTGACAAAGTTAGATGCAAACTCACTCAAATATATGAGAAATGTTGAAATTCGACTTCAAATTAGGAAGATAGACTTTGAAAATTTTCAATTATTACAAAGTGACAGTTGACCTCAATGGTCTTCAATCGATGTTATTCGATGATATCTGACAGAGTTAGATGCAAACTCACTCAAATATATGAGAAATGTTGAAATTCGACTTCACATTAGGAAGATAGACTTTGAAAATTTTCCATATTTTCAAAGTGACAGTTGACCTCAATGGGCTTCAATGGATGTTATTCGATGATATCTGACAAAATTAGATGCAAACTCACTCAAATATATGAGAAATGTTGAAATTCGACTTCAAATTAGGAAGATAGACTTTGAAAATTTTCCATATTTTCAAAGTGACAGTTGACCTCAATGGTCTTCAATCGATGTTATTCGATGATATCTGACAAAATTAGATGCAAACTCACTCAAATATATGAGAAATGTTGAAATTCGACTTCAAATTAGGAAGATAGACTTTGAAAATTTTCCATATTTTCAAAGTGACAGTTGACCTCAATGGGCTTCAATGGATGTTATTCGATGATATCTGACAAAATTAGATGCAAACTCACTCAAATATATGAGAAATGTTGAAATTCGACTTCACATTAGGAAGATAGACTTTGAAAATTTTCAATTATTACAAAGTGACAGTTGACCTCAATGGGCTTCAATGGATGTTATTCGATGATATCTGACAAAGTTAGATGCAAACTCACTCAAATATATGAGAAATGTTGAAATTCGACTTCACATTAGGAAGATAGACTTTGAAAATTTTCAATTATTACAAAGTGACAGTTGACCTCAATGGGCTTCAAAGGATGTTATTCGATGATATCTGACAAAGTTAGATGCAAACTCACTCAAATATATGAGAAATGTTG
Organism: Diorhabda sublineata; assembly: GCF_026230105.1. Lineage (NCBI taxonomy): Eukaryota > Metazoa > Arthropoda > Insecta > Coleoptera > Chrysomelidae > Diorhabda > Diorhabda sublineata. The sequence continues at coordinate 482,429 of NW_026614078.1, read as the reverse complement.
AAATTCAACTTCACATTAGGAAGATAGACTTTGAAAATTTTCCATATTTTCAAAGTGACAGTTGACCTCAATGGGCTTCAATGGATGTTATTCGATGATATCTGACAAAATTAGATGCAAACTCACTCAAATATATGAGAAATGTTGAAATTCGACTTCACATTAGGAAGATAGACTTTGAAAATTTTCAATTATTACAAAGTGACAGTTGACCTCAATGGGCTTCAAAGGATGTTATTCGATGATATCTGACAGAGTTAGATGCAAACTCACTCAAATATATGAGAAATGTTGAAATTCGACTTCACATTAGGAAGATAGACTTTGAAAATTTTCAATTATTACAAAGTGACAGTTGACCTCAATGGGCTTCAATCGATGTTATTCGATGATATCTGACAGAGTTAGATGCAAACTCACTCAAATATATGAGAAATGTTGAAATTCGACTTCAAATTAGGAAGATAGACTTTGAAAATTTTCCATATTTTCAAAGTGACAGTTGACCACAATGGGCTTCAATGGATGTTATTCGATGATATCTGACAAAGTTAGATGCAAACTCACTCAAATATATGAGAAATGTTGAAATTCGACTTCACATTAGGAAGATAGACTTTGAAAATTTTCCATATTTTCAAAGTGACAGTTGACCACAATGGGCTTCAATGGATGTTATTCGATGATATCTGACAAAGTTAGATGCAAACTCACTCAAATATATGAGAAATGTTGAAATTCGACTTCACATTAGGAAGATAGACTGAAAATTTTCAATTATTACAAAGTGACAGTTGACCTCAATGGGCTTCAATGGATGTTATTCGATGATATCTGACAAAATTAGATGCAAACTCACTCAAATATATGAGAAATGTTGAAATTCGACTTCAAATTAGGAAGATAGACTTTGAAAATTTTCCATATTTTCAAAGTGACAGTTGACCTCAATGGGCTTCAATAGATGTTATTCGATGATATCTGACAAAGTTAGATGCAAACTCACTCAAATATATGAGAAATGTTGAAATTCGACTTCAAATTAGGAAGATAGACTTTGAAAATTTTCCATATTTTCAAAGTGACAGTTGACCACAATGGGCTTCAATGGATGTTATTCGATGATATCTGACAAAGTTAGATGCAAACTCACTCAAATATATGAGAAATGTTGAAATTCGACTTCACATTAGGAAGATAGACTTTGAAAATTTTCCATATTTTCAAAGTGACAGTTGACCTCAATGGGCTTCAATGGATGTTATTCGATGATATCTGACAAAATTAGATGCAAACTCACTCAAATATATGAGAAATGTTGAAATTCGACTTCAAATTAGGAAGATAGACTTTGAAAATTTTCCATATTTTCAAAGTGACAGTTGACCTCAATGGTCTTCAATCGATGTTATTCGATGATATCTGACAAAATTAGATGCAAACTCACTCAAATATATGAGAAATGTTGAAATTCGACTTCAAATTAGGAAGATAGACTTTGAAAATTTTCCATATTTTCAAAGTGACAGTTGACCTCAATGGGCTTCAATGGATGTTATTCGATGATATCTGACAAAGTTAGATGCAAACTCACTCAAATATATGAGAAATGTTGAAATTCGACTTCACATTAGGAAGATAGACTTTGAAAATTTTCAATTATTACAAAGTGACAGTTGAACTCAATGGTCTTCAATCGATGTTATTCGATGATATCTGACAGAGTTAGATGCAAACTCACTCAAATATATGAGAAATGTTGAAATTCGACTTCACATTAGGAAGATAGACTTTGAAAATTTTCAATTATTACAAAGTGACAGTTGCCCACAATGGTCTTCAATCGATGTTATTCGATGATATCTGACAAAGTTAGATGCAAACTCACTCAAATATATGAGAAATGTTGAAATTCGACTTCAAATTAGGAAGATAGAGTTTGAAAATTTTCCATATTTTCAAAGTGACAGTTGACCTCAATGGGCTTCAATGGATGTTATTCGATGATATCTGACAAAGTTGGATGCAAACTCACTCAAATATATGAGAAATGTTGAAATTAGACTTCAAATTAGGAAGATAGACTTTGAAAATTTTCCATATTTTCAAAGTGACAGTTGACCTCAATGGGCTTCAATGGATGTTATTCGATGATATCTGACAAAGTTAGATGCAAACTCACTCAAATATATGAGAAATGTTGAAATTCGACTTCAAATTAGGAAGATAGACTTTGAAAATTTTCCATATTTTCAAAGTGACAGTTGACCTCAATGGGCTTCATGGATGTTATTCGATGATATCTGACAAAGTTAGATGCAAACTCACTCAAATATATGAGAAATGTTGAAATTCGACTTCACATTAGGAAGATAGACTTTGAAAATTTTCAATTATTACAAAGTGACAGTTGACCTCAATGGGCTTCAATGGATGTTATTCGATGATATCTGACAAAGTTAGATGCAAACTCACTCAAATATATGAGAAATGTTGAAATTCGACTTCACATTAGGAAGATAGACTGAAAATTTTCAATTATTACAAAGTGACAGTTGACCTCAATGGGCTTCAATGGATGTTATTCGATGATATCTGACAAAATTAGATGCAAACTCACTCAAATATATGAGAAATGTTGAAATTCGACTTCAAATTAGGAAGATAGACTTTGAAAATTTTCCATATTTTCAAAGTGACAGTTGACCTCAATGGGCTTCAATGGATGTTATTCGATGATATCTGACAAAGTTAGATGCAAACTCACTCAAATATATGAGAAATGTTGAAATTCGACTTCAAATTAGGAAGATAGACTTTGAAAATTTTCCATATTTTCAAAGTGACAGTTGACCTCAATGGGCTTCAATGGATGTTATTCGATGATATCTGACAAAGTTAGATGCAAACTCACTCAAATATATGAGAAATGTTGAAATTCGACTTCACATTAGGAAGATAGACTTTGAAAATTTTCAATAATTACAAAGTGACAGTTGAACTCAATGGTCTTCAATCGATGTTATTCGATGATATCTGACAGAGTTAGATGCAAACTCACTCAAATATATGAGAAATGTTGAAATTCGACTTCACATTAGGAAGATAGACTTTGAAAATTTTCAATTATTACAAAGTGACAGTTGACCTCAATGGTCTTCAATCGATGTTATTCGATGATATCTGACAAAGTTAGATGCAAACTCACTCAAATATATGAGAAATGTTGAAATTCGACTTCAAATTAGGAAGATAGACTTTGAAAATTTTCCATATTTTCAAAGTGACAGTTGACCTCAATGGTCTTCAATCGATGTTATTCGATGATATCTGACAAAATTAGATGCAAACTCACTCAAATATATGAGAAATGTTGAAATTCGACTTCAAATTAGGAAGATAGACTTTGAAAATTTTCCATATTTTCAAAGTGACAGTTGACCTCAATGGGCTTCAATGGATGTTATTCGATGATATCTGACAAAGTTAGATGCAAACTCACTCAAATATATGAGAAATGTTGAAATTCGACTTCAAATTAGGAAGATAGACTTTGAAAATTTTCCATATTTTCAAAGTGACAGTTGACCTCAATGGGCTTCAATGGATGTTATTCGATGATATCTGACAAAGTTAGATGCAAACTCACTCAAATATATGAGAAATGTTGAAATTCGACTTCACATTAGGAAGATAGACTTTGAAAATTTTCAATTATTACAAAGTGACAGTTGAACTCAATGGTCTTCAATCGATGTTATTCGATGATATCTGACAGAGTTAGGTGCAAACTCACTCAAATATATGAGAAATGTTGAAATTCGACTTCACATTAGGAAGATAGACTTTGAAAATTTTCAATTATTACAAAGTGACAGTTGACCTCAATGGTCTTCAATCGATGTTATTCGATGATATCTGACAGAGTTAGATGCAAACTCACTCAAATATATGAGAAATGTTGAAATTCGACTTCAAATTAGGAAGATAGACTTTGAAAATTTTCCATATTTTCAAAGTGACAGTTGACCTCAATGGGCTTCAATGGATGTTATTCGATGATATCTGACAAAGTTAGATGCAAACTCACTCAAATATATGAGAAATGTTGAAATTCGACTTCAAATTAGGAAGATAGACTTTGAAAATTTTCAATTATTACAAAGTGACAGTTGACCTCAATAGGCTTCAATGGATGTAATTCGATGATATCTGACAAAGTTAGATGCAAACTCACTCAAATATATGAGAAATGTTGAAATTCGACTTCAAATTAGGAAGATAGACTTTGATAATTTTCCATATTTTCAAAGTGACAGTTGACCTCAATGGGCTTCAATGGATGTTATTCGATGATATCTGACAAAGTTAGATGCAAACTCACTCAAATATATGAGAAATGTTGAAATTCGACTTCAAATTAGGAAGATAGACTTTGAAAATTTTCAATTATTACAAAGTGACAGTTGACCTCAATGGTCTTCAATCGATGTTATTCGATGATATCTGACAGAGTTAGATGCAAACTCACTCAAATATATGAGAAATGTTGAAATTCGACTTCACATTAGGAAGATAGACTTTGAAAATTTTCCATATTTTCAAAGTGACAGTTGACCTCAATGGGCTTCAATGGATGTTATTCGATGATATCTGACAAAATTAGATGCAAACTCACTCAAATATATGAGAAATGTTGAAATTCGACTTCAAATTAGGAAGATAGACTTTGAAAATTTTCCATATTTTCAAAGTGACAGTTGACCTCAATGGTCTTCAATCGATGTTATTCGATGATATCTGACAAAATTAGATGCAAACTCACTCAAATATATGAGAAATGTTGAAATTCGACTTCAAATTAGGAAGATAGACTTTGAAAATTTTCCATATTTTCAAAGTGACAGTTGACCTCAATGGGCTTCAATGGATGTTATTCGATGATATCTGACAAAATTAGATGCAAACTCACTCAAATATATGAGAAATGTTGAAATTCGACTTCACATTAGGAAGATAGACTTTGAAAATTTTCAATTATTACAAAGTGACAGTTGACCTCAATGGGCTTCAATGGATGTTATTCGATGATATCTGACAAAGTTAGATGCAAACTCACTCAAATATATGAGAAATGTTGAAATTCGACTTCACATTAGGAAGATAGACTTTGAAAATTTTCAATTATTACAAAGTGACAGTTGACCTCAATGGGCTTCAAAGGATGTTATTCGATGATATCTGACAAAGTTAGATGCAAACTCACTCAAATATATGAGAAATGTTGAAATTCAACTTCACATTAGGAAGATAGACTTTGAAAATTTTCCATATTTTCAAAGTGACAGTTGACCTCAATGGGCTTCAATGGATGTTATTCGATGATATCTGACAAAATTAGATGCAAACTCACTCAAATATATGAGAAATGTTGAAATTCGACTTCACATTAGGAAGATAGACTTTGAAAATTTTCAATTATTACAAAGTGACAGTTGACCTCAATGGGCTTCAAAGGATGTTATTCGATGATATCTGACAAAGTTAGATGCAAACTCACTCAAATATATGAGAAATGTTGAAATTCGACTTCACATTAGGAAGATAGACTTTGAAAATTTTCAATTATTACAAAGTGACAGTTGACCTCAATGGGCTTCAATCGATGTTATTCGATGATATCTGACAGAGTTAGATGCAAACTCACTCAAATATATGAGAAATGTTGAAATTCGACTTCAAATTAGGAAGATAGACTTTGAAAATTTTCCATATTTTCAAAGTGACAGTTGACCTCAATGGGCTTCAATGGATGTTATTCGATGATATCTGACAAAGTTAGATGCAAACTCACTCAAATATATGAGAAATGTTGAAATTCGACTTCAAATTAGGAAGATAGACTTTGAAAATTTTCCATATTTTCAAAGTGACAGTTGACCACAATGGGCTTCAATGGATGTTATTCGATGATATCTGACAAAGTTAGATGCAAACTCACTCAAATATATGAGAAATGTTGAAATTCGACTTCACATTAGGAAGATAGACTGAAAATTTTCAATTATTACAAAGTGACAGTTGACCTCAATGGGCTTCAATGGATGTTATTCGATGATATCTGACAAAATTAGATGCAAACTCACTCAAATATATGAGAAATGTTGAAATTCGACTTCAAATTAGGAAGATAGACTTTGAAAATTTTCCATATTTTCAAAGTGACAGTTGACCTCAATGGTCTTCAATCGATGTTATTCGATGATATCTGACAAAATTAGATGCAAACTCACTCAAATATATGAGAAATGTTGAAATTCGACTTCAAATTAGGAAGATAGACTTTGAAAATTTTCCATATTTTCAAAGTGACAGTTGACCTCAATGGGCTTCAATGGATGTTATTCGATGATATCTGACAAAGTTAGATGCAAACTCACTCAAATATATGAGAAATGTTGAAATTCGACTTCAAATTAGGAAGATAGACTTTGAAAATTTTCCATATTTTCAAAGTGACAGTTGACCTCAATGGGCTTCAATGGATGTTATTCGATGATATCTGACAAAGTTAGATGCAAACTCACTCAAATATATGAGAAATGTTGAAATTCGACTTCACATTAGGAAGATAGACTTTGAAAATTTTCAATTATTACAAAGTGACAGTTGAACTCAATGGTCTTCAATCGATGTTATTCGATGATATCTGACAGAGTTAGATGCAAACTCACTCAAATATATGAGAAATGTTGAAATTCGACTTCACATTAGGAAGATAGACTTTGAAAATTTTCAATTATTACAAAGTGACAGTTGACCACAATGGTCTTCAATCGATGTTATTCGATGTTATCTGACAAAGTTAGATGCAAACTCACTCAAATATATGAGAAATGTTGAAATTCGACTTCAAATTAGGAAGATAGAGTTTGAAAATTTTCCATATTTTCAAAGTGACAGTTGACCTCAATGGGCTTCAATGGATGTTATTCGATGATATCTGACAAAGTTGGATGCAAACTCACTCAAATATATGAGAAATGTTGAAATTAGACTTCAAATTAGGAAGATAGACTTTGAAAATTTTCCATATTTTCAAAGTGACAGTTGACCTCAATGGGCTTCAATGGATGTTATTCGATGATATCTGACAAAGTTAGATGCAAACTCACTCAAATATATGAGAAATGTTGAAATTCGACTTCAAATTAGGAAGATAGACTTTGAAAATTTTCCATATTTTCAAAGTGACAGTTGACCTCAATGGGCTTCAATGGATGTTATTCGATGATATCTGACAAAGTTAGATGCAAACTCACTCAAATATATGAGAAATGTTGAAATTCGACTTCACATTAGGAAGATAGACTTTGAAAATTTTCAATTATTACAAAGTGACAGTTGACCTCAATGGGCTTCAATGGATGTTATTCGATGATATCTGACAAAGATAGATGCAAACTCACTCAAATATATGAGAAATGTTGAAATTCGACTTCACATTAGGAAGATAGACTGAAAATTTTCAATTATTACAAAGTGACAGTTGACCTCAATGGGCTTCAATGGATGTTATTCGATGATATCTGACAAAATTAGATGCAAACTCACTCAAATATATGAGAAATGTTGAAATTCGACTTCAAATTAGGAAGATAGACTTTGAAAATTTTCCATATTTTCAAAGTGACAGTTGACCTCAATGGTCTTCAATCGATGTTATTCGATGATATCTGACAAAATTAGATGCAAACTCACTCAAATATATGAGAAATGTTGAAATTCGACTTCAAATTAGGAAGATAGACTTTGAAAATTTTCCATATTTTCAAAGTGACAGTTGACCTCAATGGGCTTCAATGGATGTTATTCGATGATATCTGACAAAGTTAGATGCAAACTCACTCAAATATATGAGAAATGTTGAAATTCGACTTCAAATTAGGAAGATAGACTTTGAAAATTTTCCATATTTTCAATGTGACAGTTGACCTCAATGGGCTTCAATGGATGTTATTCGATGATATCTGACAAAGTTAGATGCAAACTCACTCAAATATATGAGAAATGTTGAAATTCGACTTCACATTAGGAAGATAGACTTTGAAAATTTTCAATTATTACAAAGTGACAGTTGAACTCAATGGTCTTCAATCGATGTTATTCGATGATATCTGACAGAGTTAGATGCAAACTCACTCAAATATATGAGAAATGTTGAAATTCGACTTCACATTAGGAAGATAGACTTTGAAAATTTTCAATTATTACAAAGTGACAGTTGACCTCAATGGTCTTCAATCGATGTTATTCGATGATATCTGACAAAGTTAGATGCAAACTCACTCAAATATATGAGAAATGTTGAAATTCGACTTCAAATTAGGAAGATAGACTTTGAAAATTTTCCATATTTTCAAAGTGACAGTTGACCTCAATGGTCTTCAATCGATGTTATTCGATGATATCGGACAAAATTAGATGCAAACTCACTCAAATATATGAGAAATGTTGAAATTCGACTTCAAATTAGGAAGATAGACTGAAAATTTTCCATATTTTCAAAGTGACAGTTGACCTCAATGGGCTTCAATGGATGTTATTCGATGATATCTGACAAAGTTAGATGCAAACTCACTCAAATATATGAGAAATGTTGAAATTCGACTTCAAATTAGGAAGATAGACTTTGAAAATTTTCCATATTTTCAAAGTGACAGTTGACCTCAATGGGCTTCAATGGATGTTATTCGATGATATCTGACAAAGTTAGATGCAAACTCACTCAAATATATGAGAAATGTTGAAATTCGACTTCACATTAGGAAGATAGACTTTGAAAATTTTCAATTATTACAAAGTGACAGTTGAACTCAATGGTCTTCAATCGATGTTATTCGATGATATTTGACAGAGTTAGATGCAAACTCACTCAAATATATGAGAAATGTTGAAATTCGACTTCACATTAGGAAGATAGACTTTGAAAATTTTCAATTATTACAAAGTGACAGTTGACCTCAATGGTCTTCAATCGATGTTATTCGATGATATCTGACAGAGTTAGATGCAAACTCACTCAAATATATGAGAAATGTTGAAATTCGACTTCACATTAGGAAGATAGACTTTGAAAATTTTCAATTATTACAAAGTGACAGTTGACCTCAATGGGCTTCAAAGGATGTTATTCGATGATATCTGACAAAGTTAGATGCAAACTCACTCAAATATATGAGAAATGTTGAAATTCAACTTCACATTAGGAAGATAGACTTTGAAAATTTTCCATATTTTCAAAGTGACAGTTGACCTCAATGGGCTTCAATGGATGTTATTCGATGATATCTGACAAAATTAGATGCAAACTCACTCAAATATATGAGAAATGTTGAAATTCGACTTCACATTAGGAAGATAGACTTTGAAAATTTTCAATTATTACAAAGTGACAGTTGACCTCAATGGGCTTCAAAGGATGTTATTCGATGATATCTGACAAAGTTAGATGCAAACTCACTCAAATATATGAGAAATGTTGAAATTCGACTTCACATTAGGAAGATAGACTTTGAAAATTTTCAATTATTACAAAGTGACAGTTGACCTCAATGGGCTTCAATCGATGTTATTCGATGATATCTGACAGAGTTAGATGCAAACTCACTCAAATATATGAGAAATGTTGAAATTCGACTTCAAATTAGGAAGATAGACTTTGAAAATTTTCCATATTTTCAAAGTGACAGTTGACCTCAATGGGCTTCAATGGATGTTATTCGATGATATCTGACAAAGTTAGATGCGAACTCACTCAAATATATGAGAAATGTTGAAATTCGACTTCAAATTAGGAAGATAGACTTTGAAAATTTTCCATATTTTCAAAGTGACAGTTGACCACAATGGGCTTCAATGGATGTTATTCGATGATATCTGACAAAGTTAGATGCAAACTCACTCAAATATATGAGAAATGTTGAAATTCGACTTCACATTAGGAAGATAGACTTTGAAAATTTTCCATATTTTCAAAGTGACAGTTGACCACAATGGGCTTCAATGGATGTTATTCGATGATATCTGACAAAGTTAGATGCAAACTCACTCAAATATATGAGAAATGTTGAAATTCGACTTCACATTAGGAAGATAGACTGAAAATTTTCAATTATTACAAAGTGACAGTTGACCTCAATGGGCTTCAATGGATGTTATTCGATGATATCTGACAAAATTAGATGCAAACTCACTCAAATATATGAGAAATGTTGAAATTCGACTTCAAATTAGGAAGATAGACTTTGAAAATTTTCCATATTTTCAAAGTGACAGTTGACCTCAATGGTCTTCAATCGATGTTATTCGATGATATCTGACAAAATTAGATGCAAACTCACTCAAATATATGAGAAATGTTGAAATTCGACTTCAAATTAGGAAGATAGACTTTGAAAATTTTCCATATTTTCAAAGTGACAGTTGACCTCAATGGGCTTCAATGGATGTTATTCGATGATATCTGACAAAGTTAGATGCAAACTCACTCAAATATATGAGAAATGTTGAAATTCGACTTCAAATTAGGAAGATAGACTTTGAAAATTTTCCATATTTTCAAAGTGACAGTTGACCTCAATGGGCTTCAATGGATGTTATTCGATGATATCTGACAAAGTTAGATGCAAACTCACTCAAATATATGAGAAATGTTGAAATTCGACTTCACATTAGGAAGATAGACTTTGAAAATTTTCAATTATTACAAAGTGACAGTTGAACTCAATGGTCTTCAATCGATGTTATTCGATGATATCTGACAGAGTTAGATGCAAACTCACTCAAATATATGAGAAATGTTGAAATTCGACTTCACATTAGGAAGATAGACTTTGAAAATTTTCAATTATTACAAAGTGACAGTTGACCACAATGGTCTTCAATCGATGTTATTCGATGTTATCTGACAAAGTTAGATGCAAACTCACTCAAATATATGAGAAATGTTGAAATTCGACTTCAAATTAGGAAGATAGACTTTGAAAATTTTCCATATTTTCAAAGTGACAGTTGACCTCAATGGGCTTCAATGGATGTTATTCGATGATATCTGACAAAGTTAGATGCAAACTCACTCAAATATATGAGAAATGTTGAAATTCGACTTCAAATTAGGAAGATAGACTTTGAAAATTTTCCATATTTTCAAAGTGACAGTTGACCTCAATGGGCTTCAATGGATGTTATTCGATGATATCTGACAAAGTTAGATGCAAACTCACTCAAATATATGAGAAATGTTGAAATTCGACTTCACATTAGGAAGATAGACTTTGAAAATTTTCAATTATTACAAAGTGACAGTTGACCTCAATGGGCTTCAATGGATGTTATTCGATGATATCTGACAAAGATAGATGCAAACTCACTCAAATATATGAGAAATGTTGAAATTCGACTTCACATTAGGAAGATAGACTGAAAATTTTCAATTATTACAAAGTGACAGTTGACCTCAATGGGCTTCAATGGATGTTATTCGATGATATCTGACAAAATTAGATGCAAACTCACTCAAATATATGAGAAATGTTGAAATTCGACTTCAAATTAGGAAGATAGACTTTGAAAATTTTCCATATTTTCAAAGTGACAGTTGACCTCAATGGTCTTCAATCGATGTTATTCGATGATATCTGACAAAATTAGATGCAAACTCACTCAAATATATGAGAAATGTTGAAATTCGACTTCAAATTAGGAAGATAGACTTTGAAAATTTTCCATATTTTCAAAGTGACAGTTGACCTCAATGGGCTTCAATGGATGTTATTCGATGATATCTGACAAAGTTAGATGCAAACTCACTCAAATATATGAGAAATGTTGAAATTCGACTTCAAATTAGGAAGATAGACTTTGAAAATTTTCCATATTTTCAATGTGACAGTTGACCTCAATGGGCTTCAATGGATGTTATTCGATGATATCTGACAAAGTTAGATGCAAACTCACTCAAATATATGAGAAATGTTGAAATTCGACTTCACATTAGGAAGATAGACTTTGAAAATTTTCAATTATTACAAAGTGACAGTTGAACTCAATGGTCTTCAATCGATGTTATTCGATGATATCTGACAGAGTTAGATGCAAACTCACTCAAATATATGAGAAATGTTGAAATTCGACTTCACATTAGGAAGATAGACTTTGAAAATTTTCAATTATTACAAAGTGACAGTTGACCTCAATGGTCTTCAATCGATGTTATTCGATGATATCTGACAAAGTTAGATGCAAACTCACTCAAATATATGAGAAATGTTGAAATTCGACTTCAAATTAGGAAGATAGACTTTGAAAATTTTCCATATTTTCAAAGTGACAGTTGACCTCAATGGTCTTCAATCGATGTTATTCGATGATATCGGACAAAATTAGATGCAAACTCACTCAAATATATGAGAAATGTTGAAATTCGACTTCAAATTAGGAAGATAGACTGAAAATTTTCCATATTTTCAAAGTGACAGTTGACCTCAATGGGCTTCAATGGATGTTATTCGATGATATCTGACAAAGTTAGATGCAAACTCACTCAAATATATGAGAAATGTTGAAATTCGACTTCAAATTAGGAAGATAGACTTTGAAAATTTTCCATATTTTCAAAGTGACAGTTGACCTCAATGGGCTTCAATGGATGTTATTCGATGATATCTGACAAAGTTAGATGCAAACTCACTCAAATATATGAGAAATGTTGAAATTCGACTTCACATTAGGAAGATAGACTTTGAAAATTTTCAATTATTACAAAGTGACAGTTGAACTCAATGGTCTTCAATCGATGTTATTCGATGATATTTGACAGAGTTAGATGCAAACTCACTCAAATATATGAGAAATGTTGAAATTCGACTTCACATTAGGAAGATAGACTTTGAAAATTTTCAATTATTACAAAGTGACAGTTGACCTCAATGGTCTTCAATCGATGTTATTCGATGATATCTGACAGAGTTAGATGCAAACTCACTCAAATATATGAGAAATGTTGAAATTCGACTTCACATTAGGAAGATAGACTTTGAAAATTTTCAATTATTACAAAGTGACAGTTGACCTCAATAGGCTTCAATGGATGTTATTCGATGATATCTGACAAAGTTAGATGCAAACTCACTCAAATATATGAGAAATGTTGAAATTCGACTTCAAATTAGGAAGATAGACTTTGAAAATTTTCAGTTATTACAAAGTGACAGTTGACCTCAATGGTCTTCAATCGATGTTATTCGATGATATCTGACAGAGTTAGATGCAAACTCACTCAAATATATGAGAAATGTTGAAATTCGACTTCAAATTAGGAAGATAGACTTTGAAAATTTTCCATATTTTCAAAGTGACAGTTGACCTCAATGGGCTTCAATGGATGTTATTCGATGATATCTGACAAAATTAGATGCAAACTCACTCAAATATATGAGAAATGTTGAAATTCGACTTCAAATTAGGAAGATAGACTTTGAAAATTTTCCATATTTTCAAAGTGACAGTTGACCTCAATGGTCTTCAATCGATGTTATTCGATGATATCTGACAAAATTAGATGCAAACTCACTCAAATATATGAGAAATGTTGAAATTCGCCTTCAAATTAGGAAGATAGACTTTGAAAATTTTCAATTATTACAAAGTGACAGTTGACCTCAATAGGCTTCAATGGATGTTATTCGATGATATCTGACAAAGTTAGATGCAAACTCACTAAAATATATGAGAAATGTTGAAATTCGACTTCAAATTAGGAAGATAGACTTTGAAAATTTTCAATTATTACAAAGTGACAGTTGACCTCAATGGTCTTCAATCGATGTTATTCGATGATATCTGACAGAGTTAGATGCAAACTCACTCAAATATATGAGAAATGTTGAAATTCGACTTCAAATTAGGAAGATAGACTTTGAAAATTTTCCATATTTTCAAAGTGACAGTTGACCTCAATGGGCTTCAATGGATGTTATTCGATGATATCTGACAAAGTTAGATGCAAACTCACTCAAATATATGAGAAATGTTGAAATTCGACTTCACATTAGGAAGATAGACTTTGAAAATTTTCAATTATTACAAAGTGACAGTTGACCACAATGGTCTTCAATCGATGTTATTCGATGATATCTGACAAAGTTAGATGCAAACTCACTCAAATATATGAGAAATGTTGAAATTCGACTTCAAATTAGGAAGATAGACTTTGAAAATTTTCCATATTTTCAAAGTGACAGTTGACCTCAATGGGCTTCAATGGATGTTATTCGATGATATCTGACAAAGTTAGATGCAAACTCACTCAAATATATGAGAAATGTTGAAATTCGACTTCAAATTAGGAAGATAGACTTTGAAAATTTTCAATTATTACAAAGTGACAGTTGACCTCAATAGGCTTCAATGGATGTTATTCGATGATATCTGACAAAGTTAGATGCAAACTCACTAAAATATATGAGAAATGTTGAAATTCGACTTCAAATTAGGAAGATAGACTTTGAAAATTTTCAATTATTACAAAGTGACAGTTGACCTCAATGGTCTTCAATCGATGTTATTCGATGATATCTGACAGAGTTAGATGCAAACTCACTCAAATATATGAGAAATGTTGAAATTCGACTTCAAATTAGGAAGATAGACTTTGAAAATTTTCCATATTTTCAAACTGACAGTTGACCTCAATGGGCTTCAATGGATGTTATTCGATGATATCTGACAAAGTTAGATGCAAACTCACTCAAATATATGAGAAATGTTGAAATTCGACTTCAAATTAGGAAGATAGACTTTGAAAATTTTCCATATTTTCAAAGTGACAGTTGACATCAATGGGCTTCAATGGATGTTATTCGATGATATCTGACAAAGTTAGATGCAAACTCACTCAAATATATGAGAAATGTTGAAATTCGACTTCACATTAGGAAGATAGACTTTGAAAATTTTCAATTATTACAAAGTGACAGTTGACCTCAATGGGCTTCAATGGATGTTATTCGATGATATCTGACAAAGTTAGATGCAAACTCACTCAAATATATGAGAAATGTTGAAATTCGACTTCACATTAGGAAGATAGACTTTGAAAATTTTCCATATTTTCAAAGTGACAGTTGACCTCAATGGGCTTCAATGGATGTTATTCGATGATATCTGACAAAGTTAGATGCAAACTCACTCAAATATATGAGAAATGTTGAAATTCGACTTCAAATTAGGAAGATAGACTTTGAAAATTTTCCATATTTTCAAAGTGACAGTTGACCTCAATGGGCTTCAATGGATGTTATTCGATGATATCTGACAAAGTTAGATGCAAACTCACTCAAATATATGAGAAATGTTGAAATTCGACTTCACATTAGGAAGATAGACTTTGAAAATTTTCAATTATTACAAAGTGACAGTTGAACTCAATGGTCTTCAATCGATGTTATTCGATGATATCTGACAGAGTTAGATGCAAACTCACTCAAATATATGAGAAATGTTGAAATTCGACTTCACATTAGGAAGATAGACTTTGAAAATTTTCAATTATTACAAAGTGACAGTTGACCTCAATGGTCTTCAATCGATGTTATTCGATGATATCTGACAGAGTTAGATGCAAACTCACTCAAATATATGAGAAATGTTGAAATTCGACTTCACATTAGGAAGATAGACTTTGAAAATTTTCAATTATTACAAAGTGACAGTTGACCTCAATAGGCTTCAATGGATGTTATTCGATGATATCTGACAAAGTTAGATGCAAACTCACTCAAATATATGAGAAATGTTGAAATTCGACTTCAAATTAGGAAGATAGACTTTGAAAATTTTCAGTTATTACAAAGTGACAGTTGACCTCAATGGTCTTCAATCGATGATATCTGACAGAGTTAGATGCAAACTCACTCAAATATATGAGAAATGTTGAAATTCGACTTCAAATTAGGAAGATAGACTTTGAAAATTTTCCATATTTTCAAAGTGACAGTTGACCTCAATGGGCTTCAATGGATGTTATTCGATGATATCTGACAAAATTAGATGCAAACTCACTCAAATATATGAGAAATGTTGAAATTCGACTTCAAATTAGGAAGATAGACTTTGAAAATTTTCCATATTTTCAAAGTGACAGTTGACCTCAATGGTCTTCAATCGATGTTATTCGATGATATCTGACAAAATTAGATGCAAACTCACTCAAATATATGAGAAATGTTGAAATTCGACTTCACATTAGGAAGATAGACTTTGAAAATTTTCAATTATTACAAAGTGACAGTTGACCTCAATGGGCTTCAATGGATGTTATTCGATGATATCTGACAAAGTTAGATGCAAACTCACTCAAATATATGAGAAATGTTGAAATTCGACTTCACATTAGGAAGATAGACTTTGAAAATTTTCCATATTTTCAAAGTGACAGTTGACCTCAATGGGCTTCAATGGATGTTATTCGATGATATCTGACAAAATTAGATGCAAACTCACTCAAATATATGAGAAATGTTGAAATTCGACTTCAAATTAGGAAGATAGACTTTGAAAATTTTCCATATTTTCAAAGTGACAGTTGACCTCAATGGTCTTCAATCGATGTTATTCGATGATATCTGACAAAATTAGATGCAAACTCACTCAAATATATGAGAAATGTTGAAATTCGACTTCAAATTAGGAAGATAGACTTTGAAAATTTTCCATATTTTCAAAGTGACAGTTGACCTCAATGGGCTTCAATGGATGTTATTCGATGATATCTGACAAAATTAGATGCAAACTCACTCAAATATATGAGAAATGTTGAAATTCGACTTCACATTAGGAAGATAGACTTTGAAAATTTTCCATATTTTCAAAGTGACAGTTGACCTCAATGGGCTTCAATGGATGTTATTCGAAGATATCTGACAAAATTAGATGCAAACTCACTCAAATATATGAGAAATGTTGAAATTCGACTTCAAATTAGGAAGATAGACTTTGAAAATTTTCAATTATTACAAAGTGACAGTTGACCTCAATAGGCTTCAATGGATGTTATTCGATGATATCTGACAAAGTTAGATGCAAACTCACTAAAATATATGAGAAATGTTGAAATTCGACTTCAAATTAGGAAGATAGACTTTGAAAATTTTCAATTATTACAAAGTGACAGTTGACCTCAATGGTCTTCAATCGATGTTATTCGATGATATCTGACAGAGTTAGATGCAAACTCACTCAAATATATGAGAAATGTTGAAATTCGACTTCAAATTAGGAAGATAGACTTTGAAAATTTTCCATATTTTCAAAGTGACAGTTGACCTCAATGGGCTTCAATGGATGTTATTCGATGATATCTGACAAAGTTAGATGCAAACTCACTCAAATATATGAGAAATGTTGAAATTCGACTTCACATTAGGAAGATAGACTTTGAAAATTTTCAATTATTACAAAGTGACAGTTGACCACAATGGTCTTCAATCGATGTTATTCGATGATATCTGACAAAGTTAGATGCAAACTCACTCAAATATATGAGAAATGTTGAAATTCGACTTCAAATTAGGAAGATAGACTTTGAAAATTTTCCATATTTTCAAAGTGACAGTTGACCTCAATGGGCTTCAATGGATGTTATTCGATGATATCTGACAAAGTTAGATGCAAACTCACTCAAATATATGAGAAATGTTGAAATTCGACTTCAAATTAGGAAGATAGACTTTGAAAATTTTCAATTATTACAAAGTGACAGTTGACCTCAATAGGCTTCAATGGATGTTATTCGATGATATCTGACAAAGTTAGATGCAAACTCACTAAAATATATGAGAAATGTTGAAATTCGACTTCAAATTAGGAAGATAGACTTTGAAAATTTTCAATTATTACAAAGTGACAGTTGACCTCAATGGTCTTCAATCGATGTTATTCGATGATATCTGACAGAGTTAGATGCAAACTCACTCAAATATATGAGAAATGTTGAAATTCGACTTCAAATTAGGAAGATAGACTTTGAAAATTTTCCATATTTTCAAACTGACAGTTGACCTCAATGGGCTTCAATGGATGTTATTCGATGATATCTGACAAAGTTAGATGCAAACTCACTCAAATATATGAGAAATGTTGAAATTCGACATCAAATTAGGAAGATAGACTTTGAAAATTTTCCATATTTTCAAAGTGACAGTTGACCTCAATGGGCTTCAATGGATGTTATTCGATGATATCTGACAAAGTTAGATGCAAACTCACTCAAATATATGAGAAATGTTGAAATTCGACTTCACATTAGGAAGATAGACTTTGAAAATTTTCAATTATTACAAAGTGACAGTTGACCTCAATGGGCTTCAATGGATGTTATTCGATGATATCTGACAAAGTTAGATGCAAACTCACTCAAATATATGAGAAATGTTGAAATTCGACTTCACATTAGGAAGATAGACTGAAAATTTTCAATTATTACATAGTGACAGTTGACCTCAATGGGCTTCAAAGGATGTTATTCGATGATATCTGACAAAGTTAGATACAAACTCACTCAAATATATGAGAAATGTTGAAATTCGACTTCACATTAGGAAGATAGACTTTGAAAATTTTCCATATTTTCAAAGTGACAGTTGACCTCAATGGGCTTCAATGGATGTTATTCGATGATATCTGACAAAATTAGATGCAAACTCACTCAAATATATGAGAAATGTTGAAATTCGACTTCAAATTAGGAAGATAGACTTTGAAAATTTTCCATATTTTCAAAGTGACAGTTGACCTCAATGGTCTTCAATCGATGTTATTCGATGATATCTGACAAAATTAGATGCAAACTCACTCAAATATATGAGAAATGTTGAAATTCGACTTCAAATTAGGAAGATAGACTTTGAAAATTTTCCATATTTTCAAAGTGACAGTTGACCTCAATGGGCTTCAATGGATGTTATTCGATGATATCTGACAAAATTAGATGCAAACTCACTCAAATATATGAGAAATGTTGAAATTCGACTTCACATTAGGAAGATAGACTTTGAAAATTTTCAATTATTACAAAGTGACAGTTGACCTCAATGGGCTTCAATGGATGTTATTCGATGATATCTGACAAAGTTAGATGCAAACTCACTCAAATATATGAGAAATGTTGAAATTCGACTTCACATTAGGAAGATAGACTTTGAAAATTTTCAATTATTACAAAGTGACCGTTGACCTCAATGGGCTTCAAAGGATGTTATTCGATGATATCTGACAAAGTTAGATGCAAACTCACTCAAATATATGAGAAATGTTGAAATTCAACTTTACATTAGGAAGATAGACTTTGAAAATTTTCCATATTTTCAAAGTGACAGTTGACCTCAATGGTCTTCAATCGATGTTATTCGATGATATCTGACACAATTAGATGCAAACTCACTCAAATATATGAGAAATGTTGAAATTCGACTTCAAATTAGGAAGATAGACTTTGAAAATTTTCCATATTTTCAAAGTGACAGTTGACCTCAATGGGCTTCAATGGATGTTATTCGATGATATCTGACAAAGTTAGATGCAAACTCACTCAAATATATGAGAAATGTTGAAATTCGACTTCACATTAGGAAGATAGACTTTGAAAATTTTCAATTATTACAAAGTGACAGTTGAACTCAATGGTCTTCAATCGATGTTATTCGATGATATCTGAGAGAGTTAGATGCAAACTCACTCAAATATATGAGAAATGTTGAAATTCGACTTCAAATTAGGAAGATAGACTTTGAAAATTTTCCATATTTTCAAAGTGACGTTGACCTCAATGGGCTTCAATGGATGTTAATCGATGATATCTGACAAAGTTAGATGCAAACTCACTCAAATATATGAGAAATGTTGAAATTCGACTTCACATTAGGAAGATAGACTTTGAAAATTTTCAATTATTACAAAGTGACAGTTGAACTCAATGGTCTTCAATCGATGTTATTCGATGATATCTGACAAAGTTAGATGCAAACTCACTCAAATATATGAGAAATGTTGAAATTCGACTTCAAATTAGGAAGATAGACTTTGAAAATTTTCCATATTTTCAAAGTGACAGTTGACCTCAATGGGCTTCAATGGATGTTATTCGATGATATCTGACAAAGTTAGATGCAAACTCACTCAAATATATGAGAAATGTTGAAATTCGACTTCAAATTAGGAAGATAGACTTTGAAAATTTTCAATTATTACAAAGTGACAGTTGACCTCAATAGGCTTCAATGGATGTTATTCGATGATATCTGACAAAGTTAGATGCAAACTCACTAAAATATATGAGAAATGTTGAAATTCGACTTCAAATTAGGAAGATAGACTTTGAAAATTTTCAATTATTACAAAGTGACAGTTGACCTCAATGGTCTTCAATCGATGTTATTCGATGATATCTGACAGAGTTAGATGCAAACTCACTCAAATATATGAGAAATGTTGAAATACAACTTCAAATTAGGAAGATAGACTTTGAAAATTTTCCATATTTTCAAAGTGACAGTTGACCTCAATGGGCTTCAATGGATGTTATTCGATGATATCTGACAAAGTTAGATGCAAACTCACTCAAATATATGAGAAATGTTGAAATTCGACTTCAAATTAGGAAGATAGACTTTGAAAATTTTCCATATTTTCAAAGTGACAGTTGACCTCAATGGGCTTCAATGGATCTTATTCGATGATATCTGACAAAGTTAGATGCAAACTCACTCAAATATATGAGAAATGTTGAAATTCGACTTCACATTAGGAAGATAGACTTTGAAAATTTTCAATTATTACAAAGTGACAGTTGACCTCAATGGGCTTCAATGGATGTTATTCGATGATATCTGACAAAGTTAGATGCAAACTCACTCAAATATATGAGAAATGTTGAAATTCGACTTCACATTAGGAAGATAGACTTTGAAAATTTTCAATTATTACAAAGTGACAGTTGACCTCAATGGGCTTCAAAGGATGTTATTCGATGATATCTGACAAAGTTAGATGCAAACTCACTCAAATATATGAGAAATGTTGAAATTCGACTTCACATTAGGAAGATAGACTTTGAAAATTTTCAATTATTACAAAGTGACAGTTGACCTCAATAGGCTTCAATGGATGTTATTCGATGATATCTGACAAAGTTAGATGCAAACTCACTCAAATATATGAGAAATGTTGAAATTCGACTTCAAATTAGAAAGATAGACTTTGAAAATTTTCAATTATTACAAAGTGACAGTTGACCTCAATGGTCTTCAATCGATGTTATTCGATGATATCTGAGAGAGTTAGATGCAAACTCACTCAAATATATGAGAAATGTTGAAATTCGACTTCAAATTAGGAAGATAGACTTTGAAAATTTTCCATATTTTCAAAGTGACAGTTGACCTCAATGGGCTTCAATGGATGTTATTCGATGATATCTGACAAAGTTAGATGCAAACTCACTCAAATATATGAGAAATGTTGAAATTCGACTTCACATTAGGAAGATAGACTTTGAAAATTTTCAATTATTACAAAGTGACAGTTGAACTCAATGGTCTTCAATCGATGTTATTCGATGATATCTGACATAGTTAGATGCAAACTCACTCAAATATATGAGAAATGTTGAAATTCGACTTCACATTAGGAAGATAGACTTTGAAAATTTTCAATTATTACAAAGTGACAGTTGACCTCAATGGTCTTCAATCGATGTTATTCGATGATATCTGAGAGAGTTAGATGCAAACTCACTCAAATATATGAGAAATGTTGAAATTCGACTTCAAATTAGGAAGATAGACTTTGAAAATTTTCCATATTTTCAAAGTGACAGTTGACCTCAATGGGCTTCAATGGATGTTATTCGATGATATCTGACAAAGTTAGATGCAAACTCACTCAAATATATGAGAAATGTTGAAATTCGACTTCACATTAGGAAGATAGACTTTGAAAATTTTCAATTATTACAAAGTGACAGTTGAACTCAATGGTCTTCAATCGATGTTATTCGATGATATCTGACAGAGTTAGATGCAAACTCACTCAAATATATGAGAAATGTTGAAATTCGACTTCACATTAGGAAGATAGACTTTGAAAATTTTCAATTATTACAAAGTGACAGTTGACCACAATGGTCTTCAATCGATGTTATTCGATGATATCTGACAAAGTTAGATGCAAACTCACTCAAATATATGAGAAATGTTGAAATTCGACTTCAAATTAGGAAGATAGACTTTGAAAATTTTCCATATTTTCAAAGTGACAGTTGACCTCAATGGGCTTCAATGGATGTTATTCGATGATATCTGACAAAGTTAGATGCAAACTCACTCAAATATATGAGAAATGTGGAAATTCGACTTCAAATTAGGAAGATAGACTTTGAAAATTTTCAATTATTACAAAGTGACAGTTGACCTCAATAGGCTTCAATGGATGTTATTCGATGATATCTGACAAAGTTAGATGCAAACTCACTCAAATATATGAGAAATGTTGAAATTCGACTTCAAATTAGGAAGATAGACTTTGAAAATTTGCAATTATTACAAAGTGACAGTTGACCTCAATGGTCTTCAATCGATGTTATTCGATGATATCTGACAGAGTTAGATGCAAACTCACTCAAATATATGAGAAATGTTGAAATTCGACTTCACATTAGGAAGATAGACTTTGAAAATTTTCCATATTTTCAAAGTGACAGTTGACCTCAATGGGCTTCAATGGATGTTATTCGATGATATCTGACAAAATTAGATGCAAACTCACTCAAATATATGAGAAATGTTGAAATTCGACTTCAAATTAGGAAGATAGACTTTGAAAATTTTCCATATTTTCAAAGTGACAGTTGACCTCAATGGTCTTCAATCGATGTTATTCGATGATATCTGACAAAATTAGATGCAAACTCACTCAAATATATGAGAAATGTTGAAATTCGACTTCAAATTAGGAAGATAGACTTTGAAAATTTTCCATATTTTCAAAGTGACAGTTGACCTCAATGGGCTTCAATGGATGTTATTCGATGATATCTGACAAAATTAGATGCAAACTCACTCAAATATATGAGAAATGTTGAAATTCGACTTCACATTAGGAAGATAGACTTTGAAAATTTTCAATTATTACAAAGTGACAGTTGACCTCAATGGGCTTCAATGGATGTTATTCGATGATATCTGACAAAGTTAGATGCAAACTCACTCAAATATATGAGAAATGTTGAAATTCGACTTCACATTAGGAAGATAGACTTTGAAAATTTTCAATTATTACAAAGTGACAGTTGACCTCAATGGGCTTCAAAGGATGTTATTCGATGATATCTGACAAAGTTAGATGCAAACTCACTCAAATATATGAGAAATGTTGAAATTCAACTTCACATTAGGAAGATAGACTTTGAAAATTTTCCATATTTTCAAAGTGACAGTTGACCTCAATGGGCTTCAATGGATGTTATTCGATGATATCTGACAAAATTAGATGCAAACTCACTCAAATATATGAGAAATGTTGAAATTCGACTTCAAATTAGGAAGATAGACTTTGAAAATTTTCCATATTTTCAAAGTGACAGTTGACCTCAATGGTCTTCAATCGATGTTATTCGATGATATCT
Organism: Diorhabda sublineata; assembly: GCF_026230105.1. NCBI lineage: Eukaryota > Metazoa > Arthropoda > Insecta > Coleoptera > Chrysomelidae > Diorhabda > Diorhabda sublineata. The sequence goes on along the minus strand of NW_026614078.1, from coordinate 458,689 downwards.
GACACAATTAGATGCAAACTCACTCAAATATATGAGAAATGTTGAAATTCGACTTCAAATTAGGAAGATAGACTTTGAAAATTTTCCATATTTTCAAAGTGACAGTTGACCTCAATGGGCTTCAATGGATGTTATTCGATGATATCTGAGAGAGTTAGATGCAAACTCACTCAAATATATGAGAAATGTTGAAATTCGACTTCAAATTAGGAAGATAGACTTTGAAAATTTTCAATTATTACAAAGTGACAGTTGAACTCAATGGTCTTCAATCGATGTTATTCGATGATATCTGACAGAGTTAGATGCAAACTCACTCAAATATATGAGAAATGTTGAAATTCGACTTCACATTAGGAAGATAGACTTTGAAAATTTTCAATTATTACAAAGTGACAGTTGACCACAATGGTCTTCAATCGATGTTATTCGATGATATCTGACAAAGTTAGATGCAAACTCACTCAAATATATGAGAAATGTTGAAATTCGACTTCAAATTAGGAAGATAGACTTTGAAAATTTTCCATATTTTCAAAGTGACAGTTGACCTCAATGGGCTTCAATGGATGTTAATCGATGATATCTGACAGAGTTAGATGCAAACTCACTCAAATATATGAGAAATGTTGAAATTCGACTTCACATTAGGAAGATAGACTTTGAAAATTTTCAATTATTACAAAGTGACAGTTGACCACAATGGTCTTCAATCGATGTTATTCGATGATATCTGACAAAGTTAGATGCAAACTCACTCAAATATATGAGAAATGTTGAAATTCGACTTCAAATTAGGAAGATAGACTTTGAAAATTTTCCATATTTTCAAAGTGACAGTTGACCTCAATGGGCTTCAATGGATGTTAATCGATGATATCTGACAAAGTTAGATGCAAACTCACTCAAATATATGAGAAATGTTGAAATTCGACTTCACATTAGGAAGATAGACTTTGAAAATTTTCAATTATTACAAAGTGACAGTTGACCACAATGGTCTTCAATCGATGTTATTCGATGATATCTGACAAAGTTAGATGCAAACTCACTCAAACATATGAGAAATGTTGAAATTCGACTTCAAATTAGGAAGATAGACTTTGAAAATTTTCCATATTTTCAAAGTGACAGTTGACCTCAATGGGCTTCAATGGATGTTATTCGATGATATCTGACAAAGTTAGATGCAAACTCACTCAAATATATGAGAAATGTTGAAATTCGACTTCACATTAGGAAGATAGACTTTGAAAATTTTCAATTATTACAAAGTGACAGTTGACCTCAATGGGCTTCAATGGATGTTATTCGATGATATCTGACAAAGTTAGATGCAAACTCACTCAAATATATGAGAAATGTTGAAATTCGACTTCAAATTAGGAAGATAGACTTTGAAAATTTTCAATTATTACAAAGTGACAGTTGACCTCAATGGTCTTCAATCGATGTTATTCGATGATATCTGAGAGAGTTAGATGCAAACTCACTCAAATATATGAGAAATGTTGAAATTCGACTTCAAATTAGGAAGATAGACTTTGAAAATTTTCCATATTTTCAAAGTGACAGTTGACCTCAATGGGCTTCAATGGATGTTATTCGATGATATCTGACAAAGTTAGATGCAAACTCACTCAAATATATGAGAAATGTTGAAATTCGACTTCAAATTAGGAAGATAGACTTTGAAAATTTTCAATTATTACAAAGTGACAGTTGACCTCAATGGTCTTCAATCGATGTTATTCGATGATATCTGAGGGAGTTAGATGCAAACTCACTCAAATATATGAGAAATGTTGAAATTCGACTTCAAATTAGGAAGATAGACTTTGAAAATTTTCCATATTTTCAAAGTGACAGTTGACCTCAATGGGCTTCAATGGATGTTATTCGATGATATCTGACAAAGTTAGATGCAAACTCACTCAAATATATGAGAAATGTTGAAATTCGACTTCACATTAGGAAGATAGACTTTGAAAATTTTCAATTATTACAAAGTGACAGTTGAACTCAATGGTCTTCAATCGATGTTATTCGATGATATCTGAGAGAGTTAGATGCAAACTCACTCAAATATATGAGAAATGTTGAAATTCGACTTCAAATTAGGAAGATAGACTTTGAAAATTTTCCATATTTTCAAAGTGACAGTTGACCTCAATGGGCTTCAATGGATGTTATTCGATGATATCTGACAAAGTTAGATGCAAACTCACTCAAATATATGAGAAATGTTGAAATTCGACTTCACATTAGGAAGATAGACTTTGAAAATTTTCAATTATTACAAAGTGACAGTTGAACTCAATGGTCTTCAATCGATGTTATTCGATGATATCTGAGAGAGTTAGATGCAAACTCACTCAAATATATGAGAAATGTTGAAATTCGACTTCACATTAGGAAGATAGACTTTGAAAATTTTCAATTATTACAAAGTGACAGTTGAACTCAATGGTCTTCAATCGATGTTATTCGATGATATCTGACAGAGTTAGATGCAAACTCACTCAAATATATGAGAAATGTTGAAATTCGACTTCACATTAGGAAGATAGACTTTGAAAATTTTCAATTATTACAAAGTGACAGTTGACCACAATGGTCTTCAATCGATGTTATTCGATGATATCTGACAAAGTTAGATGCAAACTCACTCAAATATATGAGAAATGTTGAAATTCGACTTCAAATTAGGAAGATAGACTTTGAAAATTTTCAATTATTACAAAGTGACAGTTGACCTCAATAGGCTTCAATGGATGTTATTCGATGATATCTGACAAAGTTAGATGCAAACTCACTAAAATATATGAGAAATGTTGAAATTCGACTTCAAATTAGGAAGATAGACTTTGAAAATTTTCAATTATTACAAAGTGACGGTTGACCTCAATGGTCTTCAATCGATGTTATTCGATGATATCTGACAGAGTTAGATGCAAACTCACTCAAATATATGAGAAATGTTGAAATACAACTTCAAATTAGGAAGATAGACTTTGAAAATTTTCCATATTTTCAAAGTGACAGTTGACCTCAATGGGCTTCAATGGATGTTATTCGATGATATCTGACAAAGTTAGATGCAAACTCACTCAAATATATGAGAAATGTTGAAATTCGACTTCAAATTAGGAAGATAGACTTTGAAAATTTTCCATATTTTCAAAGTGACAGTTGACCTCAATGGGCTTCAATGGATCTTATTCGATGATATCTGACAAAGTTAGATGCAAACTCACTCAAATATATGAGAAATGTTGAAATTCGACTTCACATTAGGAAGATAGACTTTGAAAATTTTCAATTATTACAAAGTGACAGTTGACCTCAATGGGCTTCAATGGATGTTATTCGATGATATCTGACAAAGTTAGATACAAACTCACTCAAATATATGAGAAATGTTGAAATTCGACTTCACATTAGGAAGATAGACTTTGAAAATTTTCAATTATTACAAAGTGACAGTTGACCTCAATAGGCTTCAATGGATGTTATTCGATGATATCTGACAAAGTTAGATGCAAACTCACTCAAATATATGAGAAATGTTGAAATTCGACTTCAAATTAGGAAGATAGACTTTGAAAATTTTCAATTATTACAAAGTGACAGTTGACCTCAATGGTCTTCAATGGATGTTATTCGATGATATCTGACAAAGTTAGATGCAAACTCACTCAATCATATGAGAAATGTTGAAATTCGACTTCACATTAGGAAGATAGACTTTGAAAATTTTCAATTATTACAAAGTGACAGTTGACCTCAATAGGCTTCAATGGATGTTATTCGATGATATCTGACAAAGTTAGATGCAAACTCACTCAAATATATGAGAAATGTTGAAATTCGACTTCAAATTAGAAAGATAGACTTTGAAAATTTTCAATTATTACAAAGTGACAGTTGACCTCAATGGGCTTCAATGGATGTTATTCGATGATATCTGACAAAGTTAGATGCAAACTCACTCAAATATATGAGAAATGTTGAAATTCGACTTCACATTAGGAAGATAGACTTTGAAAATTTTCAATTATTACAAAGTGACAGTTGACCTCAATGGGCTTCAATGGATGTTATTCGATGATATCTGACAAAGTTAGATGCAAACTCACTCAAATATATGAGAAATGTTGAAATTCGACTTCACATTAGGAAGATAGACTTTGAAAATTTTCAATTATTACAAAGTGACAGTTGACCTCAATAGGCTTCAATGGATGTTATTCGATGATATCTGAGAGAGTTAGATGCAAACTCACTCAAATATATGAGAAATGTTGAAATTCGACTTCAAATTAGGAAGATAGACTTTGAAAATTTTCCATATTTTCAAAGTGACAGTTGACCTCAATGGGCTTCAATGGATGTTATTCGATGATATCTGACAAAGTTAGATGCAAACTCACTCAAATATATGAGAAATGTTGAAATTCGACTTCACATTAGGAAGATAGACTTTGAAAATTTTCAATTATTACAAAGTGACAGTTGAACTCAATGGTCTTCAATCGATGTTATTCGATGATATCTGACAGAGTTAGATGCAAACTCACTCAAATATATGAGAAATGTTGAAATTCGACTTCACATTAGGAAGATAGACTTTGAAAATTTTCAATTATTACAAAGTGACAGTTGACCTCAATAGGCTTCAATGGATGTTATTCGATGATATCTGACAAAGTTAGATGCAAACTCACTCAAATATATGAGAAATGTTGAAATTCGACTTCAAATTAGAAAGATAGACTTTGAAAATTTTCAATTATTACAAAGTGACAGTTGACCTCAATGGTCTTCAATCGATGTTATTCGATGATATCTGAGAGAGTTAGATGCAAACTCACTCAAATATATGAGAAATGTTGAAATTCGACTTCAAATTAGGAAGATAGACTTTGAAAATTTTCCATATTTTCAAAGTGACAGTTGACCTCAATGGGCTTCAATGGATGTTATTCGATGATATCTGACAAAGTTAGATGCAAACTCACTCAAATATATGAGAAATGTTGAAATTCGACTTCACATTAGGAAGATAGACTTTGAAAATTTTCAATTATTACAAAGTGACAGTTGAACTCAATGGTCTTCAATCGATGTTATTCGATGATATCTGACATAGTTAGATGCAAACTCACTCAAATATATGAGAAATGTTGAAATTCGACTTCACATTAGGAAGATAGACTTTGAAAATTTTCCATATTTTCAAAGTGACAGTTGACCTCAATGGGCTTCAATGGATGTTATTCGATGATATCTGACAAATTTAGATGCAAACTCACTCAAATATATGAGAAATGTTGAAATTCGACTTCAAATTAGGAAGATAGACTTTGAAAATTTTCAATTATTACAAAGTGACAGTTGAACTCAATGGTCTTCAATCGATGTTATTCGATGATATCTGACAGAGTTAGATGCAAACTCACTCAAATATATGAGAAATGTTGAAATTCGACTTCACATTAGGAAGATAGACTTTGAAAATTTTCAATTATTACAAAGTGACAGTTGACCACAATGGTCTTCAATCGATGTTATTCGATGATATCTGACAAAGTTAGATGCAAACTCACTCAAATATATGAGAAATGTTGAAATTCGACTTCAAATTAGGAAGATAGACTTTGAAAATTTTCCATATTTTCAAAGTGACAGTTGACCTCAATGGGCTTCAATGGATGTTATTCGATGATATCTGACAAAGTTAGATGCAAACTCACTCAAATATATGAGAAATGTTGAAATTCGACTTCAAATTAGGAAGATAGACTTTGAAAATTTTCAATTATTACAAAGTGACAGTTGACCTCAATAGGCTTCAATGGATGTTATTCGATGATATCTGACAAAGTTAGATGCAAACTCACTCAAATATATGAGAAATGTTGAAATTCGACTTCAAATTAGGAAGATAGACTTTGAAAATTTTCAATTATTACAAAGTGACAGTTGACCTCAATGGTCTTCAATCGATGTTATTCGATGATATCTGACAGAGTTAGATGCAAACTCACTCAAATATATGAGAAATGTTGAAATTCGACTTCAAATTAGGAAGATAGACTTTGAAAATTTTCCATATTTTCAAAGTGACAGTTGACCTCAATGGGCTTCAATGGATGTTATTCGATGATATCTGACAAAGTTAGATGCAAACTCACTCAAATATATGAGAAATGTTGAAATTCGACTTCAAATTAGGAAGATAGACTTTGAAAATTTTCCATATTTTCAAAGTGACAGTTGACCTCAATGGGCTTCAATGGATGTTATTCGATGATATCTGACAAAGTTAGATGCAAACTCACTCAAATATATGAGAAATGTTGAAATTCGACTTCACATTAGGAAGATAGACTTTGAAAATTTTCAATTATTACAAAGTGACAGTTGAACTCAATGGTCTTCAATCGATGTTATTCGATGATATCTGAGAGAGTTAGATGCAAACTCACTCAAATATATGAGAAATGTTGAAATTCGACTTCAAATTAGGAAGATAGACTTTGAAAATTTTCCATATTTTCAAAGTGACAGTTGACCTCAATGGGCTTCAATGGATGTTAATCGATGATATCTGACAAAGTTAGATGCAAACTCACTCAAATATATGAGAAATGTTGAAATTCGACTTCACATTAGGAAGATAGACTTTGAAAATTTTCAATTATTACAAAGTGACAGTTGAACTCAATGGTCTTCAATCGATGTTATTCGATGATATCTGACAGAGTTAGATGCAAACTCACTCAAATATATGAGAAATGTTGAAATTCGACTTCACATTAGGAAGATAGACTTTGAAAATTTTCAATTATTACAAAGTGACAGTTGACCACAATGGTCTTCAATCGATGTTATTCGATGATATCTGACAAAGTTAGATGCAAACTCACTCAAATATATGAGAAATGTTGAAATTCGACTTCAAATTAGGAAGATAGACTTTGAAAATTTTCCATATTTTCAAAGTGACAGTTGACCTCAATGGGCTTCAATGGATGTTATTCGATGATATCTGACAAAGTTAGATGCAAACTCACTCAAATATATGAGAAATGTTGAAATTCGACTTCACATTAGGAAGATAGACTTTGAAAATTTTCAATTATTACAAAGTGACAGTTGAACTCAATGGTCTTCAATCGATGTTATTCGATGATATCTGACATAGTTAGATGCAAACTCACTCAAATATATGAGAAATGTTGAAATTCGACTTCACATTAGGAAGATAGACTTTGAAAATTTTCAATTATTACAAAGTGACAGTTGACCTCAATGGTCTTCAATCGATGTTATTCGATGATATCTGAGAGAGTTAGATGCAAACTCACTCAAATATATGAGAAATGTTGAAATTCGACTTCAAATTAGGAAGATAGACTTTGAAAATTTTCCATATTTTCAAAGTGACAGTTGACCTCAATGGGCTTCAATGGATGTTATTCGATGATATCTGACAAAGTTAGATGCAAACTCACTCAAATATATGAGAAATGTTGAAATTCGACTTCACATTAGGAAGATAGACTTTGAAAATTTTCAATTATTACAAAGTGACAGTTAACCACAATGGTCTTCAATCGATGTTATTCGATGATATCTGACAAAGTTAGATGCAAACTCACTCAAATATATGAGAAATGTTGAAATTCGACTTCAAATTAGGAAGATAGACTTTGAAAATTTTCCATATTTTCAAAGTGACAGTTGACCTCAATGGGCTTCAATGGATGTTATTCGATGATATCTGACAAAGTTAGATGCAAACTCACTCAAATATATGAGAAATGTTGAAATTCGACTTCAAATTAGGAAGATAGACTTTGAAAATTTTCAATTATTACAAAGTGACAGTTGACCTCAATAGGCTTCAATGGATGTTATTCGATGATATCTGACAAAGTTAGATGCAAACTCACTCAAATATATGAGAAATGTTGAAATTCGACTTCAAATTAGGAAGATAGACTTTGAAAATTTTCCATATTTTCAAAGTGACAGTTGACCTCAATGGGCTTCAATGGATGTTATTCGATGATATCTGACAAAGTTAGATGCAAACTCACTCAAATATATGAGAAATGTTGAAATTCGACTTCACATTAGGAAGATAGACTTTGAAAATTTTCAATTATTACAAAGTGACAGTTGACCTCAATGGGCTTCAATGGATGTTATTCGATGATATCTGACAAAGTTAGATGCAAACTCACTCAAATATATGAGAAATGTTGAAATTCGACTTCAAATTAGGAAGATAGACTTTGAAAATTTTCCATATTTTCAAAGTGACAGTTGACCTCAATGGGCTTCAATGGATGTTATTCGATGATATCTGACAAAGTTAGATGCAAACTCACTCAAATATATGAGAAATGTTGAAATTCGACTTCAAATTAGGAAGATAGACTTTGAAAATTTTCAATTATTACAAAGTGACAGTTGACCTCAATAGGCTTCAATGGATGTTATTCGATGATATCTGACAAAGTTAGATGCAAACTCACTCAAATATATGAGAAATGTTGAAATTCGACTTCAAATTAGGAAGATAGACTTTGAAAATTTTCAATTATTACAAAGTGACAGTTGACCTCAATGGTCTTCAATCGATGTTATTCGATGATATCTGACAGAGTTAGATGCAAACTCACTCAAATATATGAGAAATGTTGAAATTCGACTTCAAATTAGGAAGATAGACTTTGAAAATTTTCCATATTTTCAAAGTGACAGTTGACCTCAATGGGCTTCAATGGATGTTATTCGATGATATCTGACAAAGTTAGATGCAAACTCACTCAAATATATGAGAAATGTTGAAATTCGACTTCAAATTAGGAAGATAGACTTTGAAAATTTTCCATATTTTCAAAGTGACAGTTGACCTCAATGGGCTTCAATGGATGTTATTCGATGATATCTGACAAAGTTAGATGCAAACTCACTCAAATATATGAGAAATGTTGAAATTCGACTTCACATTAGGAAGATAGACTTTGAAAATTTTCAATTATTACAAAGTGACAGTTGACCTCAATGGGCTTCAATGGATGTTATTCGATGATATCTGACAAAGTTAGATGCAAACTCACTCAAATATATGAGAAATGTTGAAATTCGACTTCACATTAGGAAGATAGACTTTGAAAATTTTCAATTATTACAAAGTGACAGTTGACCTCAATAGGCTTCAATGGATGTTATTCGATGATATCTGACAAAGTTAGATGCAAACTCACTCAAATATATGAGAAATGTTGAAATTCGACTTCAAATTAGGAAGATAGACTTTGAAAATTTTCAATTATTACAAAGTGACAGTTGACCTCAATAGGCTTCAATGGATGTTATTCGATGATATCTGACAAAGTTAGATGCAAACTCACTCAAATATATGAGAAATGTTGAAATTCGACTTCAAATTAGGAAGATAGACTTTGAAAATTTTCAATTATTACAAAGTGACAGTTGACCTCAATGGTCTTCAATCGATGTTATTCGATGATATCTGACAGAGTTAGATGCAAACTCACTCAAATATATGAGAAATGTTGAAATTCGACTTCAAATTAGGAAGATAGACTTTGAAAATTTTCCATATTTTCAAAGTGACAGTTGACCTCAATGGGCTTCAATGGATGTTATTCGATGATATCTGACAAAGTTAGATGCAAACTCACTCAAATATATGAGAAATGTTGAAATTCGACTTCAAATTAGGAAGATAGACTTTGAAAATTTTCCATATTTTCAAAGTGACAGTTGACCTCAATGGGCTTCAATGGATGTTATTCGATGATATCTGACAAAGTTAGATGCAAACTCACTCAAATATATGAGAAATGTTGAAATTCGACTTCACATTAGGAAGATAGACTTTGAAAATTTTCAATTATTACAAAGTGACAGTTGACCTCAATGGGCTTCAATGGATGTTATTCGATGATATCTGACAAAGTTAGATGCAAACTCACTCAAATATATGAGAAATGTTGAAATTCGACTTCACATTAGGAAGATAGACTTTGAAAATTTTCAATTATTACAAAGTGACAGTTGACCTCAATAGGCTTCAATGGATGTTATTCGATGATATCTGACAAAGTTAGATGCAAACTCACTCAAATATATGAGAAATGTTGAAATTCGACTTCAAATTAGGAAGATAGACTTTGAAAATTTTCAATTATTACAAAGTGACAGTTGACCTCAATGGTCTTCAATCGATGTTATTCGATGATATCTGAGAGAGTTAGATGCAAACTCACTCAAATATATGAGAAATGTTGAAATTCGACTTCAAATTAGGAAGATAGACTTTGAAAATTTTCCATATTTTCAAAGTGACAGTTGACCTCAATGGGCTTCAATGGATGTTATTCGATGATATCTGACAAAGTTAGATGCAAACTCACTCAAATATATGAGAAATGTTGAAATTCGACTTCACATTAGGAAGATAGACTTTGAAAATTTTCAATTATTACAAAGTGACAGTTGACCTCAATGGTCTTCAATCGATGTTATTCGATGATATCTGAGAGAGTTAGATGCAAACTCACTCAAATATATGAGAAATGTTGAAATTCGACTTCAAATTAGGAAGATAGACTTTGAAAATTTTCCATATTTTCAAAGTGACAGTTGACCTCAATGGGCTTCAATGGATGTTATTCGATGATATCTGACAAAGTTAGATGCAAACTCACTCAAATATATGAGAAATGTTGAAATTCGACTTCAAATTAGGAAGATAGACTTTGAAAATTTTCCATATTTTCAAAGTGACAGTTGAACTCAATGGTCTTCAATCGATGTTATTCGATGATATCTGACAGAGTTAGATGCAAACTCACTCAAATATATGAGAAATGTTGAAATTCGACTTCACATTAGGAAGATAGACTTTGAAAATTTTCAATTATTACAAAGTGACAGTTGACCACAATGGTCTTCAATCGATGTTATTCGATATCTGACAAAGTTAGATGCAAACTCACTCAAATATATGAGAAATGTTGAAATTCGACTTCAAATTAGGAAGATAGACTTTGAAAATTTTCAATTATTACAAAGTGACAGTTGACCTCAATGGTCTTCAATCGATGTTATTCGATGATATCTGACAGAGTTAGATGCAAACTCACTCAAATATATGAGAAATGTTGAAATTCGACATCAAATTAGGAAGAAAGACTTTGAAAATTTTCCATATTTTCAAAGTGACAGTTGACCTCAATGGGCTTCAATGGATGTTATTCGATGATATCTGACAAAGTTAGATGCAAACTCACTCAAATATATGAGAAATGTTGAAATTCGACTTCAAATTAGGAAGATAGACTTTGAAAATTTTCCATATTTTCAAAGTGACAGTTGACCTCAATGGGCTTCAATGGATGTTATTCGATGATATCTGACAAAGTTAGATGCAAACTCACTCAAATATATGAGAAATGTTGAAATTCGACTTCACATTAGGAAGATAGACTTTGAAAATTTTCAATTATTACAAAGTGACAGTTGACCTCAATGGGCTTCAATGGATGTTATTCGATGATATCTGACAAAGTTAGATGCAAACTCACTCAAATATATGAGAAATGTTGAAATTCGACTTCACATTAGGAAGATAGACTTTGAAAATTTTCAATTATTACAAAGTGACAGTTGACCTCAATACGCTTCAATGGATGTTTTTCGATGATATCTGACAAAGTTAGATGCAAACTCACTCAAATATATGAGAAATGTTGAAATTCGACTTCACATTAGGAAGATAGACTTTGAAAATTTTCAATTATTACAAAGTGACAGTTGAACTCAATGGTCTTCAATCGATGTTATTCGATGATATCTGACATAGTTAGATGCAAACTCACTCAAATATATGAGAAATGTTGAAATTCGACTTCACATTAGGAAGATAGACTTTGAAAATTTTCAATTATTACAAAGTGACAGTTGACCTCAATGGTCTTCAATCGATGTTATTCGATGATATCTGAGAGAGTTAGATGCAAACTCACTCAAATATATGAGAAATGTTGAAATTCGACTTCAAATTAGGAAGATAGACTTTGAAAATTTTCCATATTTTCAAAGTGACAGTTGACCTCAATGGGCTTCAATGGATGTTATTCGATGATATCTGACAAAGTTAGATGCAAACTCACTCAAATATATGAGAAATGTTGAAATTCGACTTCACATTAGGAAGATAGACTTTGAAAATTTTCAATTATTACAAAGTGACAGTTGAACTCAATGGTCTTCAATCGATGTTATTCGATGATATCTGACAGAGTTAGATGCAAACTCACTCAAATATATGAGAAATGTTGAAATTCGACTTCACATTAGGAAGATAGACTTTGAAAATTTTCAATTATTACAAAGTGACAGTTGACCACAATGGTCTTCAATCGATGTTATTCGATGATATCTGACAAAGTTAGATGCAAACTCACTCAAATATATGAGAAATGTTGAAATTCGACTTCACATTAGGAAGATAGACTTTGAAAATTTTCAATTATTACAAAGTGACAGTTGACCTCAATGGGCTTCAATGGATGTTATTCGATGATATCTGACAAAGTTAGATGCAAACTCACTCAAATATATGAGAAATGTTGAAATTCGACTTCACATTAGGAAGATAGAATTTGAAAATTTTCAATTATTACAAAGTGACAGTTGACCTCAATACGCTTCAATGGATGTTTTTCGATGATATCTGACAAAGTTAGATGCAAACTCACTCAAATATATGAGAAATGTTGAAATTCGACTTCAAATTAGGAAGATAGACTTTGAAAATTCTCAATTATTACAAAGTGACAGTTGACCTCAATGGTCTTCAATCGATGTTATTCGATGATATCTGAGAGAGTTAGATGCAAACTCACTCAAATATATGAGAAATGTTGAAATTCGACTTCAAATTAGGAAGATAGACTTTGAAAATTTTCCATATTTTCAAAGTGACAGTTGACCTCAATGGGCTTCAATGGATGTTATTCGATGATATCTGACAAAGTTAGATGCAAACTCACTCAAATATATGAGAAATGTTGAAATTCGACTTCACATTAGGAAGATAGACTTTGAAAATTTTCAATTATTACAAAGTGACAGTTGAACTCAATGGTCTTCAATCGATGTTATTCGATGATATCTGACAGAGTTAGATGCAAACTCACTCAAATATATGAGAAATGTTGAAATTCGACTTCACATTAGGAAGATAGACTTTGAAAATTTTCAATTATTACAAAGTGACAGTTGACCACAATGGTCTTCAATCGATGTTATTCGATGATATCTGACAAAGTTAGATGCAAACTCACTCAAATATATGAGAAATGTTGAAATTCGACTTCAAATTAGGAAGATAGACTTTGAAAATTTTCAATTATTACAAAGTGACAGTTGACCTCAATGGTCTTCAATCGATGTTATTCGATGATATCTGACAGAGTTAGATGCAAACTCACTCAAATATATGAGAAATGTTGAAATTCGACATCAAATTAGGAAGATAGACTTTGAAAATTTTCCATATTTTCAAAGTGACAGTTGACCTCAATGGGCTTCAATGGATGTTATTCGATGATATCTGACAAAGTTAGATGCAAACTCACTCAAATATATGAGAAATGTGGAAATTCGACTTCAAATTAGGAAGATAGACTTTGAAAATTTTCCATATTTTCAAGGTGACAGTTGACCTCAATGGGCTTCAAAGGATGTTATTCGATGATATCTGACAAAGTTAGATGCAAACTCACTCAAATATATGAGAAATGTTGAAATTCGACTTCACATTAGGAAGATAGACTTTGAAAATTTTCAATTATTACAAAGTGACAGTTGACCTCAATAGGCTTCAATGGATGTTATTCGATGATATCTGACAAAGTTAGATGCAAACTCACTCAAATATATGAGAAATGTTGAAATTCGACTTCAAATTAGGAAGATAGACTTTGAAAATTTTCAATTATTACAAAGTGACAGTTGACCTCAATGGTCTTCAATCGATGTTATTCGATGATATCTGAGAGAGTTAGATGCAAACTCACTCAAATATATGAGAAATGTTGAAATTCGACTTCAAATTAGGAAGATAGACTTTGAAAATTTTCCATATTTTCAAAGTGACAGTTGACCTCAATGGGCTGCAATGGATGTTATTCGATGATATCTGACAAAGTTAGATGCAAACTCACTCAAATATATGAGAAATGTTGAAATTCGACTTCAAATTAGGAAGATAGACTTTGAAAATTTTCCATATTTTCAAAGTGACAGTTGACCTCAATGGGCTTCAATGGATGTTATTCGATGATATCTGACAAAGTTAGATGCAAACTCACTCAAATATATGAGAAATGTTGAAATTCGACTTCAAATTAGGAAGATAGACTTTGAAAATTTTCAATTATTACAAAGTGACAGTTGACCTCAATAGGCTTCAATGGATGTTATTCGATGATATCTGACAAAGTTAGATGCAAACTCACTCAAATATATGAGAAATGTTGAAATTCGACTTCAAATTAGGAAGATAGACTTTGAAAATTTTCAATTATTACAAAGTGACAGTTGACCTCAATGGTCTTCAATCGATGTTATTCGATGATATCTGACAGAGTTAGATGCAAACTCACTCAAATATATGAGAAATGTTGAAATTCGACTTCAAATTAGGAAGATAGACTTTGAAAATTTTCCATATTTTCAAAGTGACAGTTGACCTCAATGGGCTTCAATGGATGTTATTCGATGATATCTGACAAAGTTAGATGCAAACTCACTCAAATATATGAGAAATGTTGAAATTCGACTTCAAATTAGGAAGATAGACTTTGAAAATTTTCCATATTTTCAAAGTGACAGTTGACCTCAATGGGCTTCAATGGATGTTATTCGATGATATCTGACAAAGTTAGATGCAAACTCACTCAAATATATGAGAAATGTTGAAATTCGACTTCACATTAGGAAGATAGACTTTGAAAATTTTCAATTATTACAAAGTGACAGTTGACCTCAATGGGCTTCAATGGATGTTATTCGATGATATCTGACAAAGTTAGATGCAAACTCACTCAAATGTATGAGAAATGTTGAAATTCGACTTCACATTAGGAAGATAGACTTTGAAAATTTTCAATTATTACAAAGTGACAGTTGACCTCAATAGGCTTCAATGGATGTTATTCGATGATATCTGACAAAGTTAGATGCAAACTCACTCAAATATATGAAAAATGTTGAAATTCGACTTCAAATTAGGAAGATAGACTTTGAAAATTTTCAATTATTACAAAGTGACAGTTGACCTCAATGGTCTTCAATCGATGTTATTCGATGATATCTGAGAGAGTTAGATGCAAACTCACTCAAATATATGAGAAATGTTGAAATTCGACTTCAAATTAGGAAGATAGACTTTGAAAATTTTCCATATTTTCAAAGTGACAGTTGACCTCAATGGGCTTCAATGGATGTTATTCGATGATATCTGACAAAGTTAGATGCAAACTCACTCAAATATATGAGAAATGTTGAAATTCGACTTCACATTAGGAAGATAGACTTTGAAAATTTTCAATTATTACAAAGTGACAGTTGACCTCAATGGTCTTCAAACGATGTTATTCGATGATATCTGAGAGAGTTAGATGCAAACTCACTCAAATATATGAGAAATGTTGAAATTCGACTTCAAATTAGGAAGATAGACTTTGAAAATTTTCCATATTTTCAAAGTGACAGTTGACCTCAATGGGCTTCAATGGATGTTATTCGATGATATCTGACAAAGTTAGATGCAAACTCACTCAAATATATGAGAAATGTTGAAATTCGACTTCAAATTAGGAAGATAGACTTTGAAAATTTTCCATATTTTCAAAGTGACAGTTGACCTCAATGGTCTTCAATCGATGTTATTCGATGATATCTGAGAGAGTTAGATGCAAACTCACTCAAATATATGAGAAATGTTGAAATTCGACTTTAAATTAGGAAGATAGACTTTGAAAACTTTCCATATTTTCAAAGTGACAGTTGACCTCAATGGGCTTCAATGGATGTTATTCGATGATATCTGACAAAGTTAGATGCAAACTCACTCAAATATATGAGAAATGTTGAAATTCGACTTCACATTAGGAAGATAGACTTTGAAAATTTTCAATTATTACAAAGTGACAGTTGACCTCAATGGTCTTCAATCGATGTTATTCGATGATATCTGAGAGAGTTAGATGCAAACTCACTCAAATATATGAGAAATGTTGAAATTCGACTTCAAATTAGGAAGATAGACTTTGAAAATTTTCCATATTTTCAAAGTGACAGTTGACCTCAATGGGCTTCAATGGATGTTATTCGATGATATCTGACAAAGTTAGATGCAAACTCACTCAAATATATGAGAAATGTTGAAATTCGACTTCACATTAGGAAGATAGACTTTGAAAATTTTCAATTATTACAAAGTGACAGTTGAACTCAATGGTCTTCAATCGATGTTATTCGATGATATCTGACAGAGTTAGATGCAAACTCACTCAAATATATGAGAAATGTTGAAATTCGACTTCAAATTAGGAAGATAGACTTTGAAAATTTTCCATATTTTCAAAGTGACAGTTGACCTCAATGGGCTTCAATGGATGTTATTCGATGATATCTGACAAAGTTAGATGCAAACTCACTCAAATATATGAGAAATGTTGAAATTCGACTTCAAATTAGGAAGATAGACTTTGAAAATTTTCCATATTTTCAAAGTGACAGTTGACCTCAATGGGCTTCAATGGATGTTATTCGATGATATCTGACAAAGTTAGATGCAAACTCACTCAAATATATGAGAAATGTTGAAATTCGACTTCAAATTAGGAAGATAGACTTTGAAAATTTTCCATATTTTCAAAGTGACAGTTGACCTCAATGGGCTTCAATGGATGTTAATCGATGATATCTGACAAAGTTAGATGCAAACTCACTCAAATATATGAGAAATGTTGAAATTCGACTTCACATTAGGAAGATAGACTTTGAAAATTTTCAATTATTACAAAGTGACAGTTGACCTCAATGGGCTTCAAAGGATGTTATTCGATGATATCTGACAAAGTTAGATGCAAACTCACTCAATTATATGAGAAATGTTGAAATTCGACTTCACATTAGGAAGATAGACTTTGAAAATTTTCAATTATTACAAAGTGACAGTTGACCTCAATAGGCTTCAATGGATGTTATTCGATGATATCTGACAAAGTTAGATGCAAACTCACTCAAATATATGAGAAATGTTGAAATTCGACTTCAAATTAGAAAGATAGACTTTGAAAATTTTCAATTATTACAAAGTGACAGTTGACCTCAATAGGCTTCAATGGATGTTATTCGATGATATCTGACAAAGTTAGATGCAAACTCACTCAAATATATGAGAAATGTTGAAATTCGACTTCAAATTAGGAAGATAGACTTTGAAAATTTTCAATTATTACAAAGTGACAGTTGAACTCAATGGTCTTCAATCGATGTTATTCGATGATATCTGACAGAGTTAGATGCAAACTCACTCAAATATATAAGAAATGTTGAAATTCGACTTCAAATTAGGAAGATAGACTTTGAAAATTTTCCATATTTTCAAAGTGACAGTTGACCTCAATGGGCTTCAATGGATGTTATTCGATGATATCTGACAAAGTTAGATGCAAACTCACTCAAATATATGAGAAATGTGGAAATTCGACTTCAAATTAGGAAGATAGACTTTGAAAATTTTCCATATTTTCAAAGTGACAGTTGACCTCAATGGGCTTCAATGGATGTTATTCGATGATATCTGACAAAGTTAGATGCAAACTCACTCAAATATATGAGAAATGTTGAAATTCGACTTCACATTAGGAAGATAGACTTTGAAAATTTTCAATTATTACAAAGTGACAGTTGACCTCAATGGTCTTCAATCGATGTTATTCGATGATATCTGAGAGAGTTAGATGCAAACTCACTCAAATATATGAGAAATGTTGAAATTCGACTTCAAATTAGGAAGATAGACTTTGAAAATTTTCCATATTTTCAAAGTGACAGTTGACCTCAATGGGCTTCAATGGATGTTATTCGATGATATCTGACAAAGTTAGATGCAAACTCACTCAAATATATGAGAAATGTTGAAATTCGACTTCACATTAGGAAGATAGACTTTGAAAATTTTCAATTATTACAAAGTGACAGTTGAACTCAATGGTCTTCAATCGATGTTATTCGATGATATCTGAGAGAGTTAGATGCAAACTCACTCAAATATATGAGAAATGTTGAAATTCGACTTCAAATTAGGAAGATAGACTTTGAAAATTTTCCATATTTTCAAAGTGACAGTTGACCTCAATGGGCTTCAATGGATGTTAATCGATGATATCTGACAAAGTTAGATGCAAACTCACTCAAATATATGAGAAATGTTGAAATTCGACTTCACATTAGGAAGATAGACTTTGAAAATTTTCAATTATTACAAAGTGACAGTTGAACTCAATGGTCTTCAATCGATGTTATTCGATGATATCTGACAGAGTTAGATGCAAACTCACTCAAATATATGAGAAATGTTGAAATTCGACTTCACATTAGGAAGATAGACTTTGAAAATTTTCAATTATTACAAAGTGACAGTTGACCACAATGGTCTTCAATCGATGTTATTCGATGATATCTGACAAAGTTAGATGCAAACTCACTCAAATATATGAGAAATGTTGAAATTCGACTTCAAATTAGGAAGATAGACTTTGAAAATTTTCCATATTTTCAAAGTGACAGTTGACCTCAATGGGCTTCAATGGATGTTATTCGATGATATCTGACAAAGTTAGATGCAAACTCACTCAAATATATGAGAAATGTTGAAATTCGACTTCAAATTAGGAAGATAGACTTTGAAAATTTTCAATTATTACAAAGTGACAGTTGACCTCAATAGGCTTCAATGGATGTTATTCGATGATATCTGACAAAGTTAGATGCAAACTCACTAAAATATATGAGAAATGTTGAAATTCGACTTCAAATTAGGAAGATAGACTTTGAAAATTTTCAATTATTACAAAGTGACAGTTGACCTCAATGGTCTTCAATCGATGTTATTCGATGATATCTGACAGAGTTAGATGCAAACTCACTCAAATATATGAGAAATGTTGAAATACAACTTCAAATTAGGAAGATAGACTTTGAAAATTTTCCATATTTTCAAAGTGACAGTTGACCTCAATGGGCTTCAATGGATGTTATTCGATGATATCTGACAAAGTTAGATGCAAACTCACTCAAATATATGAGAAATGTTGAAATTCGACTTCAAATTAGGAAGATAGACTTTGAAAATTTTCCATATTTTCAAAGTGACAGTTGACCTCAATGGGCTTCAATGGATCTTATTCGATGATATCTGACAAAGTTAGATGCAAACTCACTCAAATATATGAGAAATGTTGAAATTCGACTTCACATTAGGAAGATAGACTTTGAAAATTTTCAATTATTACAAAGTGACAGTTGACCTCAATGGGCTTCAATGGATGTTATTCGATGATATCTGACAAAGTTAGATGCAAACTCACTCAAATATATGAGAAATGTTGAAATTCGACTTCACATTAGGAAGATAGACTTTGAAAATTTTCAATTATTACAAAGTGACAGTTGACCTCAATGGGCTTCAAAGGATGTTATTCGATGATATCTGACAAAGTTAGATGCAAACTCACTCAAATATATGAGAAATGTTGAAATTCGACTTCACATTAGGAAGATAGACTTTGAAAATTTTCAATTATTACAAAGTGACAGTTGACCTCAATAGGCTTCAATGGATGTTATTCGATGATATCTGACAAAGTTAGATGCAAACTCACTCAAATATATGAGAAATGTTGAAATTCGACTTCAAATTAGAAAGATAGACTTTGAAAATTTTCAATTATTACAAAGTGACAGTTGACCTCAATAGGCTTCAATGGATGTTATTCGATGATATCTGACAAAGTTAGATGCAAACTCACTCAAATATATGAGAAATGTTGAAATTCGACTTCAAATTAGGAAGATAAACTTTGAAAATTTTCAATTATTACAAAGTGACAGTTGAACTCAATGGTCTTCAATCGATGTTATTCGATGATATCTGACAGAGTTAGATGCAAACTCACTCAAATATATAAGAAATGTTGAAATTCGACTTCAAATTAGGAAGATAGACTTTGAAAATTTTCCATATTTTCAAAGTGACAGTTGACCTCAATGGGCTTCAATGGATGTTATTCGATGATATCTGACAAAGTTAGATGCAAACTCACTCAAATATATGAGAAATGTGGAAATTCGACTTCAAATTAGGAAGATAGACTTTGAAAATTTTCCATATTTTCAAGGTGACAGTTGACCTCAATGGGCTTCAATGGATGTTATTCGATGATATCTGACAAAGTTAGATGCAAACTCACTCAAATATATGAGAAATGTTGAAATTCGACTTCACATTAGGAAGATAGACTTTGAAAATTTTCAATTATTACAAAGTGACAGTTGACCTCAATGGGCTTCAATGGATGTTATTCGATGATATCTGACAAAGTTAGATGCAAACTCACTCAAATATATGAGAAATGTTGAAATTCGACTTCAAATTAGGAAGATAGACTTTGAAAATTTTCAATTATTACAAAGTGACAGTTGACCTCAATGGTCTTCAATCGATGTTATTCGATGATATCTGAGAGAGTTAGATGCAAACTCACTCAAATATATGAGAAATGTTGAAATTCGACTTCAAATTAGGAAGATAGACTTTGAAAATTTTCCATATTTTCAAAGTGACAGTTGACCTCAATGGGCTTCAATGGATGTTAATCGATGATATCTGACAAAGTTAGATGCAAACTCACTCAAATATATGAGAAATGTTGAAATTCGACTTCACATTAGGAAGATAGACTTTGAAAATTTTCAATTATTACAAAGTGACAGTTGAACTCAATGGTCTTCAATCGATGTTATTCGATGATATCTGACAGAGTTAGATGCAAACTCACTCAAATATATGAGAAATGTTGAAATTCGACTTCACATTAGGAAGATAGACTTTGAAAATTTTCAATTATTACAAAGTGACAGTTGACCTCAATGGTCTTCAATCGATGTTATTCGATGATATCTGACAGAGTTAGATGCAAACTCACTCAAATATATGAGAAATGTTGAAATACAACTTCAAATTAGGAAGATAGACTTTGAAAATTTTCCATATTTTCAAAGTGACAGTTGACCTCAATGGGCTTCAATGGATGTTATTCGATGATATCTGACAAAGTTAGATGCAAACTCACTCAAATATATGAGAAATGTTGAAATTCGACTTAAAATTAGGAAGATAGACTTTGAAAATTTTCCATATTTTCAAAGTGACAGTTGACCTCAATGGGCTTCAATGGATCTTATTCGATGATATCTGACAAAGTTAGATGCAAACTCACTCAAATATATGAGAAATGTTGAAATTCGACTTCACATTAGGAAGATAGACTTTGAAAATTTTCAATTATTACAAAGTGACAGTTGACCTCAATGGGCTTCAATGGATGTTATTCGATGATATCTGACAAAGTTAGATGCAAACTCACTCAAATATATGAGAAATGTTGAAATTCGACTTCACATTAGGAAGATAGACTTTGAAAATTTTCAATTATTACAAAGTGACAGTTGACCTCAATGGGCTTCAAAGGATGTTATTCGATGATATCTGACAAAGTTAGATGCAAACTCACTCAATTATATGAGAAATGTTGAAATTCGACTTCACATTAGGAAGATAGACTTTGAAAATTTTCAATTATTACAAAGTGACAGTTGACCTCAATAGGCTTCAATGGATGTTATTCGATGATATCTGACAAAGTTAGATGCAAACTCACTCAAATATATGAGAAATGTTGAAATTCGACTTCAAATTAGAAAGATAGACTTTGAAAATTTTCAATTATTACAAAGTGACAGTTGACCTCAATGGTCTTCAATCGATGTTATTCGATGATATCTGAGAGAGTTAGATGCAAACTCACTCAAATATATGAGAAATGTTGAAATTCGACTTCAAATTAGGAAGATAGACTTTGAAAATTTTCCATATTTTCAAAGTGACAGTTGACCTCAATGGGCTTCAATGGATGTTATTCGATGATATCTGACAAAGTTAGATGCAAACTCACTCAAATATATGAGAAATGTTGAAATTCGACATCACATTAGGAAGATAGACTTTGAAAATTTTCAATTATTACAAAGTGACAGTTGAACTCAATGGTCTTCAATCGATGTTATTCGATGATATCTGACATAGTTAGATGCAAACTCACTCAAATATATGAGAAATGTTGAAATTCGACTTCACATTAGGAAGATAGACTTTGAAAATTTTCAATTATTACAAAGTGACAGTTGACCTCAATGGTCTTCAATCGATGTTATTCGATGATATCTGAGAGAGTTAGATGCAAACTCACTCAAATATATGAGAAATGTTGAAATTCGACTTCAAATTAGGAAGATAGACTTTGAAAATTTTCCATATTTTCAAAGTGACAGTTGACCTCAATGGGCTTCAATGGATGTTATTCGATGATATCTGACAAAGTTAGATGCAAACTCACTCAAATATATGAGAAATGTTGAAATTCGACTTCACATTAGGAAGATAGACTTTGAAAATTTTCAATTATTACAAAGTGACAGTTGAACTCAATGGTCTTCAATCGATGTTATTCGATGATATCTGACAGAGTTAGATGCAAACTCACTCAAATATATGAGAAATGTTGAAATTCGACTTCACATTAGGAAGATAGACTTTGAAAATTTTCAATTATTACAAAGTGACAGTTGACCACAATGGTCTTCAATCGATGTTATTCGATGATATCTGACAAAGTTAGATGCAAACTCACTCAAATATATGAGAAATGTTGAAATTCGACTTCAAATTAGGAAGATAGACTTTGAAAATTTTCCATATTTTCAAAGTGACAGTTGACCTCAATGGGCTTCAATGGATGTTATTCGATGATATCTGACAAAGTTAGATGCAAACTCACTCAAATATATGAGAAATGTTGAAATTCGACTTCAAATTAGGAAGATAGACTTTGAAAATTTTCAATTATTACAAAGTGACAGTTGACCTCAATGGTCTTCAATCGATGTTATTCGATGATATCTGACAGAGTTAGATGCAAACTCACTCAAATATATGAGAAATGTTGAAATACAACTTCAAATTAGGAAGATAGACTTTGAAAATTTTCCATATTTTCAAAGTGACAGTTGACCTCAATGGGCTTCAATGGATCTTATTCGATGATATCTGACAAAGTTAGATGCAAACTCACTCAAATATATGAGAAATGTTGAAATTCGACTTCACATTAGGAAGATAGACTTTGAAAATTTTCAATTATTACAAAGTGACAGTTGACCTCAATGGTCTTCAATCGATGTTATTCGATGATATCTGAGAGAGTTAGATGCAAACTCACTCAAATATATGAGAAATGTTGAAATTCGACTTCACATTAGGAAGATAGACTTTGAAAATTTTCAATTATTACAAAGTGACAGTTGACCTCAATGGGCTTCAAAGGATGTTATTCGATGATATCTGACAAAGCTAGATGCAAACTCACTCAATTATATGAGAAATGTTGAAATTCGACTTCACATTAGGAAGATAGACTTTGAAAATTTTCAATTATTACAAAGTGACAGTTGACCTCAATAGGCTTCAATGGATGTTATTCGATGATATCTGACAAAGTTAGATGCAAACTCACTCAAATATATGAGAAATGTTGAAATTCGACTTCAAATTAGAAAGATAGACTTTGAAAATTTTCAATTATTACAAAGTGACAGTTGACCTCAATGGTCTTCAATCGATGTTATTCGATGATATCTGACAGAGTTAGATGCAAACTCACTCAAATATATGAGAAATGTTGAAATTCGACTTCAAATTAGGAAGATAGACTTTGAAAATTTTCAATTATTACAAAGTGACAGTTGACCTCAATAGGCTTCAATGGATGTTATTCGATGATATCTGACAAAGTTAGATGCAAACTCACTCAAATATATGAGAAATGTTGAAATTCGACTTCAAATTAGGAAGATAGACTTTGAAAATTTTCCATATTTTCAAAGTGACAGTTGACCTCAATGGGCTTCAATGGATGTTATTCGATGATATCTGACAAAGTTAGATGCAAACTCACTCAAATATATGAGAAATGTTGAAATTCGACTTCACATTAGGAAGATAGACTTTGAAAATTTTCAATTATTACAAAGTGACAGTTGACCTCAATGGGCTTCAATGGATGTTATTCGATGATATCTGACAAAGTTAGATGCAAACTCACTCAAATATATGAGAAATGTTGAAATTCGACTTCACATTAGGAAGATAGACTTTGAAAATTTTCAATTATTACAAAGTGACAGTTGACCTCAATAGGCTTCAATGGATGTTATTCGATGATATCTGACAAAGTTAGATGCAAACTCACTCAAATATATGAGAAATGTTGAAATTCGACTTCAAATTAGGAAGATAGACTTTGAAAATTTTCAATTATTACAAAGTGACAGTTGACCTCAATGGTCTTCAATCGATG
The DNA here is from genome assembly GCF_026230105.1 of Diorhabda sublineata. Lineage (NCBI taxonomy): Eukaryota > Metazoa > Arthropoda > Insecta > Coleoptera > Chrysomelidae > Diorhabda > Diorhabda sublineata. The sequence goes on along the minus strand of NW_026614078.1, from coordinate 433,865 downwards.
TTATTCGATGATATCTGAGAGAGTTAGATGCAAACTCACTCAAATATATGAGAAATGTTGAAATTCGACTTCAAATTAGGAAGATAGACTTTGAAAATTTTCCATATTTTCAAAGTGACAGTTGACCTCAATGGGCTTCAATGGATGTTATTCGATGATATCTGACAAAGTTAGATGCAAACTCACTCAAATATATGAGAAATGTTGAAATTCGACTTCACATTAGGAAGATAGACTTTGAAAATTTTCAATTATTACAAAGTGACAGTTGACCTCAATGGTCTTCAATCGATGTTATTCGATGATATCTGAGAGAGTTAGATGCAAACTCACTCAAATATATGAGAAATGTTGAAATTCGACTCCAAATTAGGAAGATAGACTTTGAAAATTTTCCATATTTTCAAAGTGACAGTTGACCTCAATGGGCTTCAATGGATGTTATTCGATGATATCTGACAAAGTTAGATGCAAACTCACTCAAATATATGAGAAATGTTGAAATTCGACTTCACATTAGGAAGATAGACTTTGAAAATTTTCAATTATTACAAAGTGACAGTTGACCTCAATGGTCTTCAATCGATGTTATTCGATGATATCTGACAGAGTTAGATGCAAACTCACTCAAATATATGAGAAATGTTGAAATTCGACTTCAAATTAGGAAGATAGACTTTGAAAATTTTCCATATTTTCAAAGTGACAGTTGACCTCAATGGGCTTCAATGGATGTTATTCGATGATATCTGACAAAGTTAGATGCAAACTCACTCAAATATATGAGAAATGTTGAAATTCGACTTCAAATTAGGAAGATAGACTTTGAAAATTTTCAATTATTACAAAGTGACAGTTGACCTCAATGGTCTTCAATCGATGTTATTCGATGATATCTGACAGAGTTAGATGCAAACTCACTCAAATATATAAGAAATGTTGAAATTCGACTTCACATTAGGAAGATAGACTTTGAAAATTTTCAATTATTACAAAGTGACAGTTGACCTCAATGGTCTTCAATCGATGTTATTCGATGATATCTGACAGAGTTAGATGCAAACTCACTCAAATATATGAGAAATGTTGAAATTCGACTTCAAATTAGGAAGATAGACTTTGAAAATTTTCCATATTTTCAAAGTGACAGTTGACCTCAATGGTCTTCAATCGATGTTATTCGATGATATCTGAGAGAGTTAGATGCAAACTCACTCAAATATATGAGAAATGTTGAAATTCGACTTCAAATTAGGAAGATAGACTTTGAAAATTTTCAATTATTACAAAGTGACAGTTGACCTCAATGGTCTTCAATCGATGTTATTCGATGATATCTGACAGAGTTAGATGCAAACTCACTCAAATATATAAGAAATGTTGAAATTCGACTTCAAATTAGGAAGATAGACTTTGAAAATTTTCCATATTTTCAAAGTGACAGTTGACCTCAATGGGCTTCAATGGATGTTATTCGATGATATCTGACAAAGTTAGATGCAAACTCACTCAAATATATGAGAAATGTGGAAATTCGACTTCAAATTAGGAAGATAGACTTTGAAAATTTTCCATATTTTCAAGGTGACAGTTGACCTCAATGGGCTTCAATGGATGTTATTCGATGATATCTGACAAAGTTAGATGCAAACTCACTCAAATATATGAGAAATGTTGAAATTCGACTTCACATTAGGAAGATAGACTTTGAAAATTTTCAATTATTACAAAGTGACAGTTGACCTCAATGGGCTTCAAAGGATGTTATTCGATGATATCTGACAAAGTTAGATGCAAACTCACTCAAATATATGAGAAATGTTGAAATTCGACTTCACATTAGGAAGATAGACTTTGAAAATTTTCAATTATTACAAAGTGACAGTTGACCTCAATAGGCTTCAATGGATGTTATTCGATGATATCTGACAAAGTTAGATGCAAACTCACTCAAATATATGAGAAATGTTGAAATTCGACTTCAAATTAGGAAGATAGACTTTGAAAATTTTCAATTATTACAAAGTGACAGTTGACCTCAATGGTCTTCAATCGATGTTATTCGATGATATCTGAGAGAGTTAGATGCAAACTCACTCAAATATATGAGAAATGTTGAAATTCGACTTCAAATTAGGAAGATAGACTTTGAAAATTTTCCATATTTTCAAAGTGACAGTTGACCTCAATGGGCTTCAATGGATGTTATTCGATGATATCTGACAAAGTTAGATGCAAACTCACTCAAATATATGAGAAATGTTGAAATTCGACGTCAAATTAGGAAGATAGACTTTGAAAATTTTCCATATTTTCAAAGTGACAGTTGACCTCAATGGGCTTCAATGGATGTTATTCGATGATATCTGACAAAGTTAGATGCAAACTCACTCAAATATATGAGAAATGTTGAAATTCGACTTCAAATTAGGAAGATAGACTTTGAAAATTTTCAATTATTACAAAGTGACAGTTGACCTCAATAGGCTTCAATGGATGTTATTCGATGATATCTGACAAAGTTAGATGCAAACTCACTCAAATATATGGGAAATGTTGAAATTCGACTTCAAATTAGGAAGATAGACTTTGAAAATTTTCAATTATTACAAAGTGACAGTTGACCTCAATGGTCTTCAATCGATGTTATTCGATGATATCTGACAGAGTTAGATGCAAACTCACTCAAATATATGAGAAATGTTGAAATTCGACTTCAAATTAGGAAGATAGACTTTGAAAATTTTCCATATTTTCAAAGTGACAGTTGACCTCAATGGGCTTCAATGGATGTTATTCGATGATATCTGACAAAGTTAGATGCAAACTCACTCAAATATATGAGAAATGTTGAAATTCGACTTCAAATTAGGAAGATAGACTTTGAAAATTTTCCATATTTTCAAAGTGACAGTTGACCTCAATGGGCTTCAATGGATGTTATTCGATGATATCTGACAAAGTTAGATGCAAACTCACTCAAATATATGAGAAATGTTGAAATTCGACTTCACATTAGGAAGATAGACTTTGAAAATTTTCAATTATTACAAAGTGACAGTTGACCTCAATGGGCTTCAATGGATGTTATTCGATGATATCTGACAAAGTTAGATGCAAACTCACTCAAATATATGAGAAATGTTGAAATTCGACTTCACATTAGGAAGATAGACTTTGAAAATTTTCAATTATTACAAAGTGACAGTTGACCTCAATAGGCTTCAATGGATGTTATTCGATGATATCTGACAAAGTTAGATGCAAACTCACTCAAATATATGAGAAATGTTGAAATTCGACTTCAAATTAGGAAGATAGACTTTGAAAATTTTCAATTATTACAAAGTGACAGTTGACCTCAATGGTCTTCAATCGATGTTATTCGATGATATCTGAGAGAGTTAGATGCAAACTCACTCAAATATATGAGAAATGTTGAAATTCGACTTCAAATTAGGAAGATAGACTTTGAAAATTTTCCATATTTTCAAAGTGACAGTTGACCTCAATGGGCTTCAATGGATGTTATTCGATGATATCTGACAAAGTTAGATGCAAACTCACTCAAATATATGAGAAATGTTGAAATTCGACTTCAAATTAGGAAGATAGACTTTGAAAATTTTCAATTATTACAAAGTGACAGTTGACCTCAATAGGCTTCAATGGATGTTATTCGATGATATCTGACAAAGTTAGATGCAAACTCACTCAAATATATGAGAAATGTTGAAATTCGACTTCAAATTAGGAAGATAGACTTTGAAAATTTTCAATTATTACAAAGTGACAGTTGACCTCAATGGTCTTCAATCGATGTTATTCGATGATATCTGAGAGAGTTAGATGCAAACTCACTCAAATATATGAGAAATGTTGAAATTCGACTTCAAATTAGGAAGATAGACTTTGAAAATTTTCCATATTTTCAAAGTGACAGTTGACCTCAATGGGCTTCAATGGATGTTATTCGATGATATCTGACAAAGTTAGATGCAAACTCACTCAAATATATGAGAAATGTTGAAATTCGACTTCAAATTAGGAAGATAGACTTTGAAAATTTTCAATTATTACAAAGTGACAGTTGACCTCAATGGTCTTCAATCGATGTTATTCGATGATATCTGACAGAGTTAGATGCAAACTCACTCAAATATATAAGAAATGTTGAAATTCGACTTCAAATTAGGAAGATAGACTTTGAAAATTTTCCATATTTTCAAAGTGACAGTTGACCTCAATGGGCTTCAATGGATGTTATTCGATGATATCTGACAAAGTTAGATGCAAACTCACTCAAATATATGAGAAATGTGGAAATTCGACTTCAAATTAGGAAGATAGACTTTGAAAATTTTCCATATTTTCAAGGTGACAGTTGACCTCAATGGGCTTCAATGGATGTTATTCGATGATATCTGACAAAGTTAGATGCAAACTCACTCAAATATATGAGAAATGTTGAAATTCGACTTCACATTAGGAAGATAGACTTTGAAAATTTTCAATTATTACAAAGTGACAGTTGACCTCAATGGGCTTCAAAGGATGTTATTCGATGATATCTGACAAAGTTAGATGCAAACTCACTCAAATATATGAGAAATGTTGAAATTCGACTTCACATTAGGAAGATAGACTTTGAAAATTTTCAATTATTACAAAGTGACAGTTGACCTCAATAGGCTTCAATGGATGTTATTCGATGATATCTGACAAAGTTAGATGCAAACTCACTCAAATATATGAGAAATGTTGAAATTCGACTTCAAATTAGGAAGATAGACTTTGAAAATTTTCAATTATTACAAAGTGACAGTTGACCTCAATGGTCTTCAATCGATGTTATTCGATGATATCTGAGAGAGTTAGATGCAAACTCACTCAAATATATGAGAAATGTTGAAATTCGACTTCAAATTAGGAAGATAGACTTTGAAAATTTTCCATATTTTCCTAGTGACAGTTGACCTCAATGGGCTTCAATGGATGTTATTCGATGATATCTGACAAAGTTAGATGCAAACTCACTCAAATATATGAGAAATGTTGAAATTCGACGTCAAATTAGGAAGATAGACTTTGAAAATTTTCCATATTTTCAAAGTGACAGTTGACCTCAATGGGCTTCAATGGATGTTATTCGATGATATCTGACAAAGTTAGATGCAAACTCACTCAAATATATGAGAAATGTTGAAATTCGACTTCAAATTAGGAAGATAGACTTTGAAAATTTTCAATTATTACAAAGTGACAGTTGACCTCAATAGGCTTCAATGGATGTTATTCGATGATATCTGACAAAGTTAGATGCAAACTCACTCAAATATATGAGAAATGTTGAAATTCGACTTCAAATTAGGAAGATAGACTTTGAAAATTTTCAATTATTACAAAGTGACAGTTGACCTCAATGGTCTTCAATCGATGTTATTCGATGATATCTGACAGAGTTAGATGCAAACTCACTCAAATATATGAGAAATGTTGAAATTCGACTTCAAATTAGGAAGATAGACTTTGAAAATTTTCCATATTTTCAAAGTGACAGTTGACCTCAATGGGCTTCAATGGATGTTATTCGATGATATCTGACAAAGTTAGATGCAAACTCACTCAAATATATGAGAAATGTTGAAATTCGACTTCAAATTAGGAAGATAGACTTTGAAAATTTTACATATTTTCAAAGTGACAGTTGACCTCAATGGGCTTCAATGGATGTTATTCGATGATATCTGACAAAGTTAGATGCAAACTCACTCAAATATATGAGAAATGTTGAAATTCGACTTCACATTAGGAAGATAGACTTTGAAAATTTTCAATTATTACAAAGTGACAGTTGACCTCAATGGGCTTCAGTGGATGTTATTCGATGATATCTGACAAAGTTAGATGCAAACTCACTCAAATATATGAGAAATGTTGAAATTCGACTTCACATTAGGAAGATAGACTTTGAAAATTTTCAATTATTACAAAGTGACAGTTGACCTCAATAGGCTTCAATGGATGTTATTCGATGATATCTGACAAAGTTAGATGCAAACTCACTCAAATATATGAGAAATGTTGAAATTCGACTTCAAATTAGGAAGATAGACTTTGAAAATTTTCAATTATTACAAAGTGACAGTTGACCTCAATGGTCTTCAATCGATGTTATTCGATGATATCTGAGAGAGTTAGATGCAAACTCACTCAAATATATGAGAAATGTTGAAATTCGACTTCAAATTAGGAAGATAGACTTTGAAAATTTTCAATTATTACAAAGTGACAGTTGAACTCAATGGTCTTCAATCGATGTTATTCGATGATATCTGACAGAGTTAGATGCAAACTCACTCAAATATATAAGAAATGTTGAAATTCGACTTCAAATTAGGAAGATAGACTTTGAAAATTTTCCATATTTTCAAAGTGACAGTTGACCTCAATGGGCTTCAATGGATGTTATTCGATGATATCTGACAAAGTTAGATGCAAACTCACTCAAATATATGAGAAATGTGGAAATTCGACTTCAAATTAGGAAGATAGACTTTGAAAATTTTCCATATTTTCAAGGTGACAGTTGACCTCAATGGGCTTCAATGGATGTTATTCGATGATATCTGACAAAGTTAGATGCAAACTCACTCAAATATATGAGAAATGTTGAAATTCGACTTCACATTAGGAAGATAGACTTTGAAAATTTTCAATTATTACAAAGTGACAGTTGACCTCAATGGTCTTCAATCGATGTTATTCGATGATATCTGACAGAGTTAGATGCAAACTCACTCAAATATATGAGAAATGTTGAAATTCGACTTCAAATTAGGAAGATAGACTTTGAAAATTTTCCATATTTTCAAAGTGATAGTTGACCTCAATGGGCTTCAATGGATGTTATTCGATGATATCTGACAAAGTTAGATGCAAACTCACTCAAATATATGAGAAATGTTGAAATTCGACTTCAAATTAGGAAGATAGACTTTGAAAATTTTCCATATTTTCAAAGTGACAGTTGACCTCAATGGGCTTCAATGGATGTTATTCGATGATATCTGACAAAGTTAGATGCAAACTCACTCAAATATATGAGAAATGTTGAAATTCGACTTCACATTAGGAAGATAGACTTTGAAAATTTTCAATTATTACAAAGTGACAGTTGACCTCAATGGGCTTCAATGGATGTTATTCGATGATATCTGACAAAGTTAGATGCAAACTCACTCAAATATATGAGAAATGTTGAAATTCGACTTCACATTAGGAAGATAGACTTTGAAAATTTTCAATTATTACAAAGTGACAGTTGACCTCAATAGGCTTCAATGGATGTTATTCGATGATATCTGACAAAGTTAGATGCAAACTCACTCAAATATATGAGAAATGTTGAAATTCGACTTCAAATTAGGAAGATAGACTTTGAAAATTTTCAATTATTACAAAGTGACAGTTGACCTCAATGGTCTTCAATCGATGTTATTCGATGATATCTGAGGGAGTTAGATGCAAACTCACTCAAATATATGAGAAATGTTGAAATTCGACTTCAAATTAGGAAGATAGACTTTGAAAATTTTCCATATTTTCAAAGTGACAGTTGACCTCAATGGGCTTCAATGGATGTTATTCGATGATATCTGACAAAGTTAGATGCAAACTCACTCAAATATATGAGAAATGTTGAAATTCGACTTCACATTAGGAAGATAGACTTTGAAAATTTTCAATTATTACAAAGTGACAGTTGACCTCAATGGGCTTCAATGGATGTTATTCGATGATATCTGACAAAGTTAGATGCAAACTCACTCAAATATATGAGAAATGTGGAAATTCGACTTCAAATTAGGAAGATAGACTTTGAAAATTTTCCATATTTTCAAGGTGACAGTTGACCTCAATGGGCTTCAATGGATGTTATTCGATGATATCTGACAAAGTTAGATGCAAACTCACTCAAATATATGAGAAATGTTGAAATTCGACTTCACATTAGGAAGATAGACTTTGAAAATTTTCAATTATTACAAAGTGACAGTTGACCTCAATGGTCTTCAATCGATGTTATTCGATGATATCTGACAGAGTTAGATGCAAACTCACTCAAATATATGAGAAATGTTGAAATTCGACTTCAAATTAGGAAGATAGACTTTGAAAATTTTCCATATTTTCAAAGTGATAGTTGACCTCAATGGGCTTCAATGGATGTTATTCGATGATATCTGACAAAGTTAGATGCAAACTCACTCAAATATATGAGAAATGTTGAAATTCGACTTCAAATTAGGAAGATAGACTTTGAAAATTTTCCATATTTTCAAAGTGACAGTTGACCTCAATGGGCTTCAATGGATGTTATTCGATGATATCTGACAAAGTTAGATGCAAACTCACTCAAATATATGAGAAATGTTGAAATTCGACTTCACATTAGGAAGATAGACTTTGAAAATTTTCAATTATTACAAAGTGACAGTTGACCTCAATGGGCTTCAATGGATGTTATTCGATGATATCTGACAAAGTTAGATGCAAACTCACTCAAATATATGAGAAATGTTGAAATTCGACTTCACATTAGGAAGATAGACTTTGAAAATTTTCAATTATTACAAAGTGACAGTTGACCTCAATAGGCTTCAATGGATGTTATTCGATGATATCTGACAAAGTTAGATGCAAACTCACTCAAATATATGAGAAATGTTGAAATTCGACTTCACATTAGGAAGATAGACTTTGAAAATTTTCAATTATTACAAAGTGACAGTTGACCTCAATGGGCTTCAATGGATGTTATTCGATGATATCTGACAAAGTTAGATGCAAACTCACTCAAATATATGAGAAATGTGGAAATTCGACTTCAAATTAGGAAGATAGACTTTGAAAATTTTCCATATTTTCAAGGTGACAGTTGACCTCAATGGGCTTCAATGGATGTTATTCGATGATATCTGACAAAGTTAGATGCAAACTCACTCAAATATATGAGAAATGTTGAAATTCGACTTCACATTAGGAAGATAGACTTTGAAAATTTTCAATTATTACAAAGTGACAGTTGACCTCAATGGTCTTCAATCGATGTTATTCGATGATATCTGACAGAGTTAGATGCAAACTCACTCAAATATATGAGAAATGTTGAAATTCGACTTCAAATTAGGAAGATAGACTTTGAAAATTTTCCATATTTTCAAAGTGATAGTTGACCTCAATGGGCTTCAATGGATGTTATTCGATGATATCTGACAAAGTTAGATGCAAACTCACTCAAATATATGAGAAATGTTGAAATTCGACTTCAAATTAGGAAGATAGACTTTGAAAATTTTCCATATTTTCAAAGTGACAGTTGACCTCAATGGGCTTCAATGGATGTTATTCGATGATATCTGACAAAGTTAGATGCAAACTCACTCAAATATATGAGAAATGTTGAAATTCGACTTCACATTAGGAAGATAGACTTTGAAAATTTTCAATTATTACAAAGTGACAGTTGACCTCAATGGGCTTCAATGGATGTTATTCGATGATATCTGACAAAGTTAGATGCAAACTCACTCAAATATATGAGAAATGTTGAAATTCGACTTCACATTAGGAAGATAGACTTTGAAAATTTTCAATTATTACAAAGTGACAGTTGACCTCAATAGGCTTCAATGGATGTTATTCGATGATATCTGACAAAGTTAGATGCAAACTCACTCAAATATATGAGAAATGTTGAAATTCGACTTCAAATTAGGAAGATAGACTTTGAAAATTTTCAATTATTACAAAGTGACAGTTGACCTCAATGGTCTTCAATCGATGTTATTCGATGATATCTGAGAGAGTTAGATGCAAACTCACTCAAATATATGAGAAATGTTGAAATTCGACTTCAAATTAGGAAGATAGACTTTGAAAATTTTCCATATTTTCAAAGTGACAGTTGACCTCAATGGGCTTCAATGGATGTTATTCGATGATATCTGACAAAGTTAGATGCAAACTCACTCAAATATATGAGAAATGTTGAAATTCGACTTCACATTAGGAAGATAGACTTTGAAAATTTTCAATTATTACAAAGTGACAGTTGACCTCAATGGTCTTCAATCGATGTTATTCGATGATATCTGAGAGAGTTAGATGCAAACTCACTCAAATATATGAGAAATGTTGAAATTCGACTTCAAATTAGGAAGATAGACTTTGAAAATTTTCCATATTTTCAAAGTGACAGTTGACCTCAATGGGCTTCAATGGATGTTATTCGATGATATCTGACAAAGTTAGATGCAAACTCACTCAAATATATGAGAAATGTTGAAATTCGACTTCAAATTAGGAAGATAGACTTTGAAAATTTTCCATATTTTCAAAGTGACAGTTGACCTCAATGGTCTTCAATCGATGTTATTCGATGATATCTGAGAGAGTTAGATGCAAACTCACTCAAATATATGAGAAATGTTGAAATTCGACTTTAAATTAGGAAGATAGACTTTGAAAATTTTCCATATTTTCAAAGTGACAGTTGACCTCAATGGGCTTCAATGGATGTTATTCGATGATATCTGACAAAGTTAGATGCAAACTCACTCAAATATATGAGAAATGTTGAAATTCGACTTCACATTAGGAAGATAGACTTTGAAAATTTTCAATTATTACAAAGTGACAGTTGACCTCAATGGTCTTCAATCGATGTTATTCGATGATATCTGAGAGAGTTAGATGCAAACTCACTCAAATATATGAGAAATGTTGAAATTCGACTTCAAATTAGGAAGATAGACTTTGAAAATTTTCCATATTTTCAAAGTGACAGTTGACCTCAATGGGCTTCAATGGATGTTATTCGATGATATCTGACAAAGTTAGATGCAAACTCACTCAAATATATGAGAAATGTTGAAATTCGACTTCACATTAGGAAGATAGACTTTGAAAATTTTCAATTATTACAAAGTGACAGTTGAACTCAATGGTCTTCAATCGATGTTATTCGATGATATCTGACAGAGTTAGATGCAAACTCACTCAAATATATAAGAAATGTTGAAATTCGACTTCAAATTAGGAAGATAGACTTTGAAAATTTTCCATATTTTCAAAGTGACAGTTGACCTCAATGGGCTTCAATGGATGTTATTCGATGATATCTGACAAAGTTAGATGCAAACTCACTCAAATATATGAGAAATGTGGAAATTCGACTTCAAATTAGGAAGATAGACTTTGAAAATTTTCCATATTTTCAAGGTGACAGTTGACCTCAATGGGCTTCAATGGATGTTATTCGATGATATCTGACAAAGTTAGATGCAAACTCACTCAAATATATGAGAAATGTTGAAATTCGACTTCACATTAGGAAGATAGACTTTGAAAATTTTCAATTATTACAAAGTGACAGTTGACCTCAATGGGCTTCAATGGATGTTATTCGATGATATCTGACAAAGTTAGATGCAAACTCACTCAAATATATGAGAAATGTTGAAATTCGACTTCACATTAGGAAGATAGACTTTGAAAATTTTCAATTATTACAAAGTGACAGTTGACCTCAATAGGCTTCAATGGATGTTATTCGATGATATCTGACAAAGTTAGATGCAAACTCACTCAGATATATGAGAAATGTTGAAATTCGACTTCAAATTAGGAAGATAGACTTTGAAAATTTTCAATTATTACAAAGTGACAGTTGACCTCAATGGTCTTCAATCGATGTTATTCGATGATATCTGAGAGAGTTAGATGCAAACTCACTCAAATATATGAGAAATGTTGAAATTCGACTTCAAATTAGGAAGATAGACTTTGAAAATTTTCCATATTTTCAAAGTGACAGTTGACCTCAATGGGCTTCAATGGATGTTATTCGATGATATCTGACAAAGTTAGATGCAAACTCACTCAAATATATGAGAAATGTTGAAATTCGACTTCACATTAGGAAGATAGACTTTGAAAATTTTCAATTATTACAAAGTGACAGTTGACCTCAATGGTCTTCAATCGATGTTATTCGATGATATCTGAGAGAGTTAGATGCAAATTCACTCAAATATATGAGAAATGTTGAAATTCGACTTCAAATTAGGAAGATAGACTTTGAAAATTTTCCATATTTTCAAAGTGACAGTTGACCTCAATGGGCTTCAATGGATGTTATTCGATGATATCTGACAAAGTTAGATGCAAACTCACTCAAATATATGAGAAATGTTGAAATTCGACTTCACATTAGGAAGATAGACTTTGAAAATTTTCAATTATTACAAAGTGACAGTTGAACTCAATGGTCTTCAATCGATGTTATTCGATGATATCTGACAGAGTTAGATGCAAACTCACTCAAATATATGAGAAATGTTGAAATTCGACTTCACATTAGGAAGATAGACTTTGAAAATTTTCAATTATTACAAAGTGACAGTTGACCACAATGGTCTTCAATCGATGTTATTCGATGATATCTGACAAAGTTAGATGCAAACTCACTCAAATTTATGAGAAATGTTGAAATTCGACTTCAAATTAGGAAGATAGACTTTGAAAATTTTCCATATTTTCAAAGTGACAGTTGACCTCAATGGGCTTCAATGGATGTTATTCGATGATATCTGACAAAGTTAGATGCAAACTCACTAAAATATATGAGAAATGTTGAAATTCGACTTCAAATTAGGAAGATAGACTGAAAATTTTCAATTATTACAAAGTGACAGTTGACCTCAAAGGTCTTCAATCGATGTTATTCGATGAATTCTGACAGAGTTAGATGCAAACTCACTCAAATATATGAGAAATGTTGAAATTCGACTTCAAAGTAGGAAGATAGACTTTGAAAATTTTCCATATTTTCAAAGTGACAGTTGACCTCAATGGGCTTCAATGGATGTTATTCGATGATATCTGACAAAGTTAGATGCAAACTCACTAAAATATATGAGAAATGTTGAAATTCGACTTCAAATTAGGAAGATAGACTTTGAAAATTTTCAATTATTACAAAGTGACAGTTGACCTCAATGGTCTTCAATCGATGTTATTCGATGAATTCTGACAGAGTTAGATGCAAACTCACTCAAATATATGAGAAATGTTGAAATTCGACTTCAAAGTAGGAAGATAGACTTTGAAAATTTTCCATATTTTCAAAGTGACAGTTGACCTCAATGGGCTTCAATGGATGTTATTCGATGATATCTGACAAAGTTAGATGCAAACTCACTCAAATATATGAGAAATGTTGAAATTCGACTTCAAATTAGGAAGATAGACTTTGAAAATTTTCCATATTTTCAAAGTGACAGTTGACCTCAATGGGCTTCAATGGATGTTATTCGATGATATCTGACAAAGTTAGATACAAACTCACTCAAATATATGAGAAATGTTGAAATTCGACTTCACATTAGGAAGATAGACTTTGAAAATTTTCAATTATTACAAAGTGACAGTTGACCTCAATGGGCTTCAAAGGATGTTATTCGATGATATCTGACAAAGTTAGATGCAAACTCACTCAAATATATGAGAAATGTTGAAATTCGACTTCACATTAGGAAGATAGACTTTGAAAATTTTCAATTATTACAAAGTGACAGTTGACCTCAATAGGCTTCAATGGATGTTATTCGATGATATCTGACAAAGTTAGATGCAAACTCACTCAAATATATGAGAAATGTTGAAATTCGACTTCAAATTAGGAAGTAGACTTTGAAAATTTTCAATTATTACAAAGTGACAGTTGACCTCAATGGTCTTCAATCGATATTATTCGATGATATCTGAGAGAGTTAGATGCAAACTCACTCAAATATATGAGAAATGTTGAAATTCGACTTCAAATTAGGAAGATAGACTTTGAAAATTTTCCATATTTTCAAAGTGACAGTTGACCTCAATGGGCTTCAATGGATGTTATTCGATGATATCTGACAAAGTTAGATGCAAACTCACTCAAATATATGAGAAATGTTGAAATTCGACTTCACATTAGGAAGATAGACTTTGAAAATTTTCAATTATTACAAAGTGACAGTTGACCTCAATGGTCTTCAATCGATGTTATTCGATGATATCTGAGAGAGTTAGATGCAAACTCACTCAAATATATGAGAAATGTTGAAATTCGACTTCAAATTAGGAAGATAGACTTTGAAAATTTTCCATATTTTCAAAGTGACAGTTGACCTCAATGGGCTTCAATGGATGTTATTCGATGATATCTGACAAAGTTAGATGCAAACTCACTCAAATATATGAGAAATATTGAAATTCGACTTCACATTAGGAAGATAGACTTTGAAAATTTTCAATTATTACAAAGTGACAGTTGAACTCAATGGTCTTCAATCGATGTTATTCGATGATATCTGACAGAGTTAGATGCAAACTCACTCAAATATATGAGAAATGTTGAAATTCGACTTCACATTAGGAAGATAGACTTTGAAAATTTTCAATTATTACAAAGTGACAGTTGACCACAATGGTCTTCAATCGATGTTATTCGATGATATCTGACAAAGTTAGATGCAAACTCACTCAAATATATGAGAAATGTTGAAATTCGACTTCAAATTAGGAAGATAGACGTTGAAAATTTTCAATTATTACAAAGTGACAGTTGACCTCAATGGGCTTCAATGGATGTTATTCGATGATATCTGACAAAGTTAGATGCAAACTCACTCAAATATATGAGAAATGTTGAAATTCGACTTCAAATTAGGAAGATAGACTTTGAAAATTTTCAATTATTACAAAGTGACAGTTGACCTCAATAGGCTTCAATGGATGTTATTCGATGATATCTGACAAAGTTAGATGCAAACTCACTCAAATATATGAGAAATGTTGAAATTCGACTTCAAATTAGGAAGATAGACTTTGAAAATTTTCAATTATTACAAAGTGACAGTTGACCTCAATGGTCTTCAATCGATGTTATTCGATGATATCTGACAGAGTTAGATGCAAACTCACTCAAATATATGAGAAATGTTGAAATTCGACTTCAAATTAGGAAGATAGACTTTGAAAATTTTCCATATTTTCAAAGTGACAGTTGACCTCAATGGGCTTCAATGGATGTTATTCGATGATATCTGACAAAGTTAGATGCAAACTCACTCAAATATATGAGAAATGTTGAAATTCGACTTCAAATTAGGAAGATAGACTTTGAAAATTTTCAATTATTACAAAGTGACAGTTGAACTCAATGGTCTTCAATCGATGTTATTCGATGATATCTGACATAGTTAGATGCAAACTCACTCAAATATATGAGAAATGTTGAAATTCGACTTCACATTAGGAAGATAGACTTTGAAAATTTTCAATTATTACAAAGTGACAGTTGACCTCAATGGTCTTCAATCGATGTTATTCGATGATATCTGAGAGAGTTAGATGCAAACTCACTCAAATATATGAGAAATGTTGAAATTCGACTTCAAATTAGGAAGATAGACTTTGAAAATTTTCCATATTTTCAAAGTGACAGTTGACCTCAATGGGCTTCAATGGATGTTATTCGATGATATCTGACAAAGTTAGATGCAAACTCACTCAAATATATGAGAAATGTTGAAATTCGACTTCAAATTAGGAAGATAGACTTTGAAAATTTTCAATTATTACAAAGTGACAGTTGACCTCAATGGTCTTCAATCGATGTTATTCGATGATATCTGACAGAGTTAGATGCAAACTCACTCAAATATATGAGAAATGTTGAAATTCGACTTCAAATTAGGAAGATAGACTTTGAAAATTTTCCATATTTTCAAAGTGACAGTTGACCTCAATGGGCTTCAATGGATGTTATTCGATGATATCTGACAAAGTTAGATGCAAACTCACTCAAATATATGAGAAATGTTGAAATTCGACTTCAAATTAGGAAGATAGACTTTGAAAATTTTCAATTATTACAAAGTGACAGTTGAACTCAATGGTCTTCAATCGATGTTATTCGATGATATCTGACATAGTTAGATGCAAACTCACTCAAATATATGAGAAATGTTGAAATTCGACTTCACATTAGGAAGATAGACTTTGAAAATTTTCAATTATTACAAAGTGACAGTTGACCTCAATGGTCTTCAATCGATGTTATTCGATGATATCTGAGAGAGTTAGATGCAAACTCACTCAAATATATGAGAAATGTTGAAATTCGACTTCACATTAGGAAGATAGACTTTGAAAATTTTCAATTATTACAAAGTGACAGTTGAACTCAATGGTCTTCAAAGGATGTTATTCGATGATATCTGACATAGTTAGATGCAAACTCACTCAAATATATGAGAAATGTTGAAATTCGACTTCAAATTAGGAAGATAGACTTTGAAAATTTTCCATATTTTCAAAGTGACAGTTGACCTCAATGGGCTTCAATGGATGTTATTCGATGATATCTGACAAAGTTAGATTCAAACTCACTCAAATATATAAGAAATGTTGAAATTCGACTTCACATTAGGAAGATAGACTTTGAAAATTTTCAATTATTACAAAGTGACAGTTGAACTCAATGGTCTTCAATCGATGTTATTCGATGATATCTGACATAGTTAGATGCAAACTCACTCAAATATATGAGAAATGTTGAAATTCGACTTCACATTAGGAAGATAGACTTTGAAAATTTTCAATTATTACAAAGTGACAGTTGACCTCAATGGTCTTCAATCGATGTTATTCGATGATATCTGAGAGAGTTAGATGCAAACTCACTCAAATATATGAGAAATGTTGAAATTCGACTTCAAATTAGGAAGATAGACTTTGAAAATTTTCCATATTTTCAAAGTGACAGTTGACCTCAATGGGCTTCAATGGATGTTATTCGATGATATCTGACAAAGTTAGATGCAAACTCACTCAAATATATGAGAAATGTTGAAATTCGACTTCACATTAGGAAGATAGACTTTGAAAATTTTCAATTATTACAAAGTGACAGTTGACCTCAATGGTCTTCAATCGATGTTATTCGATGATATCTGAGAGAGTTAGATGCAAACTCACTCAAATATATGAGAAATGTTGAAATTCGACTTCAAATTAGGAAGATAGACTTTGAAAATTTTCCATATTTTCAAAGTGACAGTTGACCTCAATGGGCTTCAATGGATGTTATTCGATGATATCTGACAAAGTTAGATGCAAACTCACTCAAATATATGAGAAATGTTGAAATTAGACTTCACATTAGGAAGATAGACTTTGAAAATTTTCAATTATTACAAAGTGACAGTTGACCTCAATGGTCTTCAATCGATGTTATTCGATGATATCTGACAGAGTTAGATGCAAACTCACTCAAATATATGAGAAATGTTGAAATTCGACTTCACATTAGGAAGATAGACTTTGAAAATTTTCAATTATTACAAAGTGACAGTTGACCTCAATAGGCTTCAATGGATGTTATTCGATGATATCTGACAAAGTTAGATGCAAACTCACTCAAATATATGAGAAATGTTGAAATTCGACTTCAAATTAGGAAGTAGACTTTGAAAATTTTCAATTATTACAAAGTGACAGTTGACCTCAATGGTCTTCAATCGATATTATTCGATGATATCTGAGAGAGTTAGATGCAAACTCACTCAAATATATGAGAAATGTTGAAATTCGACTTCAAATTAGGAAGATAGACTTTGAAAATTTTCCATATTTTCAAAGTGACAGTTGACCTCAATGGGCTTCAATGGATGTTATTCGATGATATCTGACAAAGTTAGATGCAAACTCACTCAAATATATGAGAAATGTTGAAATTCGACTTCACATTAGGAAGATAGACTTTGAAAATTTTCAATTATTACAAAGTGACAGTTGACCTCAATGGTCTTCAATCGATGTTATTCGATGATATCTGAGAGAGTTAGATGCAAACTCACTCAAATATATGAGAAATGTTGAAATTCGACTTCAAATTAGGAAGATAGACTTTGAAAATTTTCCATATTTTCAAAGTGACAGTTGACCTCAATGGGCTTCAATGGATGTTATTCGATGATATCTGACAAAGTTAGATGCAAACTCACTCAAATATATGAGAAATATTGAAATTCGACTTCACATTAGGAAGATAGACTTTGAAAATTTTCAATTATTACAAAGTGACAGTTGAACTCAATGGTCTTCAATCGATGTTATTCGATGATATCTGACAGAGTTAGATGCAAACTCACTCAAATATATGAGAAATGTTGAAATTCGACTTCACATTAGGAAGATAGACTTTGAAAATTTTCAATTATTACAAAGTGACAGTTGACCACAATGGTCTTCAATCGATGTTATTCGATGATATCTGACAAAGTTAGATGCAAACTCACTCAAATATATGAGAAATGTTGAAATTCGACTTCAAATTAGGAAGATAGACTTTGAAAATTTTCCATATTTTCAAAGTGACAGTTGACCTCAATGGGCTTCAATGGATGTTATTCGATGATATCTGACAAAGTTAGATGCAAACTCACTCAAATATATGAGAAATGTTGAAATTCGACTTCAAATTAGGAAGATAGACTTTGAAAATTTTCAATTATTACAAAGTGACAGTTGACCTCAATAGGCTTCAATGGATGTTATTCGATGATATCTGACAAAGTTAGATGCAAACTCACTCAAATATATGAGAAATGTTGAAATTCGACTTCAAATTAGGAAGATAGACTTTGAAAATTTTCAATTATTACAAAGTGACAGTTGACCTCAATGGTCTTCAATCGATGTTATTCGATGATATCTGACAGAGTTAGATGCAAACTCACTCAAATATATGAGAAATGTTGAAATTCGACTTCAAATTAGGAAGATAGACTTTGAAAATTTTCCATATTTTCAAAGTGACAGTTGACCTCAATGGGCTTCAATGGATGTTATTCGATGATATCTGACAAAGTTAGATGCAAACTCACTCAAATATATGAGAAATGTTGAAATTCGACTTCAAATTAGGAAGATAGACTTTGAAAATTTTCAATTATTACAAAGTGACAGTTGAACTCAATGGTCTTCAATCGATGTTATTCGATGATATCTGACATAGTTAGATGCAAACTCACTCAAATATATGAGAAATGTTGAAATTCGACTTCACATTAGGAAGATAGACTTTGAAAATTTTCAATTATTACAAAGTGACAGTTGACCTCAATGGTCTTCAATCGATGTTATTCGATGATATCTGAGAGAGTTAGATGCAAACTCACTCAAATATATGAGAAATGTTGAAATTCGACTTCAAATTAGGAAGATAGACTTTGAAAATTTTCCATATTTTCAAAGTGACAGTTGACCTCAATGGGCTTCAATGGATGTTATTCGATGATATCTGACAAAGTTAGATGCAAACTCACTCAAATATATGAGAAATGTTGAAATTCGACTTCACATTAGGAAGATAGACTTTGAAAATTTTCAATTATTACAAAGTGACAGTTGAACTCAATGGTCTTCAAAGGATGTTATTCGATGATATCTGACATAGTTAGATGCGAACTCACTCAAATATATGAGAAATGTTGAAATTCGACTTCAAATTAGGAAGATAGACTTTGAAAATTTTCCATATTTTCAAAGTGACAGTTGACCTCAATGGGCTTCAATGGATGTTATTCGATGATATCTGACAAAGTTAGATTCAAACTCACTCAAATATATAAGAAATGTTGAAATTCGACTTCACATTAGGAAGATAGACTTTGAAAATTTTCAATTATTACAAAGTGACAGTTGAACTCAATGGTCTTCAATCGATGTTATTCGATGATATCTGACATAGTTAGATGCAAACTCACTCAAATATATGAGAAATGTTGAAATTCGACTTCACATTAGGAAGATAGACTTTGAAAATTTTCAATTATTACAAAGTGACAGTTGACCTCAATGGTCTTCAATCGATGTTATTCGATGATATCTGAGAGAGTTAGATGCAAACTCACTCAAATATATGAGAAATGTTGAAATTCGACTTCAAATTAGGAAGATAGACTTTGAAAATTTTCCATATTTTCAAAGTGACAGTTGACCTCAATGGGCTTCAATGGATGTTATTCGATGATATCTGACAAAGTTAGATGCAAACTCACTCAAATATATGAGAAATGTTGAAATTCGACTTCACATTAGGAAGATAGACTTTGAAAATTTTCAATTATTACAAAGTGACAGTTGACCTCAATGGTCTTCAATCGATGTTATTCGATGATATCTGAGAGAGTTAGATGCAAACTCACTCAAATATATGAGAAATGTTGAAATTCGACTTCACATTAGGAAGATAGACTTTGAAAATTTTCTATTATTACAAAGTGACAGTTGAACTCAATGGTCTTCAAAGGATGTTATTCGATGATATCTGACATAGTTAGATGCAAACTCACTCAAATATATGAGAAATGTTGAAATTCGACTTCAAATTAGGAAGATAGACTTTGAAAATTTTCCATATTTTCAAAGTGACAGTTGACCTCAATGGGCTTCAATGGATGTTATTCGATGATATCTGACAAAGTTAGATGCAAACTCACTCAAATATATGAGAAATGTTGAAATTCGACTTCACATTAGGAAGATAGACTTTGAAAATTTTCAATTATTACAAAGTGACAGTTGACCTCAATGGTCTTCAATCGATGTTATTCGATGATATCTGACAGAGTTAGATGCAAACTCACTCAAATATATGAGAAATGTTGAAATTCGACTTCACATTAGGAAGATAGACTTTGAAAATTTTCAATTATTACAAAGTGACAGTTGACCACAATGGTCTTCAATCGATGTTATTCGATGATATCTGACAAAGTTAGATGCAAACTCACTCAAATATATGAGAAATGTTGAAATTCGACTTCAAATTAGGAAGATAGACTTTGAAAATTTTCCATATTTTCAAAGTGACAGTTGACCTCAATGGGCTTCAATAGATGTTATTCGATGATATCTGACAAAGTTAGATGCAAACTCACTCAAATATATGAGAAATGTTGAAATTCGACTTCAAATTAGGAAGATAGACTTTGAAAATTTTCAATTATTACAAAGTGACAGTTGACCTCAATAGGCTTCAATGGATGTTATTCGATGATATCTGACAAAGTTAGATGCAAACTCACTCAAATATATGAGAAATGTTGAAATTCGACTTCAAATTAGGAAGATAGACTTTGAAAATTTTCCATATTTTCAAAGTGACAGTTGACCTCAATGGTCTTCAATCGATGTTATTCGATGATATCTGAGAGAGTTAGATGCAAACTCACTCAAATATATGAGAAATGTTGAAATTCGACTTCAAATTAGGAAGATAGACTTTGAAAATTTTCCATATTTTCAAAGTGACAGTTGACCTCAATGGGCTTCAATGGATGTTATTCGATGATATCTGACAAAGTTAGATGCAAACTCACTCAAATATATGAGAAATGTTGAAATTCGACTTCACATTAGGAAGATAGACTTTGAAAATTTTCAATTATTACAAAGTGACAGTTGACCTCAATGGTCTTCAATCGATGTTATTCGATGATATCTGAGAGAGTTAGATGCAAACTCACTCAAATATATGAGAAATGTTGAAATTCGACTTCAAATTAGGAAGATAGACTTTGAAAATTTTCAATTATTACAAAGTGACAGTTGACCTCAATGGGCTTCAATGGATGTTATTCGATGATATCTGACAAAGTTAGATGCAAACTCACTCAAATATATGAGAAATGTTGAAATTCGACTTCACATTAGGAAGATAGACTTTGAAAATTTTCAATTATTACAAAGTGACAGTTGACCTCAATGGTCTTCAATCGATGTTATTCGATGATATCTGACAGAGTTAGATGCAAACTCACTCAAATATATGAGAAATGTTGAAATTCGACTTCACATTAGGAAGATAGACTTTGAAAATTTTCAATTATTACAAAGTGACAGTTGACCACAATGGTCTTCAATCGATGTTATTCGATGATATCTGACAAAGTTAGATGCAAACTCACTCAAATATATGAGAAATGTTGAAATTCGACTTCAAATTAGGAAGATAGACTTTGAAAATTTTCCATATTTTCAAAGTGACAGTTGACCTCAATGGGCTTCAATAGATGTTATTCGATGATATCTGACAAAGTTAGATGCAAACTCACTCAAATATATGAGAAATGTTGAAATTCGACTTCAAATTAGGAAGATAGACTTTGAAAATTTTCAATTATTACAAAGTGACAGTTGACCTCAATAGGCTTCAATGGATGTTATTCGATGATATCTGACAAAGTTAGATGCAAACTCACTCAAATATATGAGAAATGTTGAAATTCGACTTCAAATTAGGAAGATAGACTTTGAAAATTTTCAATTATTACAAAGTGACAGTTGACCTCAATGGTCTTCAATCGATGTTATTCGATGATATCTGACAGAGTTAGATGCAAACTCACTCAAATATATGAGAAATGTTGAAATTCGACTTCAAATTAGGAAGATAGACTTTGAAAATTTTCCATATTTTCAAAGTGACAGTTGACCTCAATGGGCTTCAATGGATGTTATTCGATGATATCTGACAAAGTTAGATGCAAACTCACTCAAATATATGAGAAATGTTGAAATTCGACTTCAAATTAGGAAGATAGACTTTGAAAATTTTCAATTATTACAAAGTGACAGTTGAACTCAATGGTCTTCAATCGATGTTATTCGATGATATCTGACATAGTTAGATGCAAACTCACTCAAATATATGAGAAATGTTGAAATTCGACTTCACATTAGGAAGATAGACTTTGAAAATTTTCAATTATTACAAAGTGACAGTTGACCTCAATGGTCTTCAATCGATGTTATTCGATGATATCTGAGAGAGTTAGATGCAAACTCACTCAAATATATGAGAAATGTTGAAATTCGACTTCAAATTAGGAAGATAGACTTTGAAAATTTTCCATATTTTCAAAGTGACAGTTGACCTCAATGGGCTTCAATGGATGTTATTCGATGATATCTGACAAAGTTAGATGCAAACTCACTCAAATATATGAGAAATGTTGAAATTCGACTTCACATTAGGAAGATAGACTTTGAAAATTTTCTATTATTACAAAGTGACAGTTGAACTCAATGGTCTTCAAAGGATGTTATTCGATGATATCTGACATAGTTAGATGCAAACTCACTCAAATATATGAGAAATGTTGAAATTCGACTTCAAATTAGGAAGATAGACTTTGAAAATTTTCCATATTTTCAAAGTGACAGTTGACCTCAATGGGCTTCAATGGATGTTATTCGATGATATCTGACAAAGTTAGATGCAAACTCACTCAAATATATAAGAAATATTGAAATTCGACTTCACATTAGGAAGATAGACTTTGAAAATTTTCAATTATTACAAAGTGACAGTTGAACTCAATGGTCTTCAATCGATGTTATTCGATGATATCTGACATAGTTAGATGCAAACTCACTCAAATATATGAGAAATGTTGAAATTCGACTTCACATTAGGAAGATAGACTTTGAAAATTTTCAATTATTACAAAGTGACAGTTGACCTCAATGGTCTTCAATCGATGTTATTCGATGATATCTGAGAGAGTTAGATGCAAACTCACTCAAATATATGAGAAATGTTGAAATTCGACTTCAAATTAGGAAGATAGACTTTGAAAATTTTCCATATTTTCAAAGTGACAGTTGACCTCAATGGGCTTCAATGGATGTTATTCGATGATATCTGACAAAGTTAGATGCAAACTCACTCAAATATATGAGAAATGTTGAAATTCGACTTCACATTAGGAAGATAGACTTTGAAAATTTTCAATTATTACAAAGTGACAGTTGACCTCAATGGTCTTCAATCGATGTTATTCGATGATATCTGAGAGAGTTAGATGCAAACTCACTCAAATATATGAGAAATGTTGAAATTCGACTTCAAATTAGGAAGATAGACTTTGAAAATTTTCCATATTTTCAAAGTGACAGTTGACCTCAATGGGCTTCAATGGATGTTATTCGATGATATCTGACAAAGTTAGATGCAAACTCACTCAAATATATGAGAAATGTTGAAATTCGACTTCACATTAGGAAGATAGACTTTGAAAATTTTCTATTATTACAAAGTGACAGTTGAACTCAATGGTCTTCAATCGATGTTATTCGATGATATCTGACAGAGTTAGATGCAAACTCACTCAAATATATGAGAAATGTTGAAATTCGACTTCAAATTAGGAAGATAGACTTTGAAAATTTTCCATATTTTCAAAGTGACAGTTGACCTCAATGGGCTTCAATGGATGTTATTCGATGATATCTGACAAAGTTAGATGCAAACTCACTCAAATATATGAGAAATGTTGAAATTCGACTTCACATTAGGAAGATAGACTTTGAAAATTTTCAATTATTACAAAGTGACAGTTGACCACAATGGTCTTCAATCGATGTTATTCGATGATATCTGACAGAGTTAGATGCAAACTCACTCAAATATATGAGAAATGTTGAAATTCGACTTCAAATTAGGAAGATAGACTTTGAAAATTTTCCATATTTTCAAAGTGACAGTTGACCTCAA
Organism: Diorhabda sublineata; assembly: GCF_026230105.1. Classification (NCBI taxonomy): domain Eukaryota; kingdom Metazoa; phylum Arthropoda; class Insecta; order Coleoptera; family Chrysomelidae; genus Diorhabda; species Diorhabda sublineata. The sequence continues at coordinate 409,189 of NW_026614078.1, read as the reverse complement.
TGGGCTTCAATGGATGTTATTCGATGATATCTGACAAAGTTAGATGCAAACTCACTCAAATATATGAGAAATGTTGAAATTCGACTTCAAATTAGGAAGATAGACTTTAAAAATTTTCCATAATTTTAAAAGTGACAGTTGACCTCAATGGGCTTCAATGGATGTTATTCGATGATATCTGACAAAGTTAGATGCAAACTCACTCAAATATATGAGAAATGTTGAAATTCGACTTCACATTAGGAAGATAGACTTTGAAAATTTTCAATTATTACAAAGTGACAGTTGACCTCAATGGGGTTCAAAGGATGTTATTCGATGATATCTGACAAAGTTAGATGCAAACTCACTCAAATATATGAGAAATGTTGAAATTCGACTTCACATTAGGAAGATAGACTTTGAAAATTTTCAATTATTACACAGTGACAGTTGACCTCAATAGGCTTCAATGGATGTTATTCGATGATATCTGACAAAGTTAGATGCAAACTCACTCAAATATATGAGAAATGTTGAAATTCGACTTCAAATTAGGAAGATAGACTTTGAAAATTTTCAATTATTACAAAGTGACAGTTGACCTCAATGGTCTTCAATCGATGTTATTCGATGATATCTGAGAGGGTTAGATGCAAACTCACTCAAATATATGAGAAATGTTGAAATTCGACTTCAAATTAGGAAGATAGACTGAAAATTTTCCATATTTTCAAAGTGACAGTTGACCTCAATGGGCTTCAATGGATGTTATTCGATGATATCTGACAAAGTTAGATGCAAACTCACTCAAATATATGAGAAATGTTGAAATTCGACTTCACATTAGGAAGATAGACTTTGAAAATTTTCAATTATTACAAAGTGACAGTTGAACTCAATGGTCTTCAATCGATGTTATTCGATGATATCTGACATAGTTAGATGCAAACTCACTCAAATATATGAGAAATGTGAAATTCGACTTCACATTAGGATGATAGACTTTGAAAATTTTCAATTATTACAAAGTGACAGTTGACCTCAATGGTCTTCAATCGATGTTATTCGATGATATCTGAGAGAGTTAGATGCAAACTCACTCAAATATATGAGAAATGTTGAAATTCGACTTCACATTAGGAAGATAGACTTTGAAAATTTTCCATATTTTCAAAGTGACAGTTGACCTCAATGGTCTTCAATCGATGTTATTCGATGATATCTGACATAGTTAGATGCAAACTCACTCAAATATATGAGAAATGTGAAATTCGACTTCACATTAGGATGATAGACTTTGAAAATTTTCAATTATTACAAAGTGACAGTTGACCTCAATGGTCTTCAATCGATGTTATTCGATGATATCTGAGAGAGTTAGATGCAAACTCACTCAAATATATGAGAAATGTTGAAATTCGACTTCAAATTAGGAAGATAGACTTTGAAAATTTTCCATATTTTCAAAGTGACAGTTGACCTCAATGGGCTTCAATGGATGTTATTCGATGATATCTGACAAAGTTAGATGCAAACTCACTAAAATATATGAGAAATGTTGAAATTCGACTTCAAATTAGGAAGATAGACTTTGAAAATTTTCAATTATTACAAAGTGACAGTTGACCTCAATGGTCTTCAATCGATGTTATTCGATGATATCTGAGAGAGTTAGATGCAAACTCACTCAAATATATGAGAAATGTTGAAATTCGACTTCAAATTAGGAAGATAGACTTTGAAAATTTTCCATATTTTCAAAGTGACAGTTGACCTCAATGGGCTTCAATGGATGTTATTCGATGATATCTGACAAAGTTAGATGCAAACTCACTCAAATATATGAGAAATGTTGAAATTCGACTTCACATTAGGAAGATAGACTTTGAAAATTTTCAATTATTACAAAGTGACAGTTGAACTCAATGGTCTTCAATCGATGTTATTCGATGATATCTGACATAGTTAGATGCAAACTCACTCAAATATATGAGAAATGTGAAATTCGACTTCACATTAGGAAGATAGACTTTGAAAATTTTCAATTATTACAAAGTGACAGTTGACCTCAATGGTCTTCAATCGATGTTATTCGATAATATCTGAGAGAGTTAGATGCAAACTCACTCAAATATATGAGAAATGTTGAAATTCGACTTCACATTAGGAAGATAGACTTTGAAAATTTTCAATTATTACAAAGTGACAGTTGACCACAATGGTCTTCAATCGATGTTATTCGATGATATCTGACAAAGTTAGATGCAAACTCACTCAAATATATGAGAAATGTTGAAATTCGACTTCAAATTAGGAAGATAGACTTTGAAAATTTTCCATATTTTCAAAGTGACAGTTGACCTCAATGGGCTTCAATGGATGTTATTCGATGATATCTGACAAAGTTAGATGCAAACTCACTAAAATATATGAGAAATGTTGAAATTCGACTTCAAATTAGGAAGATAGACTTTGAAAATTTTCAATTATTACAAAGTGACAGTTGACCTCAATGGTCTTCAATCGATGTTATTCAATGATATCTGAGAGAGTTAGATGCAAACTCACTCAAATATATGAGAAATGTTGAAATTCGACTTCAAATTAGGAAGATAGACTTTGAAAATTTTCCATATTTTCAAAGTGACAGTTGACCTCAATGGGCTTCAATGGATGTTATTCGATGATATCTGACAAAGTTAGATGCAAACTCACTCAAATATATGAGAAATGTTGAAATTCGACTTCAAATTAGGAAGATAGACTTTGAAAATTTTCCATATTTTCAAAGTGACAGTTGACCTCAATGGGCTTCAATGGATGTTATTCGATGATATCTGACAAAGTTAGATGCAAACTCACTAAAATATATGAGAAATGTTGAAATTCGACTTCAAATTAGGAAGATAGACTTTGAAAATTTTCAATTATTACAAAGTGACAGTTGACCTCAATGGTCTTCAATCGATGTTATTCGATGATATCTGAGAGAGTTAGATGCAAACTCACTCAAATATATGAGAAATGTTGAAATTCGACTTCAAATTAGGAAGATAGACTTTGAAAATTTTCCATATTTTCAAAGTGACAGTTGACCTCAATGGGCTTCAATGGATGTTATTCGATGATATCTGACAAAGTTAGATGCAAACTCACTCAAATATATGAGAAATGTTGAAATTCGACTTCAAATTAGGAAGATAGACTTTGAAAATTTTCCATATTTTCAAAGTGACAGTTGACCTCAATGGGCTTCAATGGATGTTATTCGATGATATCTGACAAAGTTAGATGCAAACTCACTCAAATATATGAGAAATGTTGAAATTCGACTTCACATTAGGAAGATAGACTTTGAAAATTTTCAATTATTACAAAGTGACAGTTGAACTCAATGGTCTTCAATCGATGTTATTCGATGATATCTGACATAGTTAGATGCAAACTCACTCAAATATATGAGAAATGTGAAATTCGACTTCACATTAGGAAGATAGACTTTGAAAATTTTCAATTATTACAAAGTGACAGTTGACCTCAATGGTCTTCAATCGATGTTATTCGATGATATCTGAGAGAGTTAGATGCAAACTCACTCAAATATATGAGAAATGTTGAAATTCGACTTCACATTAGGAAGATAGACTTTGAAAATTTTCAATTATTACAAAGTGACAGTTGAACTCAATGGTCTTCAATCGATGTTATTCGATGATATCTGACAGAGTTAGATGCAAACTCACTCAAATATATGAGAAATGTTGAAATTCGACTTCACATTAGGAAGATAGACTTTGAAAATTTTCAATTATTACAAAGTGACAGTTGACCACAATGGTCTTCAATCGATGTTATTCGATGATATCTGACAAAGTTAGATGCAAACTCACTCAAATATATGAGAAATGTTGAAATTCGACTTCAAATTAGGAAGATAGACTTTGAAAATTTTCCATATTTTCAAAGTGACAGTTGACCTCAATGGGCTTCAATGGATGTTATTCGATGATATCTGACAAAGTTAGATGCAAACTCACTAAAATATATGAGAAATGTTGAAATTCGACTTCAAATTAGGAAGATAGACTTTGAAAATTTTCAATTATTACAAAGTGACAGTTGACCTCAATGGTCTTCAATCGATGTTATTCGATGATATCTGAGAGAGTTAGATGCAAACTCACTCAAATATATGAGAAATGTTGAAATTCGACTTCAAATTAGGAAGATAGACTTTGAAAATTTTCCATATTTTCAAAGTGACAGTTGACCTCAATGGGCTTCAATGGATGTTATTCGATGATATCTGACAAAGTTAGATGCAAACTCACTCAAATATATGAGAAATGTTGAAATTCGACTTCAAATTAGGAAGATAGACTTTGAAAATTTTCCATATTTTCAAAGTGACAGTTGACCTCAATGGGCTTCAATGGATGTTATTCGATGATATCTGACAAAGTTAGATGCAAACTCACTCAAATATATGAGAAATGTTGAAATTCGACTTCACATTAGGAAGATAGACTTTGAAAATTTTCAATTATTACAAAGTGACAGTTGAACTCAATGGTCTTCAATCGATGTTATTCGATGATATCTGACATAGTTAGATGCAAACTCACTCAAATATATGAGAAATGTGAAATTCGACTTCACATTAGGAAGATAGACTTTGAAAATTTTCAATTATTACAAAGTGACAGTTGACCTCAATGGGCTTCAATGGATGTTATTCGATGATATCTGACAAAGTTAGATGCAAACTCACTCAAATATATGAGAAATGTTGAAATTCGACTTCACATTAGGAAGATAGACTTTGAAAATTTTCAATTATTACAAAGTGACAGTTGAACTCAATGGTCTTCAATCGATGTTATTCGATGATATCTGACAGAGTTAGATGCAAACTCACTCAAATATATGAGAAATGTTGAAATTCGACTTCAAATTAGGAAGATAGACTTTGAAAATTTTCCATATTTTCAAAGTGACAGTTGACCTCAATGGGCTTCAATGGATGTTATTCGATGATATCTGACATAGTTAGATGCAAACTCACTAAAATATATGAGAAATGTTGAAATTCGACTTCAAATTAGGAAGATAGACTTTGAAAATTTTCAATTATTACAAAGTGACAGTTGACCTCAATGGTCTTCAATCGATGTTATTCGATGATATCTGAGAGAGTTAGATGCAAACTCACTCAAATATATGAGAAATGTTGAAATTCGACTTCAAATTTGGAAGATAGACTTTGAAAATTTTCCATATTTTCAAAGTGACAGTTGACCTCAATGGGCTTCAATGGATGTTATTCGATGATATCTGACAAAGTTAGATGCAAACTCACTCAAATATATGAGAAATGTTGAAATTCGACTTCAAATTAGGAAGATAGACTTTGAAAATTTTCCATATTTTCAAAGTGACAGTTGACCTCAATGGGCTTCAATGGATGTTATTCGATGATATCTGACAAAGTTAGATGCAAACTCACTCAAATATATGAGAAATGTTGAAATTCGACTTCACATTAGGAAGATAGACTTTGAAAATTTTCAATTATTACAAAGTGACAGTTGACCTCAATAGGCTTCAATGGATGTTATTCGATGATATCTGACAAAGTTAGATGCAAACTCACTCAAATATATGAGAAATGTTGAAATTTGACTTCAAATTAGGAAGATAGACTTTGAAAATTTTCAATTATTACAAAGTGACAGTTGACCTCAATGGTCTTCAATCGATGTTATTCGAAGATATCTGAGAGAGTTAGATGCAAACTCACTCAAATATATGAGAAATGTTGAAATTCGACTTCAAATTAGGAAGATAGACTATGAAAATTTTCCATATTTTCAAAGTGACAGTTGACCTCAATGGGCTTCAATGGATGTTATTCGATGATATCTGACAAAGTTAGATGCAAACTCACTCAAATATATGAGAAATGTTGAAATTCGACTCCACATTAGGAAGATAGACTTTGAAAATTTTCAATTATTACAAAGTGACAGTTGAACTCAATGGTCTTCAATCGATGTTATTCGATGATATCTGACATAGTTAGATGCAAACTCACTCAAATATATGAGAAATGTGAAATTCGACTTCACATTAGGAAGATAGACTTTGAAAATTTTCAATTATTACAAAGTGACAGTTGACCTCAATGGTCTTCAATCGATGTTATTCGATGATATCTGAGAGAGTTAGATGCAAACTCACTCAAATATATGAGAAATGTTGAAATTCGACTTCAAATTAGGAAGATAGACTTTGAAAATTTTCCATATTTTCAAAGTGACAGTTGACCTCAATGGGCTTCAATGGATGTTATTCGATGATATCTGACAAAGTTAGATGCAAACTCACTCAAATATATGAGAAATGTTGAAATTCGACTTCACATTAGGAAGATAGACTTTGAAAATTTTCAATTATTACAAAGTGACAGTTGAACTCAATGGTCTTCAATCGATGTTATTCGATGATATCTGACAGAGTTAGATGCAAACTCACTCAAATATATGAGAAATGTTGAAATTCGACTTCACATTAGGAAGATAGACTTTGAAAATTTTCAATTATTACAAAGTGACAGTTGACCACAATGGTCTTCAATCGATGTTATTCGATGATATCTGAGAGAGTTAGATGCAAACTCACTCAAATATATGAGAAATGTTGAAATTCGACTTCAAATTAGGAAGATAGACTTTGAAAATTTTCCATATTTTCAAAGTGACAGTTGACCTCAATGGGCTTCAATGGATGTTATTCGATGATATCTGACAAAGTTAGATGCAAACTCACTCAAATATATGAGAAATGTTGAAATTCGACTTCAAATAAGGAAGATAGACTTTGAAAATTTTCAATTATTACAAAGTGACAGTTGACCTCAATAGGCTTCAATGGATGTTATTCGATGATATCTGACAAAGTTAGATGCAAACTCACTCAAATATATGAGAAATGTTGAAATTCGACTTCAAATTAGGAAGATAGACTTTGAAAATTTTCAATTATTACAAAGTGACAGTTGACCTCAATGGTCTTCAATCGATGTTATTCGATGATATCTGACAGAGTTAGATGCAAACTCACTCAAATATATGAGAAATGTTGAAATTCGACTTCAAATTAGGAAGATAGACTTTGAAAATTTTCCATATTTTCAAAGTGACAGTTGACCTCAATGGGCTTCAATGGATGTTATTCGATGATATCTGACAAAGTTAGATGCAAACTCACTCAAATATATGAGAAATGTTGAAATTCGACTTCAAATTAGGAAGATAGACTTTGAAAATTTTCCATATTTTCAAAGTGACAGTTGACCTCAATGGGCTTCAATGGATGTTATTCGATGATATCTGACAAAGTTAGATGCAAACTCACTCAAATATATGAGAAATGTTGAAATTCGACTTCAAATTAGGAAGATAGACTTTGAAAATTTTCCATATTTTCAAAGTGACAGTTGACCTCAATGGGCTTCAATGGATGTTATTCGATGATATCTGACAAAGTTAGATGCAAACTCACTCAAATATATGAGAAATGTTGAAATTCGACTTCACATTAGGAAGATAGACTTTGAAAATTTTCAATTATTACAAAGTGACAGTTGAACTCAATGGTCTTCAATCGATGTTATTCGATGATATCTGACATAGTTAGATGCAAACTCACTCAAATATATGAGAAATGTGAAATTCGACTTCACATTAGGAAGATAGACTTTGAAAATTTTCAATTATTACAAAGTGACAGTTGACCTCAATGGTCTTCAATCGATGTTATTCGATGATATCTGAGAGAGTTAGATGCAAACTCACTCAAATATATGAGAAATGTTGAAATTCGACTTCAAATTAGGAAGATAGACTTTGAAAATTTTCCATATTTTCAAAGTGACAGTTGACCTCAATGGGCTTCAATGGATGTTATTCGATGATATCTGACAAAGTTAGATGCAAACTCACTCAAATATATGAGAAATGTTGAAATTCGACTTCACATTAGGAAGATAGACTTTGAAAATTTTCAATTATTACAAAGTGACAGTTGAACTCAATGGTCTTCAATCGATGTTATTCGATGATATCTGACAGAGTTAGATGCAAACTCACTCAAATATATGAGAAATGTTGAAATTCGACTTCACATTAGGAAGATAGACTTTGAAAATTTTCAATTATTACAAAGTGACAGTTGACCTCAATGGGCTTCAATGGAGGTTATTTGATGATATCTGACAAAGTTAGATGCAAACTCACTCAAATATATGAGAAATGTTGAAATTCGACTTCAAATTAGGAAGATAGACTTTGAAAATTTTCCATATTTTCAAAGTGACAGTTGACCTCAATGGGCTTCAATGGATGTTATTCGATGATATCTGACAAAGTTAGATGCAAACTCACCCAAATATATGAGAAATGTTGAAATTCGACTTCAAATTAGGAAGATAGACTTTGAAAATTTTCAATTATTACAAAGTGACAGTTGACCTCAATAGGCTTCAATGGATGTTATTCGATGATATCTGACAAAGTTAGATGCAAACTCACTCAAATATATGAGAAATGTTGAAATTCGACTTCAAATTAGGAAGATAGACTTTGAAAATTTTCAATTATTACAAAGTGACAGTTGACCTCAATGGTCTTCAATCGATGTTATTCGATGATATCTGACAGAGTTAGATGCAAACTCACTCAAATATATGAGAAATGTTGAAATTCGACTTCAAATTAGGAAGATAGACTTTGAAAATTTTCCATATTTTCAAAGTGACAGTTGACCTCAATGGGCTTCAATGGAGGTTATTTGATGATATCTGACAAAGTTAGATGCAAACTCACTCAAATATATGAGAAATGTTGAAATTCGACTTCAAATTAGGAAGATAGACTTTGAAAATTTTCCATATTTTCAAAGTGACAGTTGACCTCAATGGGCTTCAATGGATGTTATTCGATGATATCTGACAAAGTTAGATGCAAACTCACCCAAATATATGAGAAATGTTGAAATTCGACTTCACATTAGGAAGATAGACTTTGAAAATTTTCAATTATTACAAAGTGACAGTTGACCTCAATGGTCTTCAATCGATGTTATTCGATGATATCTGAGAGAGTTAGATGCAAACTCACTCAAATATATGAGAAATGTTGAAATTCGACTTCACATTAGGAAGATAGACTTTGAAAATTTTCAATTATTACAAAGTGACAGTTGACCTCAATAGGCTTCAATGGATGTTATTCGATGATATCTGACAAAGTTAGATGCAAACTCACTCAAATATATGAGAAATGTTGAAATTCGACTTCAAATTAGGAAGATAGACTTTGAAAATTTTCAATTATTACAAAGTGACAGTTGACCTCAATGGTCTTCAATCGATGTTATTCGATGATATCTGAGAGAGTTAGATGCAAACTCACTCAAATATATGAGAAATGTTGAAATTCGACTTCAAATTAGGAAGATAGACTTTGAAAATTTTCCATATTTTCAAAGTGACAGTTGACCTCAATGGGCTTCAATGGATGTTATTCGATGATATCTGACAAAGTTAGATGCAAACTCACTCAAATATATGAGAAATGTTGAAATTCGACTTCACATTAGGAAGATAGACTTTGAAAATTTTCAATTATTACAAAGTGACAGTTGACCTCAATGGTTTTCAATCGATGTTATTCGATGATATCTGAGAGAGTTAGATGCAAACTCACTCAAATATATGAGAAATGTTGAAATTCGACTTCAAATTAGGAAGATAGACTTTGAAAATTTTCCATATTTTCAAAGTGACAGTTGACCTCAATGGGCTTCAATGGATGTTATTCGATGATATCTGACAAAGTTAGATGCAAACTCACTCAAATATATGAGAAATGTTGAAATTCGACTTCAAATTAGGAAGATAGACTTTGAAAATTTTCCATATTTTCAAAGTGACAGTTGACCTCAATGGGCTTCAATGGATGTTATTCGATGATATCTGACAAAGTTAGATGCAAACTCACTCAAATATATGAGAAATGTTGAAATTCGACTTCACATTAGGAAGATAGACTTTGAAAATTTTCAATTATTACAAAGTGACAGTTGAACTCAATGGTCTTCAATCGATGTTATTCGATGATATCTGACATAGTTAGATGCAAACTCACTCAAATATATGAGAAATGTTGAAATTCGACTTCACATTAGGAAGATAGACTTTGAAAATTTTCAATTATTACAAAGTGACAGTTGACCACAATGGTCTTCAATCGATGTTATTCGATGATATCTGACAAAGTTAGATGCAAACTCACTCAAATATATGAGAAATGTTGAAATTCGACTTCAAATTAGGAAGATAGACTTTGAAAATTTTCCATATTTTCAAAGTGACAGTTGACCTCAATGGGCTTCAATGGATGTTATTCGATGATATCTGACAAAGTTAGATGCAAACTCACTCAAATATATGAGAAATGTTGAAATTCGACTTCACATTAGGAAGATAGACTTTGAAAATTTTCAATTATTACAAAGTGACAGTTGAACTCAATGGTCTTCAATCGATGTTATTCGATGATATCTGACAGAGTTAGATGCAAACTCACTCAAATATATGAGAAATGTTGAAATTCGACTTCACATTAGGAAGATAGACTTTGAAAATTTTCAATTATTACAAAGTGACAGTTGACCACAATGGGCTTCAATGGATGTTATTCGATGATATCTGACAAAGTTAGATGCAAACTCACTCAAATATATGAGAAATGTTGAAATTCGACTTCAAATTAGGAAGATAGACTTTGAAAATTTTCCATATTTTTAAAGTGACAGTTGACCTCAATGGGCTTCAATGGATGTTATTCGATGATATCTGACAAAGTTAGATGCAAACTCACTCAAATATATGAGAAATGTTGAAATTCGACTTCACATTAGGAAGATAGACTTTGAAAATTTTCAATTATTACAAAGTGACAGTTGACCTCAATGGGCTTCAATGGATGTTATTCGATGATATCTGACAAAGTTAGATGCAAACTCACTCAAATATATGGGAAATGTTGAAATTCGACTTCACATTAGGAAGATAGACTTTGAAAATTTTCAATTATTACAAAGTGACAGTTGACCTCAATAGGCTTCAATGGATGTTATTCGATGATATCTGACAAAGTTAGATGCAAACTCACTCAAATATATGAGAAATGTTGAAATTCGACTTCAAATTAGGAGATAGACTTTGAAAATTTTCAATTATTACAAAGTGACAGTTGACCTCAATGGTCTTCAATCGATGTTATTCGATGATATCTGAGAGAGTTAGATGCAAACTCACTCAAATATATGAGAAATGTTGAAATTCGACTTCAAATTAGGAAGATAGACTTTGAAAATTTTCCATATTTTCAAAGTGACAGTTGACCTCAATGGGCTTCAATGGATGTTATTCGATGATATCTGACAAAGTTAGATGCAAACTCACTCAAATATATGAGAAATGTTGAAATTCGACTTCACATTAGGAAGATAGACTTTGAAAATTTTCAATTATTACAAAGTGACAGTTGACCTCAATGGTCTTCAATCGATGTTATTCGATGATATCTGACATAGTTAGATGCAAACTCACTCAAATATATGAGAAATGTTGAAATTCGACTTCACATTAGGAAGATAGACTTTGAAAATTTTCAATTATTACAAAGTGACAGTTGACCTCAATGGTCTTCAATCGATGTTATTCGATGATATCTGAGAGAGTTAGATGCAAACTCACTCAAATATATGAGAAATGTTGAAATTCGACTTCAAATTAGGAAGATAGACTTTGAAAATTTTCCATATTTTCAAAGTGACAGTTGACCTCAATGGGCTTCAATGGATGTTATTCGATGATATCTGACAAAGTTAGATGCAAACTCACTCAAATATATGAGAAATGTTGAAATTCGACTTCACATTAGGAAGATAGACTTTGAAAATTTTCAATTATTACAAAGTGACAGTTGACCTCAATGGGCTTCAATGGATGTTATTCGATGATATCTGACAAAGTTAGATGCAAACTCACTCAAATATATGAGAAATGTTGAAATTCGACTTCACATTAGGAAGATAGACTTTGAAAATTTTCAATTATTACAAAGTGACAGTTGACCACAATGGGCTTCAATGGATGTTATTCGATGATATCTGACAAAGTTAGATGCAAACTCACTCAAATATATGAGAAATGTTGAAATTCGACTTCAAATTAGGAAGATAGACTTTGAAAATTTTCCATATTTTCAAAGTGACAGTTGACCTCAATGGGCTTCAATGGATGTTATTCGATGATATCTGACAAAGTTAGATGCAAACTCACTCAAATATATGAGAAATGTTGAAATTCGACTTCACATTAGGAAGATAGACTTTGAAAATTTTCAATTATTACAAAGTGACAGTTGACCTCAATGGGCTTCAATGGATGTTATTCGATGATATCTGACAAAGTTAGATGCAAACTCACTTAAATATATGAGAAATGTTGAAATTCGACTTCACATTAGGAAGATAGACTTTGAAAATTTTCAATTATTACAAAGTGACAGTTGACCTCAATAGGCTTCAATGGATGTTATTCGATGATATCTGACAAAGTTAGATGCAAACTCACTCAAATATATGAGAAATGTTGAAATTCGGCTTCAAATTAGGAAGATAGACTTTGAAAATTTTCAATTATTACAAAGTGACAGTTGACCTCAATGGTCTTCAATCGATGTTATTCGATGATATCTGAGAGAGTTAGATGCAAACTCACTCAAATATATGAGAAATGTTGAAATTCGACTTCAAATTAGGAAGATAGACTTTGAAAATTTTCCATATTTTCAAAGTGACAGTTGACCTCAATGGGCTTCAATGGATGTTATTCGATGATATCTGACAAAGTTAGATGCAAACTCACTCAAATATATGAGAAATGTTGAAATTCGACTTCACATTAGGAAGATAGACTTTGAAAATTTTCAATTATTACAAAGTGACAGTTGACCTCAATGGTCTTCTATCGATGTTATTCGATGATATCTGAGAGAGTTAGATGCAAACTCACTCAAATATATGAGAAATGTTGAAATTCGACTTCAAATTAGGAAGATAGACTTTGAAAATTTTCCATATTTTCAAAGTGACAGTTGACCTCAATGGGCTTCAATGGATGTTATTCGATGATATCTGACAAAGTTAGATGCAAACTCACTCAAATATATGAGAAATGTTGAAATTCGACTTCAAATTAGGAAGATAGACTTTGAAAATTTTCCATATTTTCAAAGTGACAGTTGACCTCAATGGGCTTCAATGGATGTTATTCGATGATATCTGACAAAGTTAGATGCAAACTCACTCAAATATATGAGAAATGTTGAAATTCGACTTCACATTAGGAAGATAGACTTTGAAAATTTTCAATTATTACAAAGTGACAGTTGAACTCAATGGTCTTCAATCGATGTTATTCGATGATATCTGACATAGTTAGATGCAAACTCACTCAAATATATGAGAAATGTTGAAATTCGACTTCACATTAGGAAGATAGACTTTGAAAATTTTCAATTATTACAAAGTGACAGTTGACCTCAATGGTCTTCAATCGATGTTATTCGATGATATCTGAGAGAGTTAGATGCAAACTCACTCAAATATATGAGAAATGTTGAAATTCGACTTCAAATTAGGAAGATAGACTTTGAAAATTTTCCATATTTTCAAAGTGACAGTTGACCTCAATGGGCTTCAATGGATGTTATTCGATGATATCTGACAAAGTTAGATGCAAACTCACTCAAATATATGAGAAATGTTGAAATTCGACTTCACATTAGGAAGATAGACTTTGAAAATTTTCAATTATTACAAAGTGACAGTTGAACTCAATGGTCTTCAATCGATGTTATTCGATGATATCTGACAGAGTTAGATGCAAACTCACTCAAATATATGAGAAATGTTGAAATTCGACTTCACATTAGGAAGATAGACTTTGAAAATTTTCAATTATTACAAAGTGACAGTTGACCACAATGGGCTTCAATGGATGTTATTCGATGATATCTGACAAAGTTAGATGCAAACTCACTCAAATATATGAGAAATGTTGAAATTCGACTTCAAATTAGGAAGATAGACTTTGAAAATTTTCCATATTTTCAAAGTGACAGTTGACCTCAATGGGCTTCAATGGATGTTATTCGATGATATCTGACAAAGTTAGATGCAAACTCACTCAAATATATGAGAAATGTTGAAATTCGACTTCACATTAGGAAGATATACTTTGAAAATTTTCAATTATTACAAAGTGACAGTTGACCTCAATGGGCTTCAATGGATGTTATTCGATGATATCTGACAAAGTTAGATGCAAACTCACTCAAATATATGAGAAATGTTGAAATTCGACTTCACATTAGGAAGATAGACTTTGAAAATTTTCAATTATTACAAAGTGACAGTTGACCTCAATAGGCTTCAATGGATGTTATTCGATGATATCTGACAAAGTTAGATGCAAACTCACTCAAATATATGAGAAATGTTGAAATTCGACTTCAAATTAGGAAGATAGACTTTGAAAATTTTCAATTATTACAAAGTGACAGTTGACCTCAATGGTCTTCAATCGATGTTATTCGATGATATCTGAGAGAGTTAGATGCAAACTCACTCAAATATATGAGAAATGTTGAAATTCGACTTCAAATTAGGAAGATAGACTTTGAAAATTTTCCATATTTTCAAAGTGACAGTTGACCTCAATGGGCTTCAATGGATGTTATTCGATGATATCTGACAAAGTTAGATGCAAACTCACTCAAATATATGAGAAATGTTGAAATTCGACTTCACATTAGGAAGATAGACTTTGAAAATTTTCAATTATTACAAAGTGACAGTTGACCTCAATGGTCTTCAATCGATGTTATTCGATGATATCTGAGAGAGTTAGATGCAAACTCACTCAAATATATGAGAAATGTTGAAATTCGACTTCAAATTAGGAAGATAGACTTTGAAAATTTTCCATATTTTCAAAGTGACAGTTGACCTCAATGGGCTTCAATGGATGTTACTCGATGATATCTGACAAAGTTAGATGCAAACTCACTCAAATATATGAGAAATGTTGAAATTCGACTTCAAATTAGGAAGATAGACTTTGAAAATTTTCCATATTTTCAAAGTGACAGTTGACCTCAATGGGCTTCAATGGATGTTATTCGATGATATCTGACAACGTTAGATGCAAACTCACTCAAATATATGAGAAATGTTGAAATTCGACTTCACATTAGGAAGATAGACTTTGAAAATTTTCAATTATTACAAAGTGACAGTTGATTTCATTGGTCTTCAATCGATGTTATTCGATGATATCTGACAAAGTTAGATGCAAACTCACTCAAATATATGAGAAATGTTGAAATTCGACTTCACATTAGGAAGATAGACTTTGAAAATTTTCAATTATTACAAAGTGACAGTTGACCTCAATGGTCTTCAATCGATGTTATTCGATGATATCTGAGAGAGTTAGATGCAAACTCACTCAAATATATGAGAAATGTTGAAATTCGACTTCAAATTAGGAAGATAGACTTTGAAAATTTTCCATATTTTCAAAGTGACAGTTGACCTCAATGGGCTTCAAAGGATGTTATTCGATGATATCTGACAAAGTTAGATGCAAACTCACTCAAATATATGAGAAATGTTGAAATTCGACTTCACATTAGGAAGATAGACTTTGAAAATTTTCAATTATTACAAAGTGACAGTTGACCTCAATAGGCTTCAATGGATGTTATTCGATGATATCTGACAAAGTTAGATGCAAACTCACTCAAATATATGAGAAATGTTGAAATTCGACTTCAAATTAGGAAGATAGACTTTGAAAATTTTCAATTATTACAAAGTGACAGTTGACCTCAATGGTCTTCAATCGATGTTATTCGATGATATCTGAGAGAGTTAGATGCAAACTCACTCAAATATATGAGAAATGTTGAAATTCGACTTCAAATTAGGAAGATAGACTTTGAAAATTTTCCATATTTTCAAAGTGACAGTTGACCTCAATGGGCTTCAATGGATGTTATTCGATGATATCTGACAAAGTTAGATGCAAACTCACTCAAATATATGAGAAATGTTGAAATTCGACTTCACATTAGGAAGATAGACTTTGAAAATTTTCAATTATTACAAAGTGACAGTTGAACTCAATGGTCTTCAATCGATGTTATTCGATGATATCTGACATAGTTAGATGCAAACTCACTCAAATATATGAGAAATGTGAAATTCGACTTCACATTAGGAAGATAGACTTTGAAAATTTTCAATTATTACAAAGTGACAGTTGACCTCAATGGTCTTCAATCGATGTTATTCGATGATATCTGAGAGAGTTAGATGCAAACTCACTCAAATATATGAGAAATGTTGAAATTCGACTTCAAATTAGGAAGATAGACTTTGAAAATTTTCCATAAATTCAAAGTGACAGTTGACCTCAATGGGCTTCAATGGAGGTTATTCGATGATATCTGACAAAGTTAGATGCAAACTCACTCAAATATATGAGAAATGTTGAAATTCGACTTCACATTAGGAAGATAGACTTTGAAAATTTTCAATTATTACAAAGTGACAGTTGAACTCAATGGTCTTCAATCGATGTTATTCGATGATATCTGACAGAGTTAGATGCAAACTCACTCAAATATATGAGAAATGTTGAAATTCGACTTCAAATTAGGAAGATAGACTTTGAAAATTTTCAATTATTACAAAGTGACAGTTGACCACAATGGTCTTCAATCGATGTTATTCGATGATATCTGAGAGAGTTAGATGCAAACTCACTCAAATATCTGAGAAATGTTGAAATTCGACTTCACATTAGGAAGATAGACTTTGAAAATTTTCAATTATTACAAAGTGACAGTTGACCTCAATAGGCTTCAATGGATGTTATTCGATGATATCTGACAAAGTTAGATGCAAACTCACTCAAATATATGAGAAATGTTGAAATTCGACTTCAAATTAGGAAGATAGACTTTGAAAATTTTCAATTATTACAAAGTGACAGTTGACCTCAATGGTCTTCAATCGATGTTATTCGATGATATCTGAGAGAGTTAGATGCAAAATCACTCAAATATCTGAGAAATGTTGAAATTCGACTTCACATTAGGAAGATAGACTTTGAAAATTTTCAATTATTACAAAGTGACAGTTGACCTCAATAGGCTTCAATGGATGTTATTCGATGATATCTGACAAAGTTAGATGCAAACTCACTCAAATATATGAGAAATGTTGAAATTCGACTTCAAATTAGGAAGATAGACTTTGAAAATTTTCAATTATTACAAAGTGACAGTTGACCTCAATGGTCTTCAATCGATGTTATTCGATGATATCTGACAGAGTTAGATGCAAACTCACTCAAATATATGAGAAATGTTGAAATTCGACTTCAAATTAGGAAGATAGACTTTGAAAATTTTCAATTATTACAAAGTGACAGTTGACCTCAATGGTCTTCAATCGATGTTATTCGATGATATCTGAGAGAGTTAGATGCAAACTCACTCAAATATATGAGAAATGTTGGAATTCGACTTCAAATTAGGAAGATAGACTTTGAAAATTTTCCATATTTTCAAAGTGACAGTTGACCTCAATGGGCTTCAATGGATGTTATTCAATGATATCTGACAAAGTTAGATGCAAACTCTCTCAAATATATGAGAAATGTTGAAATTCGACTTCAAATTAGGAAGATAGACTTTGAAAATTTTCCATATTTTCAAAGTGACAGTTGACCTCAATGGGCTTCAATGGATGTTATTCGATGATATCTGACAAAGTTAGATGCAAACTCACTCAAATATATGAGAAATGTTGAAATTCGACTTCACATTAGGAAGATAGACTTTGAAAATTTTCAATTATTACAAAGTGATAGTTGATTTCATTGGTCTTCAATCGATGTTATTCGATGATATCTGACAAAGTTAGATGCAAACTCACTCAAATATATGAGAAATGTTGAAATTCGACTTCACATTAGGAAGATAGACTTTGAAAATTTTCAATTATTACAAAGTGACAGTTGACCTCAATGGTCTTCAATCGATGTTATTCGATGATATCTGAGAGAGTTAGATGCAAACTCACTCAAATATATGAGAAATGTTGAAATTCGACTTCAAATTAGGAAGATATACTTTGAAAATTTTCAATTATTACAAAGTGACAGTTGACCTCAATGGGCTTCAATGGATGTTATTCGATGATATCTGACAAAGTTAGATGCAAACTCACTCAAATATATGAGAAATGTTGAAATTCGACTTCACATTAGGAAGATAGACTTTGAAAATTTTCAATTATTACAAAGTGACAGTTGACCTCAATAGGCTTCAATGGATGTTATTCGATGATATCTGACAAAGTTAGATGCAAACTCACTCAAATATATGAGAAATGTTGAAATTCGACTTCAAATTAGGAAGATAGACTTTGAAAATTTTCAATTATTACAAAGTGACAGTTGACCTCAATGGTCTTCAATCGATGTTATTCGATGATATCTGAGAGAGTTAGATGCAAACTCACTCAAATATATGAGAAATGTTGAAATTCGACTTCAAATTAGGAAGATAGACTTTGAAAATTTTCCATATTTTCAAAGTGACAGTTGACCTCAATGGTCTTCAATCGATGTTATTCGATGATATCTGACAAAATTAGATGCAAACTCACTCAAATATATGAGAAATGTTGAAATTCGACTTCAAATTAGGAAGATAGACTTTGAAAATTTTCCATATTTTCAAAGTGACAGTTGACCTCAATGGTCTTCAATCGATGTTATTCGATGATATCTGAGAGAGTTAGATGCAAACTCACTCAAATATATGAGAAATGTTGAAATTCGACTTCAAATTAGGAAGATAGACTTTGAAAATTTTCCATATTTTCAAAGTGACAGTTGACCTCAATGGGCTTCAATGGATGTTATTCGATGATATCTGACAAAGTTAGATGCAAACTCACTCAAATATATGAGAAATGTTGAAATTCGACTTCAAATTAGGAAGATAGACTTTGAAAATTTTCCATATTTTCAAAGTGACAGTTGACCTCAATGGGCTTCAATGGATGTTATTCGATGATATCTGACAAAGTTAGATGCAAACTCACTCAAATATATGAGAAATGTTGAAATTCGACTTCACATTAGGAAGATAGACTTTGAAAATTTTCAATTATTACAAAGTGACAGTTGATTTCATTGGTCTTCAATCGATGTTATTCGATGATATCTGACAAAGTTAGATGCAAACTCACTCAAATATATGAGAAATGTTGAAATTCGACTTCACATTAGGAAGATAGACTTTGAAAATTTTCAATTATTACAAAGTGACAGTTGACCTCAATGGTCTTCAATCGATGTTATTCGATGATATCTGACAAAGTTAGATGCAAACTCACTCAAATATATGAGAAATGTTGAAATTCGACTTCAAATTAGGAAGATAGACTTTGAAAATTTTCCATATTTTCAAAGTGACAGTTGACCTCAATGGGCTTCAAAGGATGTTATTCGATGATATCTGACAAAGTTAGATGCAAACTCACTCAAATATATGAGAAATGTTGAAATTCGACTTCACATTAGGAAGATAGACTTTGAAAATTTTCAATTATTACAAAGTGACAGTTGACCTCAATGGTCTTCAATGGATGTTATTCGATGATATCTGACAAAGTTAGATGCAAACTCACTCAAATATATGAGAAATGTTGAAATTCGACTTCAAATTAGGAAGATAGACTTTGAAAATTTTCAATTATTACAAAGTGACAGTTGACCTCAATGGTCTTCAATCGATGTTATTCGATGATATCTGAGAGAGTTAGATGCAAACTCACTCAAATATATGAGAAATGTTGAAATTCGACTTCAAATTAGGAAGATAGACTTTGAAAATTTTCCATATTTTCAAAGTGACAGTTGACCTCAATGGGCTTCAATGGATGTTATTCGATGATATCTGACAAAGTTAGATGCAAACTCACTCAAATATATGAGAAATGTTGAAATTCGACTTCACATTAGGAAGATAGACTTTGAAAATTTTCAATTATTACAAAGTGACAGTTGAACTCAATGGTCTTCAATCGATGTTATTCGATGATATCTGACAGAGTTAGATGCAAACTCACTCAAATATATGAGAAATGTTGAAATTCGACTTCACATTAGGAAGATAGACTTTGAAAATTTTCAATTATTACAAAGTGACAGTTGACCACAATGGTCTTCAATCGATGTTATTCGATGATATCTGACAAAGTTAGATGCAAACTCACTCAAATATATGAGAAATGTTGAAATTCGACTTCACATTAGGAAGATAGACTTTGAAAATTTTCAATTATTACAAAGTGACAGTTGACCTCAATGGTCTTCAATCGATGTTATTCGATGATATCTGAGAGAGTTAGATGCAAACTCACTCAAATATCTGAGAAATGTTGAAATTCGACTTCACATTAGGAAGATAGACTTTGAAAATTTTCAATTATTACAAAGTGACAGTTGACCTCAATAGGCTTCAATGGATGTTATTCGATGATATCTGACAAAGTTAGATGCAAACTCACTCAAATATATGAGAAATGTTGAAATTCGACTTCAAATTAGGAAGATAGACTTTGAAAATTTTCAATTATTACAAAGTGACAGTTGACCTCAATGGTCTTCAATCGATGTTATTCGATGATATCTGACAGAGTTAGATGCAAACTCACTCAAATATATGAGAAATGTTGAAATTCGACTTCAAATTAGGAAGATAGACTTTGAAAATTTTCAATTATTACAAAGTGACAGTTGACCTCAATGGTCTTCAATCGATGTTATTCGATGATATCTGAGAGAGTTAGATGCAAACTCACTCAAATATATGAGAAATGTTGAAATTCGACTTCAAATTAGGAAGATAGACTTTGAAAATTTTCCATATTTTCAAAGTGACAGTTGACCTCAATGGGCTTCAATGGATGTTATTCGATGATATCTGACAAAGTTAGATGCAAACTCTCTCAAATATATGAGAAATGTTGAAATTCGACTTCAAATTAGGAAGATAGACTTTGAAAATTTTCCATATTTTCAAAGTGACAGTTGACCTCAATGGGCTTCAATGGATGTTATTCGATGATATCTGACAAAGTTAGATGCAAACTCACTCAAATATATGTGAAATGTTGAAATTCGACTCACATTAGGAAGATAGACTTTGAAAATTTTCAATTATTACAAAGTGACAGTTGATTTCATTGGTCTTCAATCGATGTTATTCGATGATATCTGACAAAGTTAGATGCAAACTCACTCAAATATATGAGAAATGTTGAAATTCGACTTCACATTAGGAAGATAGACTTTGAAAATTTTCAATTATTACAAAGTGACAGTTGACCTCAATGGTCTTCAATCGATGTTATTCGATGATATCTGAGAGAGTTAGATGCAAACTCACTCAAATATATGAGAAATGTTGAAATTCGACTTCAAATTAGGAAGATAGACTTTGAAAATTTTCCATATTTTCAAAGTGACAGTTGACCTCAATGGGCTTCAAAGGATGTTATTCGATGATATCTGACAAAGTTAGATGCAAACTCACTCAAATATATGAGAAATGTTGAAATTCGACTTCACATTAGGAAGATAGACTTTGAAAATTTTCAATTATTACAAAGTGACAGTTGACCTCAATAGGCTTCAATGGATGTTATTCGATGATATCTGACAAAGTTAGATGCAAACTCACTCAAATATATGAGAAATGTTGAAATTCGACTTCAAATTAGGAAGATAGACTTTGAAAATTTTCAATTATTACAAAGTGACAGTTGACCTCAATGGTCTTCAATCGATGTTATTCGATGATATCTGAGAGAGTTAGATGCAAACTCACTCAAATATATGAGAAATGTTGAAATTCGACTTCAAATTAGGAAGATAGACTTTGAAAATTTTCAATTATTACAAAGTGACAGTTGAACTCAATGGTCTTCAATCGATGTTATTCGATGATATCTGAGAGAGTTAGATGCAAACTCACTCAAATATATGAGAAATGTTGGAATTCGACTTCAAATTAGGAAGATAGACTTTGAAAATTTTCCATATTTTCAAAGTGACAGTTGACCTCAATGGGCTTCAATGGATGTTATTCGATGATATCTGACAAAGTTAGATGCAAACTCACTCAAATATATGAGAAATGTTGAAATTCGACTTCACATTAGGAAGATAGACTTTGAAAATTTTCAATTATTACAAAGTGACAGTTGAACTCAATGGTCTTCAATCGATGTTATTTGATGATATCTGACATAGTTAGATGCAAACTCACTCAAATATATGAGAAATGTGAAATTCGACTTCACATTAGGAAGATAGACTTTGAAAATTTTCAATTATTACAAAGTGACAGTTGACCTCAATGGTCTTCAATCGATGTTATTCGATGATATCTGAGAGAGTTAGATGCAAACTCACTCAAATATATGAGAAATGTTGAAATTCGACTTCAAATTAGGAAGATAGACTTTGAAAATTTTCCATATTTTCAAAGTGACAGTTGACCTCAATGGTCTTCAATCGATGTTATTCGATGATATCTGAGAGAGTTAGATGCAAACTCACTCAAATATATGAGAAATGTTGAAATTCGACTTCAAATTAGGAAGATAGACTTTGAAAATTTTCCATATTTTCAAAGTGACAGTTGACCTCAATGGGCTTCAAAGGATGTTATTCGATGATATCTGACAAAGTTAGATGCAAACTCACTCAAATATATGAGAAATGTTGAAATTCGACTTCACATTAGGAAGATAGACTTTGAAAATTTTCAATTATTACAAAGTGACAGTTGACCTCAATAGGCTTCAATGGATGTTATTCGATGATATCTGACAAAGTTAGATGCAAACTCACTCAAATATATGAGAAATGTTGAAATTCGACTTCAAATTAGGAAGATAGACTTTGAAAATTTTCAATTATTACAAAGTGACAGTTGACCTCAATGGTCTTCAATCGATGTTATTCGATGATATCTGAGAGAGTTAGATGCAAACTCACTCAAATATATGAGAAATGTTGAAATTCGACTTCAAATTAGGAAGATAGACTTTGAAAATTTTCAATTATTACAAAGTGACAGTTGAACTCAATGGTCTTCAATCGATGTTATTCGATGATATCTGAGAGAGTTAGATGCAAACTCACTCAAATATATGAGAAATGTTGGAATTCGACTTCAAATTAGGAAGATAGACTTTGAAAATTTTCCATATTTTCAAAGTGACAGTTGACCTCAATGGGCTTCAATGGATGTTATTCGATGATATCTGACAAAGTTAGATGCAAACTCACTCAAATATATGAGAAATGTTGAAATTCGACTTCACATTAGGAAGATAGACTTTGAAAATTTTCAATTATTACAAAGTGACAGTTGAACTCAATGGTCTTCAATCGATGTTATTTGATGATATCTGACATAGTTAGATGCAAACTCACTCAAATATATGAGAAATGTGAAATTCGACTTCACATTAGGAAGATAGACTTTGAAAATTTTCAATTATTACAAAGTGACAGTTGACCTCAATGGTCTTCAATCGATGTTATTCGATGATATCTGAGAGAGTTAGATGCAAACTCACTCAAATATATGAGAAATGTTGAAATTCGACTTCAAATTAGGAAGATAGACTTTGAAAATTTTCCATATTTTCAAAGTGACAGTTGACCTCAATGGTCTTCAATCGATGTTATTCGATGATATCTGAGAGAGTTAGATGCAAACTCACTCAAATATATGAGAAATGTTGAAATTCGACTTCAAATTAGGAAGATAGACTTTGAAAATTTTCAATTATTACAAAGTGACAGTTGACCTCAATGGTCTTCAATCGATGTTATTCGATGATATCTGAGAGAGTTAGATGCAAACTCACTCAAATATATGAGAAATGTTGGAATTCGACTTCAAATTAGGAAGATAGACTTTGAAAATTTTCCATATTTTCAAAGTGACAGTTGACCTCAATGGGCTTCAATGGATGTTATTCGATGATATCTGACAAAGTTAGATGCAAACTCACTCAAATATATGAGAAATGTTGAAATTCGACTTCACATTAGGAAGATAGACTTTGAAAATTTTCAATTATTACAAAGTGACAGTTGAACTCAATGGTCTTCAATCGATGTTATTTGATGATATCTGACATAGTTAGATGCAAACTCACTCAAATATATGAGAAATGTGAAATTCGACTTCACATTAGGAAGATAGACTTTGAAAATTTTCAATTATTACAAAGTGACAGTTGACCTCAATGGTCTTCAATCGATGTTATTCGATGATATCTGAGAGAGTTAGATGCAAACTCACTCAAATATATGAGAAATGTTGAAATTCGACTTCAAATTAGGAAGATAGACTTTGAAAATTTTCCATATTTTCAAAGTGACAGTTGACCTCAATGGGCTTCAATGGATGTTATTCGATGATATCT
Source organism: Diorhabda sublineata (assembly GCF_026230105.1). Classification (NCBI taxonomy): domain Eukaryota; kingdom Metazoa; phylum Arthropoda; class Insecta; order Coleoptera; family Chrysomelidae; genus Diorhabda; species Diorhabda sublineata. The sequence continues at coordinate 384,475 of NW_026614078.1, read as the reverse complement.
GACAAAGTTAGATGCAATCTCACTCAAATATATGAGAAATGTTGAAATTCGACTTCACATTAGGAAGATAGACTTTGAAAATTTTCAATTATTACAAAGTGACAGTTGAACTCAATGGTCTTCAATCGATGTTATTCGATGATATCTGACAGAGTTAGATGCAAACTCACTCAAATATATGAGAAATGTTGAAATTCGACTTCACATTAGGAAGATAGACTTTGAAAATTTTCAATTATTACAAAGTGACAGTTGACCACAATGGTCTTCAATCGATGTTATTCGATGATATCTGACAAAGTTAGATGCAAACTCACTCAAATATATGAGAAATGTTGAAATTCGACTTCAAATTAGGAAGATAGACTTTGAAAATTTTCAATTATTACAAAGTGACAGTTGACCTCAATGGTCTTCAATCGATGTTATTCGATGATATCTGAGAGAGTTAGATGCAAACTCACTCAAATATATGAGAAATGTTGAAATTCGACTTCACATTAGGAAGATAGACTTTGAAAATTTTCAATTATTACAAAGTGACAGTTGACCTCAATAGGCTTCAATGGATGTTATTCGATGATATCTGACAAAGTTAGATGCAAACTCACTCAAATATATGAGAAATGTTGAAATTCGACTTCAAATTAGGAAGATAGACTTTGAAAATTTTCAATTATTACAAAGTGACAGTTGACCTCAATGGTCTTCAATCGATGTTATTCGATGATATCTGACAAAGTTAGATGCAAACTCACTCAAATATATGAGAAATGTTGAAATACGACTTCACATTAGGAAGATAGACTTTGAAAATTTTCAATTATTACAAAGTGACAGTTGACCTCAATGGGCTTCAATGGATGTTATTCGATGATATCTGACAAAGTTAGATGCAAACTCACTCAAATATATGAGAAATGTTGAAATTCGACTTCACATTAGGAAGATAGACTTTGAAAATTTTCAATTATTACAAAGTGACAGTTGACCTCAATAGGCTTCAATGGATGTTATTCGATGATATCTGACAAAGTTAGATGCAAACTCACTCAAATATATGAGAAATGTTGAAATTCGACTTCAAATTAGGAAGATAGACTTTGAAAATTTTCAATTATTACAAAGTGACAGTTGACCTCAATGGTCTTCAATCGATGTTATTCGATGATATCTGAGAGAGTTAGACGCAAACTCACTCAAATATATGAGAAATGTTGAAATTCGACTTCAAATTAGGAAGATAGACTTTGAAAATTTTCCATATTTTCAAAGTGACAGTTGACCTCAATGGGCTTCAATGGATGTTATTCGATGATATCTGACAAAGTTAGATGCAAACTCACCAAATATATGAGAAATGTTGAAATTCGACTTCACATTAGGAAGATAGACTTTGAAAATTTTCAATTATTACAAAGTGACAGTTGACCTCAATGGTCTTCAATCGATGTTATTCGATGATATCTGAGAGAGTTAGATGCAAACTCACTCAAATATATGAGAAATGTTGAAATTCGACTTCAAATTAGGAAGATAGACTTTGAAAATTTTCCATATTTTCAAAGTGACAGTTGACCTCAATGGGCTTCAATGGATGTTATTCGATGATATCTGACAAAGTTAGATGCAAACTCACTCAAATATATGAGAAATGTTGAAATTCGACTTCAAATTAGGAAGATAGACTTTGAAAATTTTCAATTATTACAAAGTGACAGTTGACCTCAATGGTCTTCAATCGATGTTATTCGATGATATCTGAGAGAGTTAGATGCAAACTCACTCAAATATATGAGAAATGTTGAAATTCGACTTCACATTAGGAAGATAGACTTTGAAAATTTTCAATTATTACAAAGTGACAGTTGACCACAATGGTCTTCAATCGATGTTATTCGATGATATCTGACAAAGTTAGATGCAAACTCACTCAAATATATGAGAAATGTTGAAATTCGACTTCAAATTAGGAAGATAGACTTTGAAAATTTTCAATTATTACAAAGTGACAGTTGACCTCAATGGTCTTCAATCGATGTTATTCGATGATATCTGAGAGAGTTAGATGCAAACTCACTCAAATATATGAGAAATGTTGAAATTCGACTTCACATTAGGAAGATAGACTTTGAAAATTTTCAATTATTACAAAGTGACAGTTGACCTCAATAGGCTTCAATGGATGTTATTCGATGATATCTGACAAAGTTAGATGCAAACTCACTCAAATATATGAGAAATGTTGAAATTCGACTTCAAATTAGGAAGATAGACTTTGAAAATTTTCAATTATTACAAAGTGACAGTTGACCTCAATGGTCTTCAATCGATGTTATTCGATGATATCTGACAAAGTTAGATGCAAACTCACTCAAATATATGAGAAATGTTGAAATACGACTTCACATTAGGAAGATAGACTTTGAAAATTTTCAATTATTACAAAGTGACAGTTGACCTCAATGGGCTTCAATGGATGTTATTCGATGATATCTGACAAAGTTAGATGCAAACTCACTCAAATATATGAGAAATGTTGAAATTCGACTTCACATTAGGAAGATAGACTTTGAAAATTTTCAATTATTACAAAGTGACAGTTGACCTCAATAGGCTTCAATGGATGTTATTCGATGATATCTGACAAAGTTAGATGCAAACTCACTCAAATATATGAGAAATGTTGAAATTCGACTTCAAATTAGGAAGATAGACTTTGAAAATTTTCAATTATTACAAAGTGACAGTTGACCTCAATGGTCTTCAATCGATGTTATTCGATGATATCTGAGAGAGTTAGACGCAAACTCACTCAAATATATGAGAAATGTTGAAATTCGACTTCAAATTAGGAAGATAGACTTTGAAAATTTTCCATATTTTCAAAGTGACAGTTGACCTCAATGGGCTTCAATGGATGTTATTCGATGATATCTGACAAAGTTAGATGCAAACTCACCAAATATATGAGAAATGTTGAAATTCGACTTCACATTAGGAAGATAGACTTTGAAAATTTTCAATTATTACAAAGTGACAGTTGACCTCAATGGTCTTCAATCGATGTTATTCGATGATATCTGAGAGAGTTAGATGCAAACTCACTCAAATATATGAGAAATGTTGAAATTCGACTTCAAATTAGGAAGATAGACTTTGAAAATTTTCCATATTTTCAAAGTGACAGTTGACCTCAATGGGCTTCAATGGATGTTATTCGATGATATCTGACAAAGTTAGATGCAAACTCACTCAAATATATGAGAAATGTTGAAATTCGACTTCAAATTAGGAAGATAGACTTTGAAAATTTTCAATTATTACAAAGTGACAGTTGACCTCAATGGTCTTCAATCGATGTTATTCGATGATATCTGAGAGAGTTAGATGCAAACTCACTCAAATATATGAGAAATGTTGAAATTCGACTTCACATTAGGAAGATAGACTTTGAAAATTTTCAATTATTACAAAGTGACAGTTGACCTCAATAGGCTTCAATGGATGTTATTCGATGATATCTGACAAAGTTAGATGCAAACTCACTCAAATATATGAGAAATGTTGAAATTCGACTTCAAATTAGGAAGATAGACTTTGAAAATTTTCAATTATTACAAAGTGACAGTTGACCTCAATGGTCTTCAATCGATGTTATTCGATGATATCTGACAAAGTTAGATGCAAACTCACTCAAATATATGAGAAATGTTGAAATACGACTTCACATTAGGAAGATAGACTTTGAAAATTTTCAATTATTACAAAGTGACAGTTGACCTCAATGGGCTTCAATGGATGTTATTCGATGATATCTGACAAAGTTAGATGCAAACTCACTCAAATATATGAGAAATGTTGAAATTCGACTTCACATTAGGAAGATAGACTTTGAAAATTTTCAATTATTACAAAGTGACAGTTGACCTCAATAGGCTTCAATGGATGTTATTCGATGATATCTGACAAAGTTAGATGCAAACTCACTCAAATATATGAGAAATATTGAAATTCGACTTCAAATTAGGAAGATAGACTTTGAAAATTTTCAATTATTACAAAGTGACAGTTGACCTCAATGGTCTTCAATCGATGTTATTCGATGATATCTGAGAGAGTTAGATGCAAACTCACTCAAATATATGAGAAATGTTGAAATTCGACTTCAAATTAGGAAGATAGACTTTGAAAATTTTCCATATTTTCAAAGTGACAGTTGACCTCAATGGGCTTCAATGGATGTTATTCGATGATATCTGACAAAGTTAGATGCAAACTCACCAAATATATGAGAAATGTTGAAATTCGACTTCACATTAGGAAGATAGACTTTGAAAATTTTCAATTATTACAAAGTGACAGTTGACCTCAATGGTCTTCAATCGATGTTATTCGATGATATCTGAGAGAGTTAGATGCAAACTCACTCAAATATATGAGAAATGTTGAAATTCGACTTCAAATTAGGAAGATAGACTTTGAAAATTTTCCATATTTTCAAAGTGACAGTTGACCTCAATGGGCTTCAATGGATGTTATTCGATGATATCTGACAAAGTTAGATGCAAACTCACTCAAATATATGAGAAATGTTGAAATTCGACGTCAAATTAGGAAGATAGACTTTGAAAATTTTCCATATTTTCAAAGTGACAGTTGACCTCAATGGGCTTCAATGGATGTTATTCGATGATATCTGACAAAGTTAGATGCAAACTCACTCAAATATATGAGAAATGTTGAAATTCGACTTCACATTAGGAAGATAGACTTTGAAAATTTTCAATTATTACAAAGTGACAGTTGATTTCATTGGTCTTCAATCGATGTTATTCGATGATATCTGACAAAGTTAGATGCAATCTCACTCAAATATATGAGAAATGTTGAAATTCGACTTCATATTAGGAAGATAGACTTTGAAAATTTTCAATTATTACAAAGTGACAGTTGACCTCAATGTTCTTCAATCGATGTTATTCGATGATATCTGAGAGAGTTAGATGCAAACTCACTCAAATATATGAGAAATGTTGAAATTCGACTTCAAATTAGGAAGATAGACTTTGAAAATTTTCCATATTTTCAAAGTGACAGTTGACCTCAATGGGCTTCAATGGATGTTATTCGATGATATCTGACAAAGTTAGATGCAAACTCACTCAAATATATGAGAAATGTTGAAATTCGACTTCACATTAGGAAGATAGACTTTGAAAATTTTCAATTATTACAAAGTGACAGTTGACCTCAATAGGCTTCAATGGATGTTATTCGATGATATCTGACAAAGTTAGATGCAAACTCACTCAAATATATGAGAAATGTTGAAATTCGACTTCAAATTAGGAAGATAGACTTTGAAAATTTTCAATTATTACAAAGTGACAGTTGACCTCAATGGTCTTCAATCGATGTTATTCGATGATATCTGAGAGAGTTAGACGCAAACTCACTCAAATATATGAGAAATGTTGAAATTCGACTTCATATTAGGAAGATAGACTTTGAAAATTTTCAATTATTACAAAGTGACAGTTGACCTCAATGGTCTTCAATCGATGTTATTCGATGATATCTGAGAGAGTTAGATGCAAACTCACTCAAATATATGAGAAATGTTGAAATTCGACTTCACATTAGGAAGATAGACTTTGAAAATTTTCAATTATTACAAAGTGACAGTTGACCTCAATAGGCTTCAATGGATGTTATTCGATGATATCTGACAAAGTTAGATGCAAACTCACCAAATATATGAGAAATGTTGAAATTCGACTTCACATTAGGAAGATAGACTTTGAAAATTTTCAATTATTACAAAGTGACAGTTGACCTCAATGGTCTTCAATCGATGTTATTCGATGATATCTGAGAGAGTTAGATGCAAACTCACTCAAATATATGAGAAATGTTGAAATTCGACTTCAAATTAGGAAGATAGACTTTGAAAATTTTCCATATTTTCAAAGTGACAGTTGACCTCAATGGGCTTCAATGGATGTTATTCGATGATATCTGACAAAGTTAGATGCAAACTCACTCAAATATATGAGAAATGTTGAAATTCGACGTCAAATTAGGAAGATAGACTTTGAAAATTTTCCATATTTTCAAAGTGACAGTTGACCTCAATGGGCTTCAATGGATGTTATTCGATGATATCTGACAAAGTTAGATGCAAACTCACTCAAATATATGAGAAATGTTGAAATTCGACTTCACATTAGGAAGATAGACTTTGAAAATTTTCAATTATTACAAAGTGACAGTTGATTTCATTGGTCTTCAATCGATGTTATTCGATGATATCTGACAAAGTTAGATGCAATCTCACTCAAATATATGAGAAATGTTGAAATTCGACTTCATATTAGGAAGATAGACTTTGAAAATTTTCAATTATTACAAAGTGACAGTTGACCTCAATGTTCTTCAATCGATGTTATTCGATGATATCTGAGAGAGTTAGATGCAAACTCACTCAAATATATGAGAAATGTTGAAATTCGACTTCAAATTAGGAAGATAGACTTTGAAAATTTTCCATATTTTCAAAGTGACAGTTGACCTCAATGGGCTTCAATGGATGTTATTCGATGATATCTGACAAAGTTAGATGCAAACTCACTCAAATATATGAGAAATGTTGAAATTCGACTTCACATTAGGAAGATAGACTTTGAAAATTTTCAATTATTACAAAGTGACAGTTGACCTCAATAGGCTTCAATGGATGTTATTCGATGATATCTGACAAAGTTAGATGCAAACTCACTCAAATATATGAGAAATGTTGAAATTCGACTTCAAATTAGGAAGATAGACTTTGAAAATTTTCAATTATTACAAAGTGACAGTTGACCTCAATGGTCTTCAATCGATGTTATTCGATGATATCTGAGAGAGTTAGACGCAAACTCACTCAAATATATGAGAAATGTTGAAATTCGACTTCATATTAGGAAGATAGACTTTGAAAATTTTCAATTATTACAAAGTGACAGTTGACCTCAATGGTCTTCAATCGATGTTATTCGATGATATCTGAGAGAGTTAGATGCAAACTCACTCAAATATATGAGAAATGTTGAAATTCGACTTCACATTAGGAAGATAGACTTTGAAAATTTTCAATTATTACAAAGTGACAGTTGACCTCAATAGGCTTCAATGGATGTTATTCGATGATATCTGACAAAGTTAGATGCAAACTCACTCAAATATATGAGAAATGTTGAAATTCGACTTCAAATTAGGAAGATAGACTTTGAAAATTTTCAATTATTACAAAGTGACAGTTGACCTCAATGGTCTTCAATCGATGTTATTCGATGATATCTGAGAGAGTTAGACGCAAACTCACTCAAATATATGAGAAATGTTGAAATTCGACTTCAAATTAGGAAGATAGACTTTGAAAATTTTCCATATTTTCAAAGTGACAGTTGACCTCAATGGGCTTCAATGGATGTTATTCGATGATATCTGACAAAGTTAGATGCAAACTCACTCAAATATATAAGAAATGTTGAAATTCGACTTCACATTAGGAAGATAGACTTTGAAAATTTTCAATTATTACAAAGTGACAGTTGAACTCAATGGTCTTCAATCGATGTTATTCGATGATATCTGACATAGTTAGATGCAACAAACTCACTCAAATATATGAGAAATGTTGAAATTCGACTTCACATTAGGAAGATAGACTTTGAAAATTTTCAATTATTACAAAGTGACAGTTGACCTCAATTGTCTTCAATCGATGTTATTCGATGATATCTGAGAGAGTTAGATGCAAACTCACTCAAATATATGAGAAATGTTGAAATTCGACTTCAAATTAGGAAGATAGACTTTGAAAATTTTCCATATTTTCAAAGTGACAGTTGACCTCAATGGGCTTCAATGGATGTTATTCGATGATATCTGACAAAGTTAGATGCAAACTCACTCAAATATATGAGAAATGTTGAAATTCGACTTCAAATTAGGAAGATAGACTTTGAAAATTTTCCATATTTTCAAAGTGACAGTTGACCTCAATGGGCTTCAATGGATGTTATTCGATGATATCTGACAAAGTTAGATGCAAACTCACTCAAATATATGAGAAATGTTGAAATTCGACTTCACATTAGGAAGATAGACTTTGAAAATTTTCAATTATTACAAAGTGACAGTTGATTTCATTGGTCTTCAATCGATGTTATTCGATGATATCTGACAAAGTTAGATGCAAACTCACTCAAATATATGAGAAATGTTGAAATTCGACTTCACATTAGGAAGATAGACTTTGAAAATTTTCAATTATTACAAAGTGACAGTTGACCTCAATGGTATTCAATCGATGTTATTCGATGATATCTGAGAGAGTTAGATGCAAACTCACTCAAATATATGAGAAATGTTGAAATTCGACTTCAAATTAGGAAGATAGACTTTGAAAATTTTCCATATTTTCAAAGTGACAGTTGACCTCAATGGGCTTCAAAGGATGTTATTCGATGATATCTGACAAAGTTAGATGCAAACTCACTCAAATATATGAGAAATGTTGAAATTCGACTTCACATTAGGAAGATAGACTTTGAAAATTTTCAATTATTACAAAGTGACAGTTGACCTCAATAGGCTTCAATGGATGTTATTCGATGATATCTGACAAAGTTAGATGCAAACTCACTCAAATATATGAGAAATGTTGAAATTCGACTTCAAATTAGGAAGATAGACTTTGAAAATTTTCAATTATTACAAAGTGACAGTTGACCTCAATGGTCTTCAATCGATGTTATTCGATGATATCTGAGAGAGTTGGATGCAAACTCACTCAAATATATGAGAAATGTTGAAATTCGACTTCAAATTAGGAAGATAGACTTTGAAAATTTTCCATATTTTCAAAGTGACAGTTGACCTCAATGGGCTTCAATGGATGTTATTCGATGATATCTGACAAAGTTAGATGCAAACTCACTCAAATATATGAGAAATGTTGAAATTCGACTTCACATTAGGAAGATAGACTTTGAAAATTTTCAATTATTACAAAGTGACAGTTGAACTCAATGGTCTTCAATCGATGTTATTCGATGATATCTGACATAGTTAGATGCAAACTCACTCAAATATATGAGAAATGTTGAAATTCGACTTCAAATTAGGAAGATAGACTTTGAAAATTTTCCATATTTTCAAAGTGACAGTTGACCTCAATGGGCTTCAATGGATGTTATTCGATGATATCTGACAGAGTTAGATGCAAACTCACTCAAATATATGAGAAATGTTGAAATTCGACTTCAAATTAGGAAGATAGACTTTGAAAATTTTCCATATTTTCAAAGTGACAGTTGACCTCAATGGGCTTCAATGGATGTTATTCGATGATATCTGACAAAGTTAGATGCAAACTCACTCAAATATATGAGAAATGTTGAAATTCGACTTCAAATTAGGAAGATAGACTTTGAAAATTTTCCATATTTTCAAAGTGACAGTTGACCTCAATGGGCTTCAATGGATGTTATTCGATGATATCTGACAAAGTTAGATGCAAACTCACTCAAATATATGAGAAATGTTGAAATTCGACTTCACATTAGGAAGATAGACTTTGAAAATTTTCAATTATTACAAAGTGACAGTTGACCTCAATGGGCTTCAATGGATGTTATTCGATGATATCTGACAAAGTTAGATGCAAACTCACTCAAATATATGAGAAATGTTGAAATTCGACTTCACATTAGGAAGATAGACTTTGAAAATTTTCAATTATTACAAAGTGACAGTTGACCTCAATAGGCTTCAATGGATGTTATTCGATGATATCTGACAAAGTTAGATGCAAACTCACTCAAATATATGAGAAATGTTGAAATTCGACTTCAAATTAGGAAGATAGACTTTGAAAATTTTCAATTATTACAAAGTGACAGTTGACCTCAATGGTCTTCAATCGATGTTATTCGATGATATCTGAGAGAGTTAGATGCAAACTCACTCAAATATATGAGAAATGTTGAAATTCGACTTCAAATTAGGAAGATAGACTTTGAAAATTTTCCATATTTTCAAAGTGACAGTTGACCTCAATGGGCTTCAATGGATGTTATTCGATGATATCTGACAAAGTTAGATGCAAACTCACTCAAATATATGAGAAATGTTGAAATTCGACTTCACATTAGGAAGATAGACTTTGAAAATTTTCAATTATTACAAAGTGACAGTTGACCTCAATGGTCTTCAATCGATGTTATTCGATGATATCTGAGAGAGTTAGATGCAAACTCACTCAAATATATGAGAAATGTTGAAATTCGACTTCACATTAGGAAGATAGACTTTGAAAATTTTCAATTATTACAAAGTGACAGTTGATTTCATTGGTCTTCAATCGATGTTATTCGATGATATCTGACAAAGTTAGATGCAATCTCACTCAAATATATGAGAAATGTTGAAATTCGACTTCACATTAGGAAGATAGACTTTGAAAATTTTCAATTATTACAAAGTGACAGTTGACCTCAATGGTCTTCAATCGATGTTATTCGATGATATCTGAGAGAGTTAGATGCAAACTCACTCAAATATATGAGAAATGTTGAAATTCGACTTCAAATTAGGAAGATAGACTTTGAAAATTTTCCATATTTTCAAAGTGACAGTTGACCTCAATGGGCTTCAATGGATGTTATTCGATGATATCTGACAAAGTGAGATGCAAACTCACTCAAATATATGAGAAATGTTGAAATTCGACTTCACATTAGAAAGATAGACTTTGAAAATTTTCAATTATTACAAAGTGACAGTTGAACTCAATGGTCTTCAATCGATGTTATTCGATGATATCTGACAGAGTTAGATGCAAACTCACTCAAATATATGAGAAATGTTGAAATTCGACTTCACATTAGGAAGATAGACTTTGAAAATTTTCAATTATTACAAAGTGACAGTTGACCACAATGGTCTTCAATCGATGTTATTCGATGATATCTGACAAAGTTAGATGCAAACTCACTCAAATATATGAGAAATGTTGAAATTCGACTTCAAATTAGGAAGATAGACTTTGAAAATTTTCAATTATTACAAAGTGACAGTTGACCTCAATGGTCTTCAATCGATGTTATTCGATGATATCTGAGAGAGTTAGATGCAAACTCACTCAAATATATGAGAAATGTTGAAATTCGACTTCACATTAGGAAGATAGACTTTGAAAATTTTCAATTATTACAAAGTGACAGTTGACCTCAATAGGCTTCAATGGATGTTATTCGATGATATCTGACAAAGTTAGATGCAAACTCACTCAAATATATGAGAAATGTTGAAATTCGACTTCAAATTAGGAAGATAGACTTTGAAAATTTTCAATTATTACAAAGTGACAGTTGACCTCAATGGTCTTCAATCGATGTTATTCGATGATATCTGAGAGAGTTAGACGCAAACTCACTCAAATATATGAGAAATGTTGAAATTCGACTTCAAATTAGGAAGATAGACTTTGAAAATTTTCCATATTTTCAAAGTGACAGTTGACCTCAATGGGCTTCAATGGATGTTATTCGATGATATCTGACAAAGTTAGATGCAAACTCACTCAAATATATAAGAAATGTTGAAATTCGACTTCACATTAGGAAGATAGACTTTGAAAATTTTCAATTATTACAAAGTGACAGTTGAAATCAATGGTCTTCAATCGATGTTATTCGATGATATCTGACATAGTTAGATGCAACAAACTCACTCAAATATATGAGAAATGTTGAAATTCGACTTCACATTAGGAAGATAGACTTTGAAAATTTTCAATTATTACAAAGTGACAGTTGACCTCAATGGTCTTCAATCGATGTTATTCGATGATATCTGAGAGAGTTAGATGCAAACTCACTCAAATATATGAGAAATGTTGAAATTCGACTTCAAATTAGGAAGATAGACTTTGAAAATTTTCCATATTTTCAAAGTGACAGTTGACCTCAATGGGCTTCAATGGATGTTATTCGATGATATCTGACAAAGTTAGATGCAAACTCACTCAAATATATGAGAAATGTTGAAATTCGACTTCACATTAGGAAGATAGACTTTGAAAATTTTCAATTATTACAAAGTGACAGTTGACCTCAATGGTCTTCAATCGATGTTATTCGATGATATCTGAGAGAGTTAGATGCAAACTCACTCAAATATATGAGAAATGTTGAAATTCGACTTCAAATTAGGAAGATAGACTTTGAAAATTTTCCATATTTTCAAAGTGACAGTTGACCTCAATGGGCTTCAATGGATGTTATTCGATGATATCTGACAAAGTTAGATGCAAACTCACTCAAATATATGAGAAATTTTGAAATTCGACTTCAAATTAGGAAGATAGACTTTGAAAATTTTCCATATTTTCAAAGTGACAGTTGACCTCAATGGGCTTCAATGGATGTTATTCGATGATATCTGACAAAGTTAGATGCAAACTCACTCAAATATATGAGAAATGTTGAAATTCGACTTCACATTAGGAAGATAGACTTTGAAAATTTTCAATTATTACAAAGTGACAGTTGATTTCATTGGTCTTCAATCGATGTTATTCGATGATATCTGACAAAGTTAGATGCAATCTCACTCAAATATATGAGAAATGTTGAAATTCGACTTCACATTAGGAAGATAGACTTTGAAAATTTTCAATTATTACAAAGTGACAGTTGACCTCAATGGTCTTCAATCGATGTTATTCGATGATATCTGAGAGAGTTAGATGCAAACTCACTCAAATATATGAGAAATGTTGAAATTCGACTTCAAATTAGGAAGATAGACTTTGAAAATTTTCCATATTTTCAAAGTGACAGTTGACCTCAATGGGCTTCAATGGATGTTATTCGATGATATCTGACAAAGTGAGATGCAAACTCACTCAAATATATGAGAAATGTTGAAATTAGACTTCACATTAGAAAGATAGACTTTGAAAATTTTCAATTATTACAAAGTGACAGTTGAACTCAATGGTCTTCAATCGATGTTATTCGATGATATCTGACAGAGTTAGATGCAAACTCACTCAAATATATGAGAAATGTTGAAATTCGACTTCACATTAGGAAGATAGACTTTGAAAATTTTCAATTATTACAAAGTGACAGTTGACCACAATGGTCTTCAATCGATGTTATTCGATGATATCTGACAAAGTTAGATGCAAACTCACTCAAATATATGAGAAATGTTGAAATTCGACTTCAAATTAGGAAGATAGACTTTGAAAATTTTCAATTATTACAAAGTGACAGTTGACCTCAATGGTCTTCAATCGATGTTATTCGATGATATCTGAGAGAGTTAGATGCAAACTCACTCAAATATATGAGAAATGTTGAAATTCGACTTCACATTAGGAAGATAGACTTTGAAAATTTTCAATTATTACAAAGTGACAGTTGACCTCAATAGGCTTCAATGGATGTTATTCGATGATATCTGACAAAGTTAGATGCAAACTCACTCAAATATATGAGAAATGTTGAAATTCGACTTCAAATTAGGAAGATAGACTTTGAAAATTTTCAATTATTACAAAGTGACAGTTGACCTCAATGGTTCTTCAATCGATGTTATTCGATGATATCTGAGAGAGTTAGATGCAACAAACTCACTCAAATATATGAGAAATGTTGAAATTCGACTTCACATTAGGAAGATAGACTTTGAAAATTTTCAATTATTACAAAGTGACAGTTGACCTCAATGGTCTTCAATCGATGTTATTCGATGATATCTGAGAGAGTTAGATGCAAACTCACTCAAATATATGAGAAATGTTGAAATTCGACTTCACATTAGGAAGATAGACTTTGAAAATTTTCAATTATTACAAAGTGACAGTTGACCTCAATGGTCTTCAATCGATGTTATTCGATGATATCTGAGAGAGTTAGATGCAAACTCACTCAAATATATGAGAAATGTTGAAATTCGACTTCAAATTAGGAAGATAGACTTTGAAAATTTTCCATATTTTCAAAGTGACAGTTGACCTCAATGGGCTTCAATGGATGTTATTCGATGATATCTGACAAAGTTAGATGCAAACTCACTCAAATATATGAGAAATTTTGAAATTCGACTTCAAATTAGGAAGATAGACTTTGAAAATTTTCCATATTTTCAAAGTGACAGTTGACCTCAATGGGCTTCAATGGATGTTATTCGATGATATCTGACAAAGTTAGATGCAAACTCACTCAAATATATGAGAAATGTTGAAATTCGACTTCACATTAGGAAGATAGACTTTGAAAATTTTCAATTATAACAAAGTGACAGTTGATTTCATTGGTCTTCAATCGATGTTATTCGATGATATCTGACAAAGTTAGATGCAATCTCACTCAAATATATGAGAAATGTTGAAATTCGACTTCACATTAGGAAGATAGACTTTGAAAATTTTCAATTATTACAAAGTGACAGTTGACCTCAATGGTCTTCAATCGATGTTATTCGATGATATCTGAGAGAGTTAGATGCAAACTCACTCAAATATATGAGAAATGTTGAAATTCGACTTCAAATTAGGAAGATAGACTTTGAAAATTTTCCATATTTTCAAAGTGACAGTTGACCTCAATGGGCTTCAATGGATGTTATTCGATGATATCTGACAAAGTGAGATGCAAACTCACTCAAATATATGAGAAATGTTGAAATTAGACTTCACATTAGAAAGATAGACTTTGAAAATTTTCAATTATTACAAAGTGACAGTTGAACTCAATGGTCTTCAATCGATGTTATTCGATGATATCTGACAGAGTTAGATGCAAACTCACTCAAATATATGAGAAATGTTGAAATTCGACTTCACATTAGGAAGATAGACTTTGAAAATTTTCAATTATTACAAAGTGACAGTTGACCTCAATAGGCTTCAATGGATGTTATTCGATGATATCTGACAAAGTTAGATGCAAACTCACTCAAATATATGAGAAATGTTGAAATTCGACTTCAAATTAGGAAGATAGACTTTGAAAATTTTCAATTATTACAAAGTGACAGTTGACCTCAATGGTTCTTCAATCGATGTTATTCGATGATATCTGAGAGAGTTAGACGCAAACTCACTCAAATATATGAGAAATGTTGAAATTCGACTTCAAATTAGGAAGATAGACTTTGAAAATTTTCCATATTTTCAAAGTGACAGTTGACCTCAATGGGCTTCAATGGATGTTATTCGATGATATCTGACAAAGTTAGATGCAAACTCACTCAAATATATAAGAAATGTTGAAATTCGACTTCACATTAGGAAGATAGACTTTGAAAATTTTCAATTATTACAAAGTGACAGTTGAACTCAATGGTCTTCAATCGATGTTATTCGATGATATCTGACATAGTTAGATGCAACAAACTCACTCAAATATATGAGAAATGTTGAAATTCGACTTCACATTAGGAAGATAGACTTTGAAAATTTTCAATTATTACAAAGTGACAGTTGACCTCAATGGTCTTCAATCGATGTTATTCGATGATATCTGAGAGAGTTAGATGCAAACTCACTCAAATATATGAGAAATGTTGAAATTCGACTTCAAATTAGGAAGATAGACTTTGAAAATTTTCCATATTTTCAAAGTGACAGTTGACCTCAATGGGCTTCAATGGATGTTATTCGATGATATCTGACAAAGTTAGATGCAAACTCACTCAAATATATGAGAAATGTTGAAATTCGACTTCACATTAGGAAGATAGACTTTGAAAATTTTCAATTATTACAAAGTGACTGTTGACCTCAATGGTCTTTAATCGATGTTATTCGATTATATCTGAGAGAGTTAGATGCAAACTCACTCAAATATATGAGAAATGTTGAAATTCGACTTCAAATTAGGAAGATAGACTTTGAAAATTTTCCATATTTTCAAAGTGACAGTTGACCTCAATGGGCTTCAATGGATGTTATTCGATGATATCTGACAAAGTTAGATGCAAACTCACTCAAATATATGAGAAATGTTGAAATTCGACTTCACATTAGGAAGATAGACTTTGAAAATTTTCAATTATTACAAAGTGACAGTTGAACTCAATGGTCTTCAATCGATGTTATTCGATGATATCTGACAGAGTTAGATGCAAACTCACTCAAATATATGAGAAATGTTGAAATTCGACTTCACATTAGGAAGATAGACTTTGAAAATTTTCAATTATTACAAAGTGACAGTTGACCACAATGGTCTTCAATCGATGTTATTCGATGATATCTGACAAAGTTAGATGCAAACTCACTCAAATATATGAGAAATGTTGAAATTCGACTTCAAATTAGGAAGATAGACTTTGAAAATTTTCAATTATTACAAAGTGACAGTTGACCTCAATGGTCTTCAATCGATGTTATTCGATGATATCTGAGAGAGTTAGATGCAAACTCACTCAAATATATGAGAAATGTTGAAATTCGACTTCACATTAGGAAGATAGACTTTGAAAATTTTCAATTATTACAAAGTGACAGTTGACCTCAATAGGCTTCAATGGATGTTATTCGATGATATCTGACAAAGTTAGATGCAATCTCACTCAAATATATGAGAAATGTTGAAATTCGACTTCACATTAGGAAGATAGACTTTGAAAATTTTCAATTATTACAAAGTGACAGTTGACCTCAATGGTCTTCAATCGATGTTATTCGATGATATCTGAGAGAGTTAGATGCAAACTCACTCAAATATATGAGAAATGTTGGAATTCGACTTCAAATTAGGAAGATAGACTTTGAAAATTTTCCATATTTTCAAAGTGACAGTTGACCTCAATGGGCTTCAATGGATGTTATTCGATGATATCTGACAAAGTTAGATGCAAACTCACTCAAATATATGAGAAATGTTGAAATTCGACTTCACATTAGAAAGATAGACTTTGAAAATTTTCAATTATTACAAAGTGACAGTTGAACTCAATGGTCTTCAATCGATGTTATTCGATGATATCTGACAGAGTTAGATGCAAACTCACTCAAATATATGAGAAATGTTGAAATTCGACTTCACATTAGGAAGATAGACTTTGAAAATTTTCAATTATTACAAAGTGACAGTTGACCACAATGGTCTTCAATCGATGTTATTCGATGATATCTGACAAAGTTAGATGCAAACTCACTCAAATATATGAGAAATGTTGAAATTCGACTTCAAATTAGGAAGATAGACTTTGAAAATTTTCAATTATTACAAAGTGACAGTTGATTTCATTGGTCTTCAATCGATGTTATTCGATGATATCTGACAAAGTTAGATGCAAACTCACTCAAATATATGAGAAATGTTGAAATTCGACTTCACATTAGGAAGATAGACTTTGAAAATTTTCAATTATTACAAAGTGACAGTTGACCTCAATGGTCTTCAATCGATGTTATTCGATGATATCTGACAGAGTTAGATGCAAACTCACTCAAATATATGAGAAATGTTGAAATTCGACTTCAAATTAGGAAGATAGACTTTGAAAATTTTCCATATTTTCAAAGTGACAGTTGACCTCAATGGGCTTCAATGGATGTTATTCGATGATATCTGACAAAGTTAGATGCAAACTCACTCAAATATATGAGAAATGTTGAAATTCGACTTCAAATTAGGAAGATAGACTTTGAAAATTTTCCATATTTTCAAAGTGTCAGTTGACCTCAATGGTCTTCAATCGATGTTATTCGATGATATCTGACAAAATTAGATGCAAACTCACTCAAATATATGAGAAATGTTGAAATTCGACTTCAAATTAGGAAGATAGACTTTGAAAATTTTCCATATTTTCAAAGTGACAGTTGACCTCAATGGGCTTCAATGGATGTTATTCGATGATATCTGACAAAGTGAGATGCAAACTCACTCAAATATATGAGAAATGTTGAAATTAGACTTCACATTAGAAAGATAGACTTTGAAAATTTTCAATTATTACAAAGTGACAGTTGAACTCAATGGTTTTCAATCGATGTTATTCGATGATATCTGACAGAGTTAGATGCAAACTCACTCAAATATATGAGAAATGTTGAAATTCGACTTCACATTAGGAAGATAGACTTTGAAAATTTTCAATTATTACAAAGTGACAGTTGACCACAATGGTCTTCAATCGATGTTATTCGATGATATCTGACAAAGTTAGATGCAAACTCACTCAAATATATGAGAAATGTTGAAATTCGACTTCAAATTAGGAAGATAGACTTTGAAAATTTTCAATTATTACAAAGTGACAGTTGACCTCAATGGTCTTCAATCGATGTTATTCGATGATATCTGAGAGAGTTAGATGCAAACTCACTCAAATATATGAGAAATGTTGAAATTCGACTTCACATTAGGAAGATAGACTTTGAAAATTTTCAATTATTACAAAGTGACAGTTGACCTCAATAGGCTTCAATGGATGTTATTCGATGATATCTGACAAAGTTAGATGCAAACTCACTCAAATATATGAGAAATGTTGAAATTCGACTTCAAATTAGGAAGATAGACTTTGAAAATTTTCAATTATTACAAAGTGACAGTTGACCTCAATGGTTCTTCAATCGATGTTATTCGATGATATCTGAGAGAGTTAGATGCAACAAACTCACTCAAATATATGAGAAATGTTGAAATTCGACTTCACATTAGGAAGATAGACTTTGAAAATTTTCAATTATTACAAAGTGACAGTTGACCTCAATGGTCTTCAATCGATGTTATTCGATGATATCTGAGAGACTTAGATGCAAACTCACTCAAATATATGAGAAATGTTGAAATTCGACTTCACATTAGGAAGATAGACTTTGAAAATTTTCCATATTTTCAAAGTGACAGTTGACCTCAATGGGCTTCAATGGATGTTATTCGATGATATCTGACAAAGTTAGATGCAAACTCACTCAAATATATGAGAAATTTTGAAATTCGACTTCAAATTAGGAAGATAGACTTTGAAAATTTTCCATATTTTCAAAGTGACAGTTGACCTCAATGGGCTTCAATGGATGTTATTCGATGATATCTGACAAAGTTAGATGCAAACTCACTCAAATATATGAGAAATGTTGAAATTCGACTTCACATTAGGAAGATAGACTTTGAAAATTTTCAATTATAACAAAGTGACAGTTGATTTCATTGGTCTTCAATCGATGTTATTCGATGATATCTGACAAAGTTAGATGCAATCTCACTCAAATATATGAGAAATGTTGAAATTCGACTTCACATTAGGAAGATAGACTTTGAAAATTTTCAATTATTACAAAGTGACAGTTGACCTCAATGGTCTTCAATCGATGTTATTCGATGATATCTGAGAGAGTTAGATGCAAACTCACTCAAATATATGAGAAATGTTGAAATTCGACTTCAAATTAGGAAGATAGACTTTGAAAATTTTCCATATTTTCAAAGTGACAGTTGACCTCAATGGGCTTCAATGGATGTTATTCGATGATATCTGACAAAGTGAGATGCAAACTCACTCAAATATATGAGAAATGTTGAAATTAGACTTCACATTAGAAAGATAGACTTTGAAAATTTTCAATTATTACAAAGTGACAGTTGAACTCAATGGTCTTCAATCGATGTTATTCGATGATATCTGACAGAGTTAGATGCAAACTCACTCAAATATATGAGAAATGTTGAAATTCGACTTCACATTAGGAAGATAGACTTTGAAAATTTTCAATTATTACAAAGTGACAGTTGACCTCAATAGGCTTCAATGGATGTTATTCGATGATATCTGACAAAGTTAGATGCAAACTCACTCAAATATATGAGAAATGTTGAAATTCGACTTCAAATTAGGAAGATAGACTTTGAAAATTTTCAATTATTACAAAGTGACAGTTGACCTCAATGGTTCTTCAATCGATGTTATTCGATGATATCTGAGAGAGTTAGACGCAAACTCACTCAAATATATGAGAAATGTTGAAATTCGACTTCAAATTAGGAAGATAGACTTTGAAAATTTTCCATATTTTCAAAGTGACAGTTGACCTCAATGGGCTTCAATGGATGTTATTCGATGATATCTGACAAAGTTAGATGCAAACTCACTCAAATATATAAGAAATGTTGAAATTCGACTTCACATTAGGAAGATAGACTTTGAAAATTTTCAATTATTACAAAGTGACAGTTGAACTCAATGGTCTTCAATCGATGTTATTCGATGATATCTGACATAGTTAGATGCAACAAACTCACTCAAATATATGAGAAATGTTGAAATTCGACTTCACATTAGGAAGATAGACTTTGAAAATTTTCAATTATTACAAAGTGACAGTTGACCTCAATGGTCTTCAATCGATGTTATTCGATGATATCTGAGAGAGTTAGATGCAAACTCACTCAAATATATGAGAAATGTTGAAATTCGACTTCAAATTAGGAAGATAGACTTTGAAAATTTTCCATATTTTCAAAGTGACAGTTGACCTCAATGGGCTTCAATGGATGTTATTCGATGATATCTGACAAAGTTAGATGCAAACTCACTCAAATATATGAGAAATGTTGAAATTCGACTTCACATTAGGAAGATAGACTTTGAAAATTTTCAATTATTACAAAGTGACTGTTGACCTCAATGGTCTTTAATCGATGTTATTCGATTATATCTGAGAGAGTTAGATGCAAACTCACTCAAATATATGAGAAATGTTGAAATTCGACTTCAAATTAGGAAGATAGACTTTGAAAATTTTCCATATTTTCAAAGTGACAGTTGACCTCAATGGGCTTCAATGGATGTTATTCGATGATATCTGACAAAGTAAGATGCAAACTCACTCAAATATATGAGAAATGTTGAAATTCGACTTCACATTAGGAAGATAGACTTTGAAAATTTTCAATTATTACAAAGTGACAGTTGAACTCAATGGTCTTCAATCGATGTTATTCGATGATATCTGACAGAGTTAGATGCAAACTCACTCAAATATATGAGAAATGTTGAAATTCGACTTCACATTAGGAAGATAGACTTTGAAAATTTTCAATTATTACAAAGTGACAGTTGACCACAATGGTCTTCAATCGATGTTATTCGATGATATCTGACAAAGTTAGATGCAAACTCACTCAAATATATGAGAAATGTTGAAATTCGACTTCAAATTAGGAAGATAGACTTTGAAAATTTTCAATTATTACAAAGTGACAGTTGACCTCAATGGTCTTCAATCGATGTTATTCGATGATATCTGAGAGAGTTAGATGCAAACTCACTCAAATATATGAGAAATGTTGAAATTCGACTTCACATTAGGAAGATAGACTTTGAAAATTTTCAATTATTACAAAGTGACAGTTGACCTCAATAGGCTTCAATGGATGTTATTCGATGATATCTGACAAAGTTAGATGCAATCTCACTCAAATATATGAGAAATGTTGAAATTCGACTTCACATTAGGAAGATAGACTTTGAAAATTTTCAATTATTACAAAGTGACAGTTGACCTCAATGGTCTTCAATCGATGTTATTCGATGATATCTGAGAGAGTTAGATGCAAACTCACTCAAATATATGAGAAATGTTGAAATTCGACTTCAAATTAGGAAGATAGACTTTGAAAATTTTCCATATTTTCAAAGTGACAGTTGACCTCAATGGGCTTCAATGGATGTTATTCGATGATATCTGACAAAGTTAGATGCAAACTCACTCAAATATATGAGAAATGTTGAAATTCGACTTCACATTAGAAAGATAGACTTTGAAAATTTTCAATTATTACAAAGTGACAGTTGAACTCAATGGTCTTCAATCGATGTTATTCGATGATATCTGACAGAGTTAGATGCAAACTCACTCAAATATATGAGAAATGTTGAAATTCGACTTCACATTAGGAAGATAGACTTTGAAAATTTTCAATTATTACAAAGTGACAGTTGACCACAATGGTCTTCAATCGATGTTATTCGATGATATCTGACAAAGTTAGATGCAAACTCACTCAAATAAATGAGAAATGTTGAAATTCGACTTCAAATTAGGAAGATAGACTTTGAAAATTTTCAATTATTACAAAGTGACAGTTGATTTCATTGGTCTTCAATCGATGTTATTCGATGATATCTGACAAAGTTAGATGCAAACTCACTCAAATATATGAGAAATGTTGAAATTCGACTTCACATTAGGAAGATAGACTTTGAAAATTTTCAATTATTACAAAGTGACAGTTGACCTCAATGGTCTTCAATCGATGTTATTCGATGATATCTGAGAGAGTTAGATGCAAACTCACTCAAATATATGAGAAATGTTGAAATTCGACTTCAAATTAGGAAGATAGACTTTGAAAATTTTCCATATTTTCAAAGTGACAGTTGACCTCAATGGGCTTCAATGGATGTTATTCGATGATATCTGACAAAGTTAGATGCAAACTCACTCAAATATATGAGAAATGTTGAAATTCGACTTCACATTAGAAAGATAGACTTTGAAAATTTTCAATTATTACAAAGTGACAGTTGAACTCAATGGTCTTCAGACGATGTTATTCGATGATATCTGACAGAGTTAGATGCAAACTCACTCAAATATATGAGAAATGTTGAAATTCGACTTCACATTAGGAAGATAGACTTTGAAAATTTTCAATTATTACAAAGTGACAGTTGACCTCAATGGTCTTCAATCGATGTTATTCGATGATATCTGAGAGAGTTAGATGCAAACTCACTCAAATATATGAGAAATGTTGAAATTCGACTTCACATTAGGAAGATAGACTTTGAAAATTTTCAATTATTACAAAGTGACAGTTGACCTCAATAGGCTTCAATGGATGTTATTCGATGATATCTGACAAAGTTAGATGCAAACTCACTCAAATATATGAGAAATGTTGAAATTCGACTTCAAATTAGGAAGATAGACTTTGAAAATTTTCAATTATTACAAAGTGACAGTTGACCTCAATGGTCTTCAATCGATGTTATTCGATGATATCTGAGAGAGTTAGATGCAAACTCACTCAAATATATGAGAAATGTTGAAATTCGACTTCACATTAGGAAGATAGACTTTGAAAATTTTCAATTATTACAAAGTGACAGTTGACATCAATAGGCTTCAATGGATGTTATTCGATGATATCTGACAAAGTTAGATGCAAACTCACTCAAATATATGAGAAATGTTGAAATTCGACTTCAAATTAGGAAGATAGACTTTGAAAATTTTCAATTATTACAAAGTGACAGTTGACCTCAATGGTCTTTAATCGATGTTATTCGATGATATCTGAGAGAGTTAGATGCAAACTCACTCAAATATATGAGAAATGTTGAAATTCGACTTCAAATTAGGAAGATAGACTTTGAAAATTTTCCATATTTTCAAAGTGACAGTTGACCTCAATGGGCTTCAATGGATGTTATTCGATGATATCTGACAAAGTTAGATGCAAACTCACTCAAATATATAAGAAATGTTGAAATTCGACTTCACATTAGGAAGATAGACTTTGAAAATTTTCCATATTTTCAAAGTGACAGTTGACCTCAATGGGCTTCAATGGATGTTATTCGATGATATCTGACAAAGTTAGATGCAAACTCACTCAAATATATGAGAAATGTTGAAATTCGACTTCAAATTAGGAAGATAGACTTTGAAAATTTTCAATTATTACAAAGTGACAGTTGACCTCAATGGTCTTTAATCGATGTTATTCGATGATATCTGAGAGAGTTAGATGCAAACTCACTCAAATATATGAGAAATGTTGAAATTCGACTTCAAATTAGGAAGATAGACTTTGAAAATTTTCCATATTTTCAAAGTGACAGTTGACCTCAATGGGCTTCAATGGATGTTATTCGATGATATCTGACAAAGTTAGATGCAAACTCACTCAAATATATAAGAAATGTTGAAATTCGACTTCACATTAGGAAGATAGACTTTGAAAATTTTCAATTATTACAAAGTGACAGTTGACCTCAATAGGCTTCAATGGATGTTATTCGATGATATCTGACAAAGTTAGATGCAAACTCACTCAAATATATGAGAAATGTTGAAATTCGACTTCAAATTAGGAAGATAGACTTTGAAAATTTTCAATTATTACAAAGTGACAGTTGACCTCAATGGTCTTTAATGGATGTTATTCGATGATATCTGAGAGAGTTAGACGCAAACTCACTCAAATATATGAGAAATGTTGAAATTCGACTTCAAATTAGGAAGATAGACTTTGAAAATTTTCCATATTTTCAAAGTGACAGTTGACCTCAATGGGCTTCAATGGATGTTATTCGATGATATCTGACAAAGTTAGATGCAAACTCACTCAAATATATAAGAAATGTTGAAATTCGACTTCACATTAGGAAGATAGACTTTGAAAATTTTCAATTATTACAAAGTGACAGTTGAACTCAATGGTCTTCAATCGATGTTATTCGATGATATCTGACATAGTTAGATGCAACAAACTCACTCAAATATATGAGAAATGTTGAAATTCGACTTCACATTAGGAAGATAGACTTTGAAAATTTTCAATTATTACAAAGTGACAGTTGACCTCAATGGTCTTCAATCGATGTTATTCGATGATATCTGAGAGAGTTAGATGCAAACTCACTCAAATATATGAGAAATGTTGAAATTCGACTTCAAATTAGGAAGATAGACTTTGAAAATTTTCCATATTTTCAAAGTGACAGTTGACCTCAATGGGCTTCAAAGGATGTTATTCGATGATATCTGACAAAGTTAGATGCAAACTCACTCAAATATATGAGAAATGTTGAAATTCGACTTCACATTAGGAAGATAGACTTTGAAAATTTTCAATTATTACAAAGTGACAGTTGACCTCAATGGTCTTCAATCGATGTTATTCGATGATATCTGAGAGAGTTAGATGCAAACTCACTCAAATATATGAGAAATGTTGAAATTCGACTTCAAATTAGGAAGATAGACTTTGAAAATTTTCCATATTTTCAAAGTGACAGTTGACCTCAATGGGCTTCAATGGATGTTATTCGATGATATCTGACAAAGTTAGATGCAAACTCACTCAAATATATGAGAAATGTTGAAATTCGACTTCACATTAGGAAGATAGATTTTGAAAATTTTCAATTATTACAAAGTGACAGTTGAACTCAATGGTCTTCAATCGATGTTATTCGATGATATCTGACATAGTTAGATGCAAACTCACTCAAATATATGAGAAATGTTGAAATTCGACTTCACATTAGGAAGATAGACTTTGAAAATTTTCAATTATTACAAAGTGACAGTTGACCTCAATGGTCTTCAATCGATGTTATTCGATGATATCTGAGAGAGTTAGATGCAAACTCACTCAAATATATGAGAAATGTTGAAATTCGACTTCAAATTAGGAAGATAGACTTTGAAAATTTTCCATATTTTCAAAGTGACAGTTGACCTCAATGGGCTTCAAAATGGATGTTATTCGATGATATCTGACAAAGTTAGATGCAAACTCACTCAAATATATGAGAAATGTTGAAATTCGACTTCAAATTAGGAAGATAGACTTTGAAAATTTTCAATTATTACAAAGTGACAGTTGACCTCAATGGGCTTCAATGGATGTTATTCGATGATATCTGACAAAGTTAGATGCAAACTCACTCAAATATATGAGAAATGTTGAAATTCGACTTCAAATTAGGAAGATAGACTTTGAAAATTTTCAATTATTACAAAGTGACAGTTGACCTCAATGGTCTTCAATCGATGTTATTCGATGATATCTGAGAGAGTTAGATGCAAACTCACTCAAATATATGAGAAATATTGAAATTCGACTTCAAATTAGGAAGATAGACTTTGAAAATTTTCCATATTTTCAAAGTGACAGTTGACCTCAATGGGCTTCAATGGATGTTATTCGATGATATCTGACAAAGTTAGATGCAAACTCACTCAAATATATGAGAAATGTTGAAATTCGACTTCACATTAGGAAGATAGACTTTGAAAATTTTCAATTATTACAAAGTGACAGTTGAACTCAATGGTCTTCAATCGATGTTATTCGATGATATCTGACATAGTTAGATGCAAACTCACTCAAATATATGAGAAATGTTGAAATTCGACTTCACATTAGGAAGATAGACTTTGAAAATTTTCAATTATTACAAAGTGACAGTTGAACTCAATGGTCTTCAATCGATGTTATTCGATGATATCTGACAGAGTTAGATGCAAACTCACTCAAATATATGAGAAATGTTGAAATTCGACTTCACATTAGGAAGATAGACTTTGAAAATTTTCAATTATTACAAAGTGACAGTTGACCACAATGGTCTTCAATCGATGTTATTCGATGATATCTGACAAAGTTAGATGCAAACTCACTCAAATATATGAGAAATGTTGAAATTCGACTTCAAATTAGGAAGATAGACTTTGAAAATTTTCCATATTTTCAAAGTGACAGTTGACCTCAATGGGCTTCAATGGATGTTATTCGATGATATCTGACAAAGTTAGATGCAAACTCACTCAAATATATGAGAAATGTTGAAATTCGACTTCAAATTAGGAAGATAGACTTTGAAAATTTTCAATTATTACAAAGTGACAGTTGACCTCAATAGGCTTCAATGGATGTTATTCGATGATATCTGACAAAGTTAGATGCAAACTCACTAAAATATATGAGAAATGTTGAAATTCGACTTCAAATTAGGAAGATAGACTTTGAAAATTTTCAATTATTACAAAGTGACAGTTGACCTCAATGGTCTTCAATCGATGTTATTCGATGATATCTGACAGAGTTAGATGCAAACTCACTCAAATATATGAGAAATGTTGAAATTCGACTTCAAATTAGGAAGATAGACTTTGAAAATTTTCCATATTTTCAAAGTGACAGTTGACCTCAATGGGCTTCAATGGATGTTATTCGATGATATCTGACAAAGTTAGATGCAAACTCACTCAAATATATGAGAAATGTTGAAATTCGACTTCAAATTAGGAAGATAGACTTTGAAAATTTTCCATATTTTCAAAGTGACAGTTGACCTCAATGGGCTTCAATGGATGTTATTCGATGATATCTGACAAAGTTAGATGCAAACTCACTCAAATATATGAGAAATGTTGAAATTCGACTTCACATTAGGAAGATAGACTTTGAAAATTTTCAATTATTACAAAGTGACAGTTGACCTCAATGGGCTTCAAAGGATGTTATTCGATGATATCTGACAAAGTTAGATGCAAACTCACTCAAATATATGAGAAATGTTGAAATTCGACTTCACATTAGGAAGATAGACTTTGAAAATTTTCAATTATTACAAAGTGACAGTTGACCTCAATGGTCTTCAATCGATGTTATTCGATGATATCTGAGAGAGTTAGATGCAAACTCACTCAAATATATGAGAAATGTTGAAATTCGACTTCAAATTAGGAAGATAGACTTTGAAAATTTTCCATATTTTCAAAGTGACAGTTGACCTCAATGGGCTTCAATGGATGTTATTCGATGATATCTGACAAAGTTAGATGCAAACTCACTCAAATATATGAGAAATGTTGAAATTCGACTTCACATTAGGAAGATAGACTTTGAAAATTTTCAATTATTACAAAGTGACAGTTGACCTCAATGGGCTTCAAAGGATGTTATTCGATGATATCTGACAAAGTTAGATGCAAACTCACTCAAATATATGAGAAATGTTGAAATTCGACTTCACATTAGGAAGATAGACTTTGAAAATTTTCAATTATTACAAAGTGACAGTTGACCTCAATGGTCTTCAATCGATGTTATTCGATGATATCTGAGAGAGTTAGATGCAAACTCACTCAAATATATGAGAAATGTTGAAATTCGACTTCAAATTAGGAAGATAGACTTTGAAAATTTTCCATATTTTCAAAGTGACAGTTGACCTCAATGGGCTTCAATGGATGTTATTCGATGATATCTGACAAAGTTAGATGCAAACTCACTCAAATATATGAGAAATGTTGAAATTCGACTTCACATTAGGAAGATAGATTTTGAAAATTTTCAATTATTACAAAGTGACAGTTGAACTCAATGGTCTTCAATCGATGTTATTCGATGATATCTGACATAGTTAGATGCAAACTCACTCAAATATATGAGAAATGTTGAAATTCGACTTCACATTAGGAAGATAGACTTTGAAAATTTTCAATTATTACAAAGTGACAGTTGACCTCAATGGTCTTCAATCGATGTTATTCGATGATATCTGAGAGAGTTAGATGCAAACTCACTCAAATATATGAGAAATGTTGAAATTCGACTTCAAATTAGGAAGATAGACTTTGAAAATTTTCCATATTTTCAAAGTGACAGTTGACCTCAATGGGCTTCAATGGATGTTATTCGATGATATCTGACAAAGTTAGATGCAAACTCACTCAAATATATGAGAAATGTTGAAATTCGACTTCACATTAGGAAGATAGACTTTGAAAATTTTCAATTATTACAAAGTGACAGTTGACCTCAATGGTCTTCAATCGATGTTATTCGATGATATCTGAGAGAGTTAGATGCAAACTCACTCAAATATATGAGAAATGTTGAAATTCGACTTCAAATTAGGAAGATAGACTTTGAAAATTTTCCATATTTTCAAAGTGACAGTTGACCTCAATGGGCTTCAAAATGGATGTTATTCGATGATATCTGACAAAGTTAGATGCAAACTCACTCAAATATATGAGAAATGTTGAAATTCGACTTCAAATTAGGAAGATAGACTTTGAAAATTTTCAATTATTACAAAGTGACAGTTGACCTCAATGGTCTTCAATCGATGTTATTCGATGATATCTGACAGAGTTAGATGCAAACTCACTCAAATATATGAGAAATGTTGAAATTCGACTTCAAATTAGGAAGATAGACTTTGAAAATTTTCCATATTTTCAAAGTGACAGTTGACCTCAATGGGCTTCAATGGATGTTATTCGATGATATCTGACAAAGTTAGATGCAAACTCACTCAAATATATGAGAAATGTTGAAATTCGACTTCAAATTAGGAAGATAGACTTTGAAAATTTTCCATATTTTCAAAGTGACAGTTGACCTCAATGGGCTTCAATGGATGTTATTCGATGATATCTGACGAAGTTAGATGCAAACTCACTCAAATATATGAGAAATGTTGAAATTCGACTTCACATTAGGAAGATAGACTTTGAAAATTTTCAATTATTACAAAGTGACAGTTGACCTCAATGGGCTTCAAAGGATGTTATTCGATGATAT
Organism: Diorhabda sublineata; assembly: GCF_026230105.1. Lineage (NCBI taxonomy): Eukaryota > Metazoa > Arthropoda > Insecta > Coleoptera > Chrysomelidae > Diorhabda > Diorhabda sublineata. The sequence continues at coordinate 355,052 of NW_026614078.1, read as the reverse complement.
CTGACAAAGTTAGATGCAAACTCACTCAAATATATGAGAAATGTTGAAATTCGACTTCACATTAGGAAGATAGACTTTGAAAATTTTCAATTATTACAAAGTGACAGTTGACCTCAATGGTCTTCAATCGATGTTATTCGATGATATCTGAGAGAGTTAGATGCAAACTCACTCAAATATATGAGAAATGTTGAAATTCGACTTCAAATTAGGAAGATAGACTTTGAAAATTTTCAATTATTACAAAGTGACAGTTGACCTCAATGGTCTTCAATCGATGTTATTCGATGATATCTGAGAGAGTTAGATGCAAACTCACTCAAATATATGAGAAATATTGAAATTCGACTTCAAATTAGGAAGATAGACTTTGAAAATTTTCCATATTTTCAAAGTGACAGTTGACCTCAATGGGCTTCAATGGATGTTATTCGATGATATCTGACAAAGTTAGATGCAAACTCACTCAAATATATGAGAAATGTTGAAAGTCGACTTCACATTAGGAAGATAGACTTTGAAAATTTTCAATTATTACAAAGTGACAGTTGAACTCAATGGTCTTCAATCAATGTTATTCGATGATATCTGACATAGTTAGATGCAAACTCACTCAAATATATGAGAAATGTTGAAATTCGACTTCACATTAGGAAGATAGACTTTGAAAATTTTCCATATTTTCAAAGTGACAGTTGACCTCAATGGTCTTCAATCGATGTTATTCGATGATATCTGAGAGAGTTAGATGCAAACTCACTCAAATATATGAGAAATGTTGAAATTCGACTTCAAATTAGGAAGATAGACTTTGAAAATTTTCCATATTTTCAAAGTGACAGTTGACCTCAATGGGCTTCAATGGATGTTATTCGATGATATCTGACAAAGTTAGATGCAAACTCACTCAAATATATGAGAAATGTTGAAATTCGACTTCACATTAGGAAGATAGACTTTGAAAATTTTCAATTATTACAAAGTGACAGTTGACCACAATGGTCTTCAATCGATGTTATTCGATGATATCTGACAAAGTTAGATGCAAACTCACTCAAATATATGAGAAATGTTGAAATTCGACTTCAAATTAGGAAGATAGACTTTGAAAATTTTCCATATTTTCAAAGTGACAGTTGACCTCAATGGGCTTCAATGGATGTTATTCGATGATATCTGACAAAGTTAGATGCAAACTCACTCAAATATATGAGAAATGTTGAAATTCGACTTCAAATTAGGAAGATAGACTTTGAAAATTTTCAATTACTACAAAGTGACAGTTGACCTCAATAGGCTTCAATGGATGTTATCCGATGATATCTGACAAAGTTAGATGGAAACTCACTCAAATATATGAGAAATGTTGAAATTCGACTTCAAATTAGGAAGATAGACTTTGAAAATTTTCAATTATTACAAAGTGACAGTTGAACTCAATGGTCTTCAATCGATGTTATTCGATGATATCTGACAGAGTTAGATGCAAACTCACTCAAATATATGAGAAATGTTGAAATTCGACTTCACATTAGGAAGATAGACTTTGAAAATTTTCCATATTTTCAAAGTGACAGTTGACCTCAATGGGCTTCAATGGATGTTATTCGATGATATCTGACAAAGTTAGATGCAAACTTACTCAAATATATGAGAAATGTTGAAATTCGACTTCAAATTAGGAAGATAGACTTTGAAAATTTTCAATTATTACAAAGTGACAGTTGACCTCAATAGGCTTCAATGGATGTTATTCGATGATATCTGACAAAGTTAGATGCAAACTCACTAAAATATATGAGAAATGTTGAAATTCGACTTCAAATTAGGAAGATAGACTTTGAAAATTTTCAATTATTACAAAGTGACAGTTGACCTCAATGGTCTTCAATCGATGTTATTCGATGATATCTGACAGAGTTAGATGCAAACTCACTCAAATATATGAGAAATGTTGAAATTCGACTTCACATTAGGAAGATAGACTTTGAAAATTTTCAATTATTACAAAGTGACAGTTGACCTCAATGGTCTTCAATCGATGTTATTCGATGATATCTGAGAGAGTTAGATGCAAACTCACTCAAATATATGAGAAATGTTGAAATTCGACTTCAAATTAGGAAGATAGACTTTGAAAATTTTCCATATTTTCAAAGTGACAGTTGACCTCAATGGGCTTCAATGGATGTTATTCGATGATATCTGACAAAGTTAGATGCAAACTCACTCAAATATATGAGAAATGTTGAAATTCGACTTCACATTAGAAAGATAGACTTTGAAAATTTTCAATTATTACAAAGTGACAGTTGAACTCATTGGTCTTCAATCGATGTTATTCGATGATATCTGAGAGAGTTAGATGCAAACTCACTCAAATATATGAGAAATGTTGAAATTCGACTTCAAATTAGGAAGATAGACTTTGAAAATTTTCCATATTTTCAAAGTGACAGTTGACCTCAATGGGCTTCAATGGATGTTATTCGATGATATCTGACAAAGTTAGATGCAAACTCACTCAAATATATGAGAAATGTTGAAATTCGACTTCACATTAGGAAGATAGACTTTGAAAATTTTCAATTATTACAAAGTGACAGTTGAACTCAATGGTCTTCAATCGATGTTATTCGATGATATCTGACATAGTTAGATGCAAACTCACTCAAATATATGAGAAATGTTGAAATTCGACTTCACATTAGGAAGATAGACTTTGAAAATTTTCAATTATTACAAAGTGACAGTTGACCTCAATGGTCTTCAATCGATGTTATTCGATGATATCTGAGAGAGTTAGATGCAAACTCACTCAAATATATGAGAAATGTTGAAATTCGACTTCAAATTAGGAAGATAGACTTTGAAAATTTTCCATATTTTCAAAGTGACAGTTGACCTCAATGGGCTTCAATGGATTTTATTCGATGATATCTGACAAAGTTAGATGCAAACTCACTCAAATATATGAGAAATGCTGAAATTCGACTTCACATTAGGAAGATAGACTTTGAAAATTTTCAATTATTACAAAGTGACAGTTGACCACAATGGTCTTCAATCGATGTTATTTGATGATATCTGACAAAGTTAGATGCAAACTCACTCAAATATATGAGAAATGTTGAAATTCGACTTCAAATTAGGAAGATAGACTTTGAAAATTTTCCATATTTTCAAAGTGACAGTTGACCTCAATGGGCTTCAATGGATGTTATTCGATGATATCTGACAAAGTTAGATGCAAACTCACTCAAATATATGAGAAATGTTGAAATTCGACTTCAAATTAGGAAGATAGACTTTGAAAATTTTCAATTATTACAAAGTGACAGTTGACCTCAATAGGCTTCAATGGATGTTATTCGATGATATCTGACAAAGTTAGATGCAAACTCACTCAAATATATGAGAAATGTTGAAATTCGACTTCAAATTAGGAAGATAGACTTTGAAAATTTTCCATATTTTCAAAGTGACAGTTGACCTCAATGGGCTTCAATGGATGTTATTCGATGATATCTGACAGAGTTAGATGCAAACTCACTCAAATATATGAGAAATGTTGAAATTCGACTTCAAATTAGGAAGATAGACTTTGAAAATTTTCCATATTTTCAAAGTGACAGTTGACCTCAATGGGCTTCAATGGATGTTATTCGATGATATCTGACAAAGTTAGATGCAAACTCACTCAAATATATGAGAAATGTTGAAATTCGACTTCACATTAGGAAGATAGACTTTGAAAATTTTCAATTATTACAAAGTGACAGTTGAACTCAATGGTCTTCAATCGATGTTATTCGATGATATCTGACAGAGTTAGATGCAAACTCACTCAAATATATGAGAAATGTTGAAATTCGACTTCACATTAGGAAGATAGACTTTGAAAATTTTCAATTATTACAAAGTGACAGTTGACCACAATGGTCTTCAATCGATGTTATTCGATGATATCTGACAAAGTTAGATGCAAACTCACTCAAATATATGAGAAATGTTGAAATTCGACTTCAAATTAGGAAGATAGACTTTGAAAATTTTCAATTATTACAAAGTGACAGTTGACCTCAATGGTCTTCAATCGATGTTATTCGATGATATCTGAGAGAGTTAGATGCAAACTCACTCAAATATATGAGAAATGTTGAAATTCGACTTCACATTAGGAAGATAGACTTTGAAAATTTTCAATTATTACAAAGTGACAGTTGACCTCAATAGGCTTCAATGGATGTTATTCGATGATATCTGACAAAGTTAGATGCAAACTCACTCAAATATATGAGAAATGTTGAAATTCGACTTCACATTAGGAAGATAGACTTTGAAAATTTTCAATTATTACAAAGTGACAGTTGAACTCAATGGTCTTCAATCGATGTTATTCGATGATATCTGACAGAGTTAGATGCAAACTCACTCAAATATATGAGAAATGTTGAAATTCGACTTCAAATTAGGAAGATAGACTTTGAAAATTTTCAATTATTACAAAGTGACAGTTGACCTCAATGGTCTTCAATCGATGTTATTCGATGATATCTGACAGAGTTAGATGCAAACTCACTCAAATATATGAGAAATGTTGAAATTCGACTTCAAATTAGGAACATAGACTTTGAAAATTTTCCATATTTACAAAGTGACAGTTGACCTCAATGGGCTTCAATTGATGTTATTCGATGACATCTGACAAAGTTAGATGCAAACTCACTCAAATATATGAGAAATGTTGAAATTCGACTTCAAATTAGGAAGATAGACTTTGAAAATTTTCCATATTTTCAAAGTGACAGTTGACCTCAATGGGCTTCAATGGATGTTATTCGATGATATCTGACAAAGTTAGATGCAAACTCACTCAAATATATGAGAAATGTTGAAGTTCGACTTCACATTAAGAAGATAGACTTTGAAAATTTTCAATTATTACAAAGTGACAGTTGAACTCAATGGTCTTCAATCGATGTTATTCGATGATATCTGACAGAGTTAGATGCAAACTCACTCAAATATATGAGAAATGTTGAAATTCGACTTCAAATTAGGAAGATAGACTTTGAAAATTTTCAATTATTACAAAGTGACAGTTGACCTCAATGGTCTTCAATCGATGTTATTCGATGATATCTGACAGAGTTAGATGCAAACTCACTCAAATATATGAGAAATGTTGAAATTCGACTTCAAATTAGGAACATAGACTTTGAAAATTTTCCATATTTACAAAGTGACAGTTGACCTCAATGGGCTTCAATTGATGTTATTCGATGACATCTGACAAAGTTAGATGCAAACTCACTCAAATATATGAGAAATGTTGAAATTCGACTTCAAATTAGGAAGATAGACTTTGAAAATTTTCAATTATTACAAAGTGACAGTTGACCTCAATGGTCTTCAATCGATGTTATTCGATGATATCTGACAAAGTTAGATGCAAACTCACTCAAATATATGAGAAATGTTGAAATTCGACTTCACATTAGGAAGATAGACTTTGAAAATTTTCAATTATTACCAAGTGACAGTTGACCTCAATAGGCTTCAATGGATGTTATTCGATGATATCTGACAAAGTTAGATGCAAACTCACTCAAATATATGAGAAATGTTGAAATTCGACTTCAAATTAGGAAGATAGACTTTGAAAATTTTCAATTATTACAAAGTGACAGTTGACCTCAATGGTCTTCAATCGATGTTATTCGATGATATCTGAGAGAGTTAGATGCAAACTCACTCAAATATATGAGAAATGTTGAAATTCGACTTCAAATTAGGAAGATAGACTTTGAAAATTTTCCATATTTTCAAAGTGACAGTTGACCTCAATGGGCTTCAATGGATGTTATTCGATGATATCTGACAAAGTTAGATGCAAACTCACTCAACTATATGAGAAATGTTGAAATTCGACTTCACATTAGGAAGATAGACTTTGAAAATTTTCCATATTTTCAAAGTGACAGTTGACCTCAATGGACTTCAATGGATGTTATTCAATGATATCTGACAAAGTTAGATGCAAACTCACTCAAATATATGAGAAATGTTGAAGTTCGACTTCACATTAAGAAGATAGACTTTGAAAATGTTCAATTATTACAAAGTGACAGTTGACCTCAATGGGCTTCAATGGATGTTATTCGATGATATCTGAAAAAGTTAGATGCAAACTCACTCAAATATATGAGAAATGTTGAAATTCGACTTCACATAAGGAAGATAGACTTTGAAAATTTTCAATTATTACAAAGTGACAGTTGAACTCAATGGTCTTCAATCGATGTTATTCGATGATATCTGACAGAGTTAGATGCAAACTCACTCAAATATATGAGAAATGTTGAAATTTGACTTCACATTAGGAAGATAGACTTTGAAAATTTCCAATTATTACAAAGTGACAGTTGAACTCAATGGTCTTCAATCGATGTTATTCGATGATATCTGACAAAGTTAGATGCAAACTCACTCAAATATATGAGAAATGTTGAAATTCGACTTCACATTAGGAAGATAGACTTTGAAAATTTTCAATTATTACAAAGTGACAGTTGACCACAATGGTCTTCAATCGATGTTATTCGATGATATCTGACAAAGTTAGATGCAAACTCACTCAAATATATGAGAAATGTTGAAATTCGACTTCAAATTAGGAAGATAGACTTTGAAAATTTTCAATTATTACAAAGTGACAGTTGACCTCAATGGTCTTCAATCGATGTTATTCGATGATATCTGACAGAGTTAGATGCAAACTCACTCAAATATATGAGAAATGTTGAAATTCGACTTCACATTAGGAAGATAGTCTTTGAAAATTTTCAATTATTACAAAGTGACAGTTGAACTCAATGGTCTTCAATCGATGTAATTCGATGATATCTGACAAAGTTAGATGCAAACTCACTCAAATATATGAGAAATGTTGAAATTCGACTTCACATTAGGAAGATAGACTTTGAAAATTTTCAATTATTACAAAGTGACAGTTGACCACAATGGTCTTCAATCGATGTTATTCGATGATATCTGACAAAGTTAGATGCAAACTCACTCAAATATATGAGAAATGTTGAAATTCGACTTCAAATTAGGAAGATGGACTTTGAAAATTTTCCATATTTTCAAAGTGACAGTTGACCTCAATGGGCTTCAATGGATGTTATTCGATGATATCTGACAAAGTTAGATGCAAACTCACTCAAATATATGAGAAATGTTGAAATTCGACTTCACATTAGGAAGATAGACTTTGAAAATTTTCAATTATTACAAAGTGACAGTTGACCTCAATAGGCTTCAATGGATGTTATTCGATGATATCTGACAAAGTTAGATGCAAACTCACTCAAATATATGAGAAATGTTGAAATTCGACTTCAAATTAGGAAGATAGACTTTGAAAATTTTCAATTATTACAAAGTGACAGTTGACCTCAATGGTCTTCAATCGATGTTATTCGATGATATCTGAGAGAGTTAGATGCAAACTCACTCAAATATATGAGAAATGTTGAAATTCGACTTCAAATTAGGAAGATAGACTTTGAAAATTTTCCATATTTTCAAAGTGACAGTTGACCTCAATGGGCTTCAATGGATGTTATTCGATGATATCTGACAAAGTTAGATGCAAACTCACTCAAATATATGAGAAATGTTGAAATTCGACTTCACATTAGGAAGATAGACTTTGAAAATTTTCAATTATTACAAAGTGACAGTTGAACTCAATGGTCTTCAATCGATGTTATTCGATGATATCTGACAGAGTTAGATGCAAACTCACTCAAATATATGAGAAATGTTGAAATTCGACTTCACATTAGGAAGATAGACTTTGAAAATTTTCAATTATTACAAAGTGACAGTTGACCACAATGGTCTTCAATCGATGTTATTCGATGATATCTGACAAAGTTAGATGCAAACTCACTCAAATATATGAGAAATGTTGGAATTCGACTTCACATTAGGAAGATAGACTTTGAAAATTTCCAATTATTACAAAGTGACAGTTGAACTCAATGGTCTTCAATCGATGTTATTCGATGATATCTGACAAAGTTAGATGCAAACTCACTCAAATATATGAGAAATGTTGAAATTCGACTTCACATTAGGAAGATAGACTTTGAAAATTTTCAATTATTACAAAGTGACAGTTGACCACAATGGTCTTCAATCGATGTTATTCGATGATATCTGACAGAGTTAGATGCAAACTCACTCAAATATATGAGAAATGTTGAAATTTGACTTCACATTAGGAAGATAGACTTTGAAAATTTCCAATTATTACAAAGTGACAGTTGAACTCAATGGTCTTCAATCGATGTTATTCGATGATATCTGACAAAGTTAGATGCAAACTCACTCAAATATATGAGAAATGTTGAAATTCGACTTCACATTAGGAAGATAGACTTTGAAAATTTTCAATTATTACAAAGTGACAGTTGACCACAATGGTCTTCAATCGATGTTATTCGATGATATCTGACAAAGTTAGATGCAAACTCACTCAAATATATGAGAAATGTTGAAATTCGACTTCAAATTAGGAAGATAGACTTTGAAAATTTTCAATTATTACAAAGTGACAGTTGACCTCAATGGTCTTCAATCGATGTTATTCGATGATATCTGAGAGAGTTAGATGCAAACTCACTCAAATATATGAGAAATGTTGAAATTCGACTTCAAATTAGGAAGATAGACTTTGAAAATTTTCCATATTTTCAAAGTGACAGTTGACCTCAATGGGCTTCAATGGATGTTATTCGATGATATCTGACAAAGTTAGATGCAAACTCACTCAAATATATGAGAAATGTTGAAATTCGACTTCACATTAGGAAGATAGACTTTGAAAATTTCCAATTATTACAAAGTGACAGTTGAACTCAATGGTCTTCAATCGATGTTATTCGATGATATCTGACAGAGTTAGATGCAAACTCACTCAAATATATGAGAAATGTTGAAATTCGACTTCACATTAGGAAGATAGACTTTGAAAATTTTCAATTATTACAAAGTGACAGTTGACCACAATGGTCTTCAATCGATGTTATTCGATGATATCTGACAAAGTTAGATGCAAACTCACTCAAATATATGAGAAATGTTGAAATTCGACTTCACATTAGGAAGATAGACTTTGAAAATTTCCAATTATTACAAAGTGACAGTTGAACTCAATGGTCTTCAATCGATGTTATTCGATGATATCTGACAAAGTTAGATGCAAACTCACTCAAATATATGAGAAATGTTGAAATTCGACTTCACATTAGGAAGATAGACTTTGAAAACTTTCAATTATTACAAAGTGACAGTTGACCACAATGGTCTTCAATCGATGTTATTCGATGATATCTGACAGAGTTAGATGCAAACTCACTCAAATATATGAGAAATGTTGAAATTCGACTTCACATTAGGAAGATAGACTTTGAAAATTTTCAATTATTACAAAGTGACAGTTGAACTCAATGGTCTTCAATCGATGTAATTCGATGATATCTGACAAAGTTAGATGCAAACTCACTCAAATATATGAGAAATGTTGAAATTCGACTTCACATTAGGAAGATAGACTTTGAAAATTTTCAATTATTACAAAGTGACAGTTGACCACAATGGTCTTCAATCGATGTTATTCGATGATATCTGACAAAGTTAGATGCAAACTCACTCAAATATATGAGAAATGTTGAAATTCGACTTCAAATTAGGAAGATGGACTTTGAAAATTTTCCATATTTTCAAAGTGACAGTTGACCTCAATGGGCTTCAATGGATGTTATTCGATGATATCTGACAAAGTTAGATGCAAACTCACTCAAATATATGAGAAATGTTGAAATTCGACTTCACATTAGGAAGATAGACTTTGAAAATTTTCAATTATTACAAAGTGACAGTTGACCTCAATAGGCTTCAATGGATGTTATTCGATGATATCTGACAAAGTTAGATGCAAACTCACTCAAATATATGAGAAATGTTGAAATTCGACTTCAAATTAGGAAGATAGACTTTGAAAATTTTCAATTATTACAAAGTGACAGTTGACCTCAATGGTCTTCAATCGATGTTATTCGATGATATCTGAGAGAGTTAGATGCAAACTCACTCAAATATATGAGAAATGTTGAAATTCGACTTCAAATTAGGAAGATAGACTTTGAAAATTTTCCATATTTTCAAAGTGACAGTTGACCTCAATGGGCTTCAATGGATGTTATTCGATGATATCTGACAAAGTTAGATGCAAACTCACTCAAATATATGAGAAATGTTGAAATTCGACTTCACATTAGGAAGATAGACTTTGAAAATTTTCAATTATTACAAAGTGACAGTTGAACTCAATGGTCTTCAATCGATGTTATTCGATGATATCTGACAGAGTTAGATGCAAACTCACTCAAATATATGAGAAATGTTGAAATTCGACTTCACATTAGGAAGATAGACTTTGAAAATTTTCAATTATTACAAAGTGACAGTTGACCACAATGGTCTTCAATCGATGTTATTCGATGATATCTGACAAAGTTAGATGCAAACTCACTCAAATATATGAGAAATGTTGAAATTCGACTTCACATTAGGAAGATAGACTTTGAAAATTTCCAATTATTACAAAGTGACAGTTGAACTCAATGGTCTTCAATCGATGTTATTCGATGATATCTGACAAAGTTAGATGCAAACTCACTCAAATATATGAGAAATGTTGAAATTCGACTTCACATTAGGAAGATAGACTTTGAAAATTTTCAATTATTACAAAGTGACAGTTGACCACAATGGTCTTCAATCGATGTTATTCGATGATATCTGACAGAGTTAGATGCAAACTCACTCAAATATATGAGAAATGTTGAAATTTGACTTCACATTAGGAAGATAGACTTTGAAAATTTTCAATTATTACAAAGTGACAGTTGACCTCAATGGTCTTCAATCGATGTTATTCGATGATATCTAACAGAGTTAGATGCAAACTCACTCAAATATATGAGAAATGTTGAAATTCGACTTCACATTAGGAAGATAGACTTTGAAAATTTTCAATTATTACAAAGTGACAATTGAACTCAATGGTCTTCAATCGATGTTATTCGATGATATCTGACAAAGTTAGATGCAAACTCACTCAAATATATGAGAAATGTTGAAATTCGACTTCAAATTAGGAAGATGGACTTTGAAAATTTTCCATATTTTCAAAGTGACAGTTGACCTCAATGGGCTTCAATGGATGTTATTCGATGATATCTGACAAAGTTAGATGCAAACTCACTCAAATATATGAGAAATGTTGAAATTCGACTTCACATTAGGAAGATAGACTTTGAAAATTTTCAATTATTACAAAGTGACAGTTGACCTCAATAGGCTTCAATGGATGTTATTCGATGATATCTGACAAAGTTAGATGCAAACTCACTCAAATATATGAGAAATGTTGAAATTCGACTTCAAATTAGGAAGATAGACTTTGAAAATTTTCAATTATTACAAAGTGACAGTTGACCTCAATGGTCTTCAATCGATGTTATTCGATGATATCTGAGAGAGTTAGATGCAAACTCACTCAAATATATGAGAAATGTTGAAATTCGACTTCAAATTAGGAAGATAGACTTTGAAAATTTTCCATATTTTCAAAGTGACAATTGACCTCAATGGGCTTCAATGGATGTTATTCGATGATATCTGACAAAGTTAGATGCAAACTCACTCAAATATATGAGAAATGTTGAAATTCGACTTCACATTAGGAAGATAGACTTTGAAAATTTTCAATTATTACAAAGTGACAGTTGAACTCAATGGTCTTCAATCGATGTTATTCGATGATATCTGACAGAGTTAGATGCAAACTCACTCAAATATATGAGAAATGTTGAAATTCGACTTCACATTAGGAAGATAGACTTTGAAAATTTTCAATTATTACAAAGTGACAGTTGACCACAATGGTCTTCAATCGATGTTATTCGATGATATCTGACAAAGTTAGATGCAAACTCACTCAAATATATGAGAAATGTTGAAATTCGACTTCACATTAGGAAGATAGACTTTGAAAATTTTCAATTATTACAAAGTGACAGTTGATTTCATTGGTCTTCAATCGATGTTATTCGATGATATCTGACAAAGTTAGATGCAAACTCACTCAAATATATGAGAAATGTTGAAATTCGACTTCACATTAGGAAGATAGACTTTGAAAATTTTCAATTATTACAAAGTGACAGTTGAACTCAATGGTCTTCAATCGATGTTATTCGATGATATCTGACAGAGTTAGATGCAAACTCACTCAAATATATGAGAAATGTTGAAATTCGACTTCACATTAGGAAGATAGACTTTGAAAATTTTCAATTATTACAAAGTGACAGTTGACCACAATGGTCTTCAATCGATGTTATTCGATGATATCTGACAAAGTTAGATGCAAACTCACTCAAATATATGAGAAATGTTGAAGTTCGACTTCACATTAAGAAGATAGACTTTGAAAATTTTCAATTATTACAAAGTGACAGTTGACCTCAATGGGCTTTAATGGATGTTATTCGATGATATCTGAAAAAGTTAGATGCAAACTCACTCAAATATATGAGAAATGTTGAAATTCGACTTCAAATTAGGAAGATAGACTTTGAAAATTTTCCATATTTTCAAAGTGACAGTTGACCTCAATGGGCTTCAATGGATGTTATTCGATGATATCTGACAAAGTTAGATGCAAACTCACTCAAATATATGAGAAATGTTGAAATTCGACTTCACATTAGGAAGATAGACTTTGAAAATTTTCAATTATTACAAAGTGACAGTTGACCACAATGGTCTTCAATCGATGTTATTCGATGATATCTGACAAAGATAGATGCAAACTCACCCAAATATATGAGAAAAATGTTGAAATTCGTATTCAAATTAGGAAGATAGACTTTGAAAATTTTCAATTATTACAAAGTGACAGTTGATTTCATTGGTCTTCAATCGATGTTATTCGATGATATCTGACAAAGTTAGATGCAAATTCACTCAAATATATGAGAAATGTTGAAATTCGACTTCACATTAGGAAGATAGACTTTGAAAATTTTCAATTATTACAAAGTGACAGTTGAACTCAATGGTCTTCAATCGATGTTATTCGATGATATCTGACAGAGTTAGATGCAAACTCACTCAAATATATGAGAAATTTTGAAATTCGACTTCACATTAGGAAGATAGACTTTGAAAATTTTCAATTATTACAAAGTGACAGTTGACCACAATGGTCTTCAATCGATGTTATTCGATGATATCTGACAAAGTTAGATGCAAACTCACTCAAATATATGAGAAATGTTGAAGTTCGACTTCACATTAAGAAGATAGACTTTGAAAATTTTCAATTATTACAAAGTGACAGTTGACCTCAATAGGCTTCAATGGATGTTATTCGATAATATCTGATAAAGTTAGATGCAAACTCACTCAAATATATGAAAAATGTTGAAATTCGACTTCAAATTAGGAAGATAGACTTTGAAAATTTTCAATTATTACAAAGTGACAGTTGACCTCAATGGTCTTCAATCGATGTTATTCGATGATATCTGAGAGAGTTAGATGCAAACTCACTCAAATATATGAGAAATGTTGAAATTCGACTTCAAATTAGGAAGATAGACTTTGAAAATTTTCCATATTTTCAAAGTGACAGTTGACCACAATGGTCTTCAATCGATGTTATTCGATGATATCTGACAAAGTTAGATGCAAACTCACTCAAATATATGAGAAATGTTGAAATTCGACTTCACATTAGGAAGATAGACTTTGAAAATTTTCAATTATTACAAAGTGACAGTTGATTTCATTGGTCTTCAATCGATGTTATTCGATGATATCTGACAAAGTTAGATGCAAACTCACTCAAATATATGAGAAATGTTGAAATTCGACTTCACATTAGGAAGATAGACTTTGAAAATTTTCAATTATTACAAAGTGACAGTTGAACTCAATGGTCTTCAATCGATGTTATTCGATGATATCTGACAGAGTTAGATGCAAACTCACTAAAATATATGAGAAATGTTGAAATTCGACTTCACATTAGGAAGATAGACTTTGAAAATTTTCAATTATTACAAAGTGACAGTTGACCACAATGGTCTTCAATCGATGTTATTCGATGATATCTGACAAAGTTAGATGCAAACTCACTCAAATATATGAGAAATGTTGAAATTCGACTTCACATTAGGAAGATAGACTTTGAAAATTTTCAATTATTACAAAGTGACAGTTGATTTCATTGGTCTTCAATCGATGTTATTCGATGATATCTGACAAAGTTAGATGCAAACTCACTCAAATATATGAGAAATGTTGAAATTCGACTTCACATTAGGAAGATAGACTTTGAAAATTTTCAATTATTACAAAGTGACAGTTGACCTCAATGGGCTTTAATGGATGTTATTCGATGATATCTGAAAAAGTTAGATGCAAACTCACTCAAATATATGAGAAATGTTGAAATTCGACTTCAAATTAGGAAGATAGACTTTGAAAATTTTCCATATTTTCAAAGTGACAGTTGACCTCAATGGGCTTCAATGGATGTTATTCGATGATATCTGACAAAGTTAGATGCAAACTCACTCAAATATATGAGAAATGTTGAAATTCGACTTCATATTAGGAAGATAGACTTTGAAAATTTTCAATTATTACAAAGTGACAGTTGACCACAATGGTCTTCAATCGATGTTATTCGATGATATCTGACAAAGATAGATGCAAACTCACCCAAATATATGAGAAAAATGTTGAAATTCGTATTCAAATTAGGAAGATAGACTTTGAAAATTTTCAATTATTACAAAGTGACAGTTGACCTCAATGGTCTTCAATCGATGTTATTCGATGATATCTGACAGAGTTAGATGCAAACTCACTCAAATATATGAGAAATGTTGAAATTCGACTTCACATTAGGAAGATAGACTTTGAAAATTTTCAATTATTACAAAGTGACAGTTGACCTCAATAGGCTTCAATGGATGTTATTCGATGATATCTGACAAAGTTAGATGCAAACTCACTCAAATATATGAGAAATGTTGAAATTCGACTTCAAATTAGGAAGATAGACATTGAAAATTTTCAATTATTACAAAGTGACAGTTGACCTCAATGGTCTTCAATCGATGTTATTCGATGATATCTGAGAGAGTTAGATGCAAACTCACTCAAATATATGAGAAATGTTGAAATTCGACTTCAAATTAGGAAGATAGACTTTGAAAATTTTCCATATTTTCAAAGTGACAGTTGACCTCAATGGGCTTCAATGGATGTTATTCGATGATATCTGACAAAGTTAGATGCAAACTCACTCAAATATATGAGAAATGTTGAAATTCGACTTCAAATTAGGAAGATAGACTTTGAAAATTTTCCATATTTTCAAAGTGACAGTTGACCTCAATGGGCTTCAATGGATGTTATTCGATGATATCTGACAAAGTTAGATGCAAACTCACTCAAATATATGAGAAATGTTGAAGTTCGACTTCACATTAAGAAGATAGACTTTGAAAATTTTCAATTATTACAAAGTGACAGTTGACCTCAATGGGCTTCAATGGATGTTATTCGATGATATCTGACAAAGTTAGATGCAAACTCACTCAAATATATGAGAAATGTTGAAATTCGACTTCACATTAGGAAGATAGACTTTGAAAATTTTCAATTATTACAAAGTGACAGTTGAACTCAATGGTCTTCAATCGATGTTATTCGATGATATCTGACAGAGTTAGATGCAAACTCACTCAAATATATGAGAAATGTTGAAATTCGACTTCAAATTAGGAAGATAGACTTTGAAAATTTTCAATTATTACAAAGTGACAGTTGACCTCAATGGTCTTCAATCGATGTTATTCGATGATATCTGACAGAGTTAGATGCAAACTCACTCAAATATATGAGAAATATTGAAATTCGACTTCAAATTAGGAACATAGACTTTGAAAATTTTCCATATTTACAAAGTGACAGTTGACCTCAATGGGCTTCAATTGATGTTATTCGATGACATCTGACAAAGTTAGATGCAAACTCACTCAAATATATGAGAAATGTTGAAATTCGACTTCAAATTAGGAAGATAGACTTTGAAAATTTTCCATATTTTCAAAGTGACAGTTGACCTCAATGGTCTTCAATCGATGTTATTCGATGATATCTAACAGAGTTAGATGCAAACTCACTCAAATATATGAGAAATGTTGAAATTCGACTTCACATTAGGAAGATAGACTTTGAAAATTTTCAATTATTACAAAGTGACAATTGAACTCAATGGTCTTCAATCGATGTTATTCGATGATATCTGACAAAGTTAGATGCAAACTCACTCAAATATATGAGAAATGTTGAAATTCGACTTCAAATTAGGAAGATGGACTTTGAAAATTTTCCATATTTTCAAAGTGACAGTTGACCTCAATGGGCTTCAATGGATGTTATTCGATGATATCTGACAAAGTTAGATGCAAACTCACTCAAATATATGAGAAATGTTGAAATTCGACTTCACATTAGGAAGATAGACTTTGAAAATTTTCAATTATTACAAAGTGACAGTTGACCTCAATAGGCTTCAATGGATGTTATTCGATGATATCTGACAAAGTTAGATGCAAACTCACTCAAATATATGAGAAATGTTGAAATTCGACTTCAAATTAGGAAGATAGACTTTGAAAATTTTCAATTATTACAAAGTGACAGTTGACCTCAATGGTCTTCAATCGATGTTATTCGATGATATCTGAGAGAGTTAGATGCAAACTCACTCAAATATATGAGAAATGTTGAAATTCGACTTCAAATTAGGAAGATAGACTTTGAAAATTTTCCATATTTTCAAAGTGACAATTGACCTCAATGGGCTTCAATGGATGTTATTCGATGATATCTGACAAAGTTAGATGCAAACTCACTCAAATATATGAGAAATGTTGAAATTCGACTTCACATTAGGAAGATAGACTTTGAAAATTTTCAATTATTACAAAGTGACAGTTGAACTCAATGGTCTTCAATCGATGTTATTCGATGATATCTGACAGAGTTAGATGCAAACTCACTCAAATATATGAGAAATGTTGAAATTCGACTTCACATTAGGAAGATAGACTTTGAAAATTTTCAATTATTACAAAGTGACAGTTGACCACAATGGTCTTCAATCGATGTTATTCGATGATATCTGACAAAGTTAGATGCAAACTCACTCAAATATATGAGAAATGTTGAAATTCGACTTCACATTAGGAAGATAGACTTTGAAAATTTTCAATTATTACAAAGTGACAGTTGATTTCATTGGTCTTCAATCGATGTTATTCGATGATATCTGACAAAGTTAGATGCAAACTCACTCAAATATATGAGAAATGTTGAAATTCGACTTCACATTAGGAAGATAGACTTTGAAAATTTCCAATTATTACAAAGTGACAGTTGAACTCAATGGTCTTCAATCGATGTTATTCGATGATATCTGACAGAGTTAGATGCAAACTCACTCAAATATATGAGAAATGTTGAAATTCGACTTCACATTAGGAAGATAGACTTTGAAAATTTTCAATTATTACAAAGTGACAGTTGACCACAATGGTCTTCAATCGATGTTATTCGATGATATCTGACAAAGTTAGATGCAAACTCACTCAAATATATGAGAAATGTTGAAGTTCGACTTCACATTAAGAAGATAGACTTTGAAAATTTTCAATTATTACAAAGTGACAGTTGACCTCAATGGGCTTTAATGGATGTTATTCGATGATATCTGAAAAAGTTAGATGCAAACTCACTCAAATATATGAGAAATGTTGAAATTCGACTTCAAATTAGGAAGATAGACTTTGAAAATTTTCCATATTTTCAAAGTGACAGTTGACCTCAATGGGCTTCAATGGATGTTATTCGATGATATCTGACAAAGTTAGATGCGAACTCACTCAAATATATGAGAAATGTTGAAATTCGACTTCACATTAGGAAGATAGACTTTGAAAATTTTCAATTATTACAAAGTGACAGTTGACCACAATGGTCTTCCATCGATGTTATTCGATGATATCTGACAAAGATAGATGCAAACTCACTCAAATATATGAGAAATGTTGAAATTCGACTTCAAATTAGGAAGATAGACTTTGAAAATTTTCAATTATTACAAAGTGACAGTTGACCTCAATGGTCTTCAATCGATGTTATTCGATGATATCTGACAGAGTTAGATGCAAACTCACTCAAATATATGAGAAATGTTGAAATTCGACTTCACATTAGGAAGATAGACTTTGAAAATTTTCAATTATTACAAAGTGACAGTTGACCTCAATAGGCTTCAATGGATGTTATTCGATAATATCTGATAAAGTTAGATGCAAACTCACTCAAATATATGAGAAATGTTGAAATTCGACTTCAAATTAGGAAGATAGACTTTGAAAATTTTCAATTATTACAAAGTGACAGTTGACCTCAATGGTCTTCAATCGATGTTATTCGATGATATCTGGGAGAGTTAGATGCAAACTCACTCAAATATATGAGAAATGTTGAAATTCGACTTCAAATTAGGAAGATAGACTTTGAAAATTTTCCATATTTTCAAAGTGACAGTTGACCACAATGGTCTTCAATCGATGTTATTCGATGATATCTGACAAAGTTAGATGCAAACTCACTCAAATATATGAGAAATGTTGAAATTCGACTTCACATTAGGAAGATAGACTTTGAAAATTTTCAATTATTACAAAGTGACAGTTGATTTCATTGGTCTTCAATCGATGTTATTCGATGATATCTGACAAAGTTAGATGCAAACTCACTCAAATATATGAGAAATGTTGAAATTCGACTTCACATTAGGAAGATAGACTTTGAAAATTTTCAATTATTACAAAGTGACAGTTGAACTCAATGGTCTTCAATCGATGTTATTCGATGATATCTGACAGAGTTAGATGCAAACTCACTCAAATATATGAGAAATGTTGAAATTCGACTTCACATTAGGAAGATAGACTTTGAAAATTTTCAATTATTACAAAGTGACAGTTGACCACAATGGTCTTCAATCGATGTTATTCGATGATATCTGACAAAGTTAGATGCAAACTCACTCAAATATATGAGAAATGTTGAAATTCGACTTCACATTAGGAAGATAGACTTTGAAAATTTTCAATTATTACAAAGTGACAGTTGATTTCATTGGTCTTCAATCGATGTTATTCGATGATATCTGACAAAGTTAGATGCAAACTCACTCAAATATATGAGAAATGTTGAAATTCGACTTCACATTAGGAAGATAGACTTTGAAAATTTTCAATTATTACAAAGTGACAGTTGACCTCAATGGGCTTTAATGGATGTTATTCGATGATATCTGAAAAAGTTAGATGCAAACTCACTCAAATATATGAGAAATGTTGAAATTCGACTTCAAATTAGGAAGATAGACTTTGAAAATTTTCCATATTTTCAAAGTGACAGTTGACCTCAATGGGCTTCAATGGATGTTATTCTATGATATCTGACAAAGTTAGATGCAAACTCACTCAAATATATGAGAAATGTTGAAATTCGACTTCACATTAGGAAGATAGACTTTGAAAATTTTCAATTATTACAAAGTGACAGTTGACCACAATGGTCTTCAATCGATGTTATTCGATGATATCTGACAAAGATAGATGCAAACTCACCCAAATATATGAGAAAAATGTTGAAATTCGTATTCAAATTAGGAAGATAGACTTTGAAAATTTTCCATATTTTCAAAGTGACAGTTGACCTCAATGGGCTTCAATGGATGTTATTCGATGATATCTGACAAAGTTAGATGCGAACTCACTCAAATATATGAGAAATGTTGAAATTCGACTTCACATTAGGAAGATAGACTTTGAAAATTTTCAATTATTACAAAGTGACAGTTGACCACAATGGTCTTCCATCGATGTTATTCGATGATATCTGACAAAGATAGATGCAAACTCACTCAAATATATGAGAAATGTTGAAATTCGACTTCAAATTAGGAAGATAGACTTTGAAAATTTTCAATTATTACAAAGTGACAGTTGACCTCAATGGTCTTCAATCGATGTTATTCGATGATATCTGACAGAGTTAGATGCAAACTCACTCAAATATATGAGAAATGTTGAAATTCGACTTCACATTAGGAAGATAGACTTTGAAAATTTTCAATTATTACAAAGTGACAGTTGACCTCAATAGGCTTCAATGGATGTTATTCGATAATATCTGACAAAGTTAGATGCAAACTCACTCAAATATATGAGAAATGTTGAAATTCGACTTCAAATTAGGAAGATAGACTTTGAAAATTTTCAATTATTACAAAGTGACAGTTGACCTCAATGGTCTTCAATCGATGTTATTCGATGATATCTGAGAGAGTTAGATGCAAACTCACTCAAATATATGAGAAATGTTGAAATTCGACTTCAAATTAGGAAGATAGACTTTGAAAATTTTCCATATTTTCAAAGTGACAGTTGACCACAATGGTCTTCAATCGATGTTATTCGATGATATCTGACAGAGTTAGATGCAAACTCACTCAAATATATGAGAAATGTTGAAATTTGACTTCACATTAGGAAGATAGACTTTGAAAATTTCCAATTATTACAAAGTGACAGTTGAACTCAATGGTCTTCAATCGATGTTATTCGATGATATCTGACAAAGTTAGATGCAAACTCACTCAAATATATGAGAAATGTTGAAATTCGACTTCACATTAGGAAGATAGACTTTGAAAATTTTCAATTATTACAAAGTGACAGTTGACCACAATGGTCTTCAATCGATGTTATTCGATGATATCTGACAAAGTTAGATGCAAACTCACTCAAATATATGAGAAATGTTGAAATTCGACTTCAAATTAGGAAGATAGACTTTGAAAATTTTCAATTATTACAAAGTGACAGTTGACCTCAATGGTCTTCAATCGATGTTATTCGATGATATCTAACAGAGTTAGATGCAAACTCACTCAAATATATGAGAAATGTTGAAATTCGACTTCACATTAGGAAGATAGACTTTAAAAATTTTCAATTATTACAAAGTGACAGTTGAACTCAATGGTCTTCAATCGATGTTATTCGATGATATCTGACAAAGTTAGATGCAAACTCACTCAAATATATGAGAAATGTTGAAATTCGACTTCACATTAGGAAGATAGACTTTGAAAATTTTCAATTATTACAAAGTGACAGTTGACCTCAATAGGCTTCAATGGATGTTATTCGATGATATCTAACAGAGTTAGATGCAAACTCACTCAAATATATGAGAAATGTTGAAATTCGACTTCACATTAGGAAGATAGACTTTGAAAATTTTCAATTATTACAAAGTTACAGTTGAACTCAATGGTCTTCAATCGATGTTATTCGATGATATCTGACAAAGTTAGATGCAAACTCACTCAAATATATGAGAAATGTTGAAATTCGACTTCAAATTAGGAAGATAGACTTTGAAAATTTTCAATTATTACAAAGTGACAGTTGACCTCAATGGTCTTCAATCGATGTTATTCGATGATATCTGAGAGAGTTAGATGCAAACTCACTCAAATATATGAGAAATTTTGAAATTCGACTTCAAATTAGGAAGATAGACTTTGAAAATTTTCCATATTTTCAAAGTGACAATTGACCTCAATGGGCTTCATTGGATGTTATTCGATGATATCTGACAAAGTTAGATGCAAACTCACTCAAATATATGAGAAATGTTGAAATTCGACTTCACATTAGGAAGATAGACTTTGAAAATTTTCAATTATTACAAAGTGACAGTTGAACTCAATGGTCTTCAATCGATGTTATTCGATGATATCTGACAGAGTTAGATGCAAACTCACTCAAATATATGAGAAATGTTGAAATTCGACTTCACATTAGGAAGATAGACTTTGAAAATTTTCAATTATTACAAAGTGACAGTTGACCACAATGGTCTTCAATCGATGTTATTCGATGATATCTGACAAAGTTAGATGCAAACTCACTCAAATATATGAGAAATGTTGAAATTCGACTTCACATTAGGAAGATAGACTTTGAAAATTTTCAATTATTACAAAGTGACAGTTGATTTCATTGGTCTTCAATCGATGTTATTCGATGATATCTGACAAAGTTAGATGCAAACTCACTCAAATATATGAGAAATGTTGAAATTCGACTTCACATTAGGAAGATAGACTTTGAAAATTTTCAATTATTACAAAGTGACAGTTGAACTCAATGGTCTTCAATCGATGTTATTCGATGATATCTGACAGAGTTAGATGCAAACTCACTCAAATATATGAGAAATGTTGAAATTCGACTTCACATTAGGAAGATAGACTTTGAAAATTTTCAATTATTACAAAGTGACAGTTGACCACAATGGTCTTCAATCGATGTTATTCGATGATATCTGACAAAGTTAGATGCAAACTCACTCAAATATATGAGAAATGTTGAAGTTCGACTTCACATTAAGAAGATAGACTTTGAAAATTTTCAATTATTACAAAGTGACAGTTGACCTCAATGGGCTTTAATGGATGTTATTCGATGATATCTGAAAAAGTTAGATGCAAACTCACTCAAATATATGAGAAATGTTGAAATTCGACTTCAAATTAGGAAGATAGACTTTGAAAATTTTCCATATTTTCAAAGTGACAGTTGACCTCAATGGGCTTCAATGGATGTTATTCGATGATATCTGACAAAGTTAGATGCAAACTCACTCAAATATATGAGAAATGTTGAAATTCGACTTCACATTAGGAAGATAGACTTTGAAAATTTTCAATTATTACAAAGTGACAGTTGACCACAATGGTCTTCAATCGATGTTATTCGATGATATCTGACAAAGATAGATGCAAACTCACTCAAATATATGAGAAATGTTGATATTCGACTTCAAATTAGGAAGATAGACTTTGAAAATTTTCAATTATTACAAAGTGACAGTTGACCTCAATGGTCTTCAATCGATGTTATTCGATGATATCTGACAGAGTTAGATGCAAATTCACTCAAATATATGAGAAATGTTGAAATTCGACTTCACATTAGGAAGATAGACTTTGAAAATTTTCAATTATTACAAAGTGACAGTTGACCTCAATAGGCTTCAATGGATGTTATTCGATGATATCTGACAAAGTTAGATGCAAACTCACTCAAATATATGAGAAATGTTGAAATTCGACTTCAAATTAGGAAGATAGACTTTGAAAATTTTCAATTATTACAAAGTGACAGTTGACCTCAATGGTCTTCAATCGATGTTATTCGATGATATCTGAGAGAGTTAGATGCAAACTCACTCAAATATATGAGAAATGTTGAAATTCGACTTCAAATTAGGAAGATAGACTTTGAAAATTTTCCATATTTTCAAAGTGACAGTTGACCACAATGGTCTTCAATCGATGTTATTCGATGATATCTGACAAAGTTAGATGCAAACTCACTCAAATATATGAGAAATGTTGAAATTCGACTTCACATTAGGAAGATAGACTTTGAAAATTTTCAATTATTACAAAGTGACAGTTGATTTCATTGGTCTTCAATCGATGTTATTCGATGATATCTGACAAAGTTAGATGCAAACTCACTCAAATATATGAGAAATGTTGAAATTCGACTTCACAATAGGAAGATAGACTTTGAAAATTTTCAATTATTACAAAGTGACAGTTGAACTCAATGGTCTTCAATCGATGTTATTCGATGATATCTGACAGAGTTAGATGCAAACTCACTCAAATATATGAGAAATGTTGAAATTCGACTTCACATTAGGAAGATAGACTTTGAAAATTTTCAATTATTACAAAGTGACAGTTGACCACAATGGTCTTCAATCGATGTTATTCGATGATATCTGACAAAGTTAGATGCAAACTCACTCAAATATATGAGAAATGTTGAAATTCGACTTCACATTAGGAAGATAGACTTTGAAAATTTTCAATTATTACAAAGTGACAGTTGATTTCATTGGTCTTCAATCGATGTTATTCGATGATATCTGACAAAGTTAGATGCAAACTCACTCAAATATATGAGAAATGTTGAAATTCGACTTCACATTAGGAAGATAGACTTTGAAAATTTTCAATTATTACAAAGTGACAGTTGACCTCAATGGGCTTTAATGGATGTTATTCGATGATATCTGAAAAAGTTAGATGCAAACTCACTCAAATATATGAGAAATGTTGAAATTCGACTTCAAATTAGGAAGATAGACTTTGAAAATTTTCCATATTTTCAAAGTGACAGTTGACCTCAATGGGCTTCAATGGATGTTATTCGATGATATCTGACAAAGTTAGATGCAAACTCACTCAAATATATGAGAAATGTTGAAATTCGACTTCACATTAGGAAGATAGACTTTGAAAATTTTCAATTATTACAAAGTGACAGTTGACCACAATGGTCTTCAATCGATGTTATTCGATGATATCTGACAAAGATAGATGCAAACTCACTCAAATATATGAGAAATGTTGAAATTCGTATTCAAATTAGGAAGATAGACTTTGAAAATTTTCAATTATTACAAAGTGACAGTTGAACTCAATGGTCTTCAATCGATGTTATTCGATGATATCTGACAGAGTTAGATGCAAACTCACTCAAATATATGAGAAATGTTGAAATTCGACTTCAAATTAGGAAGATAGACTTTGAAAATTTTCAATTATTACAAAGTGACAGTTGAACTCAATGGTCTTCAATCGATGTTATTCGATGATATCTGACAGAGTTAGATGCAAACTCACTCAAATATATGAGAAATGTTGAAATTCGACTTCACATTAGGAAGATAGACTTTGAAAATTTTCAATTATTACAAAGTGACAGTTGACCACAATGGTCTTCAATCGATGTTATTCGATGATATCTGACAAAGTTAGATGCAAACTCACTCAAATATATGAGAAATGTTGAAATTCGACTTCACATTAGGAAGATAGACTTTGAAAATTTTCAATTATTACAAAGTGACAGTTGATTTCATTGGTCTTCAATCGATGTTATTCGATGATATCTGACAAAGTTAGATGCAAACTCACTCAAATATATGAGAAATGTTGAAATTCGACTTCACATTAGGAAGATAGACTTTGAAAATTTTCAATTATTACAAAGTGACAGTTGACCTCAATGGGCTTTAATGGATGTTATTCGATGATATCTGAAAAAGTTAGATGCAAACTCACTCAAATATATGAGAAATGTTGAAATTCGACTTCACATTAGGAAGATAGACTTTGAAAATTTTCAATTATTACAAAGTGACAGTTGACCTCAATGGGCTTTAATGGATGTTATTCGATGATATCTGAAAAAGTTAGATGCAAACTCACTCAAATATATGAGAAATGTTGAAATTCGACTTCAAATTAGGAAGATAGACTTTGAAAATTTTCCATATTTTCAAAGTGACAGTTGACCTCAATGGGCTTCAATGGATGTTATTCGATGATATCTGACAAAGTTAGATGCAAACTCACTCAAATATATGAGAAATGTTGAAATTCGACTTCACATTAGGAAGATAGACTTTGAAAATTTTCAATTATTACAAAGTGACAGTTGACCACAATGGTCTTCAATCGATGTTATTCGATGATATCTGACAAAGATAGATGCAAACTCACTCAAATATATGAGAAATGTTGAAATTCGTATTCAAATTAGGAAGATAGACTTTGAAAATTTTCAATTATTACAAAGTGACAGTTGAACTCAATGGTCTTCAATCGATGTTATTCGATGATATCTGACAGAGTTAGATGCAAACTCACTCAAATATATGAGAAATGTTGAAATTCGACTTCACATTAGGAAGATAGACTTTGAAAATTTTCAATTATTACAAAGTGACAGTTGACCACAATGGTCTTCAATCGATGTTATTCGATGATATCTGACAAAGTTAGATGCAAACTCACTCAAATATATGAGAAATGTTGAAATTCGACTTCACATTAGGAAGATAGACTTTGAAAATTTTCAATTATTACAAAGTGACAGTTGATTTCATTGGTCTTCAATCGATGTTATTCGATGATATCTGACAAAGTTAGATGCAAACTCACTCAAATATATGAGAAATGTTGAAATTCGACTTCACATTAGGAAGATAGACTTTGAAAATTTTCAATTATTACAAAGTGACAGTTGACCTCAATGGGCTTTAATGGATGTTATTCGATGATATCTGAAAAAGTTAGATGCAAACTCACTCAAATATATGAGAAATGTTGAAATTCGACTTCAAATTAGGAAGATAGACTTTGAAAATTTTCCATATTTTCAAAGTGACAGTTGACCTCAATGGGCTTCAATGGATGTTATTCGATGATATCTGACAAAGTTAGATGCAAACTCACTCAAATATATGAGAAATGTTGAAATTCGACTTCACATTAGGAAGATAGACTTTGAAAATTTTCAATTATTACAAAGTGACAGTTGACCACAATGGTCTTCAATCGATGTTATTCGATGATATCTGACAAAGATAGATGCAAACTCACTCAAATATATGGGAAATGTTGAAATTCGTATTCAAATTAGGAAGATAGACTTTGAAAATTTTCAATTATTACAAAGTGACAGTTGACCTCAATGGTCTTCAATCGATGTTATTCGATGATATCTGACAGAGTTAGATGCAAACTCACTCAAATATATGAGAAATGTTGAAATTCGACTTCACATTAGGAAGATAGACTTTGAAAATTTTCAATTATTACAAAGTGACAGTTGACCTCAATAGGCTTCAATGGATGTTATTCGATGATATCTGACAAAGTTAGATGCAAACTCACTCAAATATATGAGAAATGTTGAAATTCGACTTCAAATTAGGAAGATAGACTTTGAAAATTTTCAATTATTACAAAGTGACAGTTGACCTCAATGGTCTTCAATCGATGTTATTCGATGATATCTGAGAGAGTTAGATGCAAACTCACTCAAATATATGAGAAATGTTGAAATTCGACTTCAAATTAGGAAGATAGACTTTGAAAATTTTCCATATTTTCAAAGTGACAGTTGACCTCAATGGGCTTCAATGGATGTTATTCGATGATATCTGACAAAGTTAGATGCAAACTCACTCAAATATATGAGAAATGTTGAAATTCGACTTCACATTAGGAAGATAGACTTTGAAAATTTTCAATTATTACAAAGTGACAGTTGAACTCAATGGTCTTCAATCGATGTTATTCGATGATATCTGACAGAGTTAGATGCAAACTCACTCAAATATATGAGAAATGTTGAAATTCGACTTCACATTAGGAAGATAGACTTTGAAAATTCTCAATTATTACAAAGTGACAGTTGACCACAATGGTCTTCAATCGATGTTATTCGATGATATCTGACAAAGTTAGATGCAAACTCACTCAAATATATGAGAAATGTTGAAATTCGACTTCACATTAGGAAGATAGACTTTGAAAATTTTCAATTATTACAAAGTGACAGTTGATTTCATTGGTCTTCAATCGATGTTATTCGATGATATCTGACAAAGTTAGATGCAAACTCACTCAAATATATGAGAAATGTTGAAATTCGACTTCACATTAGGAAGATAGACTTTGAAAATTTTCAATTATTACAAAGTGACAGTTGAACTCAATGGTCTTCAATCGATGTTATTCGATGATATCTGACAGAGTTAGATGCAAACTCACTCAAATATATGAGAAATGTTGAATTTCGACTTCACATTAGGAAGATAGACTTTGAAAATTTTCAATTATTACAAAGTGACAGTTGACCACAATGGTCTTCAATCGATGTTATTCGATGATATCTGACAAAGTTAGATGCAAACTCACTCAAATATATGAGAAATGTTGAAATTCGACTTCACATTAGGAAGATAGACTTTGAAAATTTTCAATTATTACAAAGTGACAGTTGATTTCATTGGTCTTCAATCGATGTTATTCGATGATATCTGACAAAGTTAGATGCAAACTCACTCAAATATATGAGAAATGTTGAAATTCGACTTCACATTAGGAAGATAGACTTTGAAAATTTTCAAATATTACAAAGTGACAGTTGAACTCAATGGTCTTCAATCGATGTTATTCGATGATATCTGACAGAGTTAGATGCAAACTCACTCAAATATATGAGAAATGTTGAAATTCGACTTCACATTAGGAAGATAGACTTTGAAAATTTTCAATTATTACAAAGTGACAGTTGACCACAATGGTCTTCAATCGATGTTATTCGATGATATCTGACAAAGTTAGATGCAAACTCACTCAAATATATGAGAAATGTTGAAGTTCGACTTCACATTAAGAAGATAGACTTTGAAAATTTTCAATTATTACAAAGTGACAGTTGACCTCAATGGGCTTTAATGGATGTTATTCGATGATATCTGAAAAAGTTAGATGCAAACTCACTCAAATATATGAGAAATGTTGAAATTCGACTTCAAATTAGGAAGATAGACTTTGAAAATTTTCCATATTTTCAAAGTGACAGTTGACCTCAATGGGCTTCAATGGATGTTATTCGATGATATCTGACAAAGTTAGATGCAAACTCACTCAAATATATGAGAAATGTTGAAATTCGACTTCACATTAGGAAGATAGACTTTGAAAATTTTCAATTATTACAAAGTGACAGTTGACCACAATGGTCTTCAATCGATGTTATTCGATGATATCTGACAAAGATAGATGCAAACTCACTCAAATATATGAGAAATGTTGAAATTCGACTTCAAATTAGGAAGATAGACTTTGAAAATTTTCAATTATTACAAAGTGACAGTTGACCTCAATGGTCTTCAATCGATGTTATTCGATGATATCTGACAGAGTTAGATGCAAATTCACTCAAATATATGAGAAATGTTGAAATTCGACTTCACATTAGGAAGATAGACTTTGAAAATTTTCAATTATTACAAAGTGACAGTTGAACTCAATGGTCTTCAATCGATGTTATTCGATGATATCTGACAGAGTTAGATGCAAACTCACTCAAATATATGAGAAATGTTGAAATTCGACTTCACATTAGGAAGATAGACTTTGAAAATTTTCAATTATTACAAAGTGACAGTTGACCACAATGGTCTTCAATCGATGTTATTCGATGATATCTGACAAAGTTAGATGCAAACTCACTCAAATATATGAGAAATGTTGAAATTCGACTTCACATTAGGAAGATAGACTTTGAAAATTTTCAATTATTACAAAGTGACAGTTGATTTCATTGGTCTTCAATCGATGTTATTCGATGATATCTGACAAAGTTAGATGCAAACTCACTCAAATATATGAGAAATGTTGAAATTCGACTTCACATTAGGAAGATAGACTTTGAAAATTTTCAATTATTACAAAGTGACAGTTGATTTCATTGGTCTTCAATCGATGTTATTCGATGATATCTGACAAAGTTAGATGCAAACTCACTCAAATATATGAGAAATGTTGAAATTCGACTTCACATTAGGAAGATAGACTTTGAAAATTTTCAATTATTACAAAGTGACAGTTGACCTCAATGGGCTTTAATGGATGTTATTCGATGATATCTGAAAAAGTTAGATGCAAACTCACTCAAATATATGAGAAATGTTGAAATTCGACTTCAAATTAGGAAGATAGACTTTGAAAATTTTCCATATTTTCAAAGTGACAGTTGACCTCAATGGGCTTCAATGGATGTTATTCGATGATATCTGACAAAGTTAGATGCAAACTCACTCAAATATATGAGAAATGTTGAAATTCGACTTCACATTAGGAAGATAGACTTTGAAAATTTTCAATTATTACAAAGTGACAGTTGACCACAATGGTCTTCAATCGATGTTATTCGATGATATCTGACAAAGATAGATGCGAACTCACTCAAATATATGAGAAATGTTGAAATTCGTATTCAAATTAGGAAGATAGACTTTGAAAATTTTCAATTATTACAAAGTGACAGTTGACCTCAATGGTCTTCAATCGATGTTATTCGATGATATCTGACAGAGTTAGATGCAAACTCACTCAAATATATGAGAAATGTTGAAATTCGACTTCACATTAGGAAGATAGACTTTGAAAATTTTCAATTATTACAAAGTGACAGTTGACCTCAATAGGCTTCAATGGATGTTATTCGATGATATCTGACAAAGTTAGATGCAAACTCACTCAATATATGAGAAATGTTGAAATTCGACTTCAAATTAGGAAGATAGACTTTGAAAATTTTCAATTATTACAAAGTGACAGTTGACCTCAATGGTCTTCAATCGATGTTATTCGATGATATCTGAGAGAGTTAGATGCAAACTCACTCAAATATATGAGAAATGTTGAAATTCGACTTCAAATTAGGAAGATAGACTTTGAAAATTTTCCATATTTTCAAAGTGACAGTTGACCTCAATGGGCTTCAATGGATGTTATTCGATGATATCTGACAAAGTTAGATGCAAACTCACTCAAATATATGAGAAATGTTGAAATTCGACTTCACATTAGGAAGATAGACTTTGAAAATTTTCAATTATTACAAAGTGACAGTTGACCACAATGGTCTTCAAATCGATGTTATTCGATGATATCTGACAAAGATAGATGCAAACTCACTCAAATATATGAGAAATGTTGAAATTCGTATTCAAATTAGGAAGATAGACTTTGAAAATTTTCAATTATTACAAAGTGACAGTTGACCTCAATGGTCTTCAATCGATGTTATTCGATGATATCTGACAGAGTTAGATGCAAACTCACTCAAATATATGAGAAATGTTGAAATTCGACTTCACATTAGGAAGATAGACTTTGAAAATTTTCAATTATTACAAAGTGACAGTTGACCTCAATAGGCTTCAATGGATGTTATTCGATGATATCTGACAAAGTTAGATGCAAACTCACTCAAATATATGAGAAATGTTGAAATTCGACTTCAAATTAGGAAGATAGACTTTGAAAATTTTCAATTATTACAAAGTGACAGTTGACCTCAATGGTCTTCAATCGATGTTATTCGATGATATCTGAGAGAGTTAGATGCAAACTCACTCAAATATATGAGAAATGTTGAAATTCGACTTCAAATTAGGAAGATAGACTTTGAAAATTTTCCATATTTTCAAAGTGACAGTTGACCTCAATGGGCTTCAATGGATGTTATTCGATGATATCTGACAAAGTTAGATGCAAACTCACTCAAATATATGAGAAATGTTGAAATTCGACTTCACATTAGGAAGATAGACTTTGAAAATTTTCAATTATTACAAAGTGACAGTTGAACTCAATGGTCTTCAATCGATGTTATTCGATGATATCTGACAGAGTTAGATGCAAACTCACTCAAATATATGAGAAATGTTGAAATTCGACTTCACATTAGGAAGATAGACTTTGAAAATTTTCAATTATTACAAAGTGACAGTTGACCACAATGGTCTTCAATCGATGTTATTCGATGATATCTGACAAAGTTAGATGCAAACTCACTCAAATATATGAGAAATGTTGAAATTCGACTTCACATTAGGAAGATAGACTTTGAAAATTTTCAATTATTACAAAGTGACAGTTGATTTCATTGGTCTTCAATCGATGTTAATCGATGATATCTGACAAAGTTAGATGCAAACTCACTCAAATATATGAGAAATGTTGAAATTCGACTTCACATTAGGAAGATAGACTTTGAAAATTTTCAATTATTACAAAGTGACAGTTGAACTCAATGGTCTTCAATCGATGTTATTCGATGATATCTGACAGAGTTAGATGCAAACTCACTCAAATATATGAGAAATGTTGAAATTCGACTTCACATTAGGAAGATAGACTTTGAAAATTTTCAATTATTACAAAGTGACAGTTGACCACAATGGTCTTCAATCGATGTTATTCGATGATATCTGACAAAGTTAGATGCAAACTCACTCAAATATATGAGAAATGTTGAAATTCGACTTCACATTAGGAAGATAGACTTTGAAAATTTTCAATTATTACAAAGTGACAGTTGATTTCATTGGTCTTCAATCGATGTTATTCGATGATATCTGACAAAGTTAGATGCAAACTCACTCAAATATATGAGAAATGTTGAAATTCGACTTCACATTAGGAAGATAGACTTTGAAAATTTTCAAATATTACAAAGTGACAGTTGAACTCAATGGTCTTCAATCGATGTTATTCGATGATATCTGACAGAGTTAGATGCAAACTCACTCAAATATATGAGAAATGTTGAAATTCGACTTCACATTAGGAAGATAGACTTTGAAAATTTTCAATTATTACAAAGTGACAGTTGACCACAATGGTCTTCAATCGATGTTATTCGATGATATCTGACAAAGTTAGATGCAAACTCACTCAAATATATGAGAAATGTTGAAGTTCGACTTCACATTAAGAAGATAGACTTTGAAAATTTTCAATTATTACAAAGTGACAGTTGACCTCAATGGGCTTTAATGGATGTTATTCGATGATATCTGAAAAAGTTAGATGCAAACTCACTCAAATATATGAGAAATGTTGAAATTCGACTTCAAATTAGGAAGATAGACTTTGAAAATTTTCCATATTTTCAAAGTGACAGTTGACCTCAATGGGCTTCAATGGATGTTATTCGATGATATCTGACAAAGTTAGATGCAAACTCACTCAAATATATGAGAAATGTTGAAATTCGACTTCACATTAGGAAGATAGACTTTGAAAATTTTCAATTATTACAAAGTGACAGTTGACCACAATGGTCTTCAATCGATGTTATTCGATGATATCTGACAAAGATAGATGCAAACTCACTCAAATATATGAGAAATGTTGAAATTCGACTTCAAATTAGGAAGATAGACTTTGAAAATTTTCAATTATTACAAAGTGACAGTTGACCTCAATGGTCTTCAATCGATGTTATTCGATGATATCTGACAGAGTTAGATGCAAATTCACTCAAATATATGAGAAATGTTGAAATTCGACTTCACATTAGGAAGATAGACTTTGAAAATTTTCAATTATTACAAAGTGACAGTTGACCTCAATAGGCTTCAATGGATGTTATTCGATGATATCTGACAAAGTTAGATGCAAACTCACTCAAATATATGAGAAATGTTGAAATTCGACTTCAAATTAGGAAGATAGACTTTGAAAATTTTCAATTATTACAAAGTGACAGTTGACCTCAATGGTCTTCAATCGATGTTATTCGATGATATCTGAGAGAGTTAGATGCAAACTCACTCAAATATATGAGAAATGTTGAAATTCGACTTCAAATTAGGAAGATAGACTTTGAAAATTTTCCATATTTTCAAAGTGACAGTTGACCACAATGGTCTTCAATCGATGTTATTCGATGATATCTGACAAAGTTAGATGCAAACTCACTCAAATATATGAGAAATGTTGAAATTCGACTTCACATTAGGAAGATAGACTTTGAAAATTTTCAATTATTACAAAGTGACAGTTGAACTCAATGGTCTTCAATCGATGTTATTCGATGATATCTGACAGAGTTAGATGCAAACTCACTCAAATATATGAGAAATGTTGAAATTCGACTTCACATTAGGAAGATAGACTTTGAAAATTTTCAATTATTACAAAGTGACAGTTGACCACAATGGTCTTCAATCGATGTTATTCGATGATATCTGACAAAGTTAGATGCAAACTCACTCAAATATATGAGAAATGTTGAAATTCGACTTCACATTAGGAAGATAGACTTTGAAAATTTTCAATTAATACAAAGTGACAGTTGATTTCATTGGTCTTCAATCGATGTTATTCGATGATATCTGACAAAGTTAGATGCAAACTCACTCAAATATATGAGAAATGTTGAAATTCGACTTCACATTAGGAAGATAGACTTTGAAAATTTTCAATTATTACAAAGTGACAGTTGACCTCAATGGGCTTTAATGGATGTTATTCGATGATATCTGAAAAAGTTAGATGCAAACTCACTCAAATATATGAGAAATGTTGAAATTCGACTTCAAATTAGGAAGATAGACTTTGAAAATTTTCCATATTTTCAAAGTGACAGTTGACCTCAATGGGCTTCAATGGATGTTATTCGATGATATCTGACAAAGTTAGATGCAAACTCACTCAAATATATGAGAAATGTTGAAATTCGACTTCACATTAGGAAGATAGACTTTGAAAATTTTCAATTATTACAAAGTGACAGTTGACCACACTGGTCTTCAATCGATGTTATTCGATGATATCTGACAAAGATAGATGCAAACTCACTCAAATATATGAGAAATGTTGAAATTCGTATTCAAATTAGGAAGATAGACTTTGAAAATTTTCAATTATTACAAAGTGACAGTTGACCTCAATGGTCTTCAATCGATGTTATTCGATGATATCTGACAGAGTTAGATGCAAACTCACTCAAATATATGAGAAATGTTGAAATTCGACTTCACATTAGGAAGATAGACTTTGAAAATTTTCAATTATTACAAAGTGACAGTTGACCTCAATAGGCTTCAATGGATGTTATTCGATGATATCTGACAAAGTTAGATGCAAACTCACTCAAATATATGAGAAATGTTGAAATTCGACTCCAAATTAGGAAGATAGACTTTGAAAATTTTCAATTATTACAAAGTGACAGTTGACCTCAATGGTCTTCAATCGATGTTATTCGATGATATCTGAGAGAGTTAGATGCAAACTCACTCAAATATATGAGAAATGTTGAAATTCGACTTCAAATTAGGAAGATAGACTTTGAAAATTTTCCATATTTTCAAAGTGACAGTTGACCTCAATGGGCTTCAATGGATGTTATTCGATGATATCTGACAAAGTTAGATGCAAACTCACTCAAATATATGAGAAATGTTGAAATTCGACTTCACATTAGGAAGATAGACTTTGAAAATTTTCAATTATTACAAAGTGACAGTTGAACTCAATGGTCTTCAATCGATGTTATTCGATGATATCTGACAGAGTTAGATGCAAACTCACTCAAATATATGAGAAATGTTGAAATTCGACTTCACATTAGGAAGATAGACTTTGAAAATTTTCAATTATTACAAAGTGACAGTTGATTTCATTGGTCTTCAATCGATGTTATTCGATGATATCTGACAAAGTTAGATGCAAACTCACTCAAATATATGAGAAATGTTGAAATTCGACTTCACATTAGGAAGATAGACTTTGAAAATTTTCAATTATTACAAAGTGACAGTTGAACTCAATGGTCTTCAATCGATGTTATTCGATGATATCTGACAGAGTTAGATGCAAACTCACTCAAATATATGAGAAATGTTGAAATTCGACATCACATTAGGAAGATAGACTTTGAAAATTTTCAATTATTACAAAGTGACAGTTGACCACAATGGTCTTCAATCGATGTTATTCGATGATATCTGACAAAGTTAGATGCAAACTCACTCAAATATATGAGAAATGTTGAAATTCGACTTCACATTAGGAAGATAGACTTTGAAAATTTTCAATTATTACAAAGTGACAGTTGATTTCATTGGTCTTCAATCGATGTTATTCGATGATATCTGACAAAGTTAGATGCAAACTCACTCAAATATATGAGAAATGTTGAAATTCGACTTCACATTAGGAAGATAGACTTTGAAAATTTTCAATTATTACAAAGTGACAGTTGAACTCAATGGTCTTCAATCGATGTTATTCGATGATATCTGACAGAGTTAGATGCAAACTCATTCAAATATATGAGAAATGTTGAAATTCGACTTCACATTAGGAAGATAGACTTTGAAAATTTTTAATTATTACAAAGTGACAGTTGACCACAATGGTCTTCAATCGATGTTATTCGATGATATCTGACAAAGTTAGATGCAAACTCACTCAAATATATGAGAAATGTTGAAGTTCGACTCCACATTAA
Source organism: Diorhabda sublineata (assembly GCF_026230105.1). Taxonomy (NCBI): domain Eukaryota; kingdom Metazoa; phylum Arthropoda; class Insecta; order Coleoptera; family Chrysomelidae; genus Diorhabda; species Diorhabda sublineata. The sequence goes on along the minus strand of NW_026614078.1, from coordinate 318,819 downwards.
GAAGATAGACTTTGAAAATTTTCAATTATTACAAAGTGACAGTTGACCTCAATGGGCTTCAATGGATGTTATTCGATGATATCTGAAAAAGTTAGATGCAAACTCACTCAAATATATGAGAAATGTTGAAATTCGACTTCAAATTAGGAAGATAGACTTTGAAAATTTTCCATATTTTCAAAGTGACAGTTGACCTCAATGGGCTTCAATGGATGTTATTCTATGATATCTGACAAAGTTAGATGCAAACTCACTCAAATATATGAGAAATGTTGAAATTCGACTTCACATTAGGAAGATAGACTTTGAAAATTTTCCATATTTTCAAAGTGACAGTTGACCTCAATGGGCTTCAATGGATGTTATTCGATGATATCTGACAAAGTTAGATGCAAACTCACTCAAATATATGAGAAATGTTGAAGTTCGTCTTCACATTAGGAAGATAGACTTTGAAAATTTTCAATTATTACAAAGTGACAGTTGACCTCAATGGGCTTCAATGGATGTTATTCGATGATATCTGACAAAGTTAGATGCAAACTCACTCAAATATATGAGAAATGTCGAAATTCGACTTCACATTAGGAAGATAGACTTTGAAAATTTTCAATTATTACAAAGTGACAGTTGAACTCATAGGTCTTCAATCGATGTTATTCGATGATATCTGACAAAGTTAGATGCAAACTCACTCAAATATATGAGAAATGTTGAAATTCGACTTCACATTAGGAAGATAGACTTTGAAAATTTTCAATTATTACAAAGTGACAGTTGAACTCAATGGTCTTCAATCGATGTTATTCGATGATATCTGACAGAGTTAGATGCAAACTCACTCAAATATATGAGAAATGTTGAAATTCGACTTCACATTAGGAAGATAGACTTTGAAAATTTTCAATTATTACAAAGTGACAGTTGACCACAATGGTCTTCAATCGATGTTATTCGATGATATCTGACAAAGTTAGATGCAAACTCACTCAAATATATGAGAAATGTTGAAATTCGACTTCAAATTAGGAAGATAGACTTTGAAAATTTTCAATTATTACAAAGTGACAGTTGACCTCAATGGTCTTCAATCGATGTTATTCGATGATATCTGACAGAGTTAGATGCAAACTCACTCAAATATATGAGAAATGTTGAAATTCGACTTCAAATTAGGAACATAGACTTTGAAAATTTTCCATATTTACAAAGTGACAGTTGACCTCAATGGGCTTCAATTGATGTTATTCGATGATATCTGACAAAGCTAGATGCAAACTCACTCAAATATATGAGAAATGTTGAAATTCGACTTCACATTAGGAAGATAGACTTTGAAAATTTTCAATTATTACAAAGTGACAGTTGACCACAATGGTCTTCAATCGATGTTATTCGATGATATCTGACAAAGTTAGATGCAAACTCACTCAAATATATGAGAAATGTTGAAATTCGACTTCAAATTAGGAAGATAGACTTTGAAAATTTTCCATATTTTCAAAGTGACAGTTGACCTCAATGGGCTTCAATGGATGTTATTCGATGATATCTGACAAAGTTAGATGCAAACTCACTCAAATATATGAGAAATGTTGAAATTCGACTTCAAATTAGGAAGATAGACTTTGAAAATTTTCCATATTTTCAAAGTGACAGTTGACCTCAATGGGCTTCAATGGATGTTATTCGATGATATCTGACAAAGTTAGATGCAAACTCACTCAAATATATGAGAAATGTTGAAGTTCGACTTCACATTAGGAAGATAGACTTTGAAAATTTTCAATTATTACAAAGTGACAGTTGACCTCAATGGGCTTCAATGGATGTTATTCGATGATATCTGACAAAGTTAGATGCAAACTCACTCAAATATATGAGAAATGTTGAAATTCGACTTCACATTAGGAAGATAGACTTTGAAAATTTTCCATATTTTCAAAGTGACAGTTGACCTCAATGGGCTTCAATGGATGTTATTCGATGATATCTGACAAAGTTAGATGCAAACTCACTCAAATATATGAGAAATGTTGAAATTCGACTTCACATTAGGAAGATAGACTTTGAAAATTTTCCATATTTTCAAAGTGACAGTTGACCTCAATGGGCTTCAATGGATGTTATTCGATGATATCTGACAAAGTTAGATGCAAACTCACTCAAATATATGAGAAATGTTGAAGTTCGACTTCACATTAAGAAGATAGACTTTGAAAATTTTCAATTATTACAAAGTGACAGTTGACCTCAATGGGCTTCAATGGATGTTATTCGATGATATCTGAAAAAGTTAGATGCAAACTCACTCAAATATATGAGAAATGTTGAAATTCGACTTCACATTAGGAAGATAGACTTTGAAAATTTTCAATTATTACAAAGTGACAGTTGAACTCAATGGTCTTCAACCGATGTTATTCGATGATATCTGACAGAGTTAGATGCAAACTCACTCAAATATATGAGAAATGTTGAAATTCGACTTCACATTAGGAAGATAGACTTTGAAAATTTTCAATTATTACAAAGTGACAGTTGACCACAATGGTCTTCAATCGATGTTATTCGATGATATCTGACAAAGTTAGATGCAAACTCACTCAAATATATGAGAAATGTTGAAATTCGACTTCAAATTAGGAAGATAGACTTTGAAAATTTTCAATTATTACAAAGTGACAGTTGACCTCAATGGTCTTCAATCGATGTTATTCGATGATATCTGACAGAGTTAGATGCAAACTCACTCAAATATATGAGAAATGTTGAAATTCGATTTCACATTAGGAAGATAGACTTTGAAAATTTTCAATTATTACAAAGTGACAGTTGAACTCAATGGTCTTCAATCGATGTTATTCGATGATATCTGACAAAGTTAGATGCAAACTCACTCAAATATATGAGAAATGTTGAAATTCGACTTCACATTAGGAAGATAGACTTTGAAAATTTTCAATTATTACAAAGTGACAGTTGACCACAATGGGCTTCAATGGATGTTATTCGATGATATCTGAAAAAGTTAGATGCAAACTCACTCAAATATATGAGAAATGTTGAAATTCGACTTCACATTAGGAAGATAGACTTTGAAAATTTTCAATTATTACAAAGTGACAGTTGAACTCAATGGTCTTCAACCGATGTTATTCGATGATATCTGACAGAGTTAGATGCAAACTCACTCAAATATATGAGAAATGTTGAAATTCGACTTCACATTAGGAAGATAGACTTTGAAAATTTTCAATTATTACAAAGTGACAGTTGACCACAATGGTCTTCAATCGATGTTATTCGATGATATCTGACAAAGTTAGATGCAAACTCACTCAAATATATGAGAAATGTTGAAATTCGACTTCAAATTAGGAAGATAGACTTTGAAAATTTTCAATTATTACAAAGTGACAGTTGACCTCAATGGTCTTCAATCGATGTTATTCGATGATATCTGACAGAGTTAGATGCAAACTCACTCAAATATATGAGAAATGTTGAAATTCGATTTCACATTAGGAAGATAGACTTTGAAAATTTTCAATTATTACAAAGTGACAGTTGAACTCAATGGTCTTCAATCGATGTTATTCGATGATATCTGACAAAGTTAGATGCAAACTCACTCAAATATATGAGAAATGTTGAAATTCGACTTCAAATTAGGAAGATGGACTTTGAAAATTTTCCATATTTTCAAAGTGACAGTTGACCTCAATGGGCTTCAATGGATGTTATTCGATGATATCTGACAAAGTTAGATGCAAACTCACTCAAATATATGAGAAATGTTGAAATTCGACTTCACATTAGGAAGATAGACTTTGAAAATTTTCAATTATTACAAAGTGACAGTTGACCTCAATAGGCTTCAATGGATGTTATTTGATGATATCTGACAAAGTTAGATGCAAACTCACTCAAATATATGAGAAATGTTGAAATTCGACTTCAAATTAGGAAGATAGACTTTGAAAATTTTCAATTATTACAAAGTGACAGTTGACCTCAATGGTCTTCAATCGACGTTATTCGATGATATCTGAGAGAGTTAGATGCAAACTCACTCAAATATATGAGAAATGTTGAAATTCGACTTCAAATTAGGAAGATAGACTTTGAAAATTTTCCATATTTTCAAAGTGACAGTTGACCTCAATGGGCTTCAATGGATGTTATTCGATGATATTTGACAAAGTTAGATGCAAACTCACTCAAATATATGAGAAATGTTGAAATTCGACTTCACATTAGGAAGATAGACTTTGAAAATTTTCAATTATTACAAAGTGACAGTTGAACTCAATGGTCTTCAATCGATGTTATTCGATGATATCTGACAGAGTTAGATGCAAACTCACTCAAATATATGAGAAATGTTGAAATTCGACTTCACATTAGGAAGATAGACTTTGAAAATTTTCAATTATTACAAAGTGACAGTTGACCACAATGGTCTTCAATCGATGTTATTCGATGATATCTGACAAAGTTAGATGCAAACTCACTCAAATATATGAGAAATGTTGAAATTCGACTTCAAATTAGGAAGATAGATTTTGAAAATTTTCAATTATTACAAAGTGACAGTTGACCACAATGGGCTTCAATGGATGTTATTCGATGATATCTGACAAAGTTAGATGCAAACTCACTCAAATATATGAGAAATGTTGAAATTCGACTTCAAATTAGGAAGATAGACTTTGAAAATTTTCCATATTTTCAAAGTGACAGTTGACCTCAATGGGCTTCAATGGATGTTATTCGATGATATCTAACAAAGTTAGATGCAAACTCACTCAAATATATGAGAAATGTTGAAATTCGACTTCACATTAGGAAGATAGACTTTGAAAATTTTCAATTATTACAAAGTGACAGTTGACCACAATGGTCTTCAATCGATGTTATTCGATGATATCTGACAAAGTTAGATGCAAACTCACTCAAATATATGAGAAATGTTGAAATTCGACTTCAAATTAGGAAGATAGACTTTGAAAATTTTCCATATTTTCAAAGTGACAGTTGACCTCAATGGGCTTCAATGGATGTTATTCGATGATATCTGACAAAGTTAGATGCAAACTCACTCAAATATATGAGAAATGTTGAAATTCGACTTCAAATTAGGAAGATAGACTTTGAAAATTTTCCATATTTTCAAAGTGACAGTTGACCTCAATGGGCTTCAATGGATGTTATTCGATGATATCTGACAGAGTTAGATGCAAACTCACTCAAATATATGAGAAATGTTGAAATTCGACTTCAAATTAGGAAGATAGACTTTGAAAATTTTCAATTATTACAAAGTGACAGTTGACCTCAATGGTCTTCAATCGATGTTATTCGATGATATCTGACAGAGTTAGATGCAAACTCACTCAAATATATGAGAAATGTTGAAATTCGATTTCACATTAGGAAGATAGACTTTGAAAATTTTCAATTATTACAAAGTGACAGTTGAACTCAATGGTCTTCAATCGATGTTATTCGATGATATCTGACAAAGTTAGATGCAAACTCACTCAAATATATGAGAAATGTTGAAATTCGACTTCACATTAGGAAGATAGACTTTGAAAATTTTCAATTATTACAAAGTGACAGTTGACCACAATGGTCTTCAATCGATGTTATTCGATGATATCTGACAAAGTTAGATGCAAACTCACTCAAATATATGAGAAATGTTGAAATTCGACTTCACATTAGGAAGATAGACTTTGAAAATTTTCAATTATTACAAAGTGACAGTTGACCTCAATAGGCTTCAATGGATGTTATTTGATGATATCTGACAAAGTTAGATGCAAACTCACTCAAATATATGAGAAATGTTGAAATTCGACTTCAAATTAGGAAGATAGACTTTGAAAATTTTCCATATTTTCAAAGTGACAGTTGACCTCAATGGGCTTCAATGGATGTTATTCGATGATATCTGACAAAGTTAGATGCAAACTCACTCAAATATATGAGAAATGTTGAAATTCGACTTCACATTAGGAAGATAGACTTTGAAAATTTTCAATTATTACAAAGTGACAGTTGACCTCAATAGGCTTCAATGGATGTTATTTGATGATATCTGACAAAGTTAGATGCAAACTCACTCAAATATATGAGAAATGTTGAAATTCGACTTCAAATTAGGAAGATGGACTTTGAAAATTTTCCATATTTTCAAAGTGACAGTTGACCTCAATGGGCTTCAATGGATGTTATTCGATGATATCTGACAAAGTTAGATGCAAACTCACTCAAATATATGAGAAATGTTGAAATTCGACTTCACATTAGGAAGATAGACTTTGAAAATTTTCAATTATTACAAAGTGACAGTTGACCTCAATAGGCTTCAATGGATGTTATTTGATGATATCTGACAAAGTTAGATGCAAACTCACTCAAATATATGAGAAATGTTGAAATTCGACTTCAAATTAGGAAGATAGACTTTGAAAATTTTCAATTATTACAAAGTGACAGTTGACCTCAATGGTCTTCAATCGATGTTATTCGATGATATCTGAGAGAGTTAGATGCAAACTCACTCAAATATATGAGAAATGTTGAAATTCGACTTCAAATTAGGAAGATAGACTTTGAAAATTTTCCATATTTTCAAAGTGACAGTTGACCTCAATGGGCTTCAATGGATGTTATTCGATGATATCTGACAAAGTTAGATGCAAACTCACTCAAATATATGAGAAATGTTGAAATTCGACTTCACATTAGGAAGATAGACTTTGAAAATTTTCAATTATTACAAAGTGACAGTTGAACTCAATGGTCTTCAATCGATGTTATTCGATGATATCTGACAAAGTTAGATGCAAACTCACTCAAATATATGAGAAATGTTGAAATTCGACTTCACATTAGGAAGATAGACTTTGAAAATTTTCAATTATTACAAAGTGACAGTTGAACTCAATGGTCTTCAATCGATGTTATTCGATGATATCTGACAGAGTTAGATGCAAACTCACTCAAATATATGAGAAATGTTGAAATTCGACTTCACATTAGGAAGATAGACTTTGAAAATTTTCAATTATTACAAAGTGACAGTTGACCACAATGGTCTTCAATCGATGTTATTCGATGATATCTGACAAAGTTAGATGCAAACTCACTCAAATATATGAGAAATGTTGAAATTCGACTTCAAATTAGGAAGATAGATTTTGAAAATTTTCAATTATTACAAAGTGACAGTTGACCACAATGGGCTTCAATGGATGTTATTCGATGATATCTGACAAAGTTAGATGCAAACTCACTCAAATATATGAGAAATGTTGAAATTCGACTTCAAATTAGGAAGATAGACTTTGAAAATTTTCAATTATTACAAAGTGACAGTTGACCACAATGGTCTTCAATCGATGTTATTCGATGATATCTGACAAAGTTAGATGCAAACTCACTCAAATATATGAGAAATGTTGAAATTCGACTTCAAATTAGGAAGATGGACTTTGAAAATTTTCCATATTTTCAAAGTGACAGTTGACCTCAATGGGCTTCAATGGATGTTATTCGATGATATCTGACAAAGTTAGATGCAAACTCACTCAAATATATGAAAAATGTTGAAATTCGACTTCACATTAGGAAGATAGACTTTGAAAATTTTCAATTATTACAAAGTGACAGTTGACCTCAATGGGCTTCAATGGATGTTATTCGATGATATCTGACAAAGTTAGATGCAAACTCACTCAAATATATGAGAAATGTTGAAGTTCGACTTCACATTAGGAAGATAGACTTTGAAAATTTTCAATTATTACAAAGTGTCAGTTGACCTCAATGGACTTCAATCGATGTTATTCGATGATATCTGACAAAGTTAGATGCAAACTCACTCAAATATATGAGAAATGTCGAAATTCGACTTCACATTAGGAAGATAGACTTTGAAAATTTTCAATTATTACAAAGTGACAGTTGAACTCATTGGTCTTCAATCGATGTTATTCGATCTTATCTGACAAAGTTAGATGCAAACTCACTCAAATATATGAGAAATGTTGAAATTCGACTTCACATTAGGAAGATAGACTTTGAAAATTTTCAATTATTACAAAGTGACAGTTGAACTCAATGGTCTTCAATCGATGTTATTCGATGATATCTGACAGAGTTAGATGCAAACTCACTCAAATATATGAGAAATGTTGAAATTCGACTTCACATTAGGAAGATAGACTTTGAAAATTTTCAATTATTACAAAGTGACAGTTGACCACAATGGTCTTCAATCGATGTTATTCGATGATATCTGACAAAGTTAGATGCAAACTCACTCAAATATATGAGAAATGTTGAAATTCGACTTCAAATTAGGAAGATAGCCTTTGAAAATTTTCAATTATTACAAAGTGACAGTTGACCTCAATGGTCTTCAATCGATGTTATTCGATGATATCTGACAGAGTTAGATGCAAACTCACTCAAATATATGAGAAATGTTGAAATTCGACTTCAAATTAGGAACATAGACTTTGAAAATTTTCCATATTTACAAAGTGACAGTTGACCTCAATGGGCTTCAATTGATGTTATTCGATGATATCTGACAAAGTTAGATGCAAACTCACTCAAATATATGAGAAATGTTGAAATTCGACTTCAAATTAGGAAGATAGACTTTGAAAATTTTCCATATTTTCAAAGTGACAGTTGACCTCAATGGGCTTCAATGGATGTTATTCGATGATATCTGACAAAGTTAGATGCAAACTCACTCAAATATATGAGAAATGTTAAAATTCGACTTCAAATTAGGAAGATAGACTTTGAAAATTTTCCATATTTTCAAAGTGACAGTTGACCTCAATGGGCTTCAATGGATGTTATTCGATGATATCTGACAAAGTTAGATGCAAACTCACTCAAATATATGAGAAATGTTGAAATTCGACTTCACATTAGGAAGATAGACTTTGAAAATTTTCCATATTTTCAAAGTGACAGTTGACCTCAATGGGCTTCAATGGATGTTATTCGATGATATCTGACAAAGTTAGATGCAAACTCACTCAAATATATGAGAAATGTTGAAGTTCGACTTCACATTAAGAAGATAGACTTTGAAAATTTTCAATTATTACAAAGTGACAGTTGACCTCAATGGGCTTCAATGGATGTTATTCGATGATATCTGAAAAAGTTAGATGCAAACTCACTCAAATATATGAGAAATGTTGAAATTCGACTTCACATTAGGAAGATAGACTTTGAAAATTTTCAATTATTACAAAGTGACAGTTGAACTCATTGGTCTTCAATCGATGTTATTCGATGATATCTGACAAAGTTAGATGCAAACTCACTCAAATATATGAGAAATGTTGAAATTCGACTTCACATTAGGAAGATAGACTTTGAAAATTTTCAATTATTACAAAGTGACAGTTGACCTCAATGGGCTTCAATGGATGTTATTCGATGATATCTGACAAAGTTAGATGCAAACTCACTCAAATATATGAGAAATGTTGAAATTCGACTTCACATTAGGAAAATAGACTTTGAAAATTTTCCATATTTTCAAAGCGACAGTTGACCTCAATGGGCTTCAATGGATGTTATTCGATGATATCTGACAAAGTTAGATGCAAACTCACTCAAATATATGAGAAATGTTGAAATTCGACTTCACATTAGGAAGATAGACTTTGAAAATTTTCCATATTTTCAAAGTGACAGTTGACCTCAATGGGCTTCAATGGATGTTATTCGATGATATCTGACAAAGTTAGATGCAAACTCACTCAAATATATGAGAAATGTTGAAGTTCGACTTCACATTAAGAAGATAGACTTTGAAAATTTTCAATTATTACAAAGTGACAGTTGACCTCAATGGGCTTCAATGGATGTTATTCGATGATATCTGAAAAAGTTAGATGCAAACTCACTCAAATATATGAGAAATGTTGAAATTCGACTTCACATTAGGAAGATAGACTTTGAAAATTTTCAATTATTACAAAGTGACAGTTGACCTCAATGGTCTTCAATCGATGTTATTCGATGATATCTGACAGAGTTAGATGCAAACTCACTCGAATATATGAGAAATGTTGAAATTCGACTTCACATTAGGAAGATAGACTTTGAAAATTTTCAATTATTACAAAGTGACAGTTGAACTCAATGGTCTTCAATCGATGTTATTCGATGATATCTGACAAAGTTAGATGCAAACTCACTCAAATATATGAGAAATGTTGAAATTCGACTTCAAATTAGGAAGATAGACTTTGAAAATTTTCCATATTTTCAAAGTGACAGTTGACCTCAATGGGCTTCAATGGATGTTATTCGATGATATCTGACAAAGTTAGATGCAAACTCACTCAAATATATGAGAAATGTTGAAATTCGACTTCACATTAGGAAGATAGACTTTGAAAATTTTCCATATTTTCAAAGTGACAGTTGACTTCAATGGGTTTCAATGGATGTTATTCGATGATATCTGACAAATATAGATGCAAACTCACTCAAATATATGAGAAATGTTGAAGTTCGACTTCACATTAAGAAGATAGACTTTGAAAATTTTCAATTATTACAAAGTGACAGTTGACCTCAATGGGCTTCAATGGATGTTATTCGATGATATCTGAAAAAGTCAGATGCAAACTCACTCAAATATATGAGAAATGTTGAAATTCGACTTCACATTAGGAAGATAGACTTTGAAAATTTTCAATTATTACAAAGTGACAGTTGAACTCAATGGTCTTCAATCGATGTTATTCGATGATATCTGACAAAGTTAGATGCAAACTCACTCAAATATATGAGAAATGTTGAAATTCGACTTCACATTAGGAAGATAGACTTTGAAAATTTTCAATTATTACAAAGTGACAGTTGACCTCAATGGGCTTCAATGGATGTTATTCGATGATATCTGACAAAGTTAGATGCAAACTCACTCAAATATATGAGAAATGTTGAAATTCGACTTCACATTAGGAAGATAGACTTTGAAAATTTTCCATATTTTCAAAGTGACAGTTGACCTCAATGGGCTTCAATGGATGTTATTCGATGATATCTGACAGAGTTAGATGCAAACTCACTCGAATATATGAGAAATGTTGAAATTCGACTTCACATTAGGAAGATAGACTTTGAAAATTTTCAATTATTACAAAGTGACAGTTGAACTCAATGGGCTTCAATGGATGTTATTCGATGATATCTGACAGAGTTAGATGCAAACTCACTCGAATATATGAGAAATGTTGAAATTCGACTTCACATTAGGAAGATAGACTGAAAATTTTCAATTATTACAAAGTGACAGTTGACCTCAATGGTCTTCAATCGATGTTATTCGATGATATCTGACAGAGTTAGATGCAAACTCACTCGAATATATGAGAAATGTTGAAATTCGACTTCACATTAGGAAGATAGACTTTGAAAATTTTCAATTATTACAAAGTGACAGTTGAACTCAATGGTCTTCAATCGATGTTATTCGATGATATCTGACAAAGTTAGATGCAAACTCACTCAAATATATGAGAAATGTTGAAATTCGACTTCAAATTAGGAAGATAGACTTTGAAAATTTTCCATATTTTCAAAGTGACAGTTGACCTCAATGGGCTTCAATGGATGTTATTCGATGATATCTGACAAAGTTAGATGCAAACTCACTCAAATATATGAGAAATGTTGAAATTCGACTTCACATTAGGAAGATAGACTTTGAAAATTTTCCATATTTTCAAAGTGACAGTTGACTTCAATGGGTTTCAATGGATGTTATTCGATGATATCTGACAAAGTTAGATGCAAACTCACTCAAATATATGAGAAATGTTGAAGTTCGACTTCACAATAAGAAGATAGACTTTGAAAATTTTCAATTATTACAAAGTGACAGTTGACCTCAATGGGCTTCAATGGATGTTATTCGATGATATCTGAAAAAGTTAGATGCAAACTCACTCAAATATATGAGAAATGTTGAAATTCGACTTCACATTAGGAAGATAGACTTTGAAAATTTTCAATTATTACAAAGTGACAGTTGAACTCAATGGTCTTCAATCGATGTTATTCGATGATATCTGACAAAGTTAGATGCAAACTCACTCAAATATATGAGAAATGTTGAAATTCGACTTCACATTAGGAAGATAGACTTTGAAAATTTTCAATTATTACAAAGTGACAGTTGACCTCAATGGGCTTCAATGGATGTTATTCGATGATATCTGACAAAGTTAGATGCAAACTCACTCAAATATATGAGAAATGTTGAAATTCGACTTCACATTAGGAAGATAGACTTTGAAAATTTTCCATATTTTCAAAGTGACAGTTGACCTCAATGGGCTTCAATGGATGTTATTCGATGATATCTGACAGAGTTAGATGCAAACTCACTCGAATATATGAGAAATGTTGAAATTCGACTTCACATTAGGAAGATAAACTTTGAAAATTTTCCATATTTTCAAAGTGACAGTTGACCTCAATGGGCTTCAATGGATGTTATTCGATGATATCTGACAAAGTTAGATGCAAACTCACTCAAATATATGAGAAATGTTGAAATTCGACTTCACATTAGGAAGATAGACTTTGAAAATTTTCCATATTTTCAAAGTGACAGTTGACCTCAATGGGCTTCAATGGATGTTATTCGATGATATCTGACAAAGTTAGATGCAAACTCACTCAAATATATGAGGAATGTTGAAATTCGACTTCACATTAGGAAGATAGACTTTGAAAATTTTCAATTATTACAAAGTGACAGTTGACCTCAATGGTCTTCAATCGATGTTATTCGATGATATCTGACAGAGTTAGATGCAAACTCACTCGAATATATGAGAAATGTTGAAATTCGACTTCACATTAGGAAGATAGACTTTGAAAATTTTCAATTATTACAAAGTGACAGTTGAACTCAATGGTCTTCAATCGATGTTATTCGATGATATCTGACAAAGTTAGATGCAAACTCACTCAAATATATGAGAAATGTTGAAATTCGACTTCAAATTAGGAAGATAGACTTTGAAAATTTTCCATATTTTCAAAGTGACAGTTGACCTCAATGGGCTTCAATGGATGTTATTCGATGATATCTGACAAAGTTAGATGCAAACTCACTCAAATATATGAGAAATGTTGAAATTCGACTTCACATTAGGAAGATAGACTTTGAAAATTTTCCATATTTTCAAAGTGACAGTTGACTTCAATGGGTTTCAATGGATGTTATTCGATGATATCTGACAAAGTTAGATGCAAACTCACTCAAATATATGAGAAATGTTGAAGTTCGACTTCACATTAAGAAGATAGACTTTGAAAATTTTCAATTATTACAAAGTGACAGTTGACCTCAATGGGCTTCAATGGATGTTATTCGATGATATCTGAAAAAGTTAGATGCAAACTCACTCAAATATATGAGAAATGTTGAAATTCGACTTCACATTAGGAAGATAGACTTTGAAAATTTTCAATTATTACAAAGTGACAGTTGAACTCAATGGTCTTCAATCGATGTTATTCGATGATATCTGACAAAGTTAGATGCAAACTCACTCAAATATATGAGAAATGTTGAAATTCGACTTCACATTAGGAAGATAGACTTTGAAAATTTTCAATTATTACAAAGTGACAGTTGACCTCAATGGGCTTCAATGGATGTTATTCGATGATATCTGACAAAGTTAGATGCAAACTCACTCAAATATATGAGAAATGTTGAAATTCGACTTCACATTAGGAAGATAGACTTTGAAAATTTTCCATATTTTCAAAGTGACAGTTGACCTCAATGGGCTTCAATGGATGTTATTCGATGATATCTGACAGAGTTAGATGCAAACTCACTCGAATATATGAGAAATGTTGAAATTCGACTTCACATTAGGAAGATAAACTTTGAAAATTTTCCATATTTTCAAAGTGACAGTTGACCTCAATGGGCTTCAATGGATGTTATTCGATGATATCTGACAAAGTTAGATGCAAACTCACTCAAATATATGAGAAATGTTGAAATTCGACTTCACATTAGGAAGATAGACTTTGAAAATTTTCCATATTTTCAAAGTGACAGTTGACCTCAATGGGCTTCAATGGATGTTATTCGATGATATCTGACAAAGTTAGATGCAAACTCACTCAAATATATGAGGAATGTTGAAATTCGACTTCACATTAGGAAGATAGACTTTGAAAATTTTCAATTATTACAAAGTGACAGTTGACCTCAATGGTCTTCAATCGATGTTATTCGATGATATCTGACAGAGTTAGATGCAAACTCACTCGAATATATGAGAAATGTTGAAATTCGACTTCACATTAGGAAGATAGACTTTGAAAATTTTCAATTATTACAAAGTGACAGTTGAACTCAATGGTCTTCAATCGATGTTATTCGATGATATCTGACAAAGTTAGATGCAAACTCACTCAAATATATGAGAAATGTTGAAATTCGACTTCAAATTAGGAAGATAGACTTTGAAAAATTTCCATATTTTCAAAGTGACAGTTGACCTCAATGGGCTTCAATGGATGTTATTCGATGATATCTGACAAAGTTAGATGCAAACTCACTCAAATATATGAGAAATGTTGAAATTCGACTTCACATTAGGAAGATAGACTTTGAAAATTTTCCATATTTTCAAAGTGACAGTTGACTTCAATGGGTTTCAATGGATGTTATTCGATGATATCTGACAAAGTTAGATGCAAACTCACTCAAATATATGAGAAATGTTGAAGTTCGACTTCACATTAAGAAGATAGACTTTGAAAATTTTCAATTATTACAAAGTGACAGTTGACCTCAATGGGCTTCAATGGATGTTATTCGATGATATCTGAAAAAGTTAGATGCAAACTCACTCAAATATATGAGAAATGTTGAAATTCGACTTCACATTAGGAAGATAGACTTTGAAAATTTTCAATTATTACAAAGTGACAGTTGAACTCAATGGTCTTCAATCGATGTTATTCGATGATATCTGACAAAGTTAGATGCAAACTCACTCAAATATATGAGAAATGTTGAAATTCGACTTCACATTAGGAAGATAGACTTTGAAAATTTTCAATTATTACAAAGTGACAGTTGACCTCAATGGGCATCAATGGATGTTATTCGATGATATCTGACAAAGTTAGATGCAAACTCACTCAAATATATGAGAAATGTTGAAATTCGACTTCACATTAGGAAGATAGACTTTGAAAATTTTCCATATTTTCAAAGTGACAGTTGACCTCAATGGGCTTCAATGGATGTTATTCGATGATATCTGACAGAGTTAGATGCAAACTCACTCGAATATATGAGAAATGTTGAAATTCGACTTCACATTAGGAAGATAGACTTTGAAAATTTTCCATATTTTCAAAGTGACAGTTGACCTCAATGGGCTTCAATGGATGTTATTCGATGATATCTGACAAAGTTAGATGCAAACTCACTCAAATATATGAGAAATGTTGAAGTTCGACTTCACATTAAGAAGATAGACTTTGAAAATTTTCAATTATTACAAAGTGACAGTTGACCTCAATGGGCTTCAATGGATGTTATTCGATGATATCTGAAAAAGTTAGATGCAAACTCACTCAAATATATGAGAAATGTTGAAATTCGACTTCACATTAGGAAGATAGACTTTGAAAATTTTCAATTATTACAAAGTGACAGTTGAACTCAATGGTCTTCAATCGATGTTATTCGATGATATCTGACAAAGTTAGATGCAAACTCACTCAAATATATGAGAAATGTTGAAATTCGACTTCAAATTAGGAAGATAGACTTTGAAAATTTTCAATTATTACAAAGTGACAGTTGACCTCAATGGTCTTCAATCGATGTTATTCGATGATATCTGACAGAGTTAGATGCAAACTCCCTCGAATATATGAGAAATGTTGAAATTCGACTTCACATTAGGAAGATAGACTTTGAAAATTTTCAATTATTACAAAGTGACAGTTGACCACAATGGTCTTCAATCGATGTTATTCGATGATATCTGACAAAGTTAGATGCAAACTCACTCAAATATATGAGAAATGTTGAAATTCGACTTCACATTAGGAAGATAGACTTTGAAAATTTTCAATTATTACAAAGTGACAGTTGACCTCAATGGTCTTCAATCGATGTTATTCGATGATATCTGACAAAGTTAGATGCAAACTCACTCAAATATATGAGAAATGTTGAAATTCGACTTCACATTAGGAAGATAGACTTTGAAAATTTTCAATTATTACAAAGTGACAGTTGACCTCAATAGGCTTCAATGGATGTTATTCGATGATATCTGACAAAGTTAGATGCAAACTCACTCAAATATATGAGAAATGTTGAAATTCGACTTCAAATTAGGAAGATAGACTTTGAAAATTTTCAATTATTACAAAGTGACAGTTGACCACAATGGTCTTCAATCGATGTTATTCGATGATATCTGACAAAGTTAGATGCAAACTCACTCAAATATATGAGAAATGTTGAAATTCGACTTCAAATTAGGAAGATGGACTTTGAAAATTTTCCATATTTTCAAAGTGACAATTGACCTCAATGGGCTTCAATGGATGTTATTCGATGATATCTGACAAAGTTAGATGCAAACTCACTCAAATATATGAGAAATGTTGAAATTCGACTTCACATTAGGAAGATAGACTTTGAAAATTTTCAATTATTACAAAGTGACAGTTGACCTCAATAGGCTTCAATGGATGTTATTCGATGATATCTGACAAAGTTAGATGCAAACTCACTCAAATATATGAGAAATGTTGAAATTCGACTTCAAATTAGGAAGATAGACTTTGAAAATTTTCCATATTTTCAAAGTGACAGTTGACCTCAATGGGCTTCAATGGATGTTATTCGATGATATCTGACAAAGTAAGATGCAAACTCACTCAAATATATGAGAAATGTTGAAATTCGACTTCAAATTAGGAAGATAGACTTTGAAAATTTTCCATATTTTCAAAGTGACAGTTGACCTCAATGGGCTTCAATGGATGTTATTCGATGATATCTGACAGAGTTAGATGCAAACTCACTCAAATATATGAGAAATGTTGAAATTCGACTTCACATTAGGAAGATAGACTTTGAAAATTTTCAATTATTACAAAGTGACAGTTGACCACAATGGTCTTCAATCGATGTTATTCGATGATATCTGACAAAGTTAGATGCAAACTCACTCAAATATATGAGAAATGTTGAAATTCGACTTCAAATTAGGAAGATGGACTTTGAAAATTTTCCATATTTTCAAAGTGACAATTGACCTCAATGGGCTTCAATGGATGTTATTCGATGATATCTGACAAAGTTAGATGCAAACTCACTCAAATATATGAGAAATGTTGAAATTCGACTTCACATTAGGAAGATAGACTTTGAAAATTTTCAATTATTACAAAGTGACAGTTGACCTCAATAGGCTTCAATGGATGTTATTCGATGATATCTGACAAAGTTAGATGCAAACTCACTCAAATATATGAGAAATGTTGAAATTCGACTTCAAATTAGGAAGATAGACTTTGAAAATTTTCCATATTTTCAAAGTGACAGTTGACCTCAATGGGCTTCAATGGATGTTATTCGATGATATCTGACAAAGTGAGATGCAAACTCACTCAAATATATGAGAAATGTTGAAATTCGACTTCAAATTAGGAAGATAGACTTTGAAAATTTTCCATATTTTCAAAGTGACAGTTGACCTCAATGGGCTTCAATGGATGTTATTCGATGATATCTGACAGAGTTAGATGCAAACTCACTCAAATATATGAGAAATGTTGAAATTCGACTTCACATTAGGAAGATAGACTTTGAAAATTTTCAATTATTACAAAGTGACAGTTGACCACAATGGTCTTCAATCGATGTTATTCGATGATATCTGACAAAGTTAGATGCAAACTCACTCAAATATATGAGAAATGTTGAAATTCGACTTCAAATTAGGAAGATAGACTTTGAAAATTTTCAATTATTACAAAGTGACAGTTGACCTCAATGGGCTTCAATGGATGTTATTCGATGATATCTGACAAAGTTAGATGCAAACTCACTCAAATATATGAGAAATGTTGAAATTCGACTTCAAATTAGGAAGATAGACTTTGAAAATTTTCCATATTTTCAAAGTGACAGTTGACCTCAATGGGCTTCAATGGATGTTATTCGATGATATCTGACAAAGTTAGATGCAAACTCACTCAAATATATGAGAAATGTTGAAATTCGACTTCACATTAGGAAGATAGACTTTGAAAATTTTCCATATTTTCAAAGTGACAGTTGACCTCAATGGGCTTCAATGGAAGTTATTCGATGATATCTGACAAAGTTAGATGCAAACTCACTCAAATATATGAGAAATGTTGAAATTCGACTTCACATTAGGAAGATAGACTTTGAAAATTTTCAATTATTACAAAGTGACAGTTGAACTCATTGGTCTTCAATCGATGTTATTCGATCTTATCTGACAAAGTTAGATGCAAACTCACTCAAATATATGAGAAATGTTGAAATTCGACTTCACATTAGGAAGATAGACTTTGAAAATTTTCAATTATTACAAAGTGACAGTTGAACTCAATGGTCTTCAATCGATGTTATTCGATGATATCTGACAGAGTTAGATGCAAACTCACTCAAATATATGAAAAATGTTGAAATTCGACTTCACATTAGGAAGATAGACTTTGAAAATTTTCAATTATTACAAAGTGACAGTTGACCACAATGGTCTTCAATCGATGTTATTCGATGATATCTGACAAAGTTAGATGCAAACTCACTCAAATATATGAGAAATGTTGAAATTCGACTTCAAATTAGGAAGATAGACTTTGAAAATTTTCAATTATTACAAAGTGACAGTTGACCTCAATGGTCTTCAATCGATGTTATTCGATGATATCTGACAGAGTTAGATGCAAACTCACTCAAATATATGAGAAATGTTGAAATTCGACTTCAAATTAGGAACATAGACTTTGAAAATTTTCCATATTTACAAAGTGACAGTTGACCTCAATGGGCTTCAATTGATGTTATTCGATGATATCTGACAAAGTTAGATGCAAACTCACTCAAATATATGAGAAATGTTGAAATTCGACTTCAAATTAGGAAGATAGACTTTGAAAATTTTCCATATTTTCAAAGTGACAGTTGACCTCAATGGGCTTCAATGGATGTTATTCGATGATATCTGACAAAGTTAGATGCAAACTCACTCAAATATATGAGAAATGTTAAAATTCGACTTCAAATTAGGAAGATAGACTTTGAAAATTTTCCATATTTTCAAAGTGACAGTTGACCTCAATGGGCTTCAATGGATGTTATTCGATGATATCTGACAAAGTTAGATGCAAACTCACTCAAATATATGAGAAATGTTAAAATTCGACTTCAAATTAGGAAGATAGACTTTGAAAATTTTCCATATTTTCAAAGTGACAGTTGACCTCAATGGGCTTCAATGGATGTTATTCGATGATATCTGACAAAGTTAGATGCAAATTCACTCAAATATATGAGAAATGTTGAAATTCGACTTCACATTAGGAAGATAGACTTTGAAAATTTTCCATATTTTCAAAGTGACAGTTGACCTCAATGGGCTTCAATGGATGTTATTCGATGATATCTGACAAAGTTAGATGCAAACTCACTCAAATATATGAGAAATGTTGAAGTTCGACTTCACATTAAGAAGATAGACTTTGAAAATTTTCAATTATTACAAAGTGACAGTTGACCTCAATGGGCTTCAATGGATGTTATTCGATGATATCTGAAAAAGTTAGATGCAAACTCACTCAAATATATGAGAAATGTTGAAATTCGACTTCACATTAGGAAGATAGACTTTGAAAATTTTCAATTATTACAAAGTGACAGTTGAACTCATTGGTCTTCAATCGATGTTATTCGATGATATCTGACAAAGTTAGATGCAAACTCACTCAAATATATGAGAAATGTTGAAATTCGACTTCACATTAGGAAGATAGACTTTGAAAATTTTCAATTATTACAAAGTGACAGTTGACCTCAATGGGCTTCAATGGATGTTATTCGATGATATCTGAAAAAGTTAGATGCAAACTCACTCAAATATATGAGAAATGTAGAAATTCGACTTCACATTAGGAAGATAGACTTTGAAAATTTTCAATTATTACAAAGTGACAGTTGACCTCAATGGTCTTCAATCGATGTTATTCGATGATATCTGACAGAGTTAGATGCAAACTCACTCGAATATATGAGAATTGTTGAAATTCGACTTCACATTAGGAAGATAGACTTTGAAAATTTTCAATTATTACAAAGTGACAGTTGAACTCAATGGTCTTCAATCGATGTTATTCGATGATATCTGACAAAGTTAGATGCAAACTCACTCAAATATATGAGAAATGTTGAAATTCGACTTCAAATTAGGAAGATAGACTTTGAAAATTTTCCATATTTTCAAAGTGACAGTTGACCTCAATGGGCTTCAATGGATGTTATTCGATGATATCTGACAAAGTTAGATGCAAACTCACTCAAATATATGAGAAATGTTGAAATTCGACTTCACATTAGGAAGATAGACTTTGAAAATTTTCCATATTTTCAAAGTGACAGTTGACCTCAATGGGCTTCATTGGATGTTATTCGATGATATCTGACAAAGTTAGATGCAAACTCACTCAAATATATGAGAAATGTTGAAGTTCGACTTCACATTAAGAAGATAGACTTTGAAAATTTTCAATTATTACAAAGTGACAGTTGACCTCAATGGGCTTCAATGGATGTTATTCGATGATATCTGATAAAGTTAGATGCAAACTCACTCAAATATATGAGAAATGTTGAAATTCGACTTCACATTAGGAAGATAGACTTTGAAAATTTTCAATTATTACAAAGTGACAGTTGAACTCAATGGTCTTCAATCGATGTTATTCGATGATATCTGACAAAGTTAGATGCAAACTCACTCAAATATATGAGAAATGTTGAAATTCGACTTCACATTAGGAAGATAGACTTTGAAAATTTTCAATTATTACAAAGTGACAGTTGACCTCAATGGGCTTCAATGGATGTTATTCGATGATATCTGACAAAGTTAGATGCAAACTCACTCAAATATATGAGAAATGTTGAAATTCGACTTCACATTAGGAAGATAGACTTTGAAAATTTTCCATATTTTCAAAGTGACAGTTGACCTCAATGGGCTTCAATGGATGTTATTCGATGATATCTGACAAAGTTAGATGCAAACTCACTCAAATATATGAGAAATGTTGAAATTCGACTTCACATTAGGAAGATAGACTTTGAAAATTTTCCATATTTTCAAAGTGACAGTTGACCTCAATGGGCTTCAATGGATGTTATTCGATGATATCTGACAAAGTTAGATGCAAACTCACTCAAATATATGAGAAATGTTGAAGTTCGACTTCACATTAAGAAGATAGACTTTGAAAATTTTCAATTATTACAAAGTGACAGTTGACCTCAATGGTCTTCAATCGATGTTATTCGATGATATCTGACAGAGTTAGATGCAAACTCACTCGAATATATGAGAATTGTTGAAATTCGACTTCACATTAGGAAGATAGACTTTGAAAATTTTCAATTATTACAAAGTGACAGTTGAACTCAATGGTCTTCAATCGATGTTATTCGATGATATCTGACAAAGTTAGATGCAAACTCACTCAAATATATGAGAAATGTTGAAATTCGACTTCAAATTAGGAAGATAGACTTTGAAAATTTTCCATATTTTCAAAGTGACAGTTGACCTCAATGGGCTTCAATGGATGTTATTCGATGATATCTGACAAAGTTAGATGCAAACTCACTCAAATATATGAGAAATGTTGAAATTCGACTTCACATTAGGAAGATAGACTTTGAAAATTTTCCATATTTTCAAAGTGACAGTTGACCTCAATGGGCTTCATTGGATGTTATTCGATGATATCTGACAAAGTTAGATGCAAACTCACTCAAATATATGAGAAATGTTGAAGTTCGACTTCACATTAAGAAGACAGACTTTGAAAATTTTCAATTATTACAAAATGACAGTTGACCTCAATGGGCTTCAATGGATGTTATTCGATGATATCTGATAAAGTTAGATGCAAACTCACTCAAATATATGAGAAATGTTGAAATTCGACTTCACATTAGGAAGATAGACTTTGAAAATTTTCAATTATTACAAAGTGACAGTTGAACTCAATGGTCTTCAATCGATGTTATTCGATGATATCTGACAAAGTTAGATGCAAACTCACTCAAATATATGAGAAATGTTGAAATTCGACTTCACATTAGGAAGATAGACTTTGAAAATTTTCCATATTTTCAAAGTGACAGTTGACCTCAATGGGCTTCAATGGATGTTATTCGATGATATCTGACAAAGTTAGATGCAAACTCACTCAAATATATGAGAAATGTTGAAATTCGACTTCACATTAGGAAGATAGACTTTGAAAATTTTCAATTATTACAAAGTGACAGTTGACCTCAATGGGCTTCAATGGATGTTATTCGATGATATCTGACAAAGTTAGATGCAAACTCACTCAAATATATGAGAAATGTTGAAATTCGACTTCACATTAGGAAGATAGACTTTGAAAATTTTCAATTATTACAAAGTGACAGTTGACCTCAATGGTCTTCAATCGATGTTATTCGATGATATCTGACAGAGTTAGATGCAAACTCACTCGAATATATGAGAATTGTTGAAATTCGACTTCACATTAGGAAGATAGACTTTGAAAATTTTCAATTATTACAAAGTGACAGTTGAACTCAATGGTCTTCAATCGATGTTATTCGATGATATCTGACAAAGTTAGATGCAAACTCACTCAAATATATGAGAAATGTTGAAATTCGACTTCAAATTAGGAAGATAGACTTTGAAAATTTTCCATATTTTCAAAGTGACAGTTGACCTCAATGGGCTTCAATGGATGTTATTCGATGATATCTGACAAAGTTAGATGCAAACTCACTCAAATATATGAGAAATGTTGAAGTTCGACTTCACATTAAGAAGATAGACTTTGAAAATTTTCAATTATTACAAAGTGACAGTTGACCTCAATGGGCTTCAATGGATGTTATTCGATGATATCTGATAAAGTTAGATGCAAACTCACTCAAATATATGAGAAATGTTGAAATTCGGCTTCACATTAGGAAGATAGACTTTGAAAATTTTCAATTATTACAAAGTGACAGTTGAACTCAATGGTCTTCAATCGATGTTATTCGATGATATCTGACAAAGTTAGATGCAAACTCACTCAAATATATGAGAAATGTTGAAATTCGACTTCACATTAGGAAGATAGACTTTGAA
Source organism: Diorhabda sublineata (assembly GCF_026230105.1). Classification (NCBI taxonomy): domain Eukaryota; kingdom Metazoa; phylum Arthropoda; class Insecta; order Coleoptera; family Chrysomelidae; genus Diorhabda; species Diorhabda sublineata. The sequence continues at coordinate 295,285 of NW_026614078.1, read as the reverse complement.
AATTTTCAATTATTACAAAGTGACAGTTGACCTCAATGGGCTTCAATGGATGTTATTCGATGATATCTGACAAAGTTAGATGCAAACTCACTCAAATATATGAGAAATGTTGAAATTCGACTTCACATTAGGAAGATAGACTTTGAAAATTTTCCATATTTTCAAAGTGACAGTTGACCTCAATGGGCTTCAATGGATGTTATTCGATGATATCTGACAAAGTTAGATGCAAACTCACTCAAATATATGAGAAATGTTGAAATTCGACTTCACATTAGGAAGATAGACTTTGAAAATTTTCCATATTTTCAAAGTGACAGTTGACCTCAATGGGCTTCAATGGATGTTATTCGATGATATCTGACAAAGTTAGATGCAAACTCACTCAAATATATGAGAAATGTTGAAGTTCGACTTCACATTAAGAAGATAGACTTTGAAAATTTTCAATTATTACAAAGTGACAGTTGACCTCAATGGGCTTCAATGGATGTTATTCGATGATATCTGAAAAAGTTAGATGCAAACTCACTCAAATATATGAGAAATGTTGAAATTCGACTTCACATTAGGAAGATAGACTTTGAAAATTTTCAATTATTACAAAGTGACAGTTGAACTCAATGGTCTTCAATCGATGTTATTCGATGATATCTGACAGAGTTAGATGCAAACTCACTCAAATATATGAGAAATGTTGAAATTCGACTTCACATTAGGAAGATAGACTTTGAAAATTTTCAATTATTACAAAGTGACAGTTGAACTCAATGGTCTTCAATCGATGTTATTCGATGATATCTGACAAAGTTAGATGCAAACTCACTCAAATATATGAGAAATGTTGAAATTCGACTTCACATTAGGAAGATAGACTTTGAAAATTTTCAATTATTACAAAGTGACAGTTGACCTCAATGGGCTTCAATGGATGTTATTCGATGATATCTGACAAAGTTAGATGCAAACTCACTCAAATATATGAGAAATGTTGAAATTCGACTTCACATTAGGAAGATAGACTTTGAAAATTTTCCATATTTTCAAAGTGACAGTTGACCTCAATGGGCTTCAATGGATGTTATTCGATGATATCTGACAAAGTTAGATGCAAACTCACTCAAATATATGAGAAATGTTGAAATTCGACTTCACATTAGGAAGATAGACTTTGAAAATTTTCCATATTTTCAAAGTGACAGTTGACCTCAATGGGCTTCAATGGATGTTATTCGATGATATCTGACAAAGTTAGATGCAAACTCACTCAAATATATGAGAAATGTTGAAGTTCGACTTCACATTAAGAAGATAGACTTTGAAAATTTTCAATTATTACAAAGTGACAGTTGACCTCAATGGTCTTCAATCGATGTTATTCGATGATATCTGACAGAGTTAGATGCAAACTCACTCGAATATATGAGAATTGTTGAAATTCGACTTCACATTAGGAAGATAGACTTTGAAAATTTTCAATTATTACAAAGTGACAGTTGAACTCAATGGTCTTCAATCGATGTTATTCGATGATATCTGACAAAGTTAGATGCAAACTCACTCAAATATATGAGAAATGTTGAAATTCGACTTCAAATTAGGAAGATAGACTTTGAAAATTTTCCATATTTTCAAAGTGACAGTTGACCTCAATGGGCTTCAATGGATGTTATTCGATGATATCTGACAAAGTTAGATGCAAACTCACTCAAATATATGAGAAATGTTGAAATTCGACTTCACATTAGGAAGATAGACTTTGAAAATTTTCCATATTTTCAAAGTGACAGTTGACCTCAATGGGCTTCATTGGATGTTATTCGATGATATCTGACAAAGTTAGATGCAAACTCACTCAAATATATGAGAAATGTTGAAGTTCGACTTCACATTAAGAAGATAGACTTTGAAAATTTTCAATTATTACAAAATGACAGTTGACCTCAATGGGCTTCAATGGATGTTATTCGATGATATCTGATAAAGTTAGATGCAAACTCACTCAAATATATGAGAAATGTTGAAATTCGACTTCACATTAGGAAGATAGACTTTGAAAATTTTCAATTATTACAAAGTGACAGTTGAACTCAATGGTCTTCAATCGATGTTATTCGATGATATCTGACAAAGTTAGATGCAAACTCACTCAAATATATGAGAAATGTTGAAATTCGACTTCACATTAGGAAGATAGACTTTGAAAATTTTCCATATTTTCAAAGTGACAGTTGACCTCAATGGGCTTCAATGGATGTTATTCGATGATATCTGACAAAGTTAGATGCAAACTCACTCAAATATATGAGAAATGTTGAAATTCGACTTCACATTAGGAAGATAGACTTTGAAAATTTTCAATTATTACAAAGTGACAGTTGACCTCAATGGGCTTCAATGGATGTTATTCGATGATATCTGACAAAGTTAGATGCAAACTCACTCAAATATATGAGAAATGTTGAAATTCGACTTCACATTAGGATGATAGACTTTGAAAATTTTCAATTATTACAAAGTGACAGTTGACCTCAATGGTCTTCAATCGATGTTATTCGATGATATCTGACAGAGTTAGATGCAAACTCACTCGAATATATGAGAATTGTTGAAATTCGACTTCACATTAGGAAGATAGACTTTGAAAATTTTCAATTATTACAAAGTGACAGTTGAACTCAATGGTCTTCAATCGATGTTATTCGATGATATCTGACAAAGTTAGATGCAAACTCACTCAAATATATGAGAAATGTTGAAATTCGACTTCAAATTAGGAAGATAGACTTTGAAAATTTTCCATATTTTCAAAGTGACAGTTGACCTCAATGGGCTTCAATGGATGTTATTCGATGATATCTGACAAAGTTAGATGCAAACTCACTCAAATATATGAGAAATGTTGAAATTCGACTTCACATTAGGAAGATAGACTTTGAAAATTTTCCATATTTTCAAAGTGACAGTTGACCTCAATGGGCTTCATTGGATGTTATTCGATGATATCTGACAAAGTTAGATGCAAACTCACTCAAATATATGAGAAATGTTGAAGTTCGACTTCACATTAAGAAGATAGACTTTGAAAATTTTCAATTATTACAAAATGACAGTTGACCTCAATGGGCTTCAATGGATGTTATTCGATGATATCTGATAAAGTTAGATGCAAACTCACTCAAATATATGAGAAATGTTGAAATTCGACTTCACATTAGGAAGATAGACTTTGAAAATTTTCAATTATTACAAAGTGACAGTTGAACTCAATGGTCTTCAATCGATGTTATTCGATGATATCTGACAAAGTTAGATGCAAACTCACTCAAATATATGAGAAATGTTGAAATTCGACTTCACATTAGGAAGATAGACTTTGAAAATTTTCCATATTTTCAAAGTGACAGTTGACCTCAATGGGCTTCAATGGATGTTATTCGATGATATCTGACAAAGTTAGATGCAAACTCAGTCAAATATATGAGAAATGTTGAAATTCGACTTCACATTAGGAAGATAGACTTTGAAAATTTTCAATTATTACAAAGTGACAGTTGACCTCAATGGGCTTCAATGGATGTTATTCGATGATATCTGACAAAGTTAGATGCAAACTCACTCAAATATATGAGAAATGTTGAAATTCGACTTCACATTAGGAAGATAGACTTTGAAAATTTTCAATTATTACAAAGTGACAGTTGACCTCAATGGTCTTCAATCGATGTTATTCGATGATATCTGACAGAGTTAGATGCAAACTCACTCGAATATATGAGAATTGTTGAAATTCGACTTCACATTAGGAAGATAGACTTTGAAAATTTTCAATTATTACAAAGTGACAGTTGAACTCAATGGTCTTCAATCGATGTTATTCGATGATATCTGACAAAGTTAGATGCAAACTCACTCAAATATATGAGAAATGTTGAAATTCGACTTCAAATTAGGAAGATAGACTTTGAAAATTTTCCATATTTTCAAAGTGACAGTTGACCTCAATGGGCTTCAATGGATGTTATTCGATGATATCTGACAAAGTTAGATGCAAACTCACTCAAATATATGAGAAATGTTGAAATTCGACTTCACATTAGGAAGATAGACTTTGAAAATTTTCCATATTTTCAAAGTGACAGTTGACCTCAATGGGCTTCATTGGATGTTATTCGATGATATCTGACAAAGTTAGATGCAAACTCACTCAAATATATGAGAAATGTTGAAGTTCGACTTCACATTAAGAAGATAGACTTTGAAAATTTTCAATTATTACAAAGTGACAGTTGACCTCAATGGGCTTCAATGGATGTTATTCGATGATATCTGATAAAGTTAGATGCAAACTCACTCAAATATATGAGAAATGTTGAAATTCGACTTCACATTAGGAAGATAGACTTTGAAAATTTTCAATTATTACAAAGTGACAGTTGACCTCAATGGGCTTCAATGGATGTTATTCGATGATATCTGACAAAGTTAGATGCAAACTCACTCAAATATATGAGAAATGTTGAAATTCGACTTCACATTAGGAAGATAGACTTTGAAAATTTTCCATATTTTCAAAGTGACAGTTGACCTCAATGGGCTTCAATGGATGTTATTCGATGATATCTGACAAAGTTAGATGCAAACTCACTCAAATATATGAGAAATGTTGAAATTCGACTTCACATTAGGAAGATAGACTTTGAAAATTTTCCATATTTTCAAAGTGACAGTTGACCTCAATGGGCTTCAATGGATGTTATTCGATGATATCTGACAAAGTTAGATGCAAACTCACTCAAATATATGAGAAATGTTGAAGTTCGACTTCACATTAAGAAGATAGACTTTGAAAATTTTCAATTATTACAAAGTGACAGTTGACCTCAATGGGCTTCAATGGATGTTATTCGATGATATCTGAAAAAGTTAGATGCAAACTCACTCAAATATATGAGAAATGTTGAAATTCGACTTCACATTAGGAAGATAGACTTTGAAAATTTTCAATTATAACAAAGTGACAGTTGAACTCAATGGTCTTCAATCGATGTTATTCGATGATATCTGACAGAGTTAGATGCAAACTCACTCATATATATGAGAAATGTTGAAATTCGACTTCACATTAGGAAGATAGACTTTGAAAATTTTCAATTATTACAAAGTGACAGTTGAACTCAATGGTCTTCAATCGATGTTATTCGATGATATCTGACAAAGTTAGATGCAAACTCACTCGAATATATGAGAAATGTTGAAATTCGACTTCACATTAGGAAGATAGACTTTGAAAATTTTCAATTATTACAAAGTGACAGTTGAACTCAATGGTCTTCAATCGATGTTATTCGATGATATCTGACAAAGTTAGATGCAAACTCACTCAAATATATGAGAAATGTTGAAATTCGACTTCACATTAGGAAGATAGACTTTGAAAATTTTCAATTATTACAAAGTGACAGTTGACCACAATGGTCTTCAATCGATGTTATTCGATGATATCTGACAAAGTTAGATGCAAACTCACTCAAATATATGAGAAATGTTGAAATTCGACTTCAAATTAGGAAGATGGACTTTGAAAATTTTCCATATTTTCAAAGTGACAATTGACCTCAATGGGCTTCAATGGATGTTATTCGATGATATCTGACAAAGTTAGATGCAAACTCACTCAAATATATGAGAAATGTTGAAATTCGACTTCACATTAGGAAGATAGACTTTGAAAATTTTCAATTATTACAAAGTGACAGTTGACCTCAATAGGCTTCAATGGATGTTATTCGATGATATCTGACAAAGTTAGATGCAAACTCACTCAAATATATGAGAAATGTTGAAATTCGACTTCAAATTAGGAAGATAGACTTTGAAAATTTTCAATTATTACAAAGTGACAGTTGACCTCAATGGTCTTCAATCGATGTTATTCGATGATATCTGAGAGAGTTAGATGCAAACTCACTCAAATATATGAGAAATGTTGAAATTCGACTTCAAATTAGGAAGATAGACTTTGAAAATTTTCCATATTTTCAAAGTGACAGTTGACCTCAATGGGCTTCAATGGATGTTATTCGAAGATATCTGACAAAGTTAGATGCAAACTCACTCAAATATATGAGAAATGTTGAAATTCGACTTCACATTAGGAAGATAGACTTTGAAAATTTTCAATTATTACAAAGTGACAGTTGAACTCAATGGTCTTCAATCGATGTTATTCGATGATATCTGACAGAGTTAGATGCAAACTCACTCAAATATATGAGAAATGTTGAAATTCGACTTCAAATTAGGAAGATAGACTTTGAAAATTTTCCATATTTTCAAAGTGACAGTTGACCTCAATGGGCTTCAATGAATGTTATTCGATGATATCTGACAAAGTTAGATGCAAACTCACTCAAATATATGAGAAATGTTGAAATTCGACTTCACATTAGGAAGATAGACTTTGAAAATTTTCAATTATTACAAAGTGACAGTTGACCTCAATGGTCTTCAATCGATGTTATTCGATGATATCTGACAGAGTTAGATGCAAACTCACTCGAATATATGAGAATTGTTGAAATTCGACTTCACATTAGGAAGATAGACTTTGAAAATTTTCAATTATTACAAAGTGACAGTTGAACTCAATGGTCTTCAATCGATGTTATTCGATGATATCTGACAAAGTTAGATGCAAACTCACTCAAATATATGAGAAATGTTGAAATTCGACTTCAAATTAGGAAGATAGACTTTGAAAATTTTCCATATTTTCAAAGTGACAGTTGACCTCAATGGGCTTCAATGGATGTTATTCGATGATATCTGACAAAGTTAGATGCAAACTCACTCAAATATATGAGAAATGTTGAAATTCGACTTCACATTAGGAAGATAGACTTTGAAAATTTTCCATATTTTCAAAGTGACAGTTGACCTCAATGGGCTTCATTGGATGTTATTCGATGATATCTGACAAAGTTAGATGCAAACTCACTCAAATATATGAGAAATGTTGAAGTTCGACTTCACATTAAGAAGATAGACTTTGAAAATTTTCAATTATTACAAAGTGACAGTTGACCTCAATGGGCTTCAATGGATGTTATTCGATGATATCTGATAAAGTTAGATGCAAACTCACTCAAATATATGAGAAATGTTGAAATTCGGCTTCACATTAGGAAGATAGACTTTGAAAATTTTCAATTATTACAAAGTGACAGTTGAACTCAATGGTCTTCAATCGATGTTATTCGATGATATCTGACAAAGTTAGATGCAAACTCACTCAAATATATGAGAAATGTTGAAATTCGACTTCACATTAGGAAGATAGACTTTGAAAATTTTCAATTATTACAAAGTGACAGTTGACCTCAATGGGCTTCAATGGATGTTATTCGATGATATCTGACAAAGTTAGATGCAAACTCACTCAAATATATGAGAAATGTTGAAATTCGACTTCACATTAGGAAGATAGACTTTGAAAATTTTCCATATTTTCAAAGTGACAGTTGACCTCAATGGGCTTCAATGGATGTTATTCGATGATATCTGACAAAGTTAGATGCAAACTCACTCAAATATATGAGAAATGTTGAAATTCGACTTCACATTAGGAAGATAGACTTTGAAAATTTTCCATATTTTCAAAGTGACAGTTGACCTCAATGGGCTTCAATGGATGTTATTCGATGATATCTGACAAAGTTAGATGCAAACTCACTCAAATATATGAGAAATGTTGAAGTTCGACTTCACATTAAGAAGATAGACTTTGAAAATTTTCAATTATTACAAAGTGACAGTTGACCTCAATGGGCTTCAATGGATGTTATTCGATGATATCTGAAAAAGTTAGATGCAAACTCACTCAAATATATGAGAAATGTTGAAATTCGACTTCACATTAGGAAGATAGACTTTGAAAATTTTCAATTATTACAAAGTGACAGTTGAACTCAATGGTCTTCAATCGATGTTATTCGATGATATCTGACAGAGTTAGATGCAAACTCACTCAAATATATGAGAAATGTTGAAATTCGACTTCACATTAGGAAGATAGACTTTGAAAATTTTCAATTATTACAAAGTGACAGTTGAACTCAATGGTCTTCAATCGATGTTATTCGATGATATCTGACAAAGTTAGATGCAAACTCACTCGAATATATGAGAAATGTTGAAATTCGACTTCACATTAGGAAGATAGACTTTGAAAATTTTCAATTATTACAAAGTGACAGTTGAACTCAATGGTCTTCAATCGATGTTATTCGATGATATCTGACAAAGTTAGATGCAAACTCACTCAAATATATGAGAAATGTTGAAATTCGACTTCACATTAGGAAGATAGACTTTGAAAATTTTCAATTATTACAAAGTGACAGTTGACCACAATGGTCTTCAATCGATGTTATTCGATGATATCTGACAAAGTTAGATGCAAACTCACTCAAATATATGAGAAATGTTGAAATTCGACTTCAAATTAGGAAGATGGACTTTGAAAATTTTCCATATTTTCAAAGTGACAATTGACCTCAATGGGCTTCAATGGATGTTATTCGATGATATCTGACAAAGTTAGATGCAAACTCACTCAAATATATGAGAAATGTTGAAATTCGACTTCACATTAGGAAGATAGACTTTGAAAATTTTCAATTATTACAAAGTGACAGTTGACCTCAATAGGCTTCAATGGATGTTATTCGATGATATCTGACAAAGTTAGATGCAAACTCACTCAAATATATGAGAAATGTTGAAATTCGACTTCAAATTAGGAAGATAGACTTTGAAAATTTTCAATTATTACAAAGTGACAGTTGACCTCAATGGTCTTCAATCGATGTTATTCGATGATATCTGAGAGAGTTAGATGCAAACTCACTCAAATATATGAGAAATGTTGAAATTCGACTTCAAATTAGGAAGATAGACTTTGAAAATTTTCCATATTTTCAAAGTGACAGTTGACCTCAATGGGCTTCAATGGATGTTATTCGAAGATATCTGACAAAGTTAGATGCAAACTCACTCAAATATATGAGAAATGTTGAAATTCGACTTCACATTAGGAAGATAGACTTTGAAAATTTTCAATTATTACAAAGTGACAGTTGAACTCAATGGTCTTCAATCGATGTTATTCGATGATATCTGACAGAGTTAGATGCAAACTCACTCAAATATATGAGAAATGTTGAAATTCGACTTCAAATTAGGAAGATAGACTTTGAAAATTTTCCATATTTTCAATGTGACAGTTGACCTCAATGGGCTTCAATGAATGTTATTCGATGATATCTGACAAAGTTAGATGCAAACTCACTCAAATATATGAGAAATGTTGAAATTCGACTTCACATTAGGAAGATAGACTTTGAAAATTTTCCATATTTTCAAAGTGACAGTTGACCTCAATGGGCTTCAATGGATGTTATTCGATGATATCTGACAAAGTTAGATGCAAACTCACTCAAATATATGAGAAATGTTGAAATTCGACTTCAAATTAGGAAGATAGACTTTGAAAATTTTCCATATTTTCAAAGTGACAGTTGACCTCAATGGGCTTCAATCGATGTTATTCGATGATATCTGACAAAGTTAGATGCAAACTCACTCAAATATATGAGAAATGTTGAAATTCGACTTCACATTAGGAAGATAGACTTTGAAAATTTTCAATTATTACAAAGTGACAGTTGACCACAATGGTCTTCAATCGATGTTATTCGATGATATCTGACAAAGTTAGATGCAAACTCACTCAAATATATGAGAAATGTTGAAATTCGACTTCAAATTAGGAAGATAGACTTTGAAAATTTTCCATATTTTCAAAGTGACAGTTGACCTCAATGGGCTTCAATCGATGTTATTCGATGATATCTGACAGAGTTAGATGCAAACTCACTCAAATATATGAGAAATGTTGAAATTCGACTTCAAATTAGGAACATAGACTTTGAACATTTTCCATATTTACAAAGTGACAGTTGACCTCAATGGGCTTCAATCGATGTTATTCGATGATATCTGACAAAGTTAGATGCAAACTCACTCAAATATATGAGAAATGTTGAAATTCGACTTCACATTAGGAAGATAGACTTTGAAAATTTTCAATTATTACAAAGTGACAGTTGACCACAATGGTCTTCAATCGATGTTATTCGATGATATCTGACAAAGTTAGATGCAAACTCACTCAAATATATGAGAAATGTTGAAATTCGACTTCAAATTAGGAAGATAGACTTTGAAAATTTTCCATATTTTCAAAGTGACAGTTGACCTCAATGGGCTTCAATGGATGTTATTCGATGATATCTGACAAAGTTAGATGCAAACTCACTCAAATATATGAGAAATGTTGAAATTCGACTTCAAATTAGGAAGATAGACTTTGAAAATTTTCCATATTTTCAAAGTGACAGTTGACCTCAATGGGCTTCAATGGATGTTATTCGATGATATCTGACAAAGTTAGATGCAAACTCACTCAAATATATGAGAAATGTTGAAATTCGACTTCAAATTAGGAAGATAGACTTTGAAAATTTTCCATATTTTCAAAGTGACAGTTGACCACAATGGTCTTCAATCGATGTTATTCGATGATATCTGACAAAGTTAGATGCAAACTCACTCAAATATATGAGAAATGTTGAAATTCGACTTCAAATTAGGAAGATAGACTTTGAAAATTTTCCATATTTTCAAAGTGACAGTTGACCTCAATGGGCTTCAATGGATGTTATTCGATGATATCTGACAAAGTTAGATGCAAACTCACTCAAATATATGAGAAATGTTGAAATTCGACTTCAAATTAGGAAGATAGACTTTGAAAATTTTCCATATTTTCAAAGTGACAGTTGACCTCAATGGGCTTCAATGAATGTTATTCGATGATATCTGACAAAGTTAGATGCAAACTCACTCAAATATATGAGAAATGTTGAAATTCGACTTCACATTAGGAAGATAGACTTTGAAAATTTTCCATATTTTCAAAGTGACAGTTGACCTCAATGGGCTTCAATGGATGTTATTCGATGATATCTGACAAAGTTAGATGCAAACTCACTCAAATATATGAGAAATGTTGAAATTCGACTTCAAATTAGGAAGATAGACTTTGAAAATTTTCCATATTTTCAAAGTGACAGTTGACCTCAATGGGCTTCAATCGATGTTATTCGATGATATCTGACAAAGTTAGATGCAAACTCACTCAAATATATGAGAAATGTTGAAATTCGACTTCACATTAGGAAGATAGACTTTGAAAATTTTCAATTATTACAAAGTGACAGTTGACCACAATGGTCTTCAATCGATGTTATTCGATGATATCTGACAAAGTTAGATGCAAACTCACTCAAATATATGAGAAATGTTGAAATTCGACTTCAAATTAGGAAGATAGACTTTGAAAATTTTCCATATTTTCAAAGTGACAGTTGACCTCAATGGGCTTCAATCGATGTTATTCGATGATATCTGACAGAGTTAGATGCAAACTCACTCAAATATATGAGAAATGTTGAAATTCGACTTCAAATTAGGAACATAGACTTTGAACATTTTCCATATTTACAAAGTGACAGTTGACCTCAATGGGCTTCAATCGATGTTATTCGATGATATCTGACAAAGTTAGATGCAAACTCACTCAAATATATGAGAAATGTTGAAATTCGACTTCACATTAGGAAGATAGACTTTGAAAATTTTCAATTATTACAAAGTGACAGTTGACCACAATGGTCTTCAATCGATGTTATTCGATGATATCTGACAAAGTTAGATGCAAACTCACTCAAATATATGAGAAATGTTGAAATTCGACATCAAATTAGGAAGATAGACTTTGAAAATTTTCCATATTTTCAAAGTGACAGTTGACCTCAATGGGCTTCAATCGATGTTATTCGATGATATCTGACAGAGTTAGATGCAAACTCACTCAAATATATGAGAAATGTTGAAATTCGACTTCAAATTAGGAACATAGACTTTGAACATTTTCCATATTTACAAAGTGACAGTTGACCTCAATGGGCTTCAATTGATGTTATTCGATGATATCTGACAAAGTTAGATGCAAACTCACTCAAATATATGAGAAATGTTGAAATTCGACTTCACATTAGGAAGATAGACTTTGAAAATTTTCAATTATTACAAAGTGACAGTTGACCACAATGGTCTTCAATCGATGTTATTCGATGATATCTGACAAAGTTAGATGCAAACTCACTCAAATATATGAGAAATGTTGAAATTCGACTTCACATTAGGAAGATAGACTTTGAAAATTTTCAATTATTACAAAGTGACAGTTGACCACAATGGTCTTCAATCGATGTTATTCGATGATATCTGACAAAGTTAGATGCAAACTCACTCAAATATATGAGAAATGTTGAAATTCGACTTCAAATTAGGAAGATAGACTTTGAAAATATTCAATTATTACAAAGTGACAGTTGACCACAATGGTCTTCAATCGATGTTATTCGATGATATCTGACAAAGTTAGATGCAAACTCACTCAAATATATGAGAAATGTTGAAATTCGACTTCAAATTAGGAAGATAGACTTTGAAAATCTTCCATATTTTCAAAGTGACAGTTGACCTCAATGGGCTTCAATGGATGTTATTCGATGATATCTGACAAAGTTAGATGCAAACTCACTCAAATATATGAGAAATGTTGAAATTCGACTTCAAATTAGGAAGATAGACTTTGAAAATTTTCCATATTTTCAAAGTGACAGTTGACCTCAATGGGCTTCAATGGATGTTATTCGATGATATCTGACAAAGTTAGATGCAAACTCACTCAAATATATGAGAAATGTTGAAGTTCGACTTCACATTAGGAAGATAGACTTTGAAAATTTTCAATTATTACAAAGTGTCAGTTGACCTCAATGGTCTTCAATCGATGTTATTCGATGATATCTGACAAAGTTAGATGCAAACTCACTCAAATATATGAGAAATGTTGAAATTCGACTTCAAATTAGGAAGATAGACTTTGAAAATTTTCCATATTTTCAAAGTGACAGTTGACCTCAATGGGCTTCAATGGATGTTATTCGATGATATCTGACAAAGTTAGATGCAAACTCACTCAAATATATGAGAAATGTTGAAGTTCGACTTCACATTAAGAAGATAGACTTTGAAAATTTTCAATTATTACAAAGTGACAGTTGACCTCAATGGGCTTCAATGGATGTTATTCGATGATATCTGACAAAGTTAGATGCAAACTCACTCAAATATATGAGAAATGTCGAAATTCGACTTCACATTAGGAAGATAGACTTTGAAAATTTTCAATTATTACAAAGTGACAGTTGAACTCATTGGTCTTCAATCGATGTTATTCGATGATATCTGACAAAGTTAGATGCAAACTCACCCAAATATATGAGAAATGTTGAAATTCGACTTCACATTAGGAAGATAGACTTTGAAAATTTTCAATTATTACAAAGTGACAGTTGAACTCAATGGTCTTCAATCGATGTTATTCGATGATATCTGACAGAGTTAGATGCAAACTCACTCAAATATATGAGAAATGTTGAAATTCGACTTCACATTAGGAAGATAGACTTTGAAAATTTTCAATTATTACAAAGTGACAGTTGACCACAATGGTCTTCAATCGATGTTATTCGATGATATCTGACAGAGTTAGATGCAAACTCACCCAAATATATGAGAAATGTTGAAATTCGACTTCACATTAGGAAGATAGACTTTGAAAATTTTCAATTATTACAAAGTGACAGTTGACCACAATGGTCTTCAATCGATGTTATTCGATGATATCTGAGAGAGTTAGATGCAAACTCACTCAAATATATGAGAAATGTTGAAATTCGACTTCAAATTAGGAACATAGACTTTGAAAATTTTCCATATTTACAAAGTGACAGTTGACCTCAATGGGCTTCAATTGATGTTATTCGATGATATCTGACAAAGTTAGATGCAAACTCACTCAAATATATGAGAAATGTTGAAATTCGACTTCAAATTAGGAAGATAGACTTTGAAAATTTTCAATTATTACAAAGTGACAGTTGACCACAATGGTCTTCAATCGATGTTATTCGATGATATCTGACAAAGTTAGATGCAAACTCACTCAAATATATGAGAAATGTGGAAATTCGACTTCAAATTAGGAAGATAGACTTTGAAAATTTTCAATTATTACAAAGTGACAGTTTACCTCAATGGTCTTCAATCGATGTTATTCGATGATATCTGAGAGAGTTAGATGCAAACTCACTCAAATATATGAGAAATGTTGAAATTCGACTTCAAATTAGGAAGATAGACTTTGAAAATTTTCCATATTTACAGTGACAGTTGACCTCAATGGGCTTCACTGGATGTTATTCGATGATATCTGACAAAGTTAGATGCAAACTCACTCAAATATATGAGAAATGTTGAAATTCGACTTCACATTAGGAAGATAGACTTTGAAAATTTTCCATATTTTCAAAGTGACAGTTGACCTCAATGGGCTTCAATGGATGTTATTCGATGATATCTGACAAAGTTAGATGCAAACTCACTCAAATATATGAGAAATGTTGAAGTTCGACTTCACATTAAGAAGATAGACTTTGAAAATTTTCAATTATTACAAAGTGACAGTTGACCTCAATGGGCTTCAATGGATGTTATTCGATGATATCTGAAAAAGTTAGATGCAAACTCACTCAAATATGTGAGAAATGTTGAAATTCGACTTCACATTAGGAAGATAGACTTTGAAAATTTTCAATTATTACAAAGTGACAGTTGAACTCAATGGTCTTCAATCGATGTTATTCGATGATATCTGACAGAGTTAGATGCAAACTCACTCAAATATATGAGAAATGTTGAAATTCGACTTCACATTAGGAAGATAGACTTTGAAAATTTTCAATTATTACAAAGTGACAGTTGACCACAATGGTCTTCAATCGATGTTATTCGATGATATCTGACAAAGTTAGATGCAAACTCACTCAAATATATGAGAAATGTTGAAATTCGACTTCAAATTAGGAAGATAGACTTTGAAAATTTTCAATTATTACAAAGTGACAGTTGACCTCAATGGTCTTCAATCGATGTTATTCGATGATATCTGAGAGAGTTAGATGCAAACTCACTCAAATATATGAGAAATGTTGAAATTCGACTTCACATTAGGAAGATAGACTTTGAAAATTTTCAATTAATACAAAGTGACAGTTGAACTCAATGGTCTTCAATCGATGTTATTCGATGATATCTGACAATGTTAGATGCAAACTCACTCAAATATATGAGAAATGTTGAAATTCGACTTCACATTAGGAAGATAGACTTTGAAAATTTTCAATTATTACAAAGTGACAGTTGACCACAATGGTCTTCAATCGATGTTATTCGATGATATCTGACAAAGTTAGATGCAAACTCACTCAAATATATGAGAAATGTTGAAATTCGACTTCAAATTAGGAAGATGGACTTTGAAAATTTTCCATATTTACAGTGACAGTTGACCTCAATGGGCTTCAATGGATGTTATTCGATGATATCTGACAAAGTTAGATGCAAACTCACTCAAATATATGAGAAATGTTGAAATTCGACTTCACATTAGGAAGATAGACTTTGAAAATTTTCAATTATTACAAAGTGACAGTTGACCACAATGGTCTTCAATCGATGTTATTCGATGATATCTGACAAAGTTAGATGCAAACTCACTCAAATATATGAGAAATGTTGAAATTCGACTTCAAATTAGGAAGATAGACTTTGAAAATTTTCAATTATTACAAAGTGACAGTTGACCTCAATGGACTTCAATCGATGTTATTCGATGATATCTGACAGAGTTAGATGCAAACTCACTCAAATATATGAGAAATGTTGAAATTCGACTTCACATTAGGAAGATAGACTTTGAAAATTTTCAATTAATACAAAGTGACAGTTGAACTCAATGGTCTTCAATCGATGTTATTCGATGATATCTGACAAAGTTAGATGCAAACTCACTCAAATATATGAGAAATGTTGAAATTCGACTTCACATTAGGAAGATAGACTTTGAGAATTTTCAATTATTACAAAGTGACAGTTGACCACAATGGTCTTCAATCGATGTTATTCGATGATATCTGACAAAGTTAGATGCAAACTCACTCAAATATATGAGAAATGTTGAAATTCGACTTCAAATTAGGAAGATAGACTTTGAAAATTTTCCATATTTACAGTGACAGTTGACCTCAATGGGCTTCAATGGATGTTATTCGATGATATCTGACAAAGTTAGATGCAAACTCACTCAAATATATGAGAAATGTTGAAATTCGACTTAACATTAGGAAGATAGACTTTGAAAATTTTCCATATTTTCAAAGTGACAGTTGACCTCAATGGGCTTCAATGGATGTTATTCGATGATATCTGACAAAGTTAGATGCAAACTCACTCAAATATATGAGAAATGTTGAAGTTCGACTTCACATTAAGAAGATAGACTTTGAAAATTTTCAATTATTACAAAGTGACAGTTGACCTCAATGGGCTTCAATGGATGTTATTCGATGATATCTGAAAAAGTTAGATGCAAACTCACTCAAATATGTGAGAAATGTTGAAATTCGACTTCACATTAGGAAGATAGACTTTGAAAATTTTCAATTATTACAAAGTGACAGTTGAACTCAATGGTCTTCAATCGATGTTATTCGATGATATCTGACAGAGTTAGATGCAAACTCACTCAAATATATGAGAAATGTTGAAATTCGACTTCACATTAGGAAGATAGACTTTGAAAATTTTCAATTATTACAAAGTGACAGTTGACCACAATGGTCTTCAATCGATGTTATTCGATGATATCTGACAAAGTTAGATGCAAACTCACTCAAATATATGAGAAATGTTGAAATTCGACTTCAAATTAGGAAGATAGACTTTGAAAATTTTCAATTATTACAAAGTGACAGTTGACCTCAATGGTCTTCAATCGATGTTATTCGATGATATCTGACAGAGTTAGATGCAAACTCACTCAAATATATGAGAAATGTTGAAATTCGACTTCACATTAGGAAGATAGACTTTGAAAATTTTCAATTAATACAAAGTGACAGTTGAACTCAATGGTCTTCAATCGATGTTATTCGATGATATCTGACAAAGTTAGATGCAAACTCACTCAAATATATGAGAAATGTTGAAATTCGACTTCACATTAGGAAGATAGACTTTGAAAATTTTCAATTATTACAAAGTGACAGTTGACCACAATGGTCTTCAATCGATGTTATTCGATGATATCTGACAAAGTTAGATGCAAACTCACTCAAATATATGAGAAATGTTGAAATTCGACTTCAAATTAGGAAGATGGACTTTGAAAATTTTCCATATTTTCAAAGTGACAATTGACCTCAATGGGCTTCAATGGATGTTATTCGATGATATCTGACAAAGTTAGATGCAAACTCACTCAAATATATGAGAAATGTTGAAATTCGACTTCACATTAGGAAGATAGACTTTGAAAATTTTCAATTATTACAAAGTGACAGTTGACCTCAATAGGCTTCAATGGATGTTATTCGATGATATCTGACAAAGTTAGATGCAAACTCACTCAAATATATGAGAAATGTTGAAATTCGACTTCAAATTAGGAAGATAGACTTTGAAAATTTTCAATTATTACAAAGTGACAGTTGACCTCAATGGTCTTCAATCGATGTTATTCGATGATATCTGAGAGAGTTAGATGCAAACTCACTCAAATATATGAGAAATGTTGAAATTCGACTTCAAATTAGGAAGATAGACTTTGAAAATTTTCCATATTTTCAAAGTGACAGTTGACCTCAATGGGCTTCAATGGATGTTATTCGATGATATCTGACAAAGTTAGATGCAAACTCACTCAAATATATGAGAAATGTTGAAATTCGACTTCACATTAGGAAGATAGACTTTGAAAATTTTCAATTATTACAAAGTGACAGTTGAACTCAATGGTCTTCAATCGATGTTATTCGATGATATCTGACAGAGTTAGATGCAAACTCACTCAAATATATGAGAAATGTTGAAATTCGACTTCACATTAGGAAGATAGACTTTGAAAATTTTCAATTATTACAAAGTGACAGTTGACCACAATGGTCTTCAATCGATGTTATTCGATGATATCTGACAAAGTTAGATGCAAACTCACCCAAATATATGAGAAATGTTGAAATTCGACTTCAAATTAGGAAGATAGACTTTGAAAATTTTCAATTATTACAAAGTGACAGTTGACCACAATGGTCTTCAATCGATGTTATTCGATGATATCTGACAAAGTTAGATGCAAACTCACTCAAATATATGAGAAATGTTGAAATTCGACTTCAAATTAGGAAGATAGACTTTGAAAATTTTCCATATTTTCAAAGTGACAGTTTACCTCAATGGGCTTCAATGGATGTTATTCGATGATATCTGACAAAGTTAGATGCAAACTCACTCAAATATATGAGAAATGTTGAAATTCGACTTCAAATTAGGAAGATAGACTTTGAAAATTTTCAATTATTACAAAGTGACAGTTGACCTCAATGGTCTTCAATCGATGTTATTCGATGATATCTGACAGAGTTAGATGCAAACTCACTCAAATATATGAGAAATGTTGAAATTCGACTTCACATTAGGAAGATAGACTTTGAAAATTTTCAATTAATACAAAGTGACAGTTGAACTCAATGGTCTTCAATCGATGTTATTCGATGATATCTGACAATGTTAGATGCAAACTCACTCAAATATATGAGAAATGTTGAAATTCGACTTCACATTAGGAAGATAGACTTTGAAAATTTTCAATTATTACAAAGTGACAGTTGACCACAATGGTCTTCAATCGATGTTATTCGATGATATCTGACAAAGTTAGATGCAAACTCACTCAAATATATGAGAAATGTTGAAATTCGACTTCACATTAGGAAGATAGACTTTGAAAATTTTCAATTATTACAAAGTGACAGTTGACCACAATGGTCTTCAATCGATGTTATTCGATGATATCTGACAAAGTTAGATGCAAACTCACTCAAATATATGAGAAATGTTGAAATTCGACTTCAAATTAGGAAGATAGACTTTGAAAATTTTCAATTATTACAAAGTGACAGTTGACCTCAATGGTCTTCAATCGATGTTATTCGATGATATCTGACAGAGTTAGATGCAAACTCACTCAAATATATGAGAAATGTTGAAATTCGACTTCACATTAGGAAGATAGACTTTGAAAATTTTCAATTAATACAAAGTGACAGTTGAACTCAATGGTCTTCAATCGATGTTATTCGATGATATCTGACAAAGTTAGATGCAAACTCACTCAAATATATGAGAAATGTTGAAATTCGACTTCACATTAGGAAGATAGACTTTGAAAATTTTCAATTATTACAAAGTGACAGTTGACCACAATGGTCTTCAATCGATGTTATTCGATGATATCTGACAAAGTTAGATGCAAACTCACTCAAATATATGAGAAATGTTGAAATTCGACTTCACATTAGGAAGATAGACTTTGAGAATTTTCAATTATTACAAAGTGACAGTTGACCACAATGGTCTTCAATCGATGTTATTCGATGATATCTGACAAAGTTAGATGCAAACTCACTCAAATATATGAGAAATGTTGAAATTCGACTTCAAATTAGGAAGATAGACTTTGAAAATTTTCCATATTTTCAAAGTGACAGTTGACCTCAATGGGCTTCAATGGATGTTATTCGATGATATCTGACAAAGTTAGATGCAAACTCACTCAAATATATGAGAAATGTTGAAGTTCGACTTCACATTAAGAAGATAGACTTTGAAAATTTTCAATTATTACAAAGTGACAGTTGACCTCAATGGGCTTCAATGGATGTTATTCGATGATATCTGACAAAGTTAGATGCAAACTCACTCAAATATATGAGAAATGTTGAAATTCGACTTCACATTAGGAAGATAGACTTTGAAAATTTTCCATATTTTCAAAGTGACAGTTGACCTCAATGGGCTTCAATGGATGTTATTCGATGATATCTGACAAAGTTAGATGCAAACTCACTCAAATATATGAGAAATGTTGAAGTTCGACTTCACATTAAGAAGATAGACTTTGAAAATTTTCAATTATTACAAAGTGACAGTTGACCTCAATGGGCTTCAATGGATGTTATTCGATGATATCTGAAAAAGTTAGATGCAAACTCACTCAAATATGTGAGAAATGTTGAAATTCGACTTCACATTAGGAAGATAGACTTTGAAAATTTTCAATTATTACAAAGTGACAGTTGAACTCAATGGTCTTCAATCGATGTTATTCGATGATATCTGACAGAGTTAGATGCAAACTCACTCAAATATATGAGAAATGTTGAAATTCGACTTCACATTAGGAAGATAGACTTTGAAAATTTTCAATTATTACAAAGTGACAGTTGACCACAATGGTCTTCAATCGATGTTATTCGATGATATCTGACAAAGTTAGATGCAAACTCACTCAAATATATGAGAAATGTTGAAATTCGACTTCAAATTAGGAAGATAGACTTTGAAAATTTTCAATTATTACAAAGTGACAGTTGACCTCAATGGTCTTCAATCGATGTTATTCGATGATATCTGACAGAGTTAGATGCAAACTCACTCAAATATATGAGAAATGTTGAAATTCGACTTCACATTAGGAAGATAGACTTTGAAAATTTTCAATTAATACAAAGTGACAGTTGAACTCAATGGTCTTCAATCGATGTTATTCGATGATATCTGACAAAGTTAGATGCAAACTCACTCAAATATATGAGAAATGTTGAAATTCGACTTCACATTAGGAAGATAGACTTTGAAAATTTTCAATTATTACAAAGTGACAGTTGACCACAATGGTCTTCAATCGATGTTATTCGATGATATCTGACAAAGTTAGATGCAAACTCACTCAAATATATGAGAAATGTTGAAATTCGACTTCAAATTAGGAAGATGGACTTTGAAAATTTTCCATATTTTCAAAGTGACAATTGACCTCAATGGGCTTCAATGGATGTTATTCGATGATATCTGACAAAGTTAGATGCAAACTCACTCAAATATATGAGAAATGTTGAAATTCGACTTCACATTAGGAAGATAGACTTTGAAAATTTTCAATTATTACAAAGTGACAGTTGACCTCAATAGGCTTCAATGGATGTTATTCGATGATATCTGACAAAGTTAGATGCAAACTCACTCAAATATATGAGAAATGTTGAAATTCGACTTCAAATTAGGAAGATAGACTTTGAAAATTTTCAATTATTACAAAGTGACAGTTGACCTCAATGGTCTTCAATCGATGTTATTCGATGATATCTGAGAGAGTTAGATGCAAACTCACTCAAATATATGAGAAATGTTGAAATTCGACTTCAAATTAGGAAGATAGACTTTGAAAATTTTCCATATTTTCAAAGTGACAGTTGACCTCAATGGGCTTCAATGGATGTTATTCGATGATATCTGACAAAGTTAGATGCAAACTCACTCAAATATATGAGAAATGTTGAAATTCGACTTCACATTAGGAAGATAGACTTTGAAAATTTTCAATTATTACAAAGTGACAGTTGAACTCAATGGTCTTCAATCGATGTTATTCGATGATATCTGACAGAGTTAGATGCAAACTCACTCAAATATATGAGAAATGTTGAAATTCGACTTCACATTAGGAAGATAGACTTTGAAAATTTTCAATTATTACAAAGTGACAGTTGACCACAATGGTCTTCAATCGATGTTATTCGATGATATCTGACAAAGTTAGATGCAAACTCACCCAAATATATGAGAAATGTTGAAATTCGACTTCAAATTAGGAAGATAGACTTTGAAAATTTTCAATTATTACAAAGTGACAGTTGACCACAATGGTCTTCAATCGATGTTATTCGATGATATCTGACAAAGTTAGATGCAAACTCACTCAAATATATGAGAAATGTTGAAATTCGACTTCAAATTAGGAAGATAGACTTTGAAAATTTTCCATATTTTCAAAGTGACAGTTTACCTCAATGGGCTTCAATGGATGTTATTCGATGATATCTGACAAAGTTAGATGCAAACTCACTCAAATATATGAGAAATGTTGAAATTCGACTTCAAATTAGGAAGATAGACTTTGAAAATTTTCCATATTTTCAAAGTGACAGTTGACCTCAATGGGCTTCAATGGATGTTATTCGATGATATCTGACAAAGTTAGATGCAAACTCACTCAAATATATGAGAAATGTTGAAATTCGACTTCACATTAGGAAGATAGACTTTGAAAATTTTCCATATTTTCAAAGTGACAGTTGACCTCAATGGGCTTCAATGGATGTTATTCGATGATATCTGACAAAGTTAGATGCAAACTCACTCAAATATATGAGAAATGTTGAAATTCGACTTCAAATTAGGAAGATAGACTTTGAAAATTTTCCATATTTTCAAAGTGACAGTTGACCTCAATGGGCTTCAATCGATGTTATTCGATGATATCTGACAGAGTTAGATGCAAACTCACTCAAATATATGAGAAATGTTGAAATTCGACTTCAAATTAGGAACATAGACTTTGAAAATTTTCCATATTTACAAAGTGACAGTTGACCTCAATGGGCTTCAATTGATGTTATTCGATGATATCTGACAAAGTTAGATGCAAACTCACTCAAATATATGAGAAATGTTGAAATTCGACTTCACATTAGGAAGATAGACTTTGAAAATTTTCAATTATTACAAAGTGACAGTTGACCACAATGGTCTTCAATCGATGTTATTCGATGATATCTGACAAAGTTAGATGCAAACTCACTCAAATATATGAGAAATGTTGAAATTCGACTTCAAATTAGGAAGATGGACTTTGAAAATTTTCCATATTTTCAAAGTGACAATTGACCTCAATGGGCTTCAATGGATGTTATTCGATGATATCTGACAAAGTTAGATGCAAACTCACTCAAATATATGAGAAATGTTGAAATTCGACTTCACATTAGGAAGATAGACTTTGAAAATTTTCAATTATTACAAAGTGACAGTTGACCTCAATAGGCTTCAATGGATGTTATTCGATGATATCTGACAAAGTTAGATGCAAACTCACTCAAATATATGAGAAATGTTGAAATTCGACTTCAAATTAGGAAGACAGACTTTGAAAATTTTCAATTATTACAAAGTGACAGTTGACCTCAATGGTCTTCAATCGATGTTATTCGATGATATCTGAGAGAGTTAGATGCAAACTCACTCAAATATATGAGAAATGTTGAAATTCGACTTCACATTAGGAAGATAGACTTTGAAAATTTTCAATTATTACAAAGTGACAGTTGAACTCAATGGTCTTCAATGGATGTTATTCGATGATATCTGACAAAGTTAGATGCAAACTCACTCAAATATATGAGAAATGTTGAAATTCGACCTCACATTAGGAAGATAGACTTTGAAAATTTTCAATTATTACAAAGTGACAGTTGAACTCAATGGTCTTCAATCGATGTTATTCGATGATATCGGACAGAGTTAGATGCAAACTCACTCAAATATATGAGAAATGTTGAAATTCGACTTCACATTAGGAAGATAGACTTTGAAAATTTTCAATTATTACAAAGTGACAGTTGACCACAATGGTCTTCAATCGATGTTATTCGATGATATCTGACAAAGTTAGATGCAAACTCATTCAAATATATGAGAAATGTTGAAATTCGACTTCACATTAGGAAGATAGACTTTGAAAATTTTCAATTATTACAAAGTGACAGTTGAACTCAATGGTCTTCAATCGATGTTATTCGATGATATCGGACAGAGTTAGATGCAAACTCACTCAAATATATGAGAAATGTTGAAATTCGACTTCACATTAGGAAGATAGACTTTGAAAATTTTCAATTATTACAAAGTGACAGTTGACCACAATGGTCTTCAATCGATGTTATTCGATGATATCTGACAAAGTTAGATGCAAACTCACTCAAATATATGAGAAATGTTGAAATTCGACTTCAAATTAGGAAGATAGACTTTGAAAATTTTCCATATTTTCAAAGTGACAGTTGACCTCAATGGGCTTCAATCGATGTTATTCGATGATATCTGACAGAGTTAGATGCAAACTCACTCAAATATATGAGAAATGTTGAAATTCGACTTCAAATTAGGAACATAGACTTTGAAAATTTTCCATATTTACAAAGTGACAGTTGACCTCAATGGGCTTCAATTGATGTTATTCGATGATATCTGACAAAGTTAGATGCAAACTCACTCAAATATATGAGAAATGTTGAAATTCGACTTCACATTAGGAAGATAGACTTTGAAAATTTTCAATTATTACAAAGTGACAGTTGACCACAATGGTCTTCAATCGATGTTATTCGATGATATCTGACAAAGTTAGATGCAAACTCACTCAAATATATGAGAAATGTTGAAATTCGACTTCAAATTAGGAAGATGGACTTTGAAAATTTTCCATATTTTCAAAGTGACAATTGACCTCAATGGGCTTCAATGGATGTTATTCGATGATATCTGACAAAGTTAGATGCAAACTCACTCAAATATATGAGAAATGTTGAAATTCGACTTCACATTAGGAAGATAGACTTTGAAAATTTTCAATTATTACAAAGTGACAGTTGACCTCAATAGGCTTCAATGGATGTTATTCGATGATATCTGACAAAGTTAGATGCAAACTCACTCAAATATATGAGAAATGTTGAAATTCGACTTCAAATTAGGAAGACAGACTTTGAAAATTTTCAATTATTACAAAGTGACAGTTGACCTCAATGGTCTTCAATCGATGTTATTCGATGATATCTGAGAGAGTTAGATGCAAACTCACTCAAATATATGAGAAATGTTGAAATTCGACTTCACATTAGGAAGATAGACTTTGAAAATTTTCAATTATTACAAAGTGACAGTTGAACTCAATGGTCTTCAATGGATGTTATTCGATGATATCTGACAAAGTTAGATGCAAACTCACTCAAATATATGAGAAATGTTGAAATTCGACCTCACATTAGGAAGATAGACTTTGAAAATTTTCAATTATTACAAAGTGACAGTTGAACTCAATGGTCTTCAATCGATGTTATTCGATGATATCGGACAGAGTTAGATGCAAACTCACTCAAATATATGAGAAATGTTGAAATTCGACTTCACATTAGGAAGATAGACTTTGAAAATTTTCAATTATTACAAAGTGACAGTTGACCACAATGGTCTTCAATCGATGTTATTCGATGATATCTGACAAAGTTAGATGCAAACTCATTCAAATATATGAGAAATGTTGAAATTCGACTTCACATTAGGAAGATAGACTTTGAAAATTTTCAATTATTACAAAGTGACAGTTGAACTCAATGGTCTTCAATCGATGTTATTCGATGATATCGGACAGAGTTAGATGCAAACTCACTCAAATATATGAGAAATGTTGAAATTCGACTTCACATTAGGAAGATAGACTTTGAAAATTTTCAATTATTACAAAGTGACAGTTGACCACAATGGTCTTCAATCGATGTTATTCGATGATATCTGACAAAGTTAGATGCAAACTCACTCAAATATATGAGAAATGTTGAAATTCGACTTCAAATTAGGAAGATAGACTTTGAAAATTTTCAATTATTACAAAGTGACAGTTGACCTCAATGGTCTTCAATCGATGTTATTCGATGATATCTGAGAGAGTTAGATGCAAACTCACTCAAATATATGAGAAATGTTGAAATTCGACTTCAAATTAGGAAGATAGACTTTGAAAATTTTCCATATTTTCAAAGTGACAGTTGACCTCAATGGGCTTCAATGGATGTTATTCGATGATATCTGACAAAGTTAGATGCAAACTCACTCAAATATATGAGAAATGTTGAAATTCGACTTCACATTAGGAAGATAGACTTTGAAAATTTTCAATTATTACAAAGTGACAGTTGAACTCAATGGTCTTCAATCGATGTTATTCGATGATATCTGACAGAGTTAGATGCAAACTCACTCAAATATATGAGAAATGTTGAAATTCGACTTCAAATTAGGAAGATAGACTTTGAAAATTTTCCATATTTTCAAAGTGACAGTTTACCTCAATGGGCTTCAATGGATGTTATTCGATGATATCTGACAAAGTTAGATGCAAACTCACTCAAATATATGAGAAATGTTGAAATTCGACTTCAAATTAGGAAGATAGACTTTGAAAATTTTCCATATTTTCAAAGTGACAGTTGACCTCAATGGGCTTCAATGGATGTTATTCGATGATATCTGACAAAGTTAGATGCAAACTCACTCAAATATATGAGAAATGTTGAAATTCGACTTCACATTAGGAAGATAGACTTTGAAAATTTTCCATATTTTCAAAGTGACAGTTGACCTCAATGGGCTTCAATGGATGTTATTCGATGATATCTGACAAAGTTAGATGCAAACTCACTCAAATATATGAGAAATGTTGAAATTCGACTTCAAATTAGGAAGATAGACTTTGAAAATTTTCCATATTTTCAAAGTGACAGTTGACCTCAATGGGCTTCAATCGATGTTATTCGATGATATCTGACAGAGTTAGATGCAAACTCACTCAAATATATGAGAAATGTTGAAATTCGACTTCAAATTAGGAACATAGACTTTGAAAATTTTCCATATTTACAAAGTGACAGTTGACCTCAATGGGCTTCAATTGATGTTATTCGATGATATCTGACAAAGTTAGATGCAAACTCACTCAAATATATGAGAAATGTTGAAATTCGACTTCACATTAGGAAGATAGACTTTGAAAATTTTCAATTATTACAAAGTGACAGTTGACCACAATGGTCTTCAATCGATGTTATTCGATGATATCTGACAAAGTTAGATGCAAACTCACTCAAATATATGAGAAATGTTGAAATTCCACTTCACATTAGGAAGATAGACTTTGAAAATTTTCAATTATTACAAAGTGACAGTTGAACTCAATGGTCTTCAATGGATGTTATTCGATGATATCTGACAAAGTTAGATGCAAACTCACTCAAATATATGAGAAATGTTGAAATTCGACCTCACATTAGGAAGATAGACTTTGAAAATTTTCAATTATTACAAAGTGACAGTTGAACTCAATGGTCTTCAATCGATGTTATTCGATGATATCGGACAGAGTTAGATGCAAACTCACTCAAATATATGAGAAATGTTGAAATTCGACTTCACATTAGGAAGATAGACTTTGAAAATTTTCAATTATTACAAAGTGACAGTTGACCACAATGGTCTTCAATCGATGTTATTCGATGATATCTGACAAAGTTAGATGCAAACTCATTCAAATATATGAGAAATGTTGAAATTCGTCTTCACATTAGGAAGATAGACTTTGAAAATTTTCAATTATTACAAAGTGACAGTTGAACTCAATGGTCTTCAATCGATGTTATTCGATGATATCGGACAGAGTTAGATGCAAACTCACTCAAATATATGAGAAATGTTGAAATTCGACTTCACATTAGGAAGATAGACTTTGAAAATTTTCAATTATTACAAAGTGACAGTTGACCACAATGGTCTTCAATCGATGTTATTCGATGATATCTGACAAAGTTAGATGCAAACTCACTCAAATATATGAGAAATGTTGAAATTCGACTTCAAATTAGGAAGATAGACTTTGAAAATTTTCAATTATTACAAAGTGACAGTTGACCTCAATGGTCTTCAATCGATGTTATTCGATGATATCTGAGAGAGTTAGATGCAAACTCACTCAAATATATGAGAAATGTTGAAATTCGACTTCAAATTAGGAAGATAGACTTTGAAAATTTTCCATATTTTCAAAGTGACAGTTGACCTCAATGGGCTTCAATGGATGTTATTCGATGATATCTGACAAAGTTAGATGCAAACTCACTCAAATATATGAGAAATGTTGAAATTCGACTTCACATTAGGAAGATAGACTTTGAAAATTTTCAATTATTACAAAGTGACAGTTGAACTCAATGGTCTTCAATCGATGTTATTCGATGATATCTGACAGAGTTAGATGCAAACTCACTCAAATATATGAGAAATGTTGAAATTCGACTTCACATTAGGAAGATAGACTTTGAAAATTTTCAATTATTACAAAGTGACAGTTGACCACAATGGTCTTCAATCGATGTTATTCGATGATATCTGACAAAGTTAGATGCAAACTCACCCAAATATATGAGAAATGTTGAAATTCGACTTCAAATTAGGAAGATAGACTTTGAAAATTTTCAATTATTACAAAGTGACAGTTGACCACAATGGTCTTCAATCGATGTTATTCGATGATATCTGACAAAGTTAGATGCAAACTCACTCAAATATATGAGAAATGTTGAAATTCGACTTCAAATTAGGAAGATAGACTTTGAAAATTTTCCATATTTTCAAAGTGACAGTTTACCTCAATGGGCTTCAATGGATGTTATTCGATGATATCTGACAAAGTTAGATGCAAACTCACTCAAATATATGAGAAATGTTGAAATTCGACTTCAAATTAGGAAGATAGACTTTGAAAATTTTCCATATTTTCAAAGTGACAGTTGACCTCAATGGGCTTCAATGGATGTTATTCGATGATATCTGACAAAGTTAGATGCAAACTCACTCAAATATATGAGAAATGTTGAAATTCGACTTCACATTAGGAAGATAGACTTTGAAAATTTTCCATATTTTCAAAGTGACAGTTGACCTCAATGGGCTTCAATGGATGTTATTCGATGATATCTGACAAAGTTAGATGCAAACTCACTCAAATATATGAGAAATGTTGAAATTCGACTTCAAATTAGGAAGATAGACTTTGAAAATTTTCCATATTTTCAAAGTGACAGTTGACCTCAATGGGCTTCAATCGATGTTATTCGATGATATCTGACAGAGTTAGATGCAAACTCACTCAAATATATGAGAAATGTTGAAATTCGACTTCAAATTAGGAACATAGACTTTGAAAATTTTCCATATTTACAAAGTGACAGTTGACCTCAATGGGCTTCAATTGATGTTATTCGATGATATCTGACAAAGTTAGATGCAAACTCACTCAAATATATGAGAAATGTTGAAATTCGACTTCACATTAGGAAGATAGACTTTGAAAATTTTCAATTATTACAAAGTGACAGTTGACCACAATGGTCTTCAATCGATGTTATTCGATGATATCTGACAAAGTTAGATGCAAACTCACTCAAATATATGAGAAATGTTGAAATTCGACTTCAAATTAGGAAGATGGACTTTGAAAATTTTCCATATTTTCAAAGTGACAATTGACCTCAATGGGCTTCAATGGATGTTATTCGATGATATCTGACAAAGTTAGATGCAAACTCACTCAAATATATGAGAAATGTTGAAATTCGACTTCACATTAGGAAGATAGACTTTGAAAATTTTCAATTATTACAAAGTGACAGTTGACCTCAATGGTCTTCAATCGATGTTATTCGATGATATCTGACAAAGTTAGATGCAAACTCACTCAAATATATGAGAAATGTTGAAATTTGACTTCAAATTAGGAAGATAGACTTTGAAAATTTTCAATTATTACAAAGTGACAGTTGACCTCAATGGTCTTCAATCGATGTTATTCGATGATATCTGAGAGAGTTAGATGCAAACTCACTCAAATATATGAGAAATGTTGAAATTCGACTTCACATTAGGAAGATAGACTTTGAAAATTTTCAATTATTACAAAGTGACAGTTGAACTCAATGGTCTTCAATGGATGTTATTCGATGATATCTGACAAAGTTAGATGCAAACTCACTCAAATATATGAGAAATGTTGAAATTCGACTTCACATTAGGAAGATAGACTTTGAAAATTTTCAATTATTACAAAGTGACAGTTGAACTCAATGGTCTTCAATCGATGTTATTCGATGATATCGGACAGGGTTAGATGCAAACTCACTCAAATATATGAGAAATGTTGAAATTCGACTTCACATTAGGAAGATAGACTTTGAAAATTTTCAATTATTACAAAGTGACAGTTGACCACAATGGTCTTCAATCGATGTTATTCGATGATATCTGACAAAGTTAGATGCAAACTCACTCAAATATATGAGAAATGTTGAAATTCGACTTCACATTAGGAAGATAGACTTTGAAAATTTTCAATTATTACAAAGTGACAGTTGAACTCAATGGTCTTCAATCGATGTTATTCGATGATATCGGACAGAGTTAGATGCAAACTCACTCAAATATATGAGAAATGTTGAAATTCGACTTCACATTAGGAAGATAGACTTTGAAAATTTTCAATTATTACAAAGTGACAGTTGACCACAATGGTCTTCAATCGATGTTATTCGATGATATCTGACAAAGTTAGATGCAAACTCACTCAAATATATGAGAAATGTTGAAATTCGACTTCAAATTAGGAAGATAGACTTTGAAAATTTTCAATTATTACAAAAGTGACAGTTGACCACAATGGTCTTCAATCGATGTTATTCGATGATATCTGACAAAGTTAGATGCAAACTCACTCAAATATATGAGAAATGTTGAAATTCGACTTCAAATTAGGAAGATAGACTTTGAAAATTTTCCATATTTTCAAAGTGACAGTTGACCTCAATGGGCTTCAATGGATGTTATTCGATGATATCTGACAAAGTTAGATGCAAACTCACTCAAATATATGAGAAATGTTGAAATTCGACTTCAAATTAGGAAGATAGACTTTGAAAATTTTCCATATTTTCAAAGTGACAGTTGACCTCAATGGGCTTCAATGGATGTTATTCGATGATATCTGACAAAGTTAGATGCAAACTCACTCAAATATATGAGAAATGTCGAAATTCGACTTCACATTAGGAAGATAGACTTTGAAAATTTTCCATATTTTCAAAGTGACAGTTGACCTCAATGGGCTTCAATGGATGTTATTCGATGATATCTGACAAAGTTAGATGCAAACTCACTCAAATATATGAGAAATGTTGAAATTCGACTTCAAATTAGGAAGATAGACTTTGAAAATTTTCCATATTTTCAAAGTGACAGTTGACCTCAATGGGCTTCAATCGATGTTATTCGATGATATCTGACAAAGTTAGATGCAAACTCACTCAAATATATGAGAAATGTTGAAATTCGACTTCACATTAGGAAGATAGACTTTGAAAATTTTCCATATTTTCAAAGTGACAGTTGACCTCAATGGGCTTCAATCGATGTTATTCGATGATATCTGACAGAGTTAGATGCAAACTCACTCAAATATATGAGAAATGTTGAAATTCGACTTCAAATTAGGAAGATAGACTTTGAAAATTTTCAATTATTACAAAGTGACAGTTGAACTCAATGGTCTTCAATGGATGTTATTCGATGATATCTGACAAAGTTAGATGCAAACTCACTCAAATATATGAGAAATGTTGAAATTCGACTTCACATTAGGAAGATAGACTTTGAAAATTTTCAATTATTACAAAGTGACAGTTGAACTCAATGGTCTTCAATCGATGTTATTCGATGATATCGGACAGGGTTAGATGCAAACTCACTCAAATATATGAGAAATGTTGAAATTCGACTTCACATTAGGAAGATAGACTTTGAAAATTTTCAATTATTACAAAGTGACAGTTGACCACAATGGTCTTCAATCGATGTTATTCGATGATATCTGACAAAGTTAGATGCAAACTCACTCAAATATATGAGAAATGTTGAAATTCGACTTCACATTAGGAAGATAGACTTTGAAAATTTTCAATTATTACAAAGTGACAGTTGAACTCAATGGTCTTCAATCGATGTTATTCGATGATATCGGACAGAGTTAGATGCAAACTCACTCAAATATATGAGAAATGTTGAAATTCGACTTCACATTAGGAAGATAGACTTTGAAAATTTTCAATTATTACAAAGTGACAGTTGACCACAATGGTCTTCAATCGATGTTATTCGATGATATCTGACAAAGTTAGATGCAAACTCACTCAAATATATGAGAAATGTTGAAATTCGACTTCAAATTAGGAAGATAGACTTTGAAAATTTTCCATATTTTCAAAGTGACAGTTGACCTCAATGGGCTTCAATGGATGTTATTCGATGATATCTGACAAAGTTAGATGCAAACTCACTCAAATATATGAGAAATGTTGAAATTCGACTTCAAATTAGGAAGATAGACTTTGAAAATTTTCCATATTTTCAAAGTGACAGTTGACCTCAATGGGCTTCAATGGATGTTATTCGATGATATCTGACAAAGTTAGATGCAAACTCACTCAAATATATGAGAAATGTCGAAATTCGACTTCACATTAGGAAGATAGACTTTGAAAATTTTCCATATTTTCAAAGTGACAGTTGACCTCAATGGGCTTCAATGGATGTTATTCGATGATATCTGACAAAGTTAGATGCAAACTCACTCAAATATATGAGAAATGTTGAAATTCGACTTCAAATTAGGAAGATAGACTTTGAAAATTTTCCATATTTTCAAAGTGACAGTTGACCTCAATGGGCTTCAATCGATGTTATTCGATGATATCTGACAAAGTTAGATGCAAACTCACTCAAATATATGAGAAATGTTGAAATTCGACTTCACATTAGGAAGATAGACTTTGAAAATTTTCCATATTTTCAAAGTGACAGTTGACCTCAATGGGCTTCAATCGATGTTATTCGATGATATCTGACAGAGTTAGATGCAAACTCACTCAAATATATGAGAAATGTTGAAATTCGACTTCAAATTAGGAACATAGACTTTGAAAATTTTCCATATTTACAAAGTGACAGTTGACCTCAATGGGCTTCAATTGATGTTATTCGATGATATCTGACAAAGTTAGATGCAAACTCACTCAAATATATGAGAAATGTTGAAATTCGACTTCACATTAGGAAGATAGACTTTGAAAATTTTCAATTATTACAAAGTGACAGTTGACCACAATGGTCTTCAATCGATGTTATTCGATGATATCTGACAAAGTTAGATGCAAACTCACTCAAATATATGAGAAATGTTGAAATTCGACTTCAAATTAGGAAGATAGACTTTGAATATTTTCCATATTTTCAAAGTGACAGTTGACCTCAATGGGCTTCAATGGATGTTATTCGATGATATCTGACAAAGTTAGATGCAAACTCACTCAAATATATGAGAAATGTTGAAATTCGACTTCACATTAGGAAGATAGACTTTGAAAATTTTCCATATTTTCAAAGTGACAGTTGACCTCAATGGGCTTCAATGGATGTTATTCGATGATATCTGACAAAGTTAGATGCAAACTCACTCAAATATATGAGAAATGTTGAAATTCGACTTCACATTAGGAAGATAGACTTGGAAAATTTTCAATTATTACAAAGTGACAGTTGACCTCAATGGGCTTCAATGGATGTTATTCGATGATATCTGACAAAGTTAGATGCAAACTCACTCAAATATATGAGAAATGTTGAAATTCGACTTCACATTAGGAAGATAGACTTTGAAAATTTTCAATTATTACAAAGTGACAGTTGACCTCAATGGGCTTCAATGGATGTTATTCGATGATATCTGACAAAGTTAGATGCAAACTCACTCAAATATATGAGAAATGTTGAAATTCGACTTCACATTAGGAAGATAGACTTTGAAAATTTTCAATTATTACAAAGTGACAGTTGACCTCAATAGGCTTCAATGGATGTTATTCGATGATATCTGACAAAGTTAGATGCAAACTCACTCAAATATATGAGAAATGTTGAAATTCGACTTCAAATTAGGAAGATAGACTTTGAAAATTTTCAATTATTACAAAGTGACAGTTGACCTCAATGGTCTTCAATCGATGTTATTCGATGATATCTGAGAGAGTTAGATGCAAACTCACTCAAATATATGAGAAATGTTGAAATTCGACTTCACATTAGGAAGATAGACTTTGAAAATTTTCAATTATTACAAAGTGACAGTTGAACTCAATGGTCTTCAATGGATGTTATTCGATGATATCTGACAAAGTTAGATGCAAACTCACTCAAATATATGAGAAATGTTGAAATTCGACTTCACATTAGGAAGATAGACTGAAAATTTTCAATTATTACAAAGTGACAGTTGAACTCAATGGTCTTCAATCGATGTTATTCGATGATATCGGACAGAGTTAGATGCAAACTCACTCAAATATATGAGAAATGTTGAAATTCGACTTCACATTAGGAAGATAGACTTTGAAAATTTTCAATTATTACAAAGTGACAGTTGACCACAATGGTCTTCAATCGATGTTATTCGATGATATCTGACAAAGTTAGATGCAAACTCACTCAAATATATGAGAAATGTTGAAATTCGACTTCACATTAGGAAGATAGACTTTGAAAATTTTCAATTATTACAAAGTGACAGTTGAACTCAATGGTCTTCAATCGATGTTATTCGATGATATCGGACAGAGTTAGATGCAAACTCACTCAAATATATGAGAAATGTTGAAATTCGACTTCACATTAGGAAGATAGACTTTGAAAATTTTCAATTATTACAAAGTGACAGTTGACCACAATGGTCTTCAATCGATGTTATTCGATGATATCTGACAAAGTTAGATGCAAACTCACTCAAATATATGAGAAATGTTGAAATTCGACTTCAAATTAGGAAGATAGACTTTGAAAATTTTCAATTATTACAAAGTGACAGTTGACCACAATGGTCTTCAATCGATGTTATTCGATGATATCTGACAAAGTTAGATGCAAACTCACTCAAATATATGAGAAATGTTGAAATTCGACTTCAAATTAGGAAGATAGACTTTGAAAATTTTCCATATTTTCAAAGTGACAGTTGACCTCAATGGGCTTCAATGGATGTTATTCGATGATATCTGACAAAGTTAGATGCAAACTCACTCAAATATATGAGAAATGTTGAAATTCGACTTCAAATTAGGAAGATAGACTTTGAAAATTTTCCATATTTTCAAAGTGACAGTTGACCTCAATGGGCTTCAATGGATGTTATTCGATGATATCTGACAAAGTTAGATGCAAACTCACTCAAATATATGAGAAATGTCGAAATTCGACTTCACATTAGGAAGATAGACTTTGAAAATTTTCCATATTTTCAAAGTGACAGTTGACCTCAATGGGCTTCAATGGATGTTATTCGATGATATCTGACAAAGTTAGATGCAAACTCACTCAAATATATGAGAAATGTTGAAATTCGACTTCAAATTAGGAAGATAGACTTTGAAAATTTTCCATATTTTCAAAGTGACAGTTGACCTCAATGGGCTTCAATCGATGTTATTCGATGATATCTGACAAAGTTAGATGCAAACTCACTCAAATATATGAGAAATGTTGAAATTCGACTTCACATTAGGAAGATAGACTTTGAAAATTTTCAATTATTACAAAGTGACAGTTGAACTCAATGGTCTTCAATCGATGTTATTCGATGATATCTGTCAGAGTTAGATGCAAACTCACTCAAATATATGAGAAATGTTGAAATTCGACTTCACATTAGGAAGATAGACTTTGAAAATTTTCAATTATTACAAAGTGACAGTTGACCACAATGGTCTTCAATCGATGTTATTCGATGATATCTGACAAAGTTAGATGCAAACTCACTCAAATATATGAGAAATGTTGAAATTCGACTTCAAATTAGGAAGATAGACTTTGAAAATTTTCAATTATTACAAAATGACAGTTGACCACAATGGTCTTCAATCGATGTTATTCGATGATATCTGACAAAGTTAGATGCAAACTCACTCAAATATATGAGAAATGTTGAAATTCGACTTCAAATTAGGAAGATAGACTTTGAAAATTTTCCATATTTTCAAAGTGACAGTTGACCTCAATGGGCTTCAATGGATGTTATTCGATGATATCTGACAAAGTTAGATGCAAACTCACTCAAATATATGAGAAATGTTGAAATTCGACTTCAAATTAGGAAGATAGACTTTGAAAATTTTCCATATTTTCAAAGTGACAGTTGACCTCAATGGGCTTCAATGGATGTTATTCGATGATATCTGACAAAGTTAGATGCAAACTCACTCAAATATATGAGAAATGTTGAAATTCGACTTCACATTAGGAAGATAGACTTTGAAAATTTTCCATATTTTCAAAGTGACAGTTGACCTCAATGGGCTTCAATGGATGTTATTCGATGATATCTGACAAAGTTAGATGCAAACTCACTCAAATATATGAGAAATGTTGAAATTCGACTTCAAATTAGGAAGATAGACTTTGAAAATTTTCCATATTTTCAAAGTGACAGTTGACCTCAATGGGCTTCAATGGATGTTATTCGATGATATCTGACAAAGTTAGATGCAAACTCACTCAAATATATGAGAAATGTTGAAATTCGACTTCAAATTAGGAAGATAGACTTTGAAAATTTTCCATATTTTCAAAGTGACATTTGACCTCAATGGGCTTCAATGGATGTTATTCGATGATATCTGACAAAGTTAGATGCAAACTCACTCAAATATATGAGAAATGTTGAAATTCGACTTCAAATTAGGAAGATAGACTTTGAAAATTTTCCATATTTTCAAAGTGACAGTTGACCTCAATGGGCTTCAATGGATGTTATTCGATGATATCTGACAAAGTTAGATGCAAACTCACTCAAATATATGAGAAATGTTGAAATTCGACTTCAAATTAGGAAGATAGACTTTGAAAATTTTCCATATTTTCAAAGTGACAGTTGACCTCAATGGGCTTCAATGGATGTTATTCGATGATATCTGACAAAGTTAGATGCAAACTCACTCAAATATATGAGAAATGTTGAAATTCGACTTCACATTAGGAAGATAGACTTTGAAAATTTTCCATATTTTCAAAGTGACAGTTGACCTCAATGGGCTTCAATGGATGTTATTCGATGATATCTGACAAAGTTAGATGCAAACTCACTCAAATATATGAGAAATGTTGAAATTCGACTTCAAATTAGGAAGATAGACTTTGAAAATTTTCCATATTTTCAAAGTGACAGTTGACCTCAATGGGCTTCAATCGATGTTATTCGATGATATCTGACAGAGTTAGATGCAAACTCACTCAAATATATGAGAAATGTTGAAATTCGACTTCAAATTAGGAACATAGACTTTGAAAATTTTCCATATTTACAAAGTGACAGTTGACCTCAATGGGCTCCAATTGATGTTATTCGATGATATCTGACAAAGTTAGATGCAAACTCACTCAAATATATGAGAAATGTTGAAATTCGACTTCACATTAGGAAGATAGACTTTGAAAATTTTCAATTATTACAAAGTGACAGTTGAACTCAATGGTCTTCAATCGATGTTATTCGATGATATCTGTCAGAGTTAGATGCAAACTCACTCAAATATATGAGAAATGTTGAAATTCGACTTCACATTAGGAAGATAGACTTTGAAAATTTTCAATTATTACAAAGTGACAGTTGACCACAATGGTCTTCAATCGATGTTATTCGATGATATCTGACAAAGTTAGATGCAAACTCACTCAAATATATGAGAAATGTTGAAATTCGACTTCAAATTAGGAAGATAGACTTTGAAAATTTTCAATTATTACAAAGTGACAGTTGACCACAATGGTCTTCAATCGATGTTATTCGATGATATCTGACAAAGTTAGATGCAAACTCACTCAAATATATGAGAAATGTTGAAATTCGACTTCAAATTAGGAAGATAGACTTTGAAAATTTTCCATATTTTCAAAGTGACAGTTGACCTCAATGGGCTTCAATGGATGTTATTCGATGATATCTGACAAAGTTAGATGCAAACTCACTCAAATATATGAGAAATGTTGAAATTCGACTTCAAATTAGGAAGATAGACTTTGAAAATTTTCCATATTTTCAAAGTGACAGTTGACCTCAATGGGCTTCAATGGATGTTATTCGATGATATCTGACAAAGTTAGATGCAAACTCACTCAAATATATGAGAAATGTTGAAATTCGACTTCACATTAGGAAGATAGACTTTGAAAATTTTCCATATTTTCAAAGTGACAGTTGACCTCAATGGGCTTCAATGGATGTTATTCGATGATATCTGACAAAGTTAGATGCAAACTCACTCAAATATATGAGAAATGTTGAAATTCGACTTCACATTAGGAAGATAGACTTTGAAAATTTTCCATATTTTCAAAGTGACAGTTGACCTCAATGGGCTTCAATGGATGTTATTCGATGATATCTGACAAAGTTAGATGCAAACTCACTCAAATATATGAGAAATGTTGAAGTTCGACTTCACATTAAGAAGATAGACTTTGAAAATTTTCAATTATTACAAAGTGACAGTTGACCTCAATGGGCTTCAATGGATGTTATTCGATGATATCTGAAAAAGTTAGATGCAAACTCACTCAAATATATGAGAAATGTTGAAATTCGATTTCACATTAGGAAGATAGACTTTGAAAATTTTCAATTATTACAAAGTGACAGTTGACCTCAATGGTCTTCAATCGATGTTATTCGATGATATCTGACAGAGTTAGATGCAAACTCACTCGAATATATGAGAAATGTTGAAATTCGACTTCACATTAGGAAGATAGACTTTGAAAATTTTCAATTATTACAAAGTGACAGTTGAACTCAATGGTCTTCAATCGATGTTATTCGATGATATCTGACAAAGTTAGATGCAAACTCACTCAAATATATGAGAAATGTTGAAATTCGACTTCAAATTAGGAAGATAGACTTTGAAAATTTTCCATATTTTCAAAGTGACAGTTGACCTCAATGGGCTTCAATGGATGTTATTCGATGATATCTGACAAAGTTAGATGCAAACTCACTCAAATATATGAGAAATGTTGAAATTCGACTTCACATTAGGAAGATAGACTTTGAAAATTTTCCATATTTTCAAAGTGACAGTTGACCTCAATGGGCATCAATGGATGTTATTCGATGATATCTGACAAAGTTAGATGCAAACTCACTCAAATATATGAGAAATGTTGAAGTTCGACTTCACATTAAGAAGATAGACTTTGAAAATTTTCAATTATTACAAAGTGACAGTTGACCTCAATGGGCTTCAATGGATGTTATTCGATGATATCTGAAAAAGTTAGATGCAAACTCACTCAAATATATGAGAAATGTTGAAATTCGACTTCACATTAGGAAGATAGACTTTGAAAATTTTCAATTATTACAAAGTGACAGTTGAACTCATTAGTCTTCAATCGATGTTATTCGATGATATCTGACAAAGTTAGATGCAAACTCACTCAAATATATGAGAAATGTTGAAATTCGACTTCACATTAGGAAGATAGACTTTGAAAATTTTCAATTATTACAAAGTGACAGTTGACCTCAATGGGCTTCAATGGATGTTATTCGATGATATCTGACAAAGTTAGATGCAAACTCACTCAAATATATGAGAAATGTTGAAATTCGACTTCACATTAGGAAGATAGACTTTGAAAATTTTCCATATTTTCAAAGTGACAGTTGACCTCAATGGGCTTCAATGGATGTTATTCGATGATATCTGACAAAGTTAGATGCAAACTCACTCAAATATATGAGAAATGTTGAAGTTCGACTTCACATTAAGAAGATAGACTTTGAAAATTTTCAATTATTACAAAGTGACAGTTGACCTCAATGGGCTTCAATGGATGTTATTCGATGATATCTGAAAAAGTTAGATGCAAACTCACTCAAATATATGAGAAATGTTGAAATTCGACTTCACATTAGGAAGATAGACTTTGAAAATTTTCAATTATTACAAAGTGACAGTTGAACTCATTGGTCTTCAATCGATGTTATTCGATGATATCTGACAAAGTTAGATGCAAACTCACTCAAATATATGAGAAATGTTGAAATTCGACTTCACATTAGGAAGATAGACTTTGAAAATTTTCAATTATTACAAAGTGACAGTTGACCTCAATGGGCTTCAATGGATGTTATTCGATGATATCTGACAAAGTTAGATGCAAACTCACTCAAATATATGAGAAATGTTGAAATTCGACTTCACATTAGGAAGATAGACTTTGAAAATTTTCCATATTTTCAAAGTGACAGTTGACCTCAATGGGCTTCAATGGATGTTATTCGATGATATCTGACAAAGTTAGATGCAAACTCACTCAAATATATGAGAAATGTTGAAATTCGACTTCACATTAGGAAGATAGACTTTGAAAATTTTCCATATTTTCAAAGTGACAGTTGACCTCAATGGGCTTCAATGGATGTTATTCGATGATATCTGACAAAGTTAGATGCAAACTCACTCAAATATATGAGAAATGTTGAAGTTCGACTTCACATTAAGAAGATAGACTTTGAAAATTTTCAATTATTACAAAGTGACAGTTGACCTCAATGGGCTTCAATGGATGTTATTCGATGATATCTGAAAAAGTTAGATGCAAACTCACTCAAATATATGAGAAATGTTGAAATTCGACTTCTTATTAGGAAGATAGACTTTGAAAATTTTCAATTATTACAAAGTGACAGTTGAACTCAATGGTCTTCAATCGATGTTATTCGATGATATCTGACAGAGTTAGATGCAAACTCACTCAAATATATGAGAAATGTTGAAATTCGACTTCACATTAGGAAGATAGACTTTGAAAATTTTCAATTATTACAAAGTGACAGTTGACCACAATGGTCTTCAATCGATGTTATTCGATGATATCTGACAAAGTTAGATGCAAACTCACTCAAATATATGAGAAATGTTGAAATTCGACTTCAAATTAGGAAGATAGACTTTGAAAATTTTCAAATATTACAAAGTGACAGTTGACCTCAATGGTCTTCAATCGATGTTATTCGATGATATCTGACAGAGTTAGATGCAAACTCACTCGAATATATGAGAAATGTTGAAATTCGACTTCACATTAGGAAGATAGACTTTGAAAATTTTCAATTATTACAAAGTGACAGTTGAACTCAATGGTCTTCAATCGATGTTATTCGATGATATCTGACAAAGTTAGATGCAAACTCACTCAAATATATGAGAAATGTTGAAATTCGACTTCACATTAGGAAGATAGACTTTGAAAATTTTCAATTATTACAAAGTGACAGTTGACCACAATGGTCTTCAATCGATGTTATTCGATGGTATCTGACAAAGTTAGATGCAAACTCACTCAAATATATGAGAAATGTTGAAATTCGACTTCAAATTAGGAAGATGGACTTTGAAAATTTTCCATATTTTCAAAGTGACAATTGACCTCAATGGGCTTCAATGGATGTTATTCGATGATATCTGACAAAGTTAGATGCAAACTCACTCAAATATATGAGAAATGTTGAAATTCGACTTCACATTAGGAAGATAGACTTTGAAAATTTTCAATTATTACAAAGTGACAGTTGACCTCAATAGGCTTCAATGGATGTTATTCGATGATATCTGAGAGAGTTAGATGCAAACTCACTCAAATATATGAGAAATGTTGAAATTCGACTTCAAATTAGGAAGATAGACTTTGAAAATTTTCCATATTTTCAAAGTGACAGTTGACCTCAATGGGCTTCAATGGATGTTATTCGATGATATCTGACAAAGTTAGATGCAAACTCACTCAAATATATGAGAAATGTTGAAATTCGACTTCAAATTAGGAAGATAGACTTTGAAAATTTTCAATTATTACAAAGTGACAGTTGACCACAATGGTCTTCAAACGATGTTATTCGATGATATCTGACAAAGTTAGATGCAAACTCACTCAAATATATGAGAAATGTTGAAATTCGACTTCAAATTAGGAAGATAGACTTTGAAAATTTTCCATATTTTCAAAGTGACAGTTGACCTCAATGGGCTTCAATGGATGTTATTCGATGATATCTGACAAAGTTAGATGCAAACTCACTCAAATATATGAGAAATGTTGAAATTCGACTTCACATTAGGAAGATAGACTTTGAAAATTTTCCATATTTTCAAAGTGACAGTTGACCTCAATGGGCTTCAATGGATGTTATTCGATGATATCTGACAAAGTTAGATGCAAACTCACTCAAATATATGAGAAATGTTGAAATTCGACTTCAAATTAGGAAGATAGACTTTGAAAATTTTCAATTATTACAAAATGACAGTTGACCACAATGGTCTTCAATCGATGTTATTCGATGATATCTGACAAAGTTAGATGCAAACTCACTCAAATATATGAGAAATGTTGAAATTCGACTTCAAATTAGGAAGATAGACTTTGAAAATTTTCCATATTTTCAAAGTGACAGTTGACCTCAAAAGGCTTCAATCGATGTTATTCGATGATATCTGACAGAGTTAGATGCAAACTCACTCAAATATATGAGAAATGTTGAAATTCGACTTCAAATTAGGAACATAGACTTTGAAAATTTTCCATATTTACAAAGTGACAGTTGACCTCAATGGGCTTCAATTGATGTTATTCGATGATATCTGACAAAGTTAGATGCAAACTCACTCAAATATATGAGAAATGTTGAAATTCGACTTCAAATTAGGAAGATAGACTTTGAAAATTTTCCATATTTTCAAAGTGACAGTTGACCTCAATGGGCTTCAATCGATGTTATTCGATGATATCTGACAGAGTTAGATGCAAACTCACTCAAATATATGAGAAATGTTGAAATTCGACTTCAAATTAGGAACATAGACTTTGAAAATTTTCCATATTTACAAAGTGACAGTTGACCTCAATGGGCTTCATTTGATGTTATTCGATGATATCTGACAAAGTTAGATGAAAACTCACTCAAATATATGAGAAATGTTGAAATTCGACTTCACATTAGGAAGATAGACTTTGAAAATTTTCAATTATTACAAAGTGACAGTTGACCACAATGGTCTTCAATCGATGTTATTCGATGATATCTGACAAAGTTAGATGCAAACTCACTCAAATATATGAGAAATGTTGAAATT
Source organism: Diorhabda sublineata (assembly GCF_026230105.1). Taxonomy (NCBI): domain Eukaryota; kingdom Metazoa; phylum Arthropoda; class Insecta; order Coleoptera; family Chrysomelidae; genus Diorhabda; species Diorhabda sublineata. The sequence goes on along the minus strand of NW_026614078.1, from coordinate 251,957 downwards.
CGACTTCACATTAGGAAGATAGACTTTGAAAATTTTCAATTATTACAAAGTGACAGTTGACCACAATGGTCTTCAATCGATGTTATTCGATGATATCTGACAAAGTTAGATGCAGACTCACTCAAATATATGAGAAATGTTGAAATTCGACTTCAAATTAGGAAGATAGACTTTGAAAATTTTCCATATTTTCAAAGTGACAGTTGACCTCAATGGGCTTCAATGGATGTTATTCGATGATATCTGACAAAGTTAGATGCAAACTCACTCAAATATATGAGAAATGTTGAAATTCGACTTCACATTAGGAAGATAGACTTTGAAAATTTTCCATATTTTCAAAGTGACAGTTGACCTCAATGGGCTTCAATGGATGTTATTCGATGATATCTGACAAAGTTAGATGCAAACTCACTCAAATATATGAGAAATGTTGAAATTCGACTTCAAATTAGGAAGATAGACTTTGAAAATTTTCAATTATTACAAAATGACAGTTGACCACAATGGTCTTCAATCGATGTTATTCGATGATATCTGACAAAGTTAGATGCAAACTCACTCAAATATATGAGAAATGTTGAAATTCGACTTCAAATTAGGAAGATAGACTTTGAAAATTTTCCATATTTTCAAAGTGACAGTTGACCTCAAAAGGCTTCAATCGATGTTATTCGATGATATCTGACAGAGTTAGATGCAAACTCACTCAAATATATGAGAAATGTTGAAATTCGACTTCAAATTAGGAACATAGACTTTGAAAATTTTCCATATTTACAAAGTGACAGTTGACCTCAATGGGCTTCAATTGATGTTATTCGATGATATCTGACAAAGTTAGATGCAAACTCACTCAAATATATGAGAAATGTTGAAATTCGACTTCAAATTAGGAAGATAGACTTTGAAAATTTTCCATATTTTCAAAGTGACAGTTGACCTCAATGGGCTTCAATCGATGTTATTCGATGATATCTGACAGAGTTAGATGCAAACTCACTCAAATATATGAGAAATGTTGAAATTCGACTTCAAATTAGGAACATAGACTTTGAAAATTTTCCATATTTACAAAGTGACAGTTGACCTCAATGGGCTTCATTTGATGTTATTCGATGATATCTGACAAAGTTAGATGAAAACTCACTCAAATATATGAGAAATGTTGAAATTCGACTTCACATTAGGAAGATAGACTTTGAAAATTTTCAATTATTACAAAGTGACAGTTGACCACAATGGTCTTCAATCGATGTTATTCGATGATATCTGACAAAGTTAGATGCAAACTCACTCAAATATATGAGAAATGTTGAAATTCGACTTCACATTAGGAAGATAGACTTTGAAAATTTTCAATTATTACAAAGTGACAGTTGACCACAATGGTCTTCAATCGATGTTATTCGATGATATCTGACAAAGTTAGATGCAGACTCACTCAAATATATGAGAAATGTTGAAATTCGACTTCAAATTAGGAAGATAGACTTTGAAAATTTTCAATTATTACAAAGTGACAGTTGACCACAATGGGCTTCAATGGATGTTATTCGATGATATCTGACAAAGTTAGATGCAAACTCACTCAAATATATGAGAAATGTTGAAATTCGACTTCAAATTAGGAAGATAGACTTTGAAAATTTTCCATATTTTCAAAGTGACAGTTGACCTCAATGGGCTTCAATGGATGTTATTCGATGATATCTGACAAAGTTAGATGCAAACTCACTCAAATATATGAGAAATGTTGAAATTCGACTTCAAATTAGGAAGATAGACTTTGAAAATTTTCCATATTTTCAAAGTGACAGTTGACCACAATGGTCTTCAATCGATGTTATTCGATGATATCTGACAAAGTTAGATGCAAACTCACTCAAATATATGAGAAATGTTGAAATTCGACTTCAAATTAGGAAGATAGACTTTGAAAATTTTCCATATTTTCAAAGTGACAGTTGACCTCAATGGGCTTCAATGGATGTTATTCGATGATATCTGACAAAGTTAGATGCAAACTCACTCAAATATATGAGAAATGTTGAAATTCGACTTCAAATTAGGAAGATAGACTTTGAAAATTTTCCATATTTTCAAAGTGACAGTTGACCTCAATGGGCTTCAATGGATGTTATTCGATGATATCTGACAAAGTTAGATGCAAACTCACTCAAATATATGAGAAATGTTGAAATTCGACTTCACATTAGGAAGATAGACTTTGAAAATTTTCCATATTTTCAAAGTGACAGTTGACCTCAATGGGCTTCAATGGATGTTATTCGATGATATCTGACAAAGTTAGATGCAAACTCACTCAAATATATGAGAAATGTTGAAATTCGACTTCAAATTAGGAAGATAGACTTTGAAAATTTTCCATATTTTCAAAGTGACAGTTGACCTCAATGGGCTTCAATCGATGTTATTCGATGATATCTGACAGAGTTAGATGCAAACTCACTCAAATATATGAGAAATGTTGAAATTCGACTTCAAATTAGGAACATAGACTTTGAAAATTTTCCATATTTACAAAGTGACAGTTGACCTCAATGGGCTTCAATTGATGTTATTCGATGATATCTGACAAAGTTAGATGCAAACTCACTCAAATATATGAGAAATGTTGAAATTCGACTTCAAATTAGGAAGATAGACTTTGAAAATTTTCCATATTTTCAAAGTGACAGTTGACCTCAATGGGCTTCAATCGATGTTATTCGATGATATCTGACAGAGTTAGATGCAAACTCACTCAAATATATGAGAAATGTTGAAATTCGACTTCAAATTAGGAACATAGACTTTGAACATTTTCCATATTTACAAAGTGACAGTTGACCTCAATGGGCTTCAATTGATGTTATTCGATGATATCTGACAAAGTTAGATGCAAACTCACTCAAATATATGAGAAATGTTGAAATTCGACTTCAAATTAGGAAGATAGACTTTGAAAATTTTCCATATTTTCAAAGTGACAGTTGACCTCAATGGGCTTCAATGGATGTTATTCGATGATATCTGACAAAGTTAGATGCAAACTCACTCAAATATATGAGAAATGTTGAAATTCGACTTCACATTAGGAAGATAGACTTTGAAAATTTTCCATATTTTCAAAGTGACAGTTGACCTCAATGGGCTTCAATGGATGTTATTCGATGATATCTGACAAAGTTAGATGCAAACTCACTCAAATATATGAGAAATGTTGAAATTCGACTTCACATTAGGAAGATAGACTTTGAAAATTTTCCATATTTTCAAAGTGACAGTTGACCTCAATGGGCTTCAATGGATGTTATTCGATGATATCTGACAAAGTTAGATGCAAACTCACTCAAATATATGAGAAATGTTGAAATTCGACTTCAAATTAGGAAGATAGACTTTGAAAATTTTCCATATTTTCAAAGTGACAGTTGACCTCAAAAGGCTTCAATCGATGCTATTCGATGATATCTGACAGAGTTAGATGCAAACTCACTCAAATATATGAGAAATGTTGAAATTCGACTTCAAATTAGGAACATAGACTTTGAAAATTTTCCATATTTACAAAGTGACAGTTGACCTCAATGGGCTTCAATTGATGTTATTCGATGATATCTGACAAAGTTAGATGCAAACTCACTCAAATATATGAGAAATGTTGAAATTCGACTTCACATTAGGAAGATAGACTTTGAAAATTTTCAATTATTACAAAGTGACAGTTGACCACAATGGTCTTCAATCGATGTTATACGATGATATCTGACAAAGTTAGATGCAAACTCACTCAAATATATGAGAAATGTTGAAATTCGACTTCAAATTAGGAAGATAGACTTTGAAAATTTTCCATATTTTCAAAGTGACAGTTGACCTCAATGGGCTTCAATGGATGTTATTCGATGATATCTGACAAAGTTAGATGCAAACTCACTCAAATATATGAGAAATGTTGAAATTCGACTTCAAATTAGGAACATAGACTTTGAAAATTTTCCATATTTACAAAGTGACAGTTGACCTCAATGGGCTTCAATTGATGTTATTCGATGATATCTGACAAAGTTAGATGCAAACTCACTCAAATATATGAGAAATGTTGAAATTCGACTTCAAATTAGGAAGATAGACTTTGAAAATTTTCCATATTTTCAAAGTGACAGTTGACCTCAATGGGCTTCAATCGATGTTATTCGATGATATCTGACAAAGTTAGATGCAAACTCACTCAAATATATGAGAAATGTTGAAATTCGACTTCACATTAGGAAGATAGACTTTGAAAATTTTCCATATTTTCAAAGTGACAGTTGACCTCAATGGGCTTCAATGGATGTTATTCGATGATATCTGACAAAGTTAGATGCAAACTCACTCAAATATATGAGAAATGTTGAAATTCGACTTCACATTAGGAAGATAGACTTTGAAAATTTTCCATATTTTCAAAGTGACAGTTGACCTCAATGGGCTTCAATGGATGTTATTCGATGATATCTGACAAAGTTAGATGCAAACTCACTCAAATATATGAGAAATGTTGAAATTCGACTTCACATTAGGAAGATAGACTTTGAAAATTTTCCATATTTTCAAAGTGACAGTTGACCTCAATGGGCTTCAATGGATGTTATTCGATGATATCTGACAAAGTTAGATGCAAACTCACTCAAATATATGAGAAATGTTGAAATTCGACTTCAAATTAGGAAGATAGACTTTGAAAATTTTCCATATTTTCAAAGTGACAGTTGACCTCAAAAGGCTTCAATCGATGCTATTCGATGATATCTGACAGAGTTAGATGCAAACTCACTCAAATATATGAGAAATGTTGAAATTCGACTTCAAATTAGGAACATAGACTTTGAAAATTTTCCATATTTACAAAGTGACAGTTGACCTCAATGGGCTTCAATTGATGTTATTCGATGATATCTGACAAAGTTAGATGCAAACTCACTCAAATATATGAGAAATGTTGAAATTCGACTTCACATTAGGAAGATAGACTTTGAAAATTTTCAATTATTACAAAGTGACAGTTGACCACAATGGTCTTCAATCGATGTTATTCGATGATATCTGACAAAGTTAGATGCAAACTCACTCAAATATATGAGAAATGTTGAAATTCGACTTCAAATTAGGAAGATAGACTTTGAAAATTTTCCATATTTTCAAAGTGACAGTTGACCTCAATGGGCTTCAATGGATGTTATTCGATGATATCTGACAAAGTTAGATGCAAACTCACTCAAATATATGAGAAATGTTGAAATTCGACTTCAAATTAGGAACATAGACTTTGAAAATTTTCCATATTTACAAAGTGACAGTTGACCTCAATGGGCTTCAATTGATGTTATTCGATGATATCTGACAAAGTTAGATGCAAACTCACTCAAATATATGAGAAATGTTGAAATTCGACTTCAAATTAGGAAGATAGACTTTGAAAATTTTCCATATTTTCAAAGTGACAGTTGACCTCAATGGGCTTCAATCGATGTTATTCGATGATATCTGACAAAGTTAGATGCAAACTCACTCAAATATATGAGAAATGTTGAAATTCGACTTCACATTAGGAAGATAGACTTTGAAAATTTTCAATTATTACAAAGTGACAGTTGACCACAATGGTCTTCAATCGATGTTATTCGATGATATCTGACAAAGTTAGATGCAAACTCACTCAAATATATGAGAAATGTTGAAATTCGACTTCAAATTAGGAAGATAGACTTTGAAAATTTTCAATTATTACAAAGTGACAGTTGACCACAATGGGCTTCAATGGATGTTATTCGATGATATCTGACAAAGTTAGATGCAAACTCACTCAAATATATGAGAAATGTTGAAATTCGACTTCAAATTAGGAAGATAGACTTTGAACATTTTCCATATTTTCAAAGTGACAGTTGACCTCAATGGGCTTCAATTGATGTTATTCGATGATATCTGACAAAGTTAGATGCAAACTCACTCAAATATATGAGAAATGTTGAAATTCGACTTCAAATTAGGAAGATAGACTTTGAAAATTTTCCATATTTTCAAAGTGACAGTTGACCTCAATGGGCTTCAATGGATGTTATTCGATGATATCTGACAAAGTTAGATGCAAACTCACTCAAATATATGAGAAATGTTGAAATTCGACTTCAAATTAGGAAGATAGACTTTGAAAATTTTCCATATTTTCAAAGTGACAGTTGACCTCAATGGGCTTCAATGGATGTTATTCGATGATATCTGACAAAGTTAGATGCAAACTCACTCAAATATATGAGAAATGTTGAAATTCGACTTCACATTAGGAAGATAGACTTTGAAAATTTTCCATATTTTCAAAGTGACAGTTGACCTCAATGGGCTTCAATGGATGTTATTCGATGATATCTGACAGAGTTAGATGCAAACTCACTCAAATATATGAGAAATGTTGAAATTCGACTTCAAATTAGGAACATAGACTTTGAAAATTTTCCATATTTACAAAGTGACAGTTGACCTCAATGGGCTTCAATTGATGTTATTCGATGATATCTGACAAAGTTAGATGCAAACTCACTCAAATATATGAGAAATGTTGAAATTCGACTTCACATTAGGAAGATAGACTTTGAAAATTTTCCATATTTACAAAGTGACAGTTGACCTCAATGGGCTTCAATTGATGTTATTCGATGATATCTGACAAAGTTAGATGCAAACTCACTCAAATATATGAGAAATGTTGAAATGCGACTTCAAATTAGGAAGATAGACTTTGAAAATTTTCCATATTTTCAAAGTGACAGTTGACCTCAATGGGCTTCAATCGATGTTATTCGATGATATCTGACAGAGTTAGATGGAAACTCACTCAAATATATGAGAAATGTTGAAATTCGACTTCAAATTAGGAACATAGACTTTGAAAATTTTCCATATTTACAAAGTGACAGTTGACCTCAATGGGCTTCAATTGATGTTATTCGATGATATCTGACAAAGTTAGATGCAAACTCACTCAAATATATGAGAAATGTTGAAATTCGACTTCACATTAGGAAGATAGACTTTGAAAATTTTCAATTATTACAAAGTGACAGTTGACCACAATGGTCTTCAATCGATGTTATTCGATGATATCTGACAAAGTTAGATGCAAACTCACTCAAATATATGAGAAATGTTGAAATTCGACTTCACATTAGGAAGATAGACTTTGAAAATTTTCAATTATTACAAAGTGACAGTTGACCACAATGGTCTTCAATCGATGTTATTCGATGATATCTGACAAAGTTAGATGCAAACTCACTCAAATATATGAGAAATGTTGAAATTCGACTTCAAATTAGGAAGATAGACTTTGAAAATTTTCAATTATTACAAAGTGACAGTTGACCACAATGGGCTTCAATGGATGTTATTCGATGATATCTGACAAAGTTAGATGCAAACTCACTCAAATATATGAGAAATGTTGAAATTCGACTTCAAATTAGGAAGATAGACTTTGAAAATTTTCCATATTTTCAAAGTGACAGTTGACCTCAATGGGCTTCAATGGATGTTATTCGATGATATCTGACAAAGTTAGATGCAAACTCACTCAAATATATGAGAAATGTTGAAATTCGACTTCAAATTAGGAAGATAGACTTTGAAAATTTTCCATATTTTCAAAGTGACAGTTGACCACAATGGTCTTCAATCGATGTTATTCGATGATATCTGACAAAGTTAGATGCAAACTCACTCAAATATATGAGAAATGTTGAAATTCGACTTCAAATTAGGAAGATAGACTTTGAAAATTTTCCATATTTTCAAAGTGACAGTTGACCTCAATGGGCTTCAATGGATGTTATTCGATGATATCTGACAAAGTTAGATGCAAACTCACTCAAATATATGAGAAATGTTGAAATTCGACTTCAAATTAGGAAGATAGACTTTGAAAATTTTCCATATTTTCAAAGTGACAGTTGACCTCAATGGGCTTCAATGGATGTTATTCGATGATATCTGACAAAGTTAGATGCAAACTCACTCAAATATATGAGAAATGTTGAAATTCGACTTCACATTAGGAAGATAGACTTTGAAAATTTTCCATATTTTCAAAGTGACAGTTGATCTCAATGGGCTTCAATGGATGTTATTCGATGATATCTGACAAAGTTAGATGCAAACTCACTCAAATATATGAGAAATGTTGAAATTCGACTTCAAATTAGGAAGATAGACTTTGAAAATTTTCCATATTTTCAAAGTGACAGTTGACCTCAATGGGCTTCAATCGATGTTATTCGATGATATCTGACAGAGTTAGTTGCAAACTCACTCAAATATATGAGAAATGTTGAAATTCGACTTCAAATTAGGAACATAGACTTTGAAAATTTTCCATATTTACAAAGTGACAGTTGACCTCAATGGGCTTCAATTGATGTTATTCGATGATATCTGACAAAGTTAGATGCAAACTCACTCAAATATATGAGAAATGTTGAAATTCGACTTCACATTAGGAAGATAGACTTTGAAAATTTTCAATTATTACAAAGTGACAGTTGACCACAATGGTCTTCAATCGATGTTATTCGATGATATCTGACAAAGTTAGATGCAAACTCACTCAAATATATGAGAAATGTTGAAATTCGACTTCACATTAGGAAGATAGACTTTGAAAATTTTCAATTATTACAAAGTGACAGTTGACCACAATGGTCTTCAATCGATGTTATTCGATGATATCTGACAAAGTTAGATGCAAACTCACTCAAATATATGAGAAATGTTGAAATTCGACTTCAAATTAGGAAGATAGACTTTGAAAATTTTCAATTATTACAAAGTGACAGTTGACCACAATGGGCTTCAATGGATGTTATTCGATGATATCTGACAAAGTTAGATGCAAACTCACTCAAATATATGAGAAATGTTGAAATTCGACTTCAAATTAGGAAGATAGACTTTGAAAATTTTCCATATTTTCAAAGTGACAGTTGACCTCAATGGGCTTCAATGGATGTTATTCGATGATATCTGACAAAGTTAGATGCAAACTCACTCAAATATATGAGAAATGTTGAAATTCGACTTCAAATTAGGAAGATAGACTTTGAAAATTTTCCATATTTTCAAAGTGACAGTTGACCACAATGGTCTTCAATCGATGTTATTCGATGATATCTGACAAAGTTAGATGCAAACTCACTCAAATATATGAGAAATGTTGAAATTCGACTTCAAATTAGGAAGATAGACTTTGAAAATTTTCCATATTTTCAAAGTGACAGTTGACCTCAATGGGCTTCAATGGATGTTATTCGATGATATCTGACAAAGTTAGATGCAAACTCACTCAAATATATGAGAAATGTTGAAATTCGACTTCAAATTAGGAAGATAGACTTTGAAAATTTTCCATATTTTCAAAGTGACAGTTGACCTCAATGGGCTTCAATGGATGTTATTCGATGATATCTGACAAAGTTAGATGCAAACTCACTCAAATATATGAGAAATGTTGAAATTCGACTTCACATTAGGAAGATAGACTTTGAAAATTTTCCATATTTTCAAAGTGACAGTTGATCTCAATGGGCTTCAATGGATGTTATTCGATGATATCTGACAAAGTTAGATGCAAACTCACTCAAATATATGAGAAATGTTGAAATTCGACTTCAAATTAGGAAGATAGACTTTGAAAATTTTCCATATTTTCAAAGTGACAGTTGACCTCAATGGGCTTCAATCGATGTTATTCGATGATATCTGACAGAGTTAGTTGCAAACTCACTCAAATATATGAGAAATGTTGAAATTCGACTTCAAATTAGGAACATAGACTTTGAAAATTTTCCATATTTACAAAGTGACAGTTGACCTCAATGGGCTTCAATGGATGTTATTCGATGATATCTGACAAAGTTAGATGCAAACTCACTCAAATATATGAGAAATGTTGAAGTTCGACTTCACATTAAGAAGATAGACTTTGAAAATTTTCAATTATTACAAAGTGACAGTTGACCTCAATGGGCTTCAATGGATGTTATTCGATGATATCTGACAAAGTTAGATGCAAACTCACTCAAATATATGAGAAATGTCGAAATTCGACTTCACATTAGGAAGATAGACTTTGAAAATTTTCAATTATTACAAAGTGACAGTTGAACTCATTGGTCTTCAATCGATGTTATTCGATGATATCTGACAAAGTTAGATGCAAACTCACTCAAATATATGAGAAATGTTGAAATTCGACTTCACATTAGGAAGATAGACTTTGAAAATTTTCAATTATTACAAAGTGACAGTTGAACTCAATGGTCTTCAATCGATGTTATTCGATGATATCTGACAGAGTTAGATGCAAACTCACTCAAATATATGAGAAATGTTGAAATTCGACTTCACATTAGGAAGATAGACTTTGAAAATTTTCAATTATTACAAAGTGACAGTTGACCACAATGGTCTTCAATCGATGTTATTCGATGATATCTGACAAAGTTAGATGCAAACTCACTCAAATATATGAGAAATGTTGAAATTCGACTTCAAATTAGGAAGATAGACTTTGAAAATTTTCAATTATTACAAAGTGACACTTGACCTCAATGGTCTTCAATCGATGTTATTCGATGATATCTGACAGAGTTAGATGCAAACTCACTCAAATATATGAGAAATGTTGAAATTCGACTTCAAATTAGGAAGATAGACTTTGAAAATTTTCAATTATTACAAAGTGACAGTTGACCACAATGGTCTTCAATCGATGTTATTCGATGATATCTGACAAAGTTAGATGCAAACTCACTCAAATATATGAGAAATGTGGAAATTCGACTTCAAATTAGGAAGATAGACTTTGAAAATTTTCAATTATTACAAAGTGACAGTTTACCTCAATGGTCTTCAATCGATGTTATTCGATGATATCTGAGAGAGTTAGATGCAAACTCACTCAAATATATGAGAAATCTTGAAATTCGACTTCAAATTAGGAAGATAGACTTTGAAAATTTTCCATATTTACAGTGACAGTTGACCTCAATGGGCTTCAATGGATGTTATTCGATGATATCTGACAAAGTTAGATGCAAACTCACTCAAATATATGAGAAATGTTGAAGTTTGACTTCACATTAAGAAGATAGACTTTGAAAATTTTCAATTATTACAAAGTGACAGTTGACCTCAATGGGCTTCAATGGATGTTATTCGATGATATCTGAAAAAGTTAGATGCAAACTCACTCAAATATATGAGAAATGTTGAAATTCGACTTCAAATTAGGAAGATAGACTTTGAAAATTTTCCATATTTTCAAAGTGACAGTTGACCTCAATGGGCTTCAATCGATGTTATTCGATGATATCTGACAAAGTTAGATGCAAACTCACTCAAATATATGAGAAATGTTGAAATTCGACTTCACATTAGGAAGATAGACTTTGAAAATTTTCCATATTTTCAAAGTGACAGTTGACCTCAATGGGCTTCAATCGATGTTATTCGATGATATCTGACAAAGTTAGATGCAAACTCACTCAAATATATGAGAAATGTTGAAATTCGACTTCACATTAGGAAGATAGACTTTGAAAATTTTCAATTATTACAAAGTGACAGTTGACCACAATGGTCTTCAATCGATGTTATTCGATGATATCTGACAAAGTTAGATGCAAACTCACTCAAATATATGAGAAATGTTGAAATTCGACTTCAAATTAGGAAGATAGACTTTGAAAATTTTCAATTATTACAAAGTGACAGTTGACCACAATGGGCTTCAATGGATGTTATTCGATGATATCTGACAAAGTTAGATGCAAACTCACTCAAATATATGAGAAATGTTGAAATTCGACTTCAAATTAGGAAGATAGACTTTGAACATTTTCCATATTTTCAAAGTGACAGTTGACCTCAATGGGCTTCAATTGATGTTATTCGATGATATCTGACAAAGTTAGATGCAAACTCACTCAAATATATGAGAAATGTTGAAATTCGACTTCAAATTAGGAAGATAGACTTTGAAAATTTTCCATATTTTCAAAGTGACAGTTGACCTCAATGGGCTTCAATGGATGTTATTCGATGATATCTGACAAAGTTAGATGCAAACTCACTCAAATATATGAGAAATGTTGAAATTCGACTTCAAATTAGGAAGATAGACTTTGAACATTTTCCATATTTTCAAAGTGACAGTTGACCTCAATGGGCTTCAATTGATGTTATTCGATGATATCTGACAAAGTTAGATGCAAACTCACTCAAATATATGAGAAATGTTGAAATTCGACTTCAAATTAGGAAGATAGACTTTGAAAATTTTCCATATTTTCAAAGTGACAGTTGACCTCAATGGGCTTCAATGGATGTTATTCGATGATATCTGACAAAGTTAGATGCAAACTCACTCAAATATATGAGAAATGTTGAAATTCGACTTCAAATTAGGAAGATAGACTTTGAAAATTTTCCATATTTTCAAAGTGACAGTTGACCTCAATGGGCTTCAATGGATGTTATTCGATGATATCTGACAAAGTTAGATGCAAACTCACTCAAATATATGAGAAATGTTGAAATTCGACTTCACATTAGGAAGATAGACTTTGAAAATTTTCCATATTTTCAAAGTGACAGTTGACCTCAATGGGCTTCAATGGATGTTATTCGATGATATCTGACAGAGTTAGATGCAAACTCACTCAAATATATGAGAAATGTTGAAATTCGACTTCAAATTAGGAACATAGACTTTGAAAATTTTCCATATTTACAAAGTGACAGTTGACCTCAATGGGCTTCAATTGATGTTATTCGATGATATCTGACAAAGTTAGATGCAAACTCACTCAAATATATGAGAAATGTTGAAATTCGACTTCACATTAGGAAGATAGACTTTGAAAATTTTCCATATTTACAAAGTGACAGTTGACCTCAATGGGCTTCAATTGATGTTATTCGATGATATCTGACAAAGTTAGATGCAAACTCACTCAAATATATGAGAAATGTTGAAATTCGACTTCAAATTAGGAAGATAGACTTTGAAAATTTTCCATATTTTCAAAGTGACAGTTGACCTCAATGGGCTTCAATCGATGTTATTCGATGATATCTGACAGAGTTAGATGGAAACTCACTCAAATATATGAGAAATGTTGAAATTCGACTTCAAATTAGGAACATAGACTTTGAAAATTTTCCATATTTACAAAGTGACAGTTGACCTCAATGGGCTTCAATTGATGTTATTCGATGATATCTGACAAAGTTAGATGCAAACTCACTCAAATATATGAGAAATGTTGAAATTCGACTTCACATTAGGAAGATAGACTTTGAAAATTTTCAATTATTACAAAGTGACAGTTGACCACAATGGTCTTCAATCGATGTTATTCGATGATATCTGACAAAGTTAGATGCAAACTCACTCAAATATATGAGAAATGTTGAAATTCGACTTCACATTAGGAAGATAGACTTTGAAAATTTTCAATTATTACAAAGTGACAGTTGACCACAATGGTCTTCAATCGATGTTATTCGATGATATCTGACAAAGTTAGATGCAAACTCACTCAAATATATGAGAAATGTTGAAATTCGACTTCAAATTAGGAAGATAGACTTTGAAAATTTTCAATTATTACAAAGTGACAGTTGACCACAATGGGCTTCAATGGATGTTATTCGATGATATCTGACAAAGTTAGATGCAAACTCACTCAAATATATGAGAAATGTTGAAATTCGACTTCAAATTAGGAAGATAGACTTTGAAAATTTTCCATATTTTCAAAGTGACAGTTGACCTCAATGGGCTTCAATGGATGTTATTCGATGATATCTGACAAAGTTAGATGCAAACTCACTCAAATATATGAGCAATGTTGAAATTCGACTTCAAATTAGGAAGATAGACTTTGAAAATTTTCCATATTTTCAAAGTGACAGTTGACCACAATGGTCTTCAATCGATGTTATTCGATGATATCTGACAAAGTTAGATGCAAACTCACTCAAATATATGAGAAATGTTGAAATTCGACTTCAAATTAGGAAGATAGACTTTGAAAATTTTCCATATTTTCAAAGTGACAGTTGACCTCAATGGGCTTCAATGGATGTTATTCGATGATATCTGACAAAGTTAGATGCAAACTCACTCAAATATATGAGAAATGTTGAAATTCGACTTCAAATTAGGAAGATAGACTTTGAAAATTTTCCATATTTTCAAAGTGACAGTTGACCTCAATGGGCTTCAATGGATGTTATTCGATGATATCTGACAAAGTTAGATGCAAACTCACTCAAATATATGAGAAATGTTGAAATTCGACTTCACATTAGGAAGATAGACTTTGAAAATTTTCCATATTTTCAAAGTGACAGTTGATCTCAATGGGCTTCAATGGATGTTATTCGATGATATCTGACAAAGTTAGATGCAAACTCACTCAAATATATGAGAAATGTTGAAATTCGACTTCAAATTAGGAAGATAGACTTTGAAAATTTTCCATATTTTCAAAGTGACAGTTGACCTCAATGGGCTTCAATCGATGTTATTCGATGATATCTGACAGAGTTAGTTGCAAACTCACTCAAATATATGAGAAATGTTGAAATTCGACTTCAAATTAGGAACATAGACTTTGAAAATTTTCCATATTTACAAAGTGACAGTTGACCTCAATGGGCTTCAATGGATGTTATTCGATGATATCTGACAAAGTTAGATGCAAACTCACTCAAATATATGAGAAATGTTGAAGTTCGACTTCACATTAAGAAGATAGACTTTGAAAATTTTCAATTATTACAAAGTGACAGTTGACCTCAATGGGCTTCAATGGATGTTATTCGATGATATCTGACAAAGTTAGATGCAAACTCACTCAAATATATGAGAAATGTCGAAATTCGACTTCACATTAGGAAGATAGACTTTGAAAATTTTCAATTATTACAAAGTGACAGTTGAACTCATTGGTCTTCAATCGATGTTATTCGATGATATCTGACAAAGTTAGATGCAAACTCACTCAAATATATGAGAAATGTTGAAATTCGACTTCACATTAGGAAGATAGACTTTGAAAATTTTCAATTATTACAAAGTGACAGTTGAACTCAATGGTCTTCAATCGATGTTATTCGATGATATCTGACAGAGTTAGATGCAAACTCACTCAAATATATGAGAAATGTTGAAATTCGACTTCACATTAGGAAGATAGACTTTGAAAATTTTCAATTATTACAAAGTGACAGTTGACCACAATGGTCTTCAATCGATGTTATTCGATGATATCTGACAAAGTTAGATGCAAACTCACTCAAATATATGAGAAATGTTGAAATTCGACTTCAAATTAGGAAGATAGACTTTGAAAATTTTCAATTATTACAAAGTGACACTTGACCTCAATGGTCTTCAATCGATGTTATTCGATGATATCTGACAGAGTTAGATGCAAACTCACTCAAATATATGAGAAATGTTGAAATTCGACTTCAAATTAGGAAGATAGACTTTGAAAATTTTCAATTATTACAAAGTGACAGTTGACCACAATGGTCTTCAATCGATGTTATTCGATGATATCTGACAAAGTTAGATGCAAACTCACTCAAATATATGAGAAATGTGGAAATTCGACTTCAAATTAGGAAGATAGACTTTGAAAATTTTCAATTATTACAAAGTGACAGTTTACCTCAATGGTCTTCAATCGATGTTATTCGATGATATCTGAGAGAGTTAGATGCAAACTCACTCAAATATATGAGAAATCTTGAAATTCGACTTCAAATTAGGAAGATAGACTTTGAAAATTTTCCATATTTACAGTGACAGTTGACCTCAATGGGCTTCAATGGATGTTATTCGATGATATCTGACAAAGTTAGATGCAAACTCACTCAAATATATGAGAAATGTTGAAGTTTGACTTCACATTAAGAAGATAGACTTTGAAAATTTTCAATTATTACAAAGTGACAGTTGACCTCAATGGGCTTCAATGGATGTTATTCGATGATATCTGAAAAAGTTAGATGCAAACTCACTCAAATATGTGAGAAATGTTGAAATTCGACTTCACATTAGGAAGATAGACTTTGAAAATTTTCAATTATTACAAAGTGACAGTTGAACTCAATGGTCTTCAATCGATGTTATTCGATGATATCTGACAGAGTTAGATGCAAACTCACTCAAATATATGAGAAATGTTGAAATTCGACTTCACATTAGGAAGATAGACTTTGAAAATTTTCAATTATTACAAAGTGACAGTTGACCACAATGGTCTTCAATCGATGTTATTCGATGATATCTGACAAAGTTAGATGCAAACTCACTCAAATATATGAGAAATGTTGAAATTCGACTTCAAATTAGGAACATAGACTTTGAACATTTTCCATATTTACAAAGTGACAGTTGACCTCAATGGGCTTCAATTGATGTTATTCGATGATATCTGACAAAGTTAGATGCAAACTCATTCAAATATATGAGAAATGTTGAAATTCGACTTCAAATTAGGAAGATGGACTTTGAAAATTTTCCATATTTTCAAAGTGACAGTTGACCTCAATGGGCTTCAATGGATGTTATTCGATGATATCTGACAAAGTTAGATGCAAACTCAGTCAAATATATGAGAAATGTTGAAATTCGACTTCACATTAGGAAGATAGACTTTGAAAATTTTCAATTATTACAAAGTGACAGTTGAACTCAATGGTCTTCAATCGATGTTATTCGATGATATCTGACAGAGTTAGATGCAAACTCACTCAAATATATGAGGAATGTTGAAATTCGACTTCACATTAGGAAGATAGACTTTGAAAATTTTCAATTATTACAAAGTGACAGTTGACCACAATGGTCTTCAATCGATGTTATTCGATGATATCTGACAAAGTTAGATGCAAACTCACTCAAATATATGAGAAATGTTGAAATTCGACTTCAAATTAGGAAGATAGACTTTGAAAATTTTCAATTATTACAAAGTGACAATTGACCACAATGGTCTTCAATCGATGTTATTCGATGATATCTGACAAAAATAGATGCAAACTCACTCAAATATATGAGAAATGTTGAAATTCGACTTCAAATTAGGAAGATAGACTTTGAAAATTTTCCATATTTTCAAAGTGACAGTTGACCTCAATGGGCTTCAATGGATGTTATTCGATGATATCTGACAAAGTTAGATGCAAACTCACTCAAATATATGAGAAATGTTGAAATTCGACTTCAAATTAGGAAGATAGACTTTGAAAATTTTCCATATTTTCAAAGTGACAGTTGACCTCAATGGGCTTCAATGGATGTTATTCGATGATATCTGACAAAGTTAGATGCAAACTCACTCAAATATATGAGAAATGTTGAAATTCGACTTCACATTAGGAAGATAGACTTTGAAAATTTTCCATATTTTCAAAGTGACAGTTGACCTCAATGGGCTTCAATGGATGTTATTCGATGATATCTGACAAATTTAGATGCAAACTCACTCAAATATATGAGAAATGTTGAAATTCGACTTCAAATTAGGAAGATAGACTGAAAATTTTCCATATTTTCAAAGTGACAGTTGACCTCAATGGGCTTCAATCGATGTTATTCGATGATATCTGACAGAGTTAGATGCAAACTCACTCAAATATATGAGAAATGTTGAAATTCGACTTCAAATTAGGAACATAGACTTTGAAAATTTTCCATATTTACAAAGTGACAGTTGACCTCAATGGGCTTCAATTGATGTTATTCGATGATATCTGACAAAGTTAGATGCAAACTCACTCAAATATATGAGAAATGTTGAAATTCGACTTCACATTAGGAAGATAGACTTTGAAAATTTTCAATTATTACAAAGTGACAGTTGACCACAATGGTCTTCAATCGATCTTATTCGATGATATCTGACAAAGTTAGATGCAAACTCACTCAAATATATGAGAAATGTTGAAATTCGACTTCAAATTAGGAAGATAGACTTTGAAAATTTTCCATATTTTCAAAGTGACAGTTGACCTCAATGGGCTTCAATCGATGTTATTCGATGATATCTGACAAAGTTAGATGCAAACTCACTCAAATATATGAGAAATGTTGAAATTCGACTTCAAATTAGGAAGATAGACTTTGAAAATTTTCCATATTTTCAAAGTGACAGTTGACCTCAATGGGCTTCAATGGATGTTATTCGATGATATCTGACAAAGTTAGATGCAAACTCACTCAAATATATGAGAAATTTTGAAATTCGACTTCAAATTAGGAAGATAGACTTTGAAAATTTTCCATATTTTCAAAGTGACAGTTGACCTCAATGGGCTTCAATAGATGTTATTCGATGATATCTGACAAAGTTAGATGCAAACTCACTCAAATATATGAGAAATGTTGAAATTCGACTTCACATTAGGAAGATAGACTTTGAAAATTTTCCATATTTTCAAAGTGACAGTTGACCTCAATGGGCTTCAATGGATGTTATTCGATGATATCTGACAAAGTTAGATGCAAACTCACTCAAATATATGAGAAATGTTGAAATTCGACTTCAAATTAGGAAGATAGACTGAAAATTTTCCATATTTTCAAAGTGACAGTTGACCTCAATGGGCTTCAATCGATGATTCGATGATATCTGACAGAGTTAGATGCAAACTCACTCAAATATATGAGAAATGTTGAAATTCGACTTCAAATTAGGAACATAGACTTTGAAAATTTTCCATATTTACAAAGTGACAGTTGACCTCAATGGGCTTCAATTGATGTTATTCGATGATATCTGACAAAGTTAGATGCAAACTCACTCAAATATATGAGAAATGTTGAAATTCGACTTCACATTAGGAAGATAGACTTTGAAAATTTTCAATTATTACAAAGTGACAGTTGACCACAATGGTCTTCAATCGATGTTATTCGATGATATCTGACAAAGTTAGATGCAAACTCACTCAAATATATGAGAAATGTTGAAATTCGACTTCAAATTAGGAAGATAGACTTTGAAAATTTTCCATATTTTCAAAGTGACAGTTGACCTCAATGGGCTTCAATCGATGTTATTCGATGATATCTGACAAAGTTAGATGCAAACTCACTCAAATATATGAGAAATGTTGAAATTCGACTTCAAATTAGGAACATAGACTTTGAAAATTTTCCATATTTACAAAGTGACAGTTGACCTCAATGGGCTTCAATTGATGTTATTCGATGATATCTGACAAAGTTAGATGCAAACTCACTCAAATATATGAGAAATGTTGAAATTCGACTTCACATTAGGAAGATAGACTTTGAAAATTTTCAATTATTACAAAGTGACAGTTGACCACAATGGTCTTCAATCGATGTTATTCGATGATATCTGACAAAGTTAGATGCAAACTCACTCAAATATATGAGAAATGTTGAAATTCGACTTCAAATTAGGAAGATAGACTTTGAAAATTTTCCATATTTTCAAAGTGACAGTTGACCTCAATGGGCTTCAATCGATGTTATTCGATGATATCTGACAAAGTTAGATGCAAACTCACTCAAATATATGAGAAATGTTGAAATTCGACTTCAAATTAGGAAGATAGACTTTGAAAATTTTCCATATTTTCAAAGTGACAGTTGACCTCAATGAGCTTCAATGGATGTTATTCGATGATATCTGACAAAGTTAGATGCAAACTCACTCAAATATATGAGAAATGTTGAAATTCGACTTCACATTAGGAAGATAGACTTTGAAAATTTTCCATATTTTCAAAGTGACAGTTGACCTCAATGGGCTTCAATGGATGTTATTCGATGATATCTGACAAAGTTAGATGCAAACTCACTCAAATATATGAGAAATGTTGAAATTCGACTTCACATTAGGAAGATAGACTTTGAAAATTTTCCATATTTTCAAAGTGACAGTTGACCTCAATGGGCTTCAATGGATGTTATTCGATGATATCTGACAAAGTTAGATGCAAACTCACTCAAATATATGAGAAATGTTGAAGTTCGACTTCACATTAGGAAGATAGACTTTGAAAATTTTCAATTATTACAAAGTGACAGTTGACCACAATGGTCTTCAATCGATCTTATTCGATGATATCTGACAAAGTTAGATGCAAACTCACTCAAATATATGAGAAATGTTGAAATTCGACTTCACATTAGGAAGATAGACTTTGAAAATTTTCAATTATTACAAAGTGACAGTTGACCACAATGGTCTTCAATCGATCTTATTCGATGATATCTGACAAAGTTAGATGCAAACTCACTCAAATATATGAGAAATGTTGAAATTCGACTTCAAATTAGGAAGATAGACTTTGAAAATTTTCCATATTTTCAAAGTGACAGTTGACCTCAATGGGCTTCAATCGATGTTATTCGATGATATCTGACAAAGTTAGATGCAAACTCACTCAAATATATGAGAAATGTTGAAATTCGACTTCAAATTAGGAAGATAGACTTTGAAAATTTTCCATATTTTCAAAGTGACAGTTGACCTCAATGGGCTTCAATGGATGTTATTCGATGATATCTGACAAAGTTAGATGCAAACTCACTCAAATATATGAGAAATTTTGAAATTCGACTTCAAATTAGGAAGATAGACTTTGAAAATTTTCCATATTTTCAAAGTGACAGTTGACCTCAATGGGCTTCAATAGATGTTATTCGATGATATCTGACAAAGTTAGATGCAAACTCACTCAAATATATGAGAAATGTTGAAATTCGACTTCACATTAGGAAGATAGACTTTGAAAATTTTCCATATTTTCAAAGTGACAGTTGACCTCAATGGGCTTCAATGGATGTTATTCGATGATATCTGACAAAGTTAGATGCAAACTCACTCAAATATATGAGAAATGTTGAAATTCGACTTCAAATTAGGAAGATAGACTGAAAATTTTCCATATTTTCAAAGTGACAGTTGACCTCAATGGGCTTCAATCGATGTTATTCGATGATATCTGACAGAGTTAGATGCAAACTCACTCAAATATATGAGAAATGTTGAAATTCGACTTCAAATTAGGAACATAGACTTTGAAAATTTTCCATATTTACAAAGTGACAGTTGACCTCAATGGGCTTCAATTGATGTTATTCGATGATATCTGACAAAGTTAGATGCAAACTCACTCAAATATATGAGAAATGTTGAAATTCGACTTCACATTAGGAAGATAGACTTTGAAAATTTTCAATTATTACAAAGTGACAGTTGACCACAATGGTCTTCAATCGATGTTATTCGATGATATCTGACAAAGTTAGATGCAAACTCACTCAAATATATGAGAAATGTTGAAATTCGACTTCAAATTAGGAAGATAGACTTTGAAAATTTTCCATATTTTCAAAGTGACAGTTGACCTCAATGGGCTTCAATCGATGTTATTCGATGATATCTGACAAAGTTAGATGCAAACTCACTCAAATATATGAGAAATGTTGAAATTCGACTTCAAATTAGGAACATAGACTTTGAAAATTTTCCATATTTACAAAGTGACAGTTGACCTCAATGGGCTTCAATTGATGTTATTCGATGATATCTGACAAAGTTAGATGCAAACTCACTCAAATATATGAGAAATGTTGAAATTCGACTTCACATTAGGAAGATAGACTTTGAAAATTTTCAATTATTACAAAGTGACAGTTGACCACAATGGTCTTCAATCGATGTTATTCGATGATATCTGACAAAGTTAGATGCAAACTCACTCAAATATATGAGAAATGTTGAAATTCGACTTCAAATTAGGAAGATAGACTTTGAAAATTTTCCATATTTTCAAAGTGACAGTTGACCTCAATGGGCTTCAATCGATGTTATTCGATGATATCTGACAAAGTTAGATGCAAACTCACTCAAATATATGAGAAATGTTGAAATTCGACTTCAAATTAGGAAGATAGACTTTGAAAATTTTCCATATTTTCAAAGTGACAGTTGACCTCAATGAGCTTCAATGGATGTTATTCGATGATATCTGACAAAGTTAGATGCAAACTCACTCAAATATATGAGAAATGTTGAAATTCGACTTCACATTAGGAAGATAGACTTTGAAAATTTTCCATATTTTCAAAGTGACAGTTGACCTCAATGGGCTTCAATGGATGTTATTCGATGATATCTGACAAAGTTAGATGCAAACTCACTCAAATATATGAGAAATGTTGAAATTCGACTTCACATTAGGAAGATAGACTTTGAAAATTTTCCATATTTTCAAAGTGACAGTTGACCTCAATGGGCTTCAATGGATGTTATTCGATGATATCTGACAAAGTTAGATGCAAACTCACTCAAATATATGAGAAATGTTGAAGTTCGACTTCACATTAAGAAGATAGACTTTGAAAATTTTCAATTATTACAAAGTGACAGTTGACCTCAATGGGCTTCAATGGATGTTATTCGATGATATCTGAAAAAGTTAGATGCAAACTCACTCAAATATATGAGAAATGTTGAAATTCGACTTCACATTAGGAAGATAGACTTTGAAAATTTTCAATTATTACAAAGTGACAGTTGACCACAATGGTCTTCAATCGATGTTATTCGATGATATCTGACAAAGTTAGATGCAAACTCACTCAAATATATGAGAAATGTTGAAATTCGACTTCAAATTAGGAAGATAGACTTTGAAAATTTTCCATATTTTCAAAGTGACAGTTGACCTCAATGGGCTTCAATCGATGTTATTCGATGATATCTGACAAAGTTAGATGCAAACTCACTCAAATATATGAGAAATGTTGAAATTCGACTTCAAATTAGGAAGATAGACTTTGAAAATTTTCCATATTTTCAAAGTGACAGTTGACCTCAATGAGCTTCAATGGATGTTATTCGATGATATCTGACAAAGTTAGATGCAAACTCACTCAAATATATGAGAAATGTTGAAATTCGACTTCACATTAGGAAGATAGACTTTGAAAATTTTCCATATTTTCAAAGTGACAGTTGACCTCAATGGGCTTCAATGGATGTTATTCGATGATATCTGACAAAGTTAGATGCAAACTCACTCAAATATATGAGAAATTTTGAAATTCGACTTCAAATTAGGAAGATAGACTTTGAAAATTTTCCATATTTTCAAAGTGACAGTTGACCTCAATGGGCTTCAATAGATGTTATTCGATGATATCTGACAAAGTTAGATGCAAACTCACTCAAATATATGAGAAATGTTGAAATTCGACTTCACATTAGGAAGATAGACTTTGAAAATTTTCCATATTTTCAAAGTGACAGTTGACCTCAATGGGCTTCAATGGATGTTATTCGATGATATCTGACAAAGTTAGATGCAAACTCACTCAAATATATGAGAAATGTTGAAATTCGACTTCAAATTAGGAAGATAGACTGAAAATTTTCCATATTTTCAAAGTGACAGTTGACCTCAATGGGCTTCAATCGATGTTATTCGATGATATCTGACAGAGTTAGATGCAAACTCACTCAAATATATGAGAAATGTTGAAATTCGACTTCAAATTAGGAACATAGACTTTGAAAATTTTCCATATTTACAAAGTGACAGTTGACCTCAATGGGCTTCAATTGATGTTATTCGATGATATCTGACAAAGTTAGATGCAAACTCACTCAAATATATGAGAAATGTTGAAATTCGACTTCACATTAGGAAGATAGACTTTGAAAATTTTCAATTATTACAAAGTGACAGTTGACCACAATGGTCTTCAATCGATGTTATTCGATGATATCTGACAAAGTTAGATGCAAACTCACTCAAATATATGAGAAATGTTGAAATTCGACTTCAAATTAGGAAGATAGACTTTGAAAATTTTCCATATTTTCAAAGTGACAGTTGACCTCAATGGGCTTCAATCGATGTTATTCGATGATATCTGACAAAGTTAGATGCAAACTCACTCAAATATATGAGAAATGTTGAAATTCGACTTCAAATTAGGAACATAGACTTTGAAAATTTTCCATATTTACAAAGTGACAGTTGACCTCAATGGGCTTCAATTGATGTTATTCGATGATATCTGACAAAGTTAGATGCAAACTCACTCAAATATATGAGAAATGTTGAAATTCGACTTCACATTAGGAAGATAGACTTTGAAAATTTTCAATTATTACAAAGTGACAGTTGACCACAATGGTCTTCAATCGATGTTATTCGATGATATCTGACAAAGTTAGATGCAAACTCACTCAAATATATGAGAAATGTTGAAATTCGACTTCAAATTAGGAAGATAGACTTTGAAAATTTTCCATATTTACAAAGTGACAGTTGACCTCAATGGGCTTCAATTGATGTTATTCGATGATATCTGACAAAGTTAGATGCAAACTCACTCAAATATATGAGAAATGTTGAAATTCGACTTCACATTAGGAAGATAGACTTTGAAAATTTTCCATATTTTCAAAGTGACAGTTGACCTCAATGGGCTTCAATGGATGTTATTCGATGATATCTGACAAAGTTAGATGCAAACTCACTCAAATATATGAGAAATGTTGAAATTCGACTTCACATTAGGAAGATAGACTTTGAAAATTTTCCATATTTTCAAAGTGACAGTTGACCTCAATGGGCTTCAATGGATGTTATTCGATGATATCTGACAAAGTTAGATGCAAACTCACTCAAATATATGAGAAATGTTGAAGTTCGACTTCACATTAGGAAGATAGACTTTGAAAATTTTCAATTATTACAAAGTGACAGTTGACCACAATGGTCTTCAATCGATCTTATTCGATGATATCTGACAAAGTTAGATGCAAACTCACTCAAATATATGAGAAATGTTGAAATTCGACTTCACATTAGGAAGATAGACTTTGAAAATTTTCAATTATTACAAAGTGACAGTTGACCACAATGGTCTTCAATCGATCTTATTCGATGATATCTGACAAAGTTAGATGCAAACTCACTCAAATATATGAGAAATGTTGAAATTCGACTTCAAATTAGGAAGATAGACTTTGAAAATTTTCCATATTTTCAAAGTGACAGTTGACCTCAATGGGCTTCAATCGATGTTATTCGATGATATCTGACAAAGTTAGATGCAAACTCACTCAAATATATGAGAAATGTTGAAATTCGACTTCAAATTAGGAAGATAGACTTTGAAAATTTTCCATATTTTCAAAGTGACAGTTGACCTCAATGGGCTTCAATGGATGTTATTCGATGATATCTGACAAAGTTAGATGCAAACTCACTCAAATATATGAGAAATTTTGAAATTCGACTTCAAATTAGGAAGATAGACTTTGAAAATTTTCCATATTTTCAAAGTGACAGTTGACCTCAATGGGCTTCAATAGATGTTATTCGATGATATCTGACAAAGTTAGATGCAAACTCACTCAAATATATGAGAAATGTTGAAATTCGACTTCACATTAGGAAGATAGACTTTGAAAATTTTCCATATTTTCAAAGTGACAGTTGACCTCAATGGGCTTCAATGGATGTTATTCGATGATATCTGACAAAGTTAGATGCAAACTCACTCAAATATATGAGAAATGTTGAAATTCGACTTCAAATTAGGAAGATAGACTGAAAATTTTCCATATTTTCAAAGTGACAGTTGACCTCAATGGGCTTCAATCGATGTTATTCGATGATATCTGACAGAGTTAGATGCAAACTCACTCAAATATATGAGAAATGTTGAAATTCGACTTCAAATTAGGAACATAGACTTTGAAAATTTTCCATATTTACAAAGTGACAGTTGACCTCAATGGGCTTCAATTGATGTTATTCGATGATATCTGACAAAGTTAGATGCAAACTCACTCAAATATATGAGAAATGTTGAAATTCGACTTCACATTAGGAAGATAGACTTTGAAAATTTTCAATTATTACAAAGTGACAGTTGACCACAATGGTCTTCAATCGATGTTATTCGATGATATCTGACAAAGTTAGATGCAAACTCACTCAAATATATGAGAAATGTTGAAATTCGACTTCAAATTAGGAAGATAGACTTTGAAAATTTTCCATATTTTCAAAGTGACAGTTGACCTCAATGGGCTTCAATCGATGTTATTCGATGATATCTGACAAAGTTAGATGCAAACTCACTCAAATATATGAGAAATGTTGAAATTCGACTTCAAATTAGGAACATAGACTTTGAAAATTTTCCATATTTACAAAGTGACAGTTGACCTCAATGGGCTTCAATTGATGTTATTCGATGATATCTGACAAAGTTAGATGCAAACTCACTCAAATATATGAGAAATGTTGAAATTCGACTTCACATTAGGAAGATAGACTTTGAAAATTTTCAATTATTACAAAGTGACAGTTGACCACAATGGTCTTCAATCGATGTTATTCGATGATATCTGACAAAGTTAGATGCAAACTCACTCAAATATATGAGAAATGTTGAAATTCGACTTCAAATTAGGAAGATAGACTTTGAAAATTTTCCATATTTTCAAAGTGACAGTTGACCTCAATGGGCTTCAATCGATGTTATTCGATGATATCTGACAAAGTTAGATGCAAACTCACTCAAATATATGAGAAATGTTGAAATTCGACTTCAAATTAGGAAGATAGACTTTGAAAATTTTCCATATTTTCAAAGTGACAGTTGACCTCAATGAGCTTCAATGGATGTTATTCGATGATATCTGACAAAGTTAGATGCAAACTCACTCAAATATATGAGAAATGTTGAAATTCGACTTCACATTAGGAAGATAGACTTTGAAAATTTTCCATATTTTCAAAGTGACAGTTGACCTCAATGGGCTTCAATGGATGTTATTCGATGATATCTGACAAAGTTAGATGCAAACTCACTCAAATATATGAGAAATGTTGAAATTCGACTTCACATTAGGAAGATAGACTTTGAAAATTTTCCATATTTTCAAAGTGACAGTTGACCTCAATGGGCTTCAATGGATGTTATTCGATGATATCTGACAAAGTTAGATGCAAACTCACTCAAATATATGAGAAATGTTGAAGTTCGACTTCACATTAAGAAGATAGACTTTGAAAATTTTCAATTATTACAAAGTGACAGTTGACCTCAATGGGCTTCAATGGATGTTATTCGATGATATCTGAAAAAGTTAGATGCAAACTCACTCAAATATATGAGAAATGTTGAAATTCGACTTCACATTAGGAAGATAGACTTTGAAAATTTTCAATTATTACAAAGTGACAGTTGACCACAATGGTCTTCAATCGATGTTATTCGATGATATCTGACAAAGTTAGATGCAAACTCACTCAAATATATGAGAAATGTTGAAATTCGACTTCAAATTAGGAAGATAGACTTTGAAAATTTTCCATATTTTCAAAGTGACAGTTGACCTCAATGGGCTTCAATCGATGTTATTCGATGATATCTGACAAAGTTAGATGCAAACTCACTCAAATATATGAGAAATGTTGAAATTCGACTTCAAATTAGGAAGATAGACTTTGAAAATTTTCCATATTTTCAAAGTGACAGTTGACCTCAATGAGCTTCAATGGATGTTATTCGATGATATCTGACAAAGTTAGATGCAAACTCACTCAAATATATGAGAAATGTTGAAATTCGACTTCACATTAGGAAGATAGACTTTGAAAATTTTCCATATTTTCAAAGTGACAGTTGACCTCAATGGGCTTCAATGGATGTTATTCGATGATATCTGACAAAGTTAGATGCAAACTCACTCAAATATATGAGAAATGTTGAAATTCGACTTCACATTAGGAAGATAGACTTTGAAAATTTTCCATATTTTCAAAGTGACAGTTGACCTCAATGGGCTTCAATGGATGTTATTCGATGATATCTGACAAAGTTAGATGCAAACTCACTCAAATATATGAGAAATGTTGAAGTTCGACTTCACATTAAGAAGATAGACTTTGAAAATTTTCAATTATTACAAAGTGACAGTTGACCTCAATGGGCTTCAATGGATGTTATTCGATGATATCTGAAAAAGTTAGATGCAAACTCACTCAAATATATGAGAAATGTTGAAATTCGACTTCACATTAGGAAGATAGACTTTGAAAATTTTCAATTATTACAAAGTGACAGTTGAACTCAATGGTCTTCAATCGATGTTATTCGATGATATCTGACAGAGTTAGATGCAAACTCACTCAAATATATGAGAAATGTTGAAATTCGACTTCACATTAGGAAGATAGACTTTGAAAATTTTCAATTATTACAAAGTGACAGTTGAACTCAATGGTCTTCAATCGATGTTATTCGATGATATCTGACAAAGATAGATGCAAACTCACTCAAATATATGAGAAATGTTGAAATTCGACTTCACATTAGGAAGATAGACTTTGAAAATTTTCCATATTTTCAAAGTGACAGTTGACCTCAATGGGCTTCAATGGATGTTATTCGATGATATCTGACAAAGTTAGATGCAAACTCACTCAAATATATGAGAAATGTTGAAGTTCGACTTCACATTAAGAAGATAGACTTTGAAAATTTTCAATTATTACAAAGTGACAGTTGACCTCAATGGGCTTCAATGGATGTTATTCGATGATATCTGAAAAAGTTAGATGCAAACTCACTCAAATATATGAGAAATGTTGAAATTCGACTTCACATTAGGAAGATAGACTTTGAAAATTTTCAATTATTACAAAGTGACAGTTGAACTCAATGGTCTTCAATCGATGTTATTCGATGATATCTGACAGAGTTAGATGCAAACTCACTCAAATATATGAGAAATGTTGAAATTCGACTTCACATTAGGAAGATAGACTTTGAAAATTTTCAATTATTACAAAGTGACAGTTGAACTCAATGGTCTTCAATCGATGTTATTCGATGATATCTGACAAAGTTAGATGCAAACTCACTCAAATATATGAGAAATGTTGAAATTCGACTTCACATTAGGAAGATAGACTTTGAAAATTTTCAATTATTACAAAGTGACAGTTGACCACAATGGTCTTCAATCGATGTTATTCGATGATATCTGACAAAGTTAGATGCAAACTCACTCAAATATATGAGAAATGTTGAAATTCGACTTCAAATTAGGAAGATAGACTTTGAAAATTTTCAATTATTACAAAGTGACAGTTGACCTCAATGGTCTTCAATCGATGTTATTCGATGATATCTGAGAGAGTTAGATGCAAACTCACTCAAATATATGAGAAATGTTGAAATTCGACTTCAAATTAGGAAGATAGACTTTGAAAATTTTCAATTATTACAAAGTGACAGTTGACCTCAATGGTCTACAATCGATGTTATTCGATGATATCTGAGAGAGTTAGATGCAAACTCACTCAAATATATGAGAAATGTTGAAATTCGACTTCAAATTAGGAAGATAGACTTTGAAAATTTTCCATATTTTCAAAGTGACAGTTGACCTCAATGGGCTTCAATGGATGTTATTCGATGATATCTGACAAAGTTAGATGCAAACTCACTCAAATATATGAGAAATGTTGAAATTCGACTTCACATTAGGAAGATAGACTTTGAAAATTTTCAATTATTACAAAGTGACAGTTGACCTCAATGGTCTTCAATCGATGTTATTCGATGATATCTGAGAGAGTTAGATGCAAACTCACTCAAATATATGAGAAATGTTGAAATTCGACTTCAAATTAGGAAGATAGACTTTGAAAATTTTCCATATTTTCAAAGTGACAGTTGACCTCAATGGGCTTCAATGGATGTTATTCGATGATATCTGACAAAGTTAGATGCAAACTCACTCAAATATATGAGAAATGTTGAAATTCGACTTCACATTAGGAAGATAGACTTTGAAAATTTTCAATTATTACAAAGTGACAGTTGACCTCAATAGGCTTCAATGGATGTTATTCGATGATATCTGACAAAGTTAGATGCAAACTCACTCAAATATATGAGAAATGTTGAAATTCGACTTCAAATTAGGCAGATAGACTTTGAAAATTTTCAATTATTACAAAGTGACAGTTGACCTCAATGGTCTTCAATCGATGTTATTCGATGATATCTGAGAGAGTTAGATGCAAACTCACTCAAATATATGAGAAATGTTGAAATTCGACTTCAAATTAGGAAGATAGACTTTGAAAATTTTCCATATTTTCAAAGTGACAGTTGACCTCAATGGGCTTCAATGGATGTTATTCGATGATATCTGACAAAGTTAGATGCAAACTCACTCAAATATATGAGAAATGTTGAAATTCGACTTCACATTAGGAAGATAGACTTTGAAAATTTTCAATTATTACAAAGTGACAGTTGAACTCAATGGTCTTCAATCGATGTTATTCGATGATATCTGACAGAGTTAGATGCAAACTCACTCAAATATATGAGAAATGTTGAAATTCGACTTCACATTAGGAAGGTAGACTTTGAAAATTTTCAATTATTACAAAGTGACAGTTGACCACAATGGGCTTCAATGGATGTTATTCGATGATATCTGAAAAAGTTAGATGCAAACTCACTCAAATATATGAGAAATGTTGAAATTCGACTTCACATTAGGAAGATAGACTTTGAAAATTTTCAATTATTACAAAGTGACAGTTGAACTCAATGGTCTTCAATCGATGTTATTCGATGATATCTGACAGAGTTAGATGCAAACTCACTCAAATATATGAGAAATGTTGAAATTCGACTTCACATTAGGAAGATAGACTTTGAAAATTTTCAATTATTACAAAGTGACAGTTGAACTCAATGGTCTTCAATCGATGTTATTCGATGATATCTGACAAAGATAGATGCAAACTCACTCAAATATATGAGAAATGTTGAAATTCGACTTCACATTAGGAAGATAGACTTTGAAAATTTTCCATATTTTCAAAGTGACAGTTGACCTCAATGGGCTTCAATGGATGTTATTCGATGATATCTGACAAAGTTAGATGCAAACTCACTCAAATATATGAGAAATGTTGAAGTTCGACTTCACATTAAGAAGATAGACTTTGAAAATTTTCAATTATTACAAAGTGACAGTTGACCTCAATGGGCTTCAATGGATGTTATTCGATGATATCTGAAAAAGTTAGATGCAAACTCACTCAAATATATGAGAAATGTTGAAATTCGACTTCACATTAGGAAGATAGACTTTGAAAATTTTCAATTATTACAAAGTGACAGTTGAACTCAATGGTCTTCAATCGATGTTATTCGATGATATCTGACAGAGTTAGATGCAAACTCACTCAAATATATGAGAAATGTTGAAATTCGACTTCACATTAGGAAGATAGACTTTGAAAATTTTCAATTATTACAAAGTGACAGTTGAACTCAATGGTCTTCAATCGATGTTATTCGATGATATCTGACAAAGTTAGATGCAAACTCACTCAAATATATGAGAAATGTTGAAATTCGACTTCACATTAGGAAGATAGACTTTGAAAATTTTCAATTATTACAAAGTGACAGTTGACCACAATGGTCTTCAATCGATGTTATTCGATGATATCTGACAAAGTTAGATGCAAACTCACTCAAATATATGAGAAATGTTGAAATTCGACTTCAAATTAGGAAGATAGACTTTGAAAATTTTCAATTATTACAAAGTGACAGTTGACCTCAATGGTCTTCAATCGATGTTATTCGATGATATCTGAGAGAGTTAGATGCAAACTCACTCAAATATATGAGAAATGTTGAAATTCGACTTCAAATTAGGAAGATAGACTTTGAAAATTTTCAATTATTACAAAGTGACAGTTGACCTCAATGGTCTACAATCGATGTTATTCGATGATATCTGAGAGAGTTAGATGCAAACTCACTCAAATATATGAGAAATGTTGAAATTCGACTTCAAATTAGGAAGATAGACTTTGAAAATTTTCCATATTTTCAAAGTGACAGTTGACCTCAATGGGCTTCAATGGATGTTATTCGATGATATCTGACAAAGTTAGATGCAAACTCACTCAAATATATGAGAAATGTTGAAATTCGACTTCACATTAGGAAGATAGACTTTGAAAATTTTCAATTATTACAAAGTGACAGTTGACCTCAATGGTCTTCAATCGATGTTATTCGATGATATCTGAGAGAGTTAGATGCAAACTCACTCAAATATATGAGAAATGTTGAAATTCGACTTCAAATTAGGAAGATAGACTTTGAAAATTTTCCATATTTTCAAAGTGACAGTTGACCTCAATGGGCTTCAATGGATGTTATTCGATGATATCTGACAAAGTTAGATGCAAACTCACTCAAATATATGAGAAATGTTGAAATTCGACTTCACATTAGGAAGATAGACTTTGAAAATTTTCAATTATTACAAAGTGACAGTTGACCTCAATAGGCTTCAATGGATGTTATTCGATGATATCTGACAAAGTTAGATGCAAACTCACTCAAATATATGAGAAATGTTGAAATTCGACTTCAAATTAGGCAGATAGACTTTGAAAATTTTCAATTATTACAAAGTGACAGTTGACCTCAATGGTCTTCAATCGATGTTATTCGATGATATCTGAGAGAGTTAGATGCAAACTCACTCAAATATATGAGAAATGTTGAAATTCGACTTCAAATTAGGAAGATAGACTTTGAAAATTTTCCATATTTTCAAAGTGACAGTTGACCTCAATGGGCTTCAATGGATGTTATTCGATGATATCTGACAAAGTTAGATGCAAACTCTTTCAAATATATGAGAAATGTTGAAATTCGACTTCACATTAGGAAGATAGACTTTGAAAATTTTCAATTATTACAAAGTGACAGTTGAACTCAATGGTCTTCAATCGATGTTATTCGATGATATCTGACAGAGTTAGATGCAAACTCACTCAAATATATGAGAAATGTTGAAATTCGACTTCACATTAGGAAGGTAGACTTTGAAAATTTTCAATTATTACAAAGTGACAGTTGACCACAATGGTCTTCAATCGATGTTATTCGATGATATCTGACAAAGTTAGATGCAAACTCACTCAAATATATGAGAAATGTTGAAATTCGACTTCAAATTAGGAAGATAGACTTTGAAAATTTTCCATATTTTCAAAGTGACAGTTGACCTCAATGGGCTTCAATGTATGTTATTCGATGATATCTGACAAAGTTAGATGCAAACTCACTCAAATATATGAGAAATGTTGAAATTCGACTTCAAATTAGGAAGATAGACTTTGAAAATTTTCCATATTTTCAAAGTGACAGTTGACCTCAATGGGCTTCAATGGATGTTATTCGATGATATCTGACAAAGTTAGATGCAAACTCACTCAAATATATGAGAAATGTTGAAATTCGACTTCACATTAGGAAGATAGACTTTGAAAATTTTCAATTATTACAAAGTGACAGTTGACCTCAATGGTCTTCAATCGATGTTATTCGATGATATCTGAGAGAGTTAGATGCAAACTCACTCAAATATATGAGAAATGTTGAAATTCGACTTCAAATTAGGAAGATAGACTTTGAAAATTTTCCATATTTTCAAAGTGACAGTTGACCTCAATGGGCTTCAATGGATGTTATTCGATGATATCTGACAAAGTTAGATGCAAACTCACTCAAATATATGAGAAATGTTGAAATTCGACTTCACATTAGGAAGATAGACTTTGAAAATTTTCAATTATTACAAAGTGACAGTTGACCTCAATAGGCTTCAATGGATGTTATTCGATGATATCTGACAAAGTTAGATGCAAACTCACTCAAATATATGAGAAATGTTGAAATTCGACTTCAAATTAGGAAGATAGACTTTGAAAATTTTCAATTATTACAAAGTGACAGTTGACCTCAATGGTCTTCAATCGATGTTATTCGATGATATCTGAGAGAGTTAGATGCAAACTCACTCAAATATATGAGAAATGTTGAAATTCGACTTCAAATTAGGAAGATAGACTTTGAAAATTTTCCATATTTTCAAAGTGACAGTTGACCTCAATGGGCTTCAATGGATGTTATTCGATGATATCTGACAAAGTTAGATGCAAACTCACTCAAATATATGAGAAATGTTGAAATTCGACTTCACATTAGGAAGATAGACTTTGAAAATTTTCAATTATTACAAAGTGACAGTTGAACTCAATGGTCTTCAATCGATGTTATTCGATGATATCTGACAGAGTTAGATGCAAACTCACTCAAATATATGAGAAATGTTGAAATTCGACTTCACATTAGGAAGGTAGACTTTGAAAATTTTCAATTATTACAAAGTGACAGTTGACCACAATGGTCTTCAATCGATGTTATTCGATGATATCTGACAAAGTTAGATGCAAACTCACTCAAATATATGAGAAATGTTGAAATTCGACTTCAAATTAGGAAGATAGACTTTGAAAATTTTCCATATTTTCAAAGTGACAGTTGACCTCAATGGGCTTCAATGGATGTTATTCGATGATATCTGACAAAGTTAGATGCAAACTCACTCAAATATATGAGAAATGTTGAAATTCGACTTCAAATTAGGAAGATAGACTTTGAAAATTTTCCATATTTTCAAAGTGACAGTTGACCTCAATGGGCTTCAATGGATGTTATTCGATGATATCTGACAAAGTTAGATGCAAACTCACTCAAATATATGAGAAATGTTGAAATTCGACTTCACATTAGGAAGATAGACTTTGAAAATTTTCCATATTTTCAAAGTGACAGTTGACCTCAATGGGCTTCAATGGATGTTATTCGATGATATCTGACAAAGTTAGATGCAAACTCACTCAAATATATGAGAAATGTTGAAATTCGACTTCAAATTAGGAAGATAGACTTTGAAAATTTTCCATATTTTCAAAGTGACAGTTGACCTCAATGGGCTTCAATGGATGTTATTCGATGATATCTGACAAAGTTAGATGCAAACTCACTCAAATATATGAGAAATGTTGAAATTCGACTTCACATTAGGAAGATAGACTTTGAAAATTTTCCATATTTTCAAAGTGACAGTTGACCTCAATGGGCTTCAATGGATGTTATTCGATGATATCTGACAAAGTTAGATGCAAACTCACTCAAATATATGAGAAATGTTGAAGTTCGACTTCACATTAAGAAGATAGACTTTGAAAATTTTCAATTATTACAAAGTGACAGTTGACCTCAATGGGCTTCAATGGATGTTATTCGATGATATCTGACAAAGTTAGATGCAAACTCACTCAAATATATGAGAAATGTCGAAATTCGACTTCACATTAGGAAGATAGACTTTGAAAATTTTCAATTATTACAAAGTGACAGTTGAACTCATTGGTCTTCAATCGATGTTATTCGATGATATCTGACAAAGTTAGATGCAAACTCACTCAAATATATGAGAAATGTTGAAATTCGACTTCACATTAGGAAGATAGACTTTGAAAATTTTCAATTATTACAAAGTGACAGTTGAACTCAATGGTCTTCAATCGATGTTATTCGATGATATCTGACAGAGTTAGATGCAAACTCACTCAAATATATGAGAAATGTTGAAATTCGACTTCACATTAGGAAGATAGACTTTGAAAATTTTCAATTATTACAAAGTGACAGTTGACCACAATGGTCTTCAATCGATGTTATTCGATGATATCTGACAAAGTTAGATGCAAACTCACTCAAATATATGAGAAATGTTGAAATTCGACTTCACATTAGGAAGATAGACTTTGAAAATTTTCAATTATTACAAAGTGACAGTTGACCTCAATAGGCTTCAATGGATGTTATTCGATGATATCTGACAAAGTTAGATGCAAACTCACTCAAATATATGAGAAATGTTGAAATTTGACTTCAAATTAGGAAGATAGACTTTGAAAATTTTCAATTATTACAAAGGGACAGTTGACCTCAATGGTCTTCAATCGATGTTATTCGATGATATCTGAGAGAGTTAGATGCAAACTCACTCAAATATATGAGAAATGTTGAAATTCGACTTCAAATTAGGAAGATAGACTTTGAAAATTTTCCATATTTTCAAAGTGACAGTTGACCTCAATGGGCTTCAATGGATGTTATTCGATGATATCTGACAAAGTTAGATGCAAACTCACTCAAATATATGAGAAATGTTGAAATTCGACTTCACATTAGGAAGATAGACTTTGAAAATTTTCAATTATTACAAAGTGACAGTTGACCTCAATAGGCTTCAATGGATGTTATTCGATGATATCTGACTAAGTTAGATGCAAACTCACTCAAATATATGAGAAATGTTGAAATTCGACTTCAAATTAGGAAGATAGACTTTGAAAATTTTCAATTATTACAAAGTGACAGTTGACCTCAATGGTCTTCAATCGATGTTATTCGATGATATCTGAGAGAGTTAGATGCAAACTCACTCAAATATATGAGAAATGTTGAAATTCGACTTCAAATTAGGAAGATAGACTTTGAAAATTTTCCATATTTTCAAAGTGACAGTTGACCTCAATGGGCTTCAATGGATGTTATTCGATGATATCTGACAAAGTTAGATGCAAACTCACTCAAATATATGAGAAATGTTGAAATTCGACTTCACATTAGGAAGATAGACTTTGAAAATTTTCAATTATTACAAAGTGACAGTTGAACTCAATGGTCTGCAATCGATGTTATTCGATGATATCTGACAAAGTTAGATGCAAACTCACTCAAATATATGAGAAATGTTGAAATTCGACTTCAAATTAGGAAGATAGACTTTGAAAATTTTCCATATTTTCAAAGTGACAGTTGACCTCAATGGGCTTCAATGGATGTTATTCGATGATATCTGACAAAGTTAGATGCAAACTCACTCAAATATATGAGAAATGTTGAAATTCGACTTCAAATTAGGAAGTTAGACTTTGAAAATTTTCCATATTTTCAAAGTGACAGTTGACCTCAATGGGCTTCAATGGATGTTATTCGATGATATCTGACAAAGTTAGATGCAAACTCACTCAAATATATGAGAAATGTTGAAATTCGACTTCACATTAGGAAGATAGACTTTGAAAATTTTCCATATTTTCAAAGTGACAGTTGACCTCAATGGGCTTCAATGGATGTTATTCGATGATATCTGACAAAGTTAGATGCAAACTCACTCAAATATATGAGAAATGTAGAAATTCGACTTCAAATTAGGAAGATAGACTTTGAAAATTTTCCATATTTTCAAAGTGACAGTTGACCTCAATGGGCTTCAATGGATGTTATGCGATGATATCTGACAAAGTTAGATGCAAACTCACTCAAATATATGAGAAATGTTGCAATTCGACTTCACATTAGGAAGATAGACTTTGAAAATTTTCCATATTTTCAAAGTGACAGTTGACCTCAATGGGCTTCAATGGATGTTATTCGATGATATCTGACAAAGTTAGATGCAAACTCACTCAAATATATGAGAAATGTTGAAGTTCGACTTCACATTAAGAAGATAGACTTTGAAAATTTTCAATTATTACAAAGTGACAGTTGACCTCAATGGGCTTCAATGGATGTTATTCGATGATATCTGACAAAGTTAGATGCAAACTCACTCAAATATATGAGAAATGTCGAAATTCGACTTCACATTAGGAAGATAGACTTTGAAAATTTTCAATTATTACAAAGTGACAGTTGAACTCATTGGTCTTCAATCGATGTTATTCGATGATATCTGACAAAGTTAGATGCAAACTCACTCAAATATATGAGAAATGTTGAAATTCGACTTCACATTAGGAAGATAGACTTTGAAAATTTTCAATTATTACAAAGTGACAGTTGAACTCAATGGTCTTCAATCGATGTTATTCGATGATATCTGACAGAGTTAGATGCAAACTCACTCAAATATATGAGAAATGTTGAAATTCGACTTCACATTAGGAAGATAGACTTTGAAAATTTTCAATTATTACAAAGTGACAGTTGACCACAATGGTCTTCAATCGATGTTATTCGATGATATCTGACAAAGTTAGATGCAAACTCACTCAAATATATGAGAAATGTTGAAATTCGACTTCAAATTAGGAAGATAGACTTTGAAAATTTTCAATTATTACAAAGTGACAGTTGACCTCAATGGTCTTCAATCGATGTTATTCGATGATATCTGACAGAGTTAGATGCAAACTCACTCAAATATATGAGAAATGTTGAAATTCGACTTCAAATTAGGAACATAGACTTTGAAAATTTTCCATATTTACAAAGTGACAGTTGACCTCAATGGGATTCAATTGATGTTATTCGATGATATCTGACAAAGTTAGATGCAAACTCACTCAAATATATGAGAAATGTTGAAATTCGACTTCACATTAGGAAGATATACTTTGAAAATTTTCAATTATTACAAAGTGACAGTTGACCACAATGGTCTTCAATCGATGTTATTCGATGATATCTGACAAAGTTAGATGCAAACTCACTCAAATATATGAGAAATGTTGAAATTCGACTTCAAATTAGGAAGATAGACTTTGAAAATTTTCCATATTTTCAAAGTGACAGTTGACCTCAATGGGCTTCAATGGATGTTATTCGATGATATCTGACAAAGTTAGATGCAAACTCACTCAAATATATGAGAAATGTTGAAATTCGACTTCAAATTAGGAAGATAGACTTTGAAAATTTTCCATATTTTCAAAGTGACAGTTGACCTCAATGGGCTTCAATGGATGTTATTCGATGATATCTGACAAAGTTAGATGCAAACTCACTCAAATATATGAGAAATGTTGAAATTCGACTTCACATTAGGAAGATAGACTTTGAAAATTTTCCATATTTTCAAAGTGACAGTTGACCTCAATGGGCTTCAATGGATGTTATTCGATGATATCTGACAAAGTTAGATGCAAACTCACTCAAATATATGAGAAATGTTGAAGTTCGACTTCACATTAAGAAGATAGACTTTGAAAATTTTCAATTATTACAAAGTGACAGTTGACCTCAATGGGCTTCAATGGATGTTATTCGATGATATCTGACAAAGTTAGATGCAAACTCACTCAAATATATGAGAAATGTCGAAATTCGACTTCACATTAGGAAGATAGACTTTGAAAATTTTCAATTATTACAAAGTGACAGTTGAACTCATTGGTCTTCAATCGATGTTATTCGATGATATCTGACAAAGTTAGATGCAAACTCACTCAAATATATGAGAAATGTTGAAATTGGACTTCACATTAGGAAGATAGACTTTGAAAATTTTCAATTATTACAAAGTGACAG
Organism: Diorhabda sublineata; assembly: GCF_026230105.1. Taxonomy (NCBI): domain Eukaryota; kingdom Metazoa; phylum Arthropoda; class Insecta; order Coleoptera; family Chrysomelidae; genus Diorhabda; species Diorhabda sublineata. The sequence continues at coordinate 212,521 of NW_026614078.1, read as the reverse complement.
TTGAACTCAATGGTCTTCAATCGATGTTATTCGATGATATCTGACAGAGTTAGATGCAAACTCACTCGAATATATGAGAAATGTTGAAATTCGACTTCACATTAGGAAGATAGACTTTGAAAATTTTCAATTATTACAAAGTGACAGTTGACCTCAATGGTCTTCAATCGATGTTATTCGATGATATCTGACAGAGTTAGATGCAAACTCACTCAAATATATGAGAAATGTTGAAATTCGACTTCAAATTAGGAACATAGACTTTGAAAATTTTCCATATTTACAAAGTGACAGTTGACCTCAATGGGCTTCAATTGATGTTATTCGATGATATCTGACAAAGTTAGATGCAAACTCACTCAAATATATGAGAAATGTTGAAATTCGACTTCACATTAGGAAGATAGACTTTGAAAATTTTCAATTATTACAAAGTGACAGTTGACCACAATGGTCTTCAATCGATGTTATTCGATGATATCTGACAAAGTTAGATGCAAACTCACTCAAATATATGAGAAATGTTGAAATTCGACTTCACAATAGGAAGTTAGACTTTGAAAATTTTCCATATTTTCAAAGTGACAGTTGACCTCAATGGGCTTCAATGGATGTTATTCGATGATATCTGACAAAGTTAGATGCAAACTCACTCAAATATATGAGAAATGTTGAAATTCGACTTCACATTAGGAAGATAGACTTTGAAAATTTTCCATATTTTCAAAGTGACAGTTGACCTCAATGGGCTTCAATGGATGTTATTCGATGATATCTGACAAAGTTAGATGCAAACTCACTCAAATATATGAGAAATGTTGAAGTTCGACTTCACATTAAGAAGATAGACTTTGAAAATTTTCAATTATTACAAAGTGACAGTTGACCTCAATGGGCTTCAATGGATGTTATTCGATGATATCTGACAAAGTTAGATGCAAACTCACTCAAATATATGAGAAATGTCGAAATTCGACTTCACATTAGGAAGATAGACTTTGAAAATTTTCAATTATTACAAAGTGACAGTTGAACTCATTGGTCTTCAATCGATGTTATTCGATGATATCTGACAAAGTTAGATGCAAACTCACTCAAATATATGAGAAATGTTGAAATTCGACTTCACATTAGGAAGATAGACTTTGAAAATTTTCAATTATTACAAAGTGACAGTTGAACTCAATGGTCTTCAATCGATGTTATTCGATGATATCTGACAGAGTTAGATGCAAACTCACTCAAATATATGAGAAATGTTGAAATTCGACTTCACATTAGGAAGATAGACTTTGAAAATTTTCAATTATTACAAAGTGACAGTTGACCACAATGGTCTTCAATCGATGTTATTCGATGATATCTGACAAAGTTAGATGCAAACTCACTCAAATATATGAGAAATGTTGAAATTCGACTTCAAATTAGGAAGATAGACTTTGAAAATTTTCAATTATTACAAAGTGACAGTTGACCTCAATGGTCTTCAATCGATGTTATTCGATGATATCTGACAGAGTTAGATGCAAACTCACTCAAATATATGAGAAATGTTGAAATTCGACTTCAAATTAGGAACATAGACTTTGAAAATTTTCCATATTTACAAAGTGACAGTTGACCTCAATGGGTTTCAATTGATGTTATTCGATGATATCTGACAAAGTTAGATGCAAACTCACTCAAATATATGAGAAATGTTGAAATTCGACTTCACATTAGGAAGATAGACTTTGAAAATTTTCAATTATTACAAAGTGACAGTTGACCACAAAGGTCTTCAATCGATGTTATTCGATGATATCTGACAAAGTTAGATGCAAACTCACTCAAATATATGAGGAATGTTGAAATTCGACTTCAAATTAGGAAGATAGACTTTGAAAATTTTCCATATTTTCAAAGTGACAGTTGACCTCAATGGGCTTCAATGGATGTTATTCGATGATATCTGACAAAGTTAGATGCAAACTCACTCAAATATATGAGAAATGTTGAAATTCGACTTCAAATTAGGAAGATAGACTTTGAAAATTTTCCATATTTTCAAAGTGACAGTTGACCTCAATGGGCTTCAATGGATGTTATTCGATGATATCTGACAAAGTTAGATGCAAACTCACTCAAATATATGAGAAATGTTGAAATTCGACTTCACATTAGGAAGATAGACTTTGAAAATTTTCCATATTTTCAAAGTGACAGTTGACCTCAATGGGCTTCAATGGATGTTATTCGATGATATCTGACAAAGTTAGATGCAAACTCACTCAAATATATGAGAAATGTTGAAGTTCGACTTCATATTAAGAAGATAGACTTTGAAAATTTTCAATTATTACAAAGTGACAGTTGACCACAATGGTCTTCAATCGATGTTATTCGATGATATCTGACAAAGTTAGATGCAAACTCACTCAAATATATGAGAAATGTTGAAATTCGACTTCACATTAGGAAGATAGACTTTGAAAATTTTCCATATTTTCAATGTGACAGTTGACCTCAATGGGCTTCAATGGATGTTATTCGATGATATCTGAAAAAGTTAGATGCAAACTCACTCAAATATATGAGAAATGTTGAAATTCGACTTCACATTAGGAAGATAGACTTTGAAAATTTTCAATTATTACAAAGTGACAGTTGAACTCATTGGTCTTCAATCGATGTTATTCGATGATATCTGACAAAGTTAGATGCAAACTCACTCAAATATATGAGAAATGTTGAAATTCGACTTCACATTAGGAAGATAGACTTTGAAAATTTTCAATTATTACAAAGTGACAGTTGAACTCAATGGTCTTCAATCAATGTTATTCGATGATATCTGACAAAGTTAGATGCAAACTCACTCAAATATATGAGAAATGTTGAAATTCGACTTCACATTAAGAAGATAGACTTTGAAAATTTTCCATATTTTCAAAGTGACAGTTGACCTCAATGGGCTTCAATGGATGTTATTCGATGATATCTGAAAAAGTTAGATGCAAACTCACTCAAATATATGAGAAATGTTGAAATTCGACTTCACATTAGGAAGATAGACTTTGAAAATTTTCAATTATTACAAAGTGACAGTTGAACTCATTGGTCTTCAATCGATGTTATTCGATGATATCTGACAAAGTTAGATGCAAACTCACTCAAATATATGAGAAATGTTGAAATTCGACTTCAAATTAGGAAGATAGACTTTGAAAATTTTCAATTATTACAAAGTGACAGTTGACCTCAATGGTCTTCAATCGATGTTATTCGATGATATCTGACAGAGTTAGATGCAAACTCACTCAAATATATGAGAAATGTTGAAATTCGACTTCAAATTAGGAACATAGACTTTGAAAATTTTCCATATTTACAAAGTGACAGTTGACCTCAATGGGTTTCAATTGATGTTATTCGATGATATCTGACAAAGTTAGATGCAAACTCACTCAAATATATGAGAAATGTTGAAATTCGACTTCACATTAGGAAGATAGACTTTGAAAATTTTCAATTATTACAAAGTGACAGTTGACCACAAAGGTCTTCAATCGATGTTATTCGATGATATCTGACAAAGTTAGATGCAAACTCACTCAAATATATGAGGAATGTTGAAATTCGACTTCAAATTAGGAAGATAGACTTTGAAAATTTTCCATATTTTCAAAGTGACAGTTGACCTCAATGGGCTTCAATGGATGTTATTCGATGATATCTGACAAAGTTAGATGCAAACTCACTCAAATATATGAGAAATGTTGAAATTCGACTTCAAATTAGGAAGATAGACTTTGAAAATTTTCCATATTTTCAAAGTGACAGTTGACCTCAATGGGCTTCAATGGATGTTATTCGATGATATCTGACAAAGTTAGATGCAAACTCACTCAAATATATGAGAAATGTTGAAATTCGACTTCACATTAGGAAGATAGACTTTGAAAATTTTCCATATTTTCAAAGTGACAGTTGACCTCAATGGGCTTCAATGGATGTTATTCGATGATATCTGACAAAGTTAGATGCAAACTCACTCAAATATATGAGAAATGTTGAAGTTCGACTTCATATTAAGAAGATAGACTTTGAAAATTTTCAATTATTACAAAGTGACAGTTGACCACAATGGTCTTCAATCGATGTTATTCGATGATATCTGACAAAGTTAGATGCAAACTCACTCAAATATATGAGAAATGTTGAAATTCGACTTCACATTAGGAAGATAGACTTTGAAAATTTTCCATATTTTCAATGTGACAGTTGACCTCAATGGGCTTCAATGGATGTTATTCGATGATATCTGAAAAAGTTAGATGCAAACTCACTCAAATATATGAGAAATGTTGAAATTCGACTTCACATTAGGAAGATAGACTTTGAAAATTTTCAATTATTACAAAGTGACAGTTGAACTCATTGGTCTTCAATCGATGTTATTCGATGATATCTGACAAAGTTAGATGCAAACTCACTCAAATATATGAGAAATGTTGAAATTCGACTTCACATTAGGAAGATAGACTTTGAAAATTTTCAATTATTACAAAGTGACAGTTGAACTCAATGGTCTTCAATCAATGTTATTCGATGATATCTGACAAAGTTAGATGCAAACTCACTCAAATATATGAGAAATGTTGAAATTCGACTTCACATTAAGAAGATAGACTTTGAAAATTTTCCATATTTTCAAAGTGACAGTTGACCTCAATGGGCTTCAATGGATGTTATTCGATGATATCTGACAAAGTTAGATGCAAACTCACTCAAATATATGAGAAATGTTGAAGTTCGACTTCACATTAAGAAGATAGACTTTGAAAATTTTCAAATATTACAAAGTGACAGTTGACCTCAATGGGCTTCAATGGATGTTATTCGATGATATCTGACAGAGTTAGATGCAAACTCACTCAAATATATGAGAAATGTTGAAATTCGACTTCACATTAGGAAGATAGACTTTGAAAATTTTCAATTATTACAAAGTGACAGTTGAGCTCAATGGTCTTCAATCGATGTTATTCGATGATATCTGACAAAGTTAGATGCAAACTCACTCAAATATATGAGAAATGTTGAAATTCGACTTCACATTAGGAAGATAGACTTTGAAAATTTTCAATTATTACAAAGTGACAGTTGAACTCGTTGGTCTTCAATCGATGTTATTCGATGATATCTGACAAAGTTAGATGCAAACTCACTCAAATATATGAGAAATGTTGAAATTCGACTTCAAATTAGGAAGATAAACTTTGAAAATTTTCAATATTACAAAGTGACAGTTGAACTCAATGGTCTTCAATCGATGTTATTCGATGATATCTGACAGAGTTAGATGCAAACTCACTCAAATATATGAGAAATGTTGAAATTCGACTTCACATTAGGAAGATAGACTTTGAAAATTTTCAATTATTACAAAGTGACAGTTGACCACAATGGTCTTCAATCGATGTTATTCGATGATATCTGACAAAGTTAGATGCAAACTCACTCAAATATATGAGAAATGTTGAAATTCGACTTCAAATTAGGAAGATAGACTTTGAAAATTTTCCATATTTTCAAAGTGACAGTTGACCTCAATGGGCTTCAATGGATGTTATTCGATGATATCTGACAAAGTTAGATGCAAACTCACTCAAATATATGAGAAATGTTGAAATTCGACTTCACATTAGGAAGATAGACTTTGAAAATTTTCAATTATTACAAAGTGACAGTTGAACTCATTGGTCTTCAATCGATGTTATTCGATGATATCTGACAAAGTTAGATGCAAACTCACTCAAATATATGAGAAATGTTGAAATTCGACTTCACATTAGGAAGATAGACTTTGAAAATTTTCAATTATTACAAAGTGACAGTTGAACTCAATGGTCTTCAATCGATGTTATTCGATGATATCTGAAAAAGTTAGATGCAAACTCACTCAAATATATGAGAAATGTTGAAATTCGACTTCACATTAGGAAGATAGACTTTGAAAATTTTCAATTATTACAAAGTGAGAGTTGAACTCAATGGTCTTCAATCGATGTTATTCGATGATATCTGACAAAGTTAGATGCAAACTCACTCAAATATATGAGAAATGTTGAAATTCGACTTCACATTAAGAAGATAGACTTTGAAAATTTTCCATATTTTCAAAGTGACAGTTGACCTCAATGGGCTTCAATGGATGTTATTCGATGATATCTGACAAAGTTAGATGCAAACTCACTCAAATATATGAGAAATGTTGAAGTTCGACTTCACATTAAGAAGATAGACTTTGAAAATTTTCAATTATTACAAAGTGACAGTTGACCTCAATGGGCTTCAATGGATGTTATTCGATGATATCTGACAGAGTTAGATGCAAACTCACTCAAATATATGAGAAATGTTGAAATTCGACTTCACATTAGGAAGATAGACTTTGAAAATTTTCAATTATTACAAAGTGACAGTTGAGCTCAATGGTCTTCAATCGATGTTATTCGATGATATCTGACAGAGTTAGATGCAAACTCACTCAAATATATGAGAAATGTTGAAATTCGACTTCACATTAGGAAGATAGACTTTGAAAATTTTCAATTATTACAAAGTGACAGTTGAGCTCAATGGTCTTCAATCGATGTTATTCGATGATATCTGACAAAGTTAGATGCAAACTCACTCAAATATATGAGAAATGTTGAAATTCGACTTCACATTAGGAAGATAGACTTTGAAAATTTTCAATTATTACAAAGTGACAGTTGAACTCGTTGGTCTTCAATCGATGTTATTCGATGATATCTGACAAAGTTAGATGCAAACTCACTCAAATATATGAGAAATGTTGAAATTCGACTTCACATTAGGAAGATAGACTTTGAAAATTTTCAATTATTACAAAGAGACAGTTGAGCTCAATGGTCTTCAATCGATGTTATTCGATGATATCTGACAAAGTTAGATGCAAACTCACTCAAATATATGAGAAATGTTGAAATTCGACTTCACATTAGGAAGATAGACTTTGAAAATTTTCAATTATTACAAAGTGACAGTTGAACTCAATGGTCTTCAATCGATGTTATTCGATGATATCTGACAGAGTTAGATGCAAACTCACTCAAATATATGAGAAATGTTGAAATTCGACTTCAAATTAGGAAGATAGACTTTGAAAATTTTCAATATTACAAAGTGACAGTTGAACTCAATGGTCTTCAATCGATGTTATTCGATGATATCTGACAGAGTTAGATGCAAACTCACTCAAATATATGAGAAATGTTGAAATTCGACTTCACATTAGGAAGATATACTTTGAAAATTTTCAATTATTACAAAGTGACAGTTGACCACAATGGTCTTCAATCGATGTTATTCGATGATATCTGACAAAGTTAGATGCAAACTCACTCAAATATATGAGAAATGTTGAAATTCGACTTCAAATTAGGAAGATAGACTTTGAAAATTTTCAATTATTACAAAGTGACAGTTGACCACAATGGTCTTCAATCGATGTTATTCGATGATATCTGACAAAGTTAGATGCAAACTCACTCAAATATATGAGAAATGTTGAAATTCGACTTCACATTAGGAAGATAGACTTTGAAAATTTTCAATTATTACAAAGTGACAGTTGAACTCAATGGTCTTCAATCGATGTTATTCGATGATATCTGACAGAGTTAGATGCAAACTCACTCCAATATATGAGAAATGTTGAAGTTCGACTTCACATTAAGAAGATAGACTTTGAAAATTTTCAATTATTACAAAGTGACAGTTGACCTCAATGGGCTTCAATGGATGTTATTCGATGATATCTGACAGAGTTAGATGCAAACTCACTCAAATATATGAGAAATGTTGAAATTCGACTTCACATTAGGAAGATAGACTTTGAAAATTTTCAATTATTACAAAGTGACAGTTGAGCTCAATGGTCTTCAATCGATGTTATTCGATGATATCTGACAAAGTTAGATGCAAACTCACTCAAATATATGAGAAATGTTGAAATTCGACTTCACATTAGGAAGATAGACTTTGAAAATTTTCAATTATTACAAAGTGACAGTTGAACTCGTTGGTCTTCAATCGATGTTATTCGATGATATCTGACAAAGTTAGATGCAAACTCACTCAAATATATGAGAAATGTTGAAATTCGACTTCACATTAGGAAGATAGACTTTGAAAATTTTCACTTATTACAAAGAGACAGTTGAGCTCAATGGTCTTCAATCGATGTTATTCGATGATATCTGACAAAGTTAGATGCAAACTCACTCAAATATATGAGAAATGTTGAAATTCGTCTTCACATTAGGAAGATAGACTTTGAAAATTTTCAATTATTACAAAGTGACAGTTGAACTCAATGGTCTTCAATCGATGTTATTCGATGATATCTGACAGAGTTAGATGCAAACTCACTCAAATATATGAGAAATGTTGAAATTCGACTTCAAATTAGGAAGATAGACTTTGAAAATTTTCAATATTACAAAGTGACAGTTGAACTCAATGGTCTTCAATCGATGTTATTCGATGATATCTGACAGAGTTAGATGCAAACTCACTCAAATATATGAGAAATGTTGAAATTCGACTTCACATTAGGAAGATAGACTTTGAAAATTTTCAATTATTACAAAGTGACAGTTGACCACAATGGTCTTCAATCGATGTTATTCGATGATATCTGACAAAGTTAGATGCAAACTCACTCAAATATATGAGAAATGTTGAAATTCGACTTCAAATTAGGAAGATAGACTTTGAAAATTTTCCATATTTTCAAAGTGACAGTTGACCTCAATGGGCTTCAATGGATGTTATTCGATGATATCTGACAAAGTTAGATGCAAACTCACTCAAATATATGAGAAATGTTGAAATTCGACTTCACATTAGGAAGATAGACTTTGAAAATTTTCCATATTTTCAAAGTGACAGTTGACCTCAATGGGCTTCAATGGATGTTATTCGATGATATCTGACAAAGTTAGATGCAAACTCACTCAAATATATGAGAAATGTTGAAATTCGACTTCACATTAGGAAGATAGACTTTGAAAATTTTCAATTATTACAAAGTGACAGTTGAACTCATTGGTCTTCAATCGATGTTATTCGATGATATCTGACAAAGTTAGATGCAAACTCACTCAAATATATGAGAAATGTTGAAATTCGACTTCACATTAGGAAGATAGACTTTGAAAATTTTCAATTATTACAAAGTGACAGTTGAACTCAATGGTCTTCAATCGATGTTATTCGATGATATCTGACAGAGTTAGATGCAAACTCACTCAAATATATGAGAAATGTTGAAATTCGACTTCACATTAGGAAGATAGACTTTGAAAATTTTCAATTATTACAAAGTGACAGTTGACCACAATGGTCTTCAATCGATGTTATTCGATGATATCTAACAAAATTAGATGCAAACTCACTCAAATATATGAGAAATGTTGAAATTCGACTTCAAATTAGGAAGATAGACTTTGAAAATTTTCAATATTACAAAGTGACAGTTGAACTCAATGGTCTTCAATCGATGTTATTCGATGATATCTGACAGAGTTAGATGCAAACTCACTCAAATATATGAGAAATGTTGAAATTCGACTTCACATTAGGAAGATAGACTTTGAAAATTTTCAATTATTACAAAGTGACAGTTGACCACAATGGTCTTCAATCGATGTTATTCGATGATATCTGACAAAGTTAGAGACAAACTCACTCAAATATATGAGAAATGTTGAAATTAGACTTCAAATTAGGAAGATAGACTTTGAAAATTATCCATATTTTCAAAGTGACAGTTGACCTCAATGGGCTTCAATGGATGTTATTCGATGATATCTGACAAAGTTAGATGCAAACTCACTCAAATATATGAGAAATGTTGAAATTCGACTTCAAATTAGGAAGATAGACTTTGAAAATTTTCCATATTTTCAAAGTGACAGTTGACCTCAATGGGCTTCAATGGATGTTATTCGATGATATCTGACAAAGTTAGATGCAAACTCACTCAAATATATGAGAAATGTTGAAATTCGACTTCAAATTAGGAAGATAGACTTTGAAAATTTTCCATATTTTCAAAGTGACAGTTGACCTCAATGGGCTTCAATGGATGTTATTCGATGATATCTGACAAAGTTAGATGCAAACTCACTCAAATATATGAGAAATGTTGAAATTCGACTTCACATTAGGAAGATAGACTTTGAAAATTTTCAATTATTACAAAGTGACAGTTGACCACAATGGTCTTCAATCGATGTTATTCGATGATATCTGACAAAGTTAGATGCAAACTCACTCAAATATATGAGAAATGTTGAAATTCGACTTCAAATTAGGAAGATAGACTTTGAAAATTTTCCATATTTTCAAAGTGACAGTTGACCTCAATGGGCTTCAATGGATGTTATTCGATGATATCTGACAAAGTTAGATGCAAACTCACTCAAATATATGAGAAATGTTGAAATTCGACTTCACATTAGGAAGATAGACTTTGAAAATTTTCCATATTTTCAAAGTGACAGTTGACCTCAATGGGCTTCAATGGATGTTATTCGATGATATCTGACAAAGTTAGATGCAAACTCACTCAAATATATGAGAAATGTTGAAATTCGACTTCACATTAGGAAGATAGACTTTGAAAATTTTCAATTATTACAAAGTGACAGTTGAACTCATTGGTATACAATCGATGTTATTCGATGATATCTGACAAAGTTAGATGCAAACTCACTCAAATATATGAGAAATGTTGAAATTCGACTTCACATTAGGAAGATAGACTTTGAAAATTTTCAATTATTACAAAGTGACAGTTGAACTCAATGGTCTTCAATCGATGTTATTCGATGATATCTGACAGAGTTAGATGCAAACTCACTCAAATATATGAGAAATGTTGAAATTCGACTTCACATTAGGAAGATAGACTTTGAAAATTTTCAATTATTACAAAGTAACAGTTGACCACAATGGTCTTCAATCGATGTTATTCGATGATATCTAACAAAATTAGATGCAAACTCACTCAAATATATGAGAAATGTTGAAATTCGACTTCAAATTAGGAAGATAGACTTTGAAAATTTTCAATTATTACAAAGTGACAGTTGACCTCAATGGTCTTCAATCGATGTTATTCGATGATATCTGACAGAGTTAGATGCAAACTCACTCAAATATATGAGAAATGTTGAAATTCGACTTCACATTAGGAAGATAAACTTTGAAAATTTTCCATATTTTCAAAGTGACAGTTGACCTTAATGGGCTTCAATGGATGTTATTCGATGATATCTGACAAAGATGCAAACTCACTCAAATATATGAGAAATGTTGAAATTCGACTTCACATTAGGAAGATAGACTTTGAAAATTTTCAATTATTACAAAGTGTCAGTTGACCTCAATGGTCTTCAATCGATGTTATTCGATGATATCTGACAAAGTTAGATGCAAACTCACTCAAATATATGAGAAATGTTGAAATTCGACTTCAAATTAGGAAGATAGACTTTGAAAATTTTCCATATTTTCAAAGTGACAGTTGACCTCAATGGGCTTCAATGGATGTTATTCGATGATATCTGACAAAGTTAGATGCAAACTCACTCAAATATATGAGAAATGTTGAAATTCGACTTCAAATTAGGAAGATAGACTTTGAATATTTTCCATATTTTCAAAGTGACAGTTGACCTCAATGGGCTTCAATGGATGTTATTCGATGATATCTGACAAAGTTAGATGCAAACTCACTCAAATATATGAGAAATGTTGAAATTCGACTTCATATTAGGAAGATAGACTTTGAAAATTTTCCATATTTTCAAAGTGACAGTTGACCTCAATGGGCTTCAATGGATGTTATTCGATGATATCTGACAAAGTTAGATGCAAACTCACTCAAATATATGAGAAATGTTGAAATTCGACTTCACATTAGGAAGATAGACTTTGAAAATTTTCAATTATTACAAAGTGACAGTTGACCTCAATGGGCTTCAATGGATGTTATTCGATGATATCTGACAAAGTTAGATGCAAACTCACTCAAATATATGAGAAATGTTGAAATTCGACTTCACATTAGGAAGATAGACTTTGAAAATTTTCAATTATTACAAAGTGACAGTTGACCTCAATGGGCTTCAATGGATGTTATTCGATGATATCTGACAAAGTTAGATGCAAACTCACTCAAATATATGAGAAATGTTGAAATTCGACTTCACATTAGGATGATAGACTTTGAAAATTTTCAATTATTACAAAGTGACAGTTGACCTCAATAGGCTTCAATGGATGTTATTCGATCATATCTGACAAAGTTAGATGCAAACTCACTCAAATATATGAGAAATGTTGAAATTCGACTTCAAATTAGGAAGATAGACTTTGAAAATTTTCAATTATTACAAAGTGACAGTTGACCTCAATGGTCTTCAATCGATGTTATTCGATGATATCTGAGAGAGTTAGATGCAAACTCACTCAAATATATGAGAAATGTTGAAATTCGACTTCACATTAGGAAGATAGACTTTGAAAATTTTCCATATTTTCAAAGTGACAGTTGACCTTAATGGGCTTCAATGGATGTTATTCGATGATATCTGACAAAGTTAGATGCAAACTCACTCAAATATATGAGAAATGTTGAAATTCGACTTCACATTAGGAAGATAGACTTTGAAAATTTTCAATTATTACAAAGTGACAGTTGACCTCAATGGTCTTCAATCGATGTTATTCGATGATATCTGACAGAGTTAGATGCAAACTCACTCAAATATATGAGAAATGTTGAAATTCGACTTCAAATTAGGAAGATAGACTTTGAAAATTTTCCATATTTTCAAAGTGACAGTTGACCTCAATGGGCTTCAATGGATGTTATTCGATGATATCTGACAAAGTTAGATGCGAACTCACTCAAATATATGAGAAATGTTGAAATTCGACTTCAAATTAGGAAGATAGACTTTGAATATTTTCCATATTTTCAAAGTGACAGTTGACCTCAATGGGCTTCAATGGATGTTATTCGATGATATCTGACAAAGTTAGATGCAAACTCACTCAAATATATGAGAAATGTTGAAATTCGACTTCACATTAGGAAGATAGACTTTGAAAATTTTCCATATTTTCAAAGTGACAGTTGACCTTAATGGGCTTCAATGGATGTTATTCGATGATATCTGACAAAGTTAGATGCAAACTCACTCAAATATATGAGAAATGTTGAAATTCGACTTCAAATTAGGAAGATAGACTTTGAAAATTTTGCATATTTTCAAAGTGACAGTTGACCTCAATGGGCTTCAATGGATGTTATTCGATGATATCTGACAAAGTTAGATGCGAACTCACTCAAATATATGAGAAATGTTGAAATTCGACTTCAAATTAGGAAGATAGACTTTGAATATTTTCCATATTTTCAAAGTGACAGTTGACCTCAATGGGCTTCAATGGATGTTATTCGATGATATCTGACAAAGTTAGATGCAAACTCACTCAAATATATGAGAAATGTTGAAATTCGACTTCACATTAGGAAGATAGACTTTGAAAATTTTCAATTATTACAAAGTGACAGTTGACCTCAATGGGCTTCAATGGATGTTATTCGATGATATCTGACAAAGTTAGATGCAAACTCACTCAAATATATGAGAAATGTTGAAATTCGACTTCACATTAGGAAGATAGACTTTGAAAATTTTCAATTATTACAAAGTGACAGTTGACCTCAATAGGCTTCAATGGATGTTATTCGATGATATCTGACAAAGTTAGATGCAAACTCACTCAAATATATGAGAAATGTTGAAATTCGACTTCAAATTAGGAAGATAGACTTTGAAAATTTTCAATTATTACAAAGTGACAGTTGACCTCAATGGTCTTCAATCGATGTTATTCGATGATATCTGAGAGAGTTAGATGCAAACTCACTCAAATATATGAGAAATGTTGAAATTCGACTTCACATTAGGAAGATAGACTTTGAAAATTTTCCATATTTTCAAAGTGACAGTTGACCTTAATGGGCTTCAATGGATGTTATTCGATGATATCTGACAAAGTTAGATGCAAACTCACTCAAATATATGAGAAATGTTGAAATTCGATTTCACATTAGGAAGATAGACTTTGAAAATTTTCAATTATTACAAAGTGACAGTTGACCTCAATGGTCTTCAATCGATGTTATTCGATGATATCTGACAGAGTTAGATGCAAACTCACTCAAATATATGAGAAATGTTGAAATTCGACTTCAAATTAGGAAGATAGACTTTGAAAATTTTCCATATTTTCAAAGTGACAGTTGACCTCAATGGGCTTCAATGGATGTTATTCGATGATATCTGACAAAGTTAGATGCAAACTCACTCAAATATATGAGAAATGTTGAAATTCGACTTCACATTAGGAAGATAGACTTTGAAAATTTTCAATTATTACAAAGTGACAGTTGACCTCAATGGTCTTCAATCGATGTTATTCGATGATATCTGACAGAGTTAGATGCAAACTCACTCAAATATATGAGAAATGTTGAAATTCGACTTCAAATTAGGAAGATAGACTTTGAAAATTTTCCATATTTTCAAAGTGACAGTTGACCTCAATGGGCTTCAATGGATGTTATTCGATGATATCTTACAAAGTTAGATGCAAACTCACTCAAATATATGAGAAATGTTGAAATTCGACTTCACATTAGGAAGATAGACTTTGAAAATTTTCAATTATTACAAAGTGACAGTTGACCTCAATGGGCTTCAATGGATGTTATTCGATGATATCTGACAAAGTTAGATGCAAACTCACTCAAATATATGAGAAATGTTGAAATTCGACTTCACATTAGGAAGATAGACTTTGAAAATTTTCAATTATTACAAAGTGACAGTTGACCTCAATAGGCTTCAATGGATGTTATTCGATGATATCTGACAAAGTTAGATGCAAACTCACTCAAATATATGAGAAATGTTGAAATTCGACTTCAAATTAGGAAGATAGACTTTGAAAATTTTCAATTATTACAAAGTGACAGTTGACCTCAATGGTCTTCAATCGATGTTATTCGATGATATCTGAGAGAGTTAGATGCAAACTCACTCAAATATATGAGAAATGTTGAAATTCGACTTCACATTAGGAAGATAGACTTTGAAAATTTTCCATATTTTCAAAGTGACAGTTGACCTTAATGGGCTTCAATGGATGTTATTCGATGATATCTGACAAAGTTAGATGCAAACTCACTCAAATATATGAGAAATGTTGAAATTCGATTTCACATTAGGAAGATAGACTTTGAAAATTTTCAATTATTACAAAGTGACAGTTGACCTCAATGGTCTTCAATCGATGTTATTCGATGATATCTGACAGAGTTAGATGCAAACTCACTCAAATATATGAGAAATGTTGAAATTCGACTTCAAATTAGGAAGATAGACTTTGAAAATTTTCCATATTTTCAAAGTGACAGTTGACCTCAATGGGCTTCAATGGATGTTATTCGATGATATCTGACAAAGTTAGATGCGAACTCACTCAAATATATGAGAAATGTTGAAATTCGACTTCAAATTAGGAAGATAGACTTTGAATATTTTCCATATTTTCAAAGTGACAGTTGACCTCAATGGGCTTCAATGGATGTTATTCGATGATATCTGACAAAGTTAGATGCAAACTCACTCAAATATATGAGAAATGTTGAAATTCGACTTCACATTAGGAAGATAGACTTTGAAAATTTTCCATATTTTCAAAGTGACAGTTGACCTCAATGGGCTTCAATGGATGTTATTCGATGATATCTGACAAAATTAGATGCAAACTCACTCAAATATATGAGAAATGTTGAAATTCGACTTCACTTTAGGAAGATAGACTTGGAAAATTTTCAATTATTACAAAGTGACAGTTGACCTCAATGGGCTTCAATGGATGTTATTCGATGATATCTGACAAAGTTAGATGCAAACTCACTCAAATATATGAGAAATGTTGAAATTCGACTTCACATTAGGAAGATAGACTTTGAAAATTTTCAATTATTACAAAGTGACAGTTGACCTCAATGGGCTTCAATGGATGTTATTCGATGATATCTGACAAAGTTAGATGCAAACTCACTCAAATATATGAGAAATGTTGAAATTCGACTTCACATTAGGAAGATAGACTTTGAAAATTTTCAATTATTACAAAGTGACAGTTGACCTCAATGGGCTTCAATGGATGTTATTCGATGATATCTGACAAAGTTAGATGCAAACTCACTCAAATATATGAGAAATGTTGAAATTCGACTTCACATTAGGATGATAGACTTTGAAAATTTTCAATTATTACAAAGTGACAGTTGACCTCAATAGGCTTCAATGGATGTTATTCGATGATATCTGACAAAGTTAGATGCAAACTCACTCAAATATATGAGAAATGTTGAAATTCGACTTCACATTAGGAAGATAGACTTTGAAAATTTTCAATTATTACAAAGTGACAGTTGACCTCAATGGTCTTCAATCGATGTTATTCGATGATATCTGACAGAGTTAGATGCAAACTCACTCAAATATATGAGAAATGTTGAAATTCGACTTCAAATTAGGAAGATAGACTTTGAAAATTTTCCATATTTTCAAAGTGACAGTTGACCTCAATGGGCTTCAATGGATGTTATTCGATGATATCTGACAAAGTTAGATGCGAACTCACTCAAATATATGAGAAATGTTGAAATTCGACTTCAAATTAGGAAGATAGACTTTGAATATTTTCCATATTTTCAAAGTGACAGTTGACCTCAATGGGCTTCAATGGATGTTATTCGATGATATCTGACAAAGTTAGATGCAAACTCACTCAAATATATGAGAAATGTTGAAATTCGACTTCAAATTAGGAAGATAGACTTTGAATATTTTCCATATTTTCAAAGTGACAGTTGACCTCAATGGGCTTCAATGGATGTTATTCGATGATATCTGACAAAGTTAGATGCAAACTCACTCAAATATATGAGAAATGTTGAAATTCGACTTCACATTAGGAAGATAGACTTTGAAAATTTTCAATTATTACAAAGTGACAGTTGACCTCAATAGGCTTCAATGGATGTTATTCGATGATATCTGACAAAGTTAGATGCAAACTCACTCAAATATATGAGAAATGTTGAAATTCGACTTCAAATTAGGAAGATAGACTTTGAAAATTTTCAATTATTACAAAGTGACAGTTGACCTCAATGGTCTTCAATCGATGTTATTCGATGATATCTGAGAGAGTTAGATGCAAACTCACTCAAATATATGAGAAATGTTGAAATTCGACTTCACATTAGGAAGATAGACTTTGAAAATTTTCCATATTTTCAAAGTGACAGTTGACCTTAATGGGCTTCAATGGATGTTATTCGATGATATCTGACAAAGTTAGATGCAAACTCACTCAAATATATGAGAAATGTTGAAATTCGATTTCACATTAGGAAGATAGACTTTGAAAATTTTCAATTATTACAAAGTGACAGTTGACCTCAATGGTCTTCAATCGATGTTATTCGATGATATCTGACAGAGTTAGATGCAAACTCACTCAAATATATGAGAAATGTTGAAATTCGACTTCAAATTAGGAAGATGGACTTTGAAAATTTTCCATATTTTCAAAGTGACAGTTGACCTCAATGGGCTTCAATGGATGTTATTCGATGATATCTGAGAGAGTTAGATGCAAACTCACTCAAATATATGAGAAATGTTGAAATTCGACTTCACATTAGGAAGATAGACTTTGAAAATTTTCCATATTTTCAAAGTGACAGTTGACCTTAATGGGCTTCAATGGATGTTATTCGATGATATCTGACAAAGTTAGATGCAAACTCACTCAAATATATGAGAAATGTTGAAATTCGACTTCACATTAGGAAGATAGACTTTGAAAATTTTCAATTATTACAAAGTGACAGTTGACCTCAATGGTCTTCAATCGATGTTATTCGATGATATCTGACAGAGTTAGATGCAAACTCACTCAAATATATGAGAAATGTTGAAATTCGACTTCAAATTAGGAAGATAGACTTTGAAAATTTTCCATATTTTCAAAGTGACAGTTGACCTCAATGGGCTTCAATGGATGTTATTCGATGATATCTGACAAAGTTAGATGTGAACTCACTCAAATATATGAGAAATGTTGAAATTCGACTTCAAATTAGGAAGATAGACTTTGAATATTTTCCATATTTTCAAAGTGACAGTTGACCTCAATGGGCTTCAATGGATGTTATTCGATGATATCTGACAAAGTTAGATGCAAACTCACTCAAATATATGAGAAATGTTGAAATTCGACTTCACATTAGGAAGATAGACTTTGAAAATTTTCAATTATTACAAAGTGACAGTTGACCTCAATGGGCTTCAATGGATGTTATTCGATGATATCTGACAAAGTTAGATGCAAACTCACTCAAATATATGAGAAATGTTGAAATTCGACTTCACATTAGGAAGATAGACTTTGAAAATTTTCAATTATTACAAAGTGACAGTTGACCTCAATAGGCTTCAATGGATGTTATTCGATGATATCTGACAAAGTTAGATGCAAACTCACTCAAATATATGAGAAATGTTGAAATTCGACTTCAAATTAGGAAGATAGACTTTGAAAATTTTCAATTATTACAAAGTGACAGTTGACCTCAATGGTCTTCAATCGATGTTATTCGATGATATCTGAGAGAGTTAGATGCAAACTCACTCAAATATATGAGAAATGTTGAAATTCGACTTCACATTAGGAAGATAGACTTTGAAAATTTTCCATATTTTCAAAGTGACAGTTGACCTTAATGGGCTTCAATGGATGTTATTCGATGATATCTGACAAAGTTAGATGCAAACTCACTCAAATATATGAGAAATGTTGAAATTCGATTTCACATTAGGAAGATAGACTTTGAAAATTTTCAATTATTACAAAGTGACAGTTGACCTCAATGGTCTTCAATCGATGTTATTCGATGATATCTGACAGAGTTAGATGCAAACTCACTCAAATATATGAGAAATGTTGAAATTCGACTTCAAATTAGGAAGATAGACTTTGAAAATTTTCCATATTTTCAAAGTGACAGTTGACCTCAATGGGCTTCAATGGATGTTATTCGATGATATCTGACAAAGTTAGATGCAAACTCACTCAAATATATGAGAAATGTTGAAATTCGACTTCACATTAGGAAGATAGACTTTGAAAATTTTCAATTATTACAAAGTGACAGTTGACCTCAATGGTCTTCAATCGATGTTATTCGATGATATCTGACAGAGTTAGATGCAAACTCACTCAAATATATGAGAAATGTTGAAATTCGACTTCAAATTAGGAAGATAGACTTTGAAAATTTTCCATATTTTCAAAGTGACAGTTGACCTCAATGGGCTTCAATGGATGTTATTCGATGATATCTGACAAAGTTAGATGCAAACTCACTCAAATATATGAGAAATGTTGAAATTCGACTTCACATTAGGAAGATAGACTTTGAAAATTTTCAATTATTACAAAGTGACAGTTGAACTCATTGGTCTTCAATCGATGTTATTCGATGATATCTGACAAAATTAGATGCAAACTCACTCAAATATATGAGAAATGTTGAAATTCGACTTCACTTTAGGAAGATAGACTTGGAAAATTTTCAATTATTACAAAGTGACAGTTGACCTCAATGGGCTTCAATGGATGTTATTCGATGATATCTGACAAAGTTAGATGCAAACTCACTCAAATATATGAGAAATGTTGAAATTCGACTTCACATTAGGAAGATAGACTTTGAAAATTTTCAATTATTACAAAGTGACAGTTGACCTCAATTGGCTTCAATGGATGTTATTCGATGATATCTGACAAAGTTAGATGCAAACTCACTCAAATATATGAGAAATGTTGAAATTCGACTTCACATTAGGAAGATAGACTTTGAAAATTTTCAATTATTACAAAGTGACAGTTGACCTCAATGGGCTTCAATGGATGTTATTCGATGATATCTGACAAAGTTAGATGCAAACTCACTCAAATATATGAGAAATGTTGAAATTCGACTTCACATTAGGATGATAGACTTTGAAAATTTTCAATTATTACAAAGTGACAGTTGACCTCAATAGGCTTCAATGGATGTTATTCGATGATATCTGACAAAGTTAGATGCAAACTCACTCAAATATATGAGAAATGTTGAAATTCGACTTCAAATTAGGAAGATAGACTTTGAAAATTTTCAATTATTACAAAGTGACAGTTGACCTCAATGATCTTCAATCGATGTTATTCGATGATATCTGAGAGAGTTAGATGCAAACTCACTCAAATATATGAGAAATGTTGAAATTCGACTTCACATTAGGAAGATAGACTTTGAAAATTTTCCATATTTTCAAAGTGACAGTTGACCTTAATGGGCTTCAATGGATGTTATTCGATGATATCTGACAAAGTTAGATGCAAACTCACTCAAATATATGAGAAATGTTGAAATTCGACTTCACATTAGGAAGATAGACTTTGAAAATTTTCAATTATTACAAAGTGACAGTTGACCTCAATGGTCTTCAATCGATGTTATTCGATGATATCTGACAGAGTTAGATGCAAACTCACTCAAATATATGAGAAATGTTGAAATTCGACTTCAAATTAGGAAGATAGACTTTGAAAATTTTCCATATTTTCAAAGTGACAGTTGACCTCATTGGGCTTCAATGGATGTTATTCGATGATATCTGACAAAGTTAGATGCGAACTCACTCAAATATATGAGAAATGTTGAAATTCGACTTCAAATTAGGAAGATAGACTTTGAATATTTTCCATATTTTCAAAGTGACAGTTGACCTCAATGGGCTTCAATGGATGTTATTCGATGATATCTGACAAAGTTAGATGCAAACTCACTCAAATATATGAGAAATGTTGAAATTCGACTTCACATTAGGAAGATAGACTTTGAAAATTTTCAATTATTACAAAGTGACAGTTGACCTCAATGGGCTTCAATGGATGTTATTCGATGATATCTGACAAAGTTAGATGCAAACTCACTCAAATATATGAGAAATGTTGAAATTCGACTTCACATTAGGAAGATAGACTTTGAAAATTTTCAATTATTACAAAGTGACAGTTGACCTCAATAGGCTTCAATGGATGTTATTCGATGATATCTGACAAAGTTAGATGCAAACTCACTCAAATATATGAGAAATGTTGAAATTCGACTTCAAATTAGGAAGATAGACTTTGAAAATTTTCAATTATTACAAAGTGACAGTTGACCTCAATGGTCTTCAATCGATGTTATTCGATGATATCTGAGAGAGTTAGATGCAAACTCACTCAAATATATGAGAAATGTTGAAATTCGACTTCACATTAGGAAGATAGACTTTGAAAATTTTCCATATTTTCAAAGTGACAGTTGACCTTAATGGGCTTCAATGGATGTTATTCGATGATATCTGACAAAGTTAGATGCAAACTCACTCAAATATATGAGAAATGTTGAAATTCGATTTCACATTAGGAAGATAGACTTTGAAAATTTTCAATTATTACAAAGTGACAGTTGACCTCAATGGTCTTCAATCGATGTTATTCGATGATATCTGACAGAGTTAGATGCAAACTCACTCAAATATATGAGAAATGTTGAAATTCGACTTCAAATTAGGAAGATAGACTTTGAAAATTTTCCATATTTTCAAAGTGACAGTTGACCTCAATGGGCTTCAATGGATGTTATTCGATGATATCTGACAAAGTTAGATGCAAACTCACTCAAATATATGAGAAATGTTGAAATTCGACTTCACATTAGGAAGATAGACTTTGAAAATTTTCAATTATTACAAAGTGACAGTTGACCTCAATGGGCTTCAATGGATGTTATTCGATGATATCTGACAAAGTTAGATGCAAACTCACTCAAATATATGAGAAATGTTGAAATTCGACTTCACATTAGGAAGATAGACTTTGAAAATTTTCAATTATTACAAAGTGACAGTTGACCTCAATAGGCTTCAATGGATGTTATTCGATGATATCTGACAAAGTTAGATGCAAACTCACTCAAATATATGAGAAATGTTGAAATTCGACTTCAAATTAGGAAGATAGACTTTGAAAATTTTCAATTATTACAAAGTGACAGTTGACCTCAATGGTCTTCAATCGATGTTATTCGATGATATCTGAGAGAGTTAGATGCAATTTCACTCAAATATATGAGAAATGTTGAAATTCGACTTCACATTAGGAAGATAGACTTTGAAAATTTTCCATATTTTCAAAGTGACAGTTGAACTTAATGGGCTTCAATGGATGTTATTCGATGATATCTGACAAAGTTAGATGCAAACTCACTCAAATATATGAGAAATGTTGAAATTCGATTTCACATTAGGAAGATAGACTTTGAAAATTTTCAATTATTACAAAGTGACAGTTGACCTCAATGGTCTTCAATCGATGTTATTCGATGATATCTGACAGAGTTAGATGCAAACTCACTCAAATATATGAGAAATGTTGAAATTCGACTTCAAATTAGGAAGATAGACTTTGAATATTTTCCATATTTTCAAAGTGACAGTTGACCTCAATGGGCTTCAATGGATGTTATTCGATGATATCTGACAAAATTAGATGCAAACTCACTCAAATATATGAGAAATGTTGAAATTCGACTTCACATTAGGAAGATAGACTTTGAAAATTTTCCATATTTTCAAAGTGACAGTTGACCTCAATGGGCTTCAATGGATGTTATTCGATGATATCTGACAAAATTAGATGCAAACTCACTCAAATATATGAGAAATGTTGAAATTCGACTTCACTTTAGGAAGATAGACTTGGAAAATTTTCAATTATTACAAAGTGACAGTTGACCTCAATGGGCTTCAATGGATGTTATTCGATGATATCTGACAAAGTTAGATGCAAACTCACTCAAATATATGAGAAATGTTGAAATTCGACTTCACATTAGGAAGATAGACTTTGAAAATTTTCAATTATTACAAAGTGACAGTTGACCTCAATGGGCTTCAATGGATGTTATTCGATGATATCTGACAAAGTTAGATGCAAACTCACTCAAATATATGAGAAATGTTGAAATTCGACTTCACATTAGGAAGATAGACTTTGAAAATTTTCAATTATTACAAAGTGACAGTTGACCTCAATAGGCTTCAATGGATGTTATTCGATGATATCTGACAAAGTTAGATGCAAACTCACTCAAATATATGAGAAATGTTGAAATTCGACTTCAAATTAGGAAGATAGACTTTGAAAATTTTCAATTATTACAAAGTGACAGTTGACCTCAATGGTCTTCAATCGATGTTATTCGATGATATCTGAGAGAGTTAGATGCAAACTCACTCAAATATATGAGAAATATTCAAATTCGACTTCACATTAGGAAGATAGACTTTGAAAATTTTCCATATTTTCAAAGTGACAGTTGACCTTAATTGGCTTCAATGGATGTTATTCGATGATATCTGACAAAGTTAGATGCAAACTCACTCAAATATATGAGAAATGTTGAAATTCGACTTCACATTAGGAAGATAGACTTGGAAAATTTTCAATTATTACAAAGTGACAGTTGACCTCAATGGGCTTCAATGGATGTTATTCGATGATATCTGACAAAGTTAGATGCAAACTCACTCAAATATATGAGAAAT
The DNA here is from genome assembly GCF_026230105.1 of Diorhabda sublineata. Lineage (NCBI taxonomy): Eukaryota > Metazoa > Arthropoda > Insecta > Coleoptera > Chrysomelidae > Diorhabda > Diorhabda sublineata. Next base: position 188,633 of record NW_026614078.1, on the reverse strand, counting down.
GTTGAAATTCGACTTCACATTAGGAAGATAGACTTTGAAAATTTTCAATTATTACAAAGTGACAGTTGACCTCAATGGGCTTCAATGGATGTTATTCGATGATATCTGACAAAGTTAGATGCAAACTCACTCAAATATATGAGAAATGTTGAAATTCGACTTCACATTAGGAAGATAGACTTTGAAAATTTTCAATTATTACAAAGTGACAGTTGACCTCAATGGTCTTCAATCGATGTTATTCGATGATATCTGAGAGAGTTAGATGCAAACTCACTCAAATATATGAGAAATGTTGAAATTCGACTTCACATTAGGAAGATAGACTTTGAAAATTTTCCATATTTTCAAAGTGACAGTTGACCTTAATGGGCTTCAATGGATGTTATTCGATGATATCTGACAAAGTTAGATGCAAACTCACTCAAATATATGAGAAATGTTGAAATTCGATTTCACATTAGGAAGATAGACTTTGAAAATTTTCAATTATTACAAAGTGACAGTTGACCTCAATGGTCTTCAATCGATGTTATTCGATGATATCTGACAGAGTTAGATGCAAACTCACTCAAATATATGAGAAATGTTGAAATTCGACTTCAAATTAGGAAGATAGACTTTGAAAATTTTCCATATTTTCAAAGTGACAGTTGACCTCAATGGGCTTCAATGGATGTTATTCGATGATATCTGACAAAGTTAGATGCAAACTCACTCAAATATATGAGAAATGTTGAAATTCGACTTCACATTAGGAAGATAGACTTTGAAAATTTTCAATTATTACAAAGTGACAGTTGACCTCAATGGTCTTCAATCGATGTTATTCGATGATATCTGACAGAGTTAGATGCAAACTCACTCAAATATATGAGAAATGTTGAAATTCGACTTCAAATTAGGAAGATAGACTTTGAAAATTTTCCATATTTTCAAAGTGACAGTTGACCTCAATGGGCTTCAATGGATGTTATTCGATGATATCTGACAAAGTTAGATGCAAACTCACTCAAATATATGAGAAATGTTGAAATTCGACTTCACATTAGGAAGATAGACTTTGAAAATTTTCAATTATTACAAAGTGACAGTTGACCTCAATGGGCTTCAATGGATGTTATTCGATGATATCTGACAAAGTTAGATGCAAACTCACTCAAATATATGAGAAATGTTGAAATTCGACTTCACATTAGGAAGATAGACTTTGAAAATTTTCAATTATTACAAAGTGACAGTTGACCTCAATAGGCTTCAATGGATGTTATTCGATGATATCTGACAAAGTTAGATGCAAACTCACTCAAATATATGAGAAATGTTGAAATTCGACTTCAAATTAGGAAGATAGACTTTGAAAATTTTCAATTATTACAAAGTGACAGTTGACCTCAATGGTCTTCAATCGATGTTATTCGATGATATCTGAGAGAGTTAGATGCAAACTCACTCAAATATATGAGAAATGTTGAAATTCGACTTCACATTAGGAAGATAGACTTTGAAAATTTTCCATATTTTCAAAGTGACAGTTGACCTTAATGGGCTTCAATGGATGTTATTCGATGATATCTGACAAAGTTAGATGCAAACTCACTCAAATATATGAGAAATGTTGAAATTCGATTTCACATTAGGAAGATAGACTTTGAAAATTTTCAATTATTACAAAGTGACAGTTGACCTCAATGGTCTTCAATCGATGTTATTCGATGATATCTGACAGAGTTAGATGCAAACTCACTCAAATATATGAGAAATGTTGAAATTCGACTTCAAATTAGGAAGATAGACTTTGAATATTTTCCATATTTTCAAAGTGACAGTTGACCTCAATGGGCTTCAATGGATGTTATTCGATGATATCTGACAAAGTTAGATGCAAACTCACTCAAATATATGAGAAATGTTGAAATTCGACTTCACATTAGGAAGATAGACTTTGAAAATTTTCCATATTTTCAAAGTGACAGTTGACCTCAATGGGCTTCAATGGATGTTATTCGATGATATCTGACAAAATTAGATGCAAACTCACTCAAATATATGAGAAATGTTGAAATTCGACTTCACTTTAGGAAGATAGACTTGGAAAATTTTCAATTATTACAAAGTGACAGTTGACCTCAATGGGCTTCAATGGATGTTATTCGATGATATCTGACAAAGTTAGATGCAAACTCACTCAAATATATGAGAAATGTTGAAATTCGACTTCACATTAGGAAGATAGACTTTGAAAATTTTCAATTATTACAAAGTGACAGTTGACCTCAATGGGCTTCAATGGATGTTATTCGATGATATCTGACAAAGTTAGATGCAAACTCACTCAAATATATGAGAAATGTTGAAATTCGACTTCACATTAGGAAGATAGACTTTGAAAATTTTCAATTATTACAAAGTGACAGTTGACCTCAATAGGCTTCAATGGATGTTATTCGATGATATCTGACAAAGTTAGATGCAAACTCACTCAAATATATGAGAAATGTTGAAATTCGACTTCAAATTAGGAAGATAGACTTTGAAAATTTTCAATTATTACAAAGTGACAGTTGACCTCAATGGTCTTCAATCGATGTTATTCGATGATATCTGAGAGAGTTAGATGCAAACTCACTCAAATATATGAGAAATATTCAAATTCGACTTCACATTAGGAAGATAGACTTTGAAAATTTTCCATATTTTCAAAGTGACAGTTGACCTTAATTGGCTTCAATCGATGTTATTCGATGATATCTGACAGAGTTAGATGCAAACTCACTCAAATATATGAGAAATGTTGAAATTCGACTTCAAATTAGGAAGATAGACTTTGAATATTTTCCATATTTTCAAAGTGACAGTTGACCTCAATGGGCTTCAATGGATGTTATTCGATGATATCTGACAAAGTTAGATGCAAACTCACTCAAATATATGAGAAATGTTGAAATTCGACTTCACATTAGGAAGATAGACTTTGAAAATTTTCCATATTTTCAAAGTGACAGTTGACCTCAATGGGCTTCAATGGATGTTATTCGATGATATCTGACAAAATTAGATGCAAACTCACTCAAATATATGAGAAATGTTGAAATTCGACTTCACTTTAGGAAGATAGACTTGGAAAATTTTCAATTATTACAAAGTGACAGTTGACCTCAATGGGCTTCAATGGATGTTATTCGATGATATCTGACAAAGTTAGATGCAAACTCACTCAAATATATGAGAAATGTTGAAATTCGACTTCACATTAGGAAGATAGACTTTGAAAATTTTCAATTATTACAAAGTGACAGTTGACCTCAATGGGCTTCAATGGATGTTATTCGATGATATCTGACAAAGTTAGATGCAAACTCACTCAAATATATGAGAAATGTTGAAATTCGACTTCACATTAGGAAGATAGACTTTGAAAATTTTCAATTATTACAAAGTGACAGTTGACCTCAATAGGCTTCAATGGATGTTATTCGATGATATCTGACAAAGTTAGATGCAAACTCACTCAAATATATGAGAAATGTTGAAATTCGACTTCAAATTAGGAAGATAGACTTTGAAAATTTTCAATTATTACAAAGTGACAGTTGACCTCAATGGTCTTCAATCGATGTTATTCGATGATATCTGAGAGAGTTAGATGCAAACTCACTCAAATATATGAGAAATATTCAAATTCGACTTCACATTAGGAAGATAGACTTTGAAAATTTTCCATATTTTCAAAGTGACAGTTGACCTTAATTGGCTTCAATGGATGTTATTCGATGATATCTGACAAAGTTAGATGCAAACTCACTCAAATATATGAGAAATGTTGAAATTCGACTTCACATTAGGAAGATAGACTTGGAAAATTTTCAATTATTACAAAGTGACAGTTGACCTCAATGGGCTTCAATGGATGTTATTCGATGATATCTGACAAAGTTAGATGCAAACTCACTCAAATATATGAGAAATGTTGAAATTCGACTTCACATTAGGAAGATAGACTTTGAAAATTTTCAATTATTACAAAGTGACAGTTGACCTCAATGGGCTTCAATGGATGTTATTCGATGATATCTGACAAAGTTAGATGCAAACTCACTCAAATATATGAGAAATGTTGAAATTCGACTTCACATTAGGAAGATAGACTTTGAAAATTTTCAATTATTACAAAGTGACAGTTGACCTCAATGGTCTTCAATCGATGTTATTCGATGATATCTGAGAGAGTTAGATGCAAACTCACTCAAATATATGAGAAATGTTGAAATTCGACTTCACATTAGGAAGATAGACTTTGAAAATTTTCCATATTTTCAAAGTGACAGTTGACCTTAATGGGCTTCAATGGATGTTATTCGATGATATCTGACAAAGTTAGATGCAAACTCACTCAAATATATGAGAAATGTTGAAATTCGACTTCACATTAGGAAGATAGACTTTGAAAATTTTCAATTATTACAAAGTGACAGTTGACCTCAATGGTCTTCAATCGATGTTATTCGATGATATCTGACAGAGTTAGATGCAAACTCACTCAAATATATGAGAAATGTTGAAATTCGACTTCAAATTAGGAAGATAGACTTTGAAAATTTTCCATATTTTCAAAGTGACAGTTGACCTCAATGGGCTTCAATGGATGTTATTCGATGATATCTGACAAAGTTAGATGCGAACTCACTCAAATATATGAGAAATGTTGAAATTCGACTTCAAATTAGGAAGATAGACTTTGAATATTTTCCATATTTTCAAAGTGACAGTTGACCTCAATGGGCTTCAATGGATGTTATTCGATGATATCTGACAAAGTTAGATGCAAACTCACTCAAATATATGAGAAATGTTGAAATTCGACTTCACATTAGGAAGATAGACTTGGAAAATTTTCAATTATTACAAAGTGACAGTTGACCTCAATGGGCTTCAATGGATGTTATTCGATGATATCTGACGAAGTTAGATGCAATCTCACTCAAATATATGAGAAATGTTGAAATTCGACTTCACATTAGGAAGATAGACTTTGAAAATTTTCAATTATTACAAAGTGACAGTTGACCTCAATGGGCTTCAATGGATGTTATTCGATGATATCTGACAAAGTTAGATGCAAACTCACTCAAATATATGAGAAATGTTGAAATTCGACTTCACATTAGGAAGATAGACTTTGAAAATTTTCCATATTTTCAAAGTGACAGTTGACCTCAATGGGCTTCAATGGATGTTATTCGATGATATCTGACAAAGTTAGATGCAAACTCACTCAAATATATGAGAAATGTTGAAATTCGACTTCACATTAGGAAGATAGACTTGGAAAATTTTCAATTATTACAAAGTGACAGTTGACCTCAATGGGCTTCAATGGATGTTATTCGATGATATCTGACAAAGTTAGATGCAAACTCACTCAAATATATGAGAAATGTTGAAATTCGACTTCACATTAGGAAGATAGACTTTGAAAATTTTCAATTATTACAAAGTGACAGTTGACCTCAATAGGCTTCAATGGATGTTATTCGATGATATCTGACAAAGTTAGATGCAAACTCACTCAAATATATGAGAAATGTTGAAATTCGACTTCAAATTAGGAAGATAGACTTTGAAAATTTTCAATTATTACAAAGTGACAGTTGACCTCAATGGTCTTCAATCGATGTTATTCGATGATATCTGAGAGAGTTAGATGCAAACTCACTCAAATATATGAGAAATGTTCAAATTCGACTTCACATTAGGAAGATAGACTTTGAAAATTTTCCATATTTTCAAAGTGACAGTTGACCTCAATGGGCTTCAATGGATGTTATTCGATGATATCTGACAAAGTTAGATGCAAACTCACTCAAATATATGAGAAATGTTGAAATTCGACTTCACATTAGGAAGATAGACTTGGAAAATTTTCAATTATTACAAAGTGACAGTTGACCTCAATGGGCTTCAATGGATGTTATTCGATGATATCTGACAAAGTTAGATGCAAACTCACTCAAATATATGAGAAATGTTGAAATTCGACTCCACATTAGGAAGATAGACTTTGAAAATTTTCAATTATTACAAAGTGACAGTTGACCTCAATGGTCTTCAATCGATGTTATTCGATGATATCTGACAGAGTTAGATGCAAACTCACTCAAATATATGAGAAATGTTGAAATTCGACTTCACATTAGGAAGATAGACTTTGAAAATTTTCCATATTTTCAAAGTGACAGTTGACCTTAATGGGCTTCAATGGATGTTATTCGATGATATCTGACAAAGATGCAAACTCACTCAAATATATGAGAAATGTTGAAATTCGACTTCACATTAGGAAGATAGACTTTGAAAATTTTCAATTATTACAAAGTGTCAGTTGACCTCAATGGTCTTCAATCGATGTTATTCGATGATATCTGACAAAGTTAGATGCAAACTCACTCAAATATATGAGAAATGTTGAAATTCGACTTCAAATTAGGAAGATAGACTTTGAAAATTTTCCATATTTTCAAAGTGACAGTTGACCTCAATGGGCTTCAATGGATGTTATTCGATGATATCTGACAAAGTTAGATGCAAACTCACTCAAATATATGAGAAATGTTGAAATTCGACTTCAAATTAGGAAGATAGACTTTGAATATTTTCCATATTTTCAAAGTGACAGTTGACCTCAATGGGCTTCAATGGATGTTATTCGATGATATCTGACAAAGTTAGATGCAAACTCACTCAAATATATGAGAAATGTTGAAATTCGACTTCACATTAGGAAGATAGACTTTGAAAATTTTCCATATTTTCAAAGTGACAGTTGACCTCAATGGGCTTCAATGGATGTTATTCGATGATATCTGACAAAGTTAGATGCAAACTCACTCAAATATATGAGAAATGTTGAAATTCGACTTCACATTAGGAAGATAGACTTGGAAAATTTTCAATTATTACAAAGTGACAGTTGACCTCAATGGGCTTCAATGGATGTTATTCGATGATATCTGACAAAGTTAGATGCAAACTCACTCAAATATATGAGAAATGTTGAAATTAGACTTCAAATTAGGAAGATAGACTTTGAAAATTTTCCATATTTTCAAAGTGACAGTTGACCTCAATGGGCTTCAATGGATGTTATTCGATGATATCTGACAAAGTTAGATGCAAACTCACTCAAATATATGAGAAATGTTGAAATTCGACTTCAAATTAGGAAGATAGACTTTGAATATTTTCCATATTTTCAAAGTGACAGTTGACCTCAATGGGCTTCAATGGATGTTATTCGATGATATCTGACAAAGTTAGATGCAAACTCACTCAAATATATGAGAAATGTTGAAATTCGACTTCACATTAGGAAGATAGACTTTGAAAATTTTCCATATTTTCAAAGTGACAGTTGACCTCAATGGGCTTCAATGGATGTTATTCGATGATATCTGACAAAGTTAGATGCAAACTCACTCAAATATATGAGAAATGTTGAAATTCGACTTCACATTAGGAAGATAGACTTGGAAAATTTTCAATTATTACAAAGTGACAGTTGACCTCAATGGGCTTCAATGGATGTTATTCGATGATATCTGACAAAGTTAGATGCAAACTCACTCAAATATATGAGAAATGTTGAAATTCGACTTCACATTAGGAAGATAGACTTTGAAAATTTTCAATTATTACAAAGTGACAGTTGACCTCAATGGGCTTCAATGGATGTTATTCGATGATATCTGACAAAGTTAGATGCAAACTCACTCAAATATATGAGAAATGTTGAAATTCGACTTCACATTAGGAAGATAGACTTTGAAAATTTTCAATTATTACAAAGTGACAGTTGACCTCAATAGGCTTCAATGGATGTTATTCGATGATATCTGACAAAGTTAGATGCAAACTCACTCAAATATATGAGAAATGTTGAAATTCGACTTCAAATTAGGAAGATAGACTTTGAAAATTTTCAATTATTACAAAGTGACAGTTGACCTCAATGGTGTTCAATCGATGTTATTCGATGATATCTGAGAGAGTTAGATGCAAACTCACTCAAATATATGAGAAATGTTCAAATTCGACTTCACATTAGGAAGATAGACTTTGAAAATTTTCCATATTTTCAAAGTGACAGTTGACCTTAATGGGCTTCAATGGATGTTATTCGATGATATCTGACAAAGTTAGATGCAAACTCACTCAAATATATGAGAAATGTTGAAATTCGACTTCACATTAGGAAGATAGACTTTGAAAATTTTCAATTATTACAAAGTGACAGTTGACCTCAATGGTCTTCAATCGATGTTATTCGATGATATCTGACAGAGTTAGATGCAAACTCACTCAAATATATGAGAAATGTTGAAATTCGACTTCAAATTAGGAAGATAGACTTTGAAAATTTTCCATATTTTCAAAGTGACAGTTGACCTCAATGGGCTTCAATGGATGTTATTCGATGATATCTGACAAAGTTAGATGCAAACTCACTCAAATATATGAGAAATGTTGAAATTCGACTTCACATTAGGAAGATAGACTTGGAAAATTTTCAATTATTACAAAGTGACAGTTGACCTCAATGGGCTTCAATGGATGTTATTCGATGATATCTGACAAAGTTAGATGCAAACTCACTCAAATATATGAGAAATGTTGAAATTCGACTTCACATTAGGAAGATAGACTTTGAAAATTTTCAATTATTACAAAGTGACAGTTGACCTCAATGGTCTTCAATCGATGTTATTCGATGATATCTGACAGAGTTAGATGCAAACTCACTCAAATATATGAGAAATGTTGAAATTCGACTTCACATTAGGAAGATAGACTTTGAAAATTTTCCATATTTTCAAAGTGACAGTTGACCTTAATGGGCTTCAATGGATGTTATTCGATGATATCTGACAAAGATGCAAACTCACTCAAATATATGAGAAATGTTGAAATTCGACTTCACATTAGGAAGATAGACTTTGAAAATTTTCCATATTTTCAAAGTGACAGTTGACCTTAATGGGCTTCAATGGATGTTATTCGATGATATCTGACAAAGATGCAAACTCACTCAAATATATGAGAAATGTTGAAATTCGACTTCACATTAGGAAGATAGACTTTGAAAATTTTCAATTATTACAAAGTGTCAGTTGACCTCAATGGTCTTCAATCGATGTTATTCGATGATATCTGACAAAGTTAGATGCAAACTCACTCAAATATATGAGAAATGTTGAAATTCGACTTCAAATTAGGAAGATAGACTTTGAAAATTTTCCATATTTTCAAAGTGACAGTTGACCTCAATGGGCTTCAATGGATGTTATTCGATGATATCTGACAAAGTTAGATGCAAACTCACTCAAATATATGAGAAATGTTGAAATTCGACTTCAAATTAGGAAGATAGACTTTGAATATTTTCCATATTTTCAAAGTGACAGTTGACCTCAATGGGCTTCAATGGATGTTATTCGATGATATCTGACAAAGTTAGATGCAAACTCACTCAAATATATGAGAAATGTTGAAATTCGACTTCACATTAGGAAGATAGACTTTGAAAATTTTCCATATTTTCAAAGTGACAGTTGACCTCAATGGGCTTCAATGGATGTTATTCGATGATATCTGACAAAGTTAGATGCAAACTCACTCAAATATATGAGAAATGTTGAAATTCGACTTCACATTAGGAAGATAGACTTGGAAAATTTTCAATTATTACAAAGTGACAGTTGACCTCAATGGGCTTCAATGGATGTTATTCGATGATATCTGACAAAGTTAGATGCAAACTCAATCAAATATATGAGAAATGTTGAAATTCGACTTCACATTAGGAAGATAGACTTTGAAAATTTTCAATTATTACAAAGTGACAGTTGACCTCAATGGGCTTCAATGGATGTTATTCGATGATATCTGACAAAGTTAGATGCAAACTCACTCAAATATATGAGAAATGTTGAAATTCGACTTCACATTAGGAAGATAGACTTTGAAAATTTTCAATTATTACAAAGTGACAGTTGACCTCAATAGGCTTCAATGGATGTTATTCGATGATATCTGACAAAGTTAGATGCAAACTCACTCAAATATATGAGAAATGTTGAAATTCGACTTCAAATTAGGAAGATAGACTTTGAAAATTTTCAATTATTACAAAGTGACAGTTGACCTCAATGGTCTTCAATCGATGTTATTCGATGATATCTGAGAGACTTAGATGCAAACTCACTCAAATATATGAGAAATGTTCAAATTCGACTTCACATTAGGAAGATAGACTTTGAAAATTTTCCATATTTTCAAAGTGACAGTTGACCTTAATGGGCTTCAATGGATGTTATTCGATGATATCTGACAAAGTTAGATGCAAACTCACTCAAATATATGAGAAATGTTGAAATTCGACTTCACATTAGGAAGATAGACTTTGAAAATTTTCAATTATTACAAAGTGACAGTTGACCTCAATGGTCTTCAATCGATGTTATTCGATGATATCTGACAGAGTTAGATGCAAACTCACTCAAATATATGAGAAATGTTGAAATTCGACTTCAAATTAGGAAGATAGACTTTGAAAATTTTCCATATTTTCAAAGTGACAGTTGACCTCAATGGGCTTCAATGGATGTTATTCGATGATATCTGACAAAGTTAGATGCAAACTCACTCAAATATATGAGAAATGTTGAAATTCGACTTCACATTAGGAAGATAGACTTGGAAAATTTTCAATTATTACAAAGTGACAGTTGACCTCAATGGGCTTCAATGGATGTTATTCGATGATATCTGACAAAGTTAGATGCAAACTCACTCAAATATATGAGAAATGTTGAAATTCGACTTCACATTAGGAAGATAGACTTTGAAAATTTTCAATTATTACAAAGTGACAGTTGACCTCAATGGTCTTCAATCGATGTTATTCGATGATATCTGACAGAGTTAGATGCAAACTCACTCAAATATATGAGAAATGTTGAAATTCGACTTCACATTAGGAAGATAGACTTTGAAAATTTTCCATATTTTCAAAGTGACAGTTGACCTTAATGGGCTTCAATGGATGTTATTCGATGATATCTGACAAAGATGCAAACTCACTCAAATATATGAGAAATGTTGAAATTCGACTTCACATTAGGAAGATAGACTTTGAAAATTTTCCATATTTTCAAAGTGACAGTTGACCTTAATGGGCTTCAATGGATGTTATTCGATGATATCTGACAAAGATGCAAACTCACTCAAATATATGAGAAATGTTGAAATTCGACTTCACATTAGGAAGATAGACTTTGAAAATTTTCAATTATTACAAAGTGTCAGTTGACCTCAATGGTCTTCAATCGATGTTATTCGATGATATCTGACAAAGTTAGATGCAAACTCACTCAAATATATGAGAAATGTTGAAATTCGACTTCAAATTAGGAAGATAGACTTTGAATATTTTCCATATTTTCAAAGTGACAGTTGACCTCAATGGGCTTCAATGGATGTTATTCGATGATATCTGACAAAGTTAGATGCAAACTCACTCAAATATATGAGAAATGTTGAAATTCGACTTCACATTAGGAAGATAGACTTTGAAAATTTTCCATATTTTCAAAGTGACAGTTGACCTCAATGGGCTTCAATGGATGTTATTCGATGATATCTGACAAAGTTAGATGCAAACTCACTCAAATATATGAGAAATGTTGAAATTCGACTTCAAATTAGGAAGATAGACTTTGAATATTTTCCATATTTTCAAAGTGACAGTTGACCTCAATGGGCTTCAATGGATGTTATTCGATGATATCTGACAAAGTTAGATGCAAACTCACTCAAATATATGAGAAATGTTGAAATTCGACTTCACATTAGGAAGATAGACTTTGAAAATTTTCCATATTTTCAAAGTGACAGTTGACCTCAATGGGCTTCAATGGATGTTATTCGATGATATCTGACAAAGTTAGATGCAAACTCACTCAAATATATGAGAAATGTTGAAATTCGACTTCACATTAGGAAGATAGACTTGTAAAATTTTCAATTATTACAAAGTGACAGTTGACCTCAATGGGCTTCAATGGATGTTATTCGATGATATCTGACAAAGTTAGATGCAAACTCACTCAAATATATGAGAAATGTTGAAATTCGACTTCACATTAGGAAGATAGACTTTGAAAATTTTCAATTATTACAAAGTGACAGTTGACCTCAATGGGCTTCAATGGATGTTATTCGATGATATCTGACAAAGTTAGATGCAAACTCACTCAAATATATGAGAAATGTTGAAATTCGACTTCACATTAGGAAGATAGACTTTGAAAATTTTCAATTATTACAAAGTGACAGTTGACCTCAATGGGCTTCAATGGATGTTATTCGATGATATCTGACAAAGTTAGATGCAAACTCACTCAAATATATGAGAAATGTTGAAATTCGACTTCACATTAGGAAGATAGACTTGGAAAATTTTCAATTATTACAAAGTGACAGTTGACCTCAATGGGCTTCAATGGATGTTATTCGATGATATCTGACAAAGTTAGATGCAAACTCACTCAAATATATGAGAAATGTTGAAATTCGACTTCACATTAGGAAGATAGACTTTGAAAATTTTCAATTATTACAAAGTGACAGTTGACCTCAATGGTCTTCAATCGATGTTATTCGATGATATCTGACAGAGTTAGATGCAAACTCACTCAAATATATGAGAAATGTTGAAATTCGACTTCACATTAGGAAGATAGACTTTGAAAATTTTCCATATTTTCAAAGTGACAGTTGACCTTAATGGGCTTCAATGGATGTTATTCGATGATATCTGACAAAGATGCAAACTCACTCAAATATATGAGAAATGTTGAAATTCGACTTCACATTAGGAAGATAGACTTTGAAAATTTTCCATATTTTCAAAGTGACAGTTGACCTTAATGGGCTTCAATGGATGTTATTCGATGATATCTGACAAAGATGCAAACTCACTCAAATATATGAGAAATGTTGAAATTCGACTTCACATTAGGAAGATAGACTTTGAAAATTTTCAATTATTACAAAGTGTCAGTTGACCTCAATGGTCTTCAATCGATGTTATTCGATGATATCTGACAAAGTTAGATGCAAACTCACTCAAATATATGAGAAATGTTGAAATTCGACTTCAAATTAGGAAGATAGACTTTGAATATTTTCCATATTTTCAAAGTGACAGTTGACCTCAATGGGCTTCAATGGATGTTATTCGATGATATCTGACAAAGTTAGATGCAAACTCACTCAAATATATGAGAAATGTTGAAATTCGACTTCACATTAGGAAGATAGACTTTGAAAATTTTCCATATTTTCAAAGTGACAGTTGACCTCAATGGGCTTCAATGGATGTTATTCGATGATATCTGACAAAGTTAGATGCAAACTCACTCAAATATATGAGAAATGTTGAAATTCGACTTCAAATTAGGAAGATAGACTTTGAATATTTTCCATATTTTCAAAGTGACAGTTGACCTCAATGGGCTTCAATGGATGTTATTCGATGATATCTGACAAAGTTAGATGCAAACTCACTCAAATATATGAGAAATGTTGAAATTCGACTTCACATTAGGAAGATAGACTTTGAAAATTTTCCATATTTTCAAAGTGACAGTTGACCTCAATGGGCTTCAATGGATGTTATTCGATGATATCTGACAAAGTTAGATGCAAACTCACTCAAATATATGAGAAATGTTGAAATTCGACTTCACATTAGGAAGATAGACTTGTAAAATTTTCAATTATTACAAAGTGACAGTTGACCTCAATGGGCTTCAATGGATGTTATTCGATGATATCTGACAAAGTTAGATGCAAACTCACTCAAATATATGAGAAATGTTGAAATTCGACTTCACATTAGGAAGATAGACTTTGAAAATTTTCAATTATTACAAAGTGACAGTTGACCTCAATGGGCTTCAATGGATGTTATTCGATGATATCTGACAAAGTTAGATGCAAACTCACTCAAATATATGAGAAATGTTGAAATTCGACTTCACATTAGGAAGATAGACTTTGAAAATTTTCAATTATTACAAAGTGACAGTTGACCTCAATAGGCTTCAATGGATGTTATTCGATGATATCTGACAAAGTTAGATGCAAACTCACTCAAATATATGAGAAATGTTGAAATTCGACTTCAAATTAGGAAGATAGACTTTGAAAATTTTCAATTATTACAAAGTGACAGTTGACCTCAATGGTCTTCAATCGATGTTATTCGATGATATCTGAGAGAGTTAGATGCAAACTCACTCAAATATATGAGAAATGTTCAAATTCGACTTCACATTAGGAAGATAGACTTTGAAAATTTTCCATATTTTCAAAGTGACAGTTGACCTTAATGGGCTTCATTGGATGTTATTCGATGATATCTGACAAAGTTAGATGCAAACTCACTCAAATATATGAGAAATGTTGAAATTCGACTTCACATTAGGAAGATAGACTTTGAAAATTTTCAATTATTACAAAGTGACAGTTGACCTCAATGGTCTTCAATCGATGTTATTCGATGATATCTGACAGAGTTAGATGCAAACTCACTCAAATATATGAGAAATGTTGAAATTCGACTTCAAATTAGGAAGATAGACTTTGAAAATTTTCCATATTTTCAAAGTGACAGTTGACCTCAATGGGCTTCAATGGATGTTATTCGATGATATCTGACAAAGTTAGATGCGAACTCACTCAAATATATGAGAAATGTTGAAATTCGACTTCAAATTAGGAAGATAGACTTTGAATATTTTCCATATTTTCAAAGTGACAGTTGACCTCAATGGGCTTCAATGGATGTTATTCGATGATATCTGACAAAGTTAGATGCAAACTCACTCAAATATATGAGAAATGTTGAAATTCGACTTCACATTAGGAAGATAGACTTTGAAAATTTTCCATATTTTCAAAGTGACAGTTGACCTCAATGGGCTTCAATGGATGTTATTCGATGATATCTGACAAAGTTAGATGCAAACTCACTCAAATATATGAGAAATGTAGAAATTCGACTTCACATTAGGAAGATAGACTTTGAAAATTTTCCATATTTTCAAAGTGACAGTTGACCTCAATGGGCTTCAATGGATGTTATTCGATGATATCTGACAAAGTTAGATGCAAACTCACTCAAATATATGAGAAATGTTGAAATTCGACTTCACATTAGGAAGATAGACTTGGAAAATTTTCAATTATTACAAAGTGACAGTTGACCTCAATGGGCTTCAATGGATGTTATTCGATGATATCTGACAAAGTTAGATGCAAACTCACTCAAATATATGAGAAATGTTGAAATTCGACTTCACATTAGGAAGATAGACTTTGAAAATTTTCAATTATTACAAAGTGACAGTTGACCTCAATGGGCTTCAATGGATGTTATTCGATGATATCTGACAAAGTTAGATGCAAACTCACTCAAATATATGAGAAATGTTGAAATTCGACTTCACATTAGGAAGATAGACTTTGAAAATTTTCAATTATTACAAAGTGACAGTTGACCTCAATAGGCTTCAATGGATGTTATTCGATGATATCTGACAAAGTTAGATGCAAACTCACTCAAATATATGAGAAATGTTGAAATTCGACTTCAAATTAGGAAGATAGACTTTGAAAATTTTCAATTATTACAAAGTGACAGTTGACCTCAATGGTCTTCAATCGATGTTATTCGATGATATCTGAGAGAGTTAGATGCAAACTCACTCAAATATATGAGAAATGTTCAAATTCGACTTCACATTAGGAAGATAGACTTTGAAAATTTTCCATATTTTCAAAGTGACAGTTGACCTTAATGGGCTTCAATGGATGTTATTCGATGATATCTGACAAAGTTAGATGCAAACTCACTCAAATATATGAGAAATGTTGAAATTCGACTTCACATTAGGAAGATAGACTTTGAAAATTTTCAATTATTACAAAGTGACAGTTGACCTCAATGGTCTTCAATCGATGTTATTCGATGATATCTGACAAAGTTAGATGCAAACTCACTCAAATATATGAGAAATGTTGAAATTCGACTTCAAATTAGGAAGATAGACTTTGAAAATTTTCCATATTTTCAAAGTGACAGTTGACCTCAATGGGCTTCAATGGATGTTATTCGATGATATCTGACAAAGTTAGATGCAAACTCACTCAAATATATGAGAAATGTTGAAATTCGACTTCACATTAGGAAGATAGACTTTGAAAATTTTCCATATTTTCAAAGTGACAGTTGACCTCAATGGGCTTCAATGGATGTTATTCGATGATATCTGACAAAGTTAGATGCAAACTCACTCAAATATATGAGAAATGTTGAAATTCGACTTCACATTAGGAAGATAGACTTTGAAAATTTTCAATTATTACAAAGTGACAGTTGAACTCAATGGTCTACAATCGATGTTATTCGATGATATCTGACAGAGTTAGATGCAAACTCACTCAAATATATGAGAAATGTTGAAATTCGACTTCAAATTAGGAAGATAGACTTTGAATATTTTCCATATTTTCAAAGTGACAGTTGACCTCAATGGGCTTCAATGGATGTTATTCGATGATATCTGACAAAGTTAGATGCAAACTCACTCAAATATATGAGAAATGTTGAAATTCGACTTCACATTAGGAAGATAGACTTTGAAAATTTTCCATATTTTCAAAGTGACAGTTGACCTCAATGGGCTTCAATGGATGTTATTCGATGATATCTGACAAAGTTAGATGCAAACTCACTCAAATATATGAGAAATGTAGAAATTCGACTTCACATTAGGAAGATAGACTTTGAATATTTTCCATATTTTCAAAGTGACAGTTGACCTCAATGGGCTTCAATGGATGTTATTCGATGATATCTGACAAAGTTAGATGCAAACTCACTCAAATATATGAGAAATGTTGAAATTCGACTTCACATTAGGAAGATAGACTTTGAAAATTTTCCATATTTTCAAAGTGACAGTTGACCTCAATGGGCTTCAATGGATGTTATTCGATGATATCTGACAAAGTTAGATGCAAACTCACTCAAATATATGAGAAATGTTGAAATTCGACTTCACATTAGGAAGATAGACTTGGAAAATTTTCAATTATTACAAAGTGACAGTTGACCTCAATGGGCTTCAATTGATGTTATTCGATGACATCTGACAAAGTTAGATGCAAACTAACTCAAATATATGAGAAATGTTGAAATTCGACTTCACATTAGGAAGATAGACTTTGAAAATTTTCAATTATTACAAAGTGACAGTTGACCTCAATGGGCTTCAATGGATGTTATTCGATGATATCTGACAAAGTTAGATGCAAACTCACTCAAATATATGAGAAATGTTGAAATTCGACTTCACATTAGGAAGATAGACTTTGAAAATTTTCAATTATTACAAAGTGACAGTTGACCTCAATAGGCTTCAATGGATGTTATTCGATGATATCTGACAAAGTTCGATGCAAACTCACTCAAATATATGAGAAATGTTGAAATTCGACTTCAAATTAGGAAGATAGACTTTGAAAATTTTCAATTATTACAAAGTGACAGTTGACCTCAATGGTCTTCAATCGATGTTATTCGATGATATCTGACAGAGTTAGATGCAAACTCACTCAAATATATGAGAAATGTTGAAATTCGACTTCAAATTAGGAAGATAGACTTTGAAAATTTTCCATATTTTCAAAGTGACAGTTGACCTCAATGGGCTTCAATGGATGTTATTCGATGATATCTGACAAAGTTAGATGCGAACTCACTCAAATATATGAGAAATGTTGAAATTCGACTTCAAATTAGGAAGATAGACTTTGAAAATTTTCCATATTTTCAAAGTGACAGTTGACCTTAATGGGCTTCAATGGATGTTATTCGATGATATCTGACAAAGTTAGATGCAAACTCACTCAAATATATGAGAAATGTTGAAATTCGACTTCACATTAGGAAGATAGACTTTGAAAATTTTCAATTATTACAAAGTGACAGTTGACCTCAATGGTCTTCAATCGATGTTATTCGATGATATCTGACAGAGTTAGATGCAAACTCACTCAAATATATGAGAAATGTTGAAATTCGACTTCAAATTAGGAAGATAGACTTTGAAAATTTTCCATATTTTCAAAGTGACAGTTGACCTCAATGGGCTTCAATGGATGTTATTCGATGATATCTGACAAAGTTAGATGCGAACTCACTCAAATATATGAGAAATGTTGAAATTCGACTTCAAATTAGGAAGATAGACTTTGAATATTTTCCATATTTTCAAAGTGACAGTTGACCTCAATGGGCTTCAATGGATGTTATTCGATGATATCTGACAAAGTTAGATGCAAACTCACTCAAATATATGAGAAATGTTGAAATTCGACTTCACATTAGGAAGATAGACTTTGAAAATTTTCCATATTTTCAAAGTGACAGTTGACCTCAATGGGCTTCAATGGATGTTATTCGATGATATCTGACAAAGTTAGATGCAAACTCACTCAAATATATGAGAAATGTAGAAATTCGACTTCACATTAGGAAGATAGACTTTGAAAATTTTCCATATTTTCAAAGTGACAGTTGACCTCAATGGGCTTCAATGGATGTTATTCGATGATATCTGACAAAGTTAGATGCAAACTCACTCAAATATATGAGAAATGTTGAAATTCGACTTCACATTAGGAAGATAGACTTGGAAAATTTTCAATTATTACAAAGTGACAGTTGACCTCAATGGGCTTCAATGGATGTTATTCGATGATATCTGACAAAGTTAGATGCAAACTCACTCAAATATATGAGAAATGTTGAAATTCGACTTCACATTAGGAAGATAGACTTTGAAAATTTTCAATTATTACAAAGTGACAGTTGACCTCAATGGGCTTCAATGGATGTTATTCGATGATATCTGACAAAGTTAGATGCAAACTCACTCAAATATATGAGAAATGTTGAAATTCGACTTCACATTAGGAAGATAGACTTTGAAAATTTTCAATTATTACAAAGTGACAGTTGACCTCAATAGGCTTCAATGGATGTTATTCGATGATATCTGACAAAGTTAGATGCAAACTCACTCAAATATATGAGAAATGTTGAAATTCGACTTCAAATTAGGAAGATAGACTTTGAAAATTTTCAATTATTACAAAGTGACAGTTGACCTCAATGGTCTTCAATCGATGTTATTCGATGATATCTGAGAGAGTTAGATGCAAACTCACTCAAATATATGAGAAATGTTCAAATTCGACTTCACATTAGGAAGATAGACTTTGAAAATTTTCCATATTTTCAAAGTGACAGTTGACCTTAATGGGCTTCAATGGATGTTATTCGATGATATCTGACAAAGTTAGATGCAAACTCACTCAAATATATGAGAAATGTTGAAATTCGACTTCACATTAGGAAGATAGACTTTGAAAATTTTCAATTATTACAAAGTGACAGTTGACCTCAATGGTCTTCAATCGATGTTATTCGATGATATCTGACAGAGTTAGATGCAAACTCACTCAAATATATGAGAAATGTTGAAATTCGACTTCAAATTAGGAAGATAGACTTTGAAAATTTTCCATATTTTCAAAGTGACAGTTGACCTCAATGGGCTTCAATGGATGTTATTCGATGATATCTGACAAAGTTAGATGCGAACTCACTCAAATATATGAGAAATGTTGAAATTCGACTTCAAATTAGGAAGATAGACTTTGAATATTTTCCATATTTTCAAAGTGACAGTTGACCTCAATGGGCTTCAATGGATGTTATTCGATGATATCTGACAAAGTTAGATGAAAACTCACTCAAATATATGAGAAATGTTGAAATTCGACTTCACATTAGGAAGATAGACTTTGAAAATTTTCCATATTTTCAAAGTGACAGTTGACCTCAATGGGCTTCAATGGATGTTATTCGATGATATCTGACAAAGTTAGATGCAAACTCACTCAAATATATGAGAAATGTAGAAATTCGACTTCACATTAGGAAGATAGACTTTGAATATTTTCCATATTTTCAAAGTGACAGTTGACCTCAATGGGCTTCAATGGATGTTATTCGATGATATCTGACAAAGTTAGATGCAAACTCACTCAAATATATGAGAAATGTTGAAATTCGACTTCACATTAGGAAGATAGACTTTGAAAATTTTCCATATTTTCAAAGTGACAGTTGACCTCAATGGGCTTCAATGGATGTTATTCGATGATATCTGACAAAGTTAGATGCAAACTCACTCAAATATATGAGAAATGTTGAAATTCGACTTCACATTAGGAAGATAGACTTGGAAAATTTTCAATTATTACAAAGTGACAGTTGACCTCAATGGGCTTCAATTGATGTTATTCGATGACATCTGACAAAGTTAGATGCAAACTAACTCAAATATATGAGAAATGTTGAAATTCGACTTCACATTAGGAAGATAGACTTTGAAAATTTTCAATTATTACAAAGTGACAGTTGACCTCAATGGGCTTCAATGGATGTTATTCGATGATATCTGACAAAGTTAGATGCAAACTCACTCAAATATATGAGAAATGTTGAAATTCGACTTCACATTAGGAAGATAGACTTTGAAAATTTTCAATTATTACAAAGTGACAGTTGACCTCAATAGGCTTCAATGGATGTTATTCGATGATATCTGACAAAGTTCGATGCAAACTCACTCAAATATATGAGAAATGTTGAAATTCGACTTCAAATTAGGAAGATAGACTTTGAAAATTTTCAATTATTACAAAGTGACAGTTGACCTCAATGGTCTTCAATCGATGTTATTTGATGATATCTGAGAGAGTTAGATGCAAACTCACTCAAATATATGAGAAATGTTCAAATTCGACTTCACATTAGGAAGATAGACTTTGAAAATTTTCCATATTTTCAAAGTGACAGTTGACCTTAATGGGCTTCAATGGATGTTATTCGATGATATCTGACAAAGTTAGATGCAAACTCACTCAAATATATGAGAAATGTTGAAATTCGACTTCACATTAGGAAGATAGACTTTGAAAATTTTCAATTATTACAAAGTGACAGTTGACCTCAATGGTCTTCAATCGATGTTATTCGATGATATCTGAGAGAGTTAGATGCAAACTCACTCAAATATATGAGAAATGTTGAAATTCGACTTCAAATTAGGAAGATAGACTTTGAAAATTTTCCATATTTTCAAAGTGACAGTTGACCTCAATGGGCTTCAATGGATGTTATTCGATGATATCTGACAAAGTTAGATGCGAACTCACTCAAATATATGAGAAATGTTGAAATTCGACTTCAAATTAGGAAGATAGACTTTGAATATTTTCCATATTTTCAAAGTGACAGTTGACCTCAATGGGCTTCAATGGATGTTATTCGATGATATCTGACAAAGTTAGATGCAAACTCACTCAAATATATGAGAAATGTTGAAATTCGACTTCACATTAGGAAGATAGACTTTGAAAATTTTCCATATTTTCAAAGTGACAGTTGACCTCAATGGGCTTCAATGGATGTTATTCGATGATATCTGACAAAGTTAGATGCAAACTCACTCAAATATATGAGAAATGTTGAAATTCGACTTCACATTAGGAAGATAGACTTGGAAAATTTTCAATTATTACAAAGTGACAGTTGACCTCAATGGGCTTCAATGGATGTTATTCGATGATATCTGACAAAGTTAGATGCAAACTCACTCAAATATATGAGAAATGTTGAAATTCGACTTCACATTAGGAAGATAGACTTTGAAAATTTTCCATATTTTCAAAGTGACAGTTGACCTCAATGGGCTTCAATGGATGTTATTCGATGATATCTGACAGAGTTAGATGCAAACTCACTCAAATATATGAGAAATGTTGAAATTCGACTTCAAATTAGGAAGATAGACTTTGAATATTTTCCATATTTTCAAAGTGACAGTTGACCTCAATGGGCTTCAATGGATGTTATTCGATGATATCTGACAAAGTTAGATGCGAACTCACTCAAATATATGAGAAATGTTGAAATTCGACTTCAAATTAGGAAGATAGACTTTGAATATTTTCCATATTTTCAAAGTGACAGTTGACCTCAATGGGCTTCAATGGATGTTATTCGATGATATCTGACAAAGTTAGATGCAAACTCACTCAAATATATGAGAAATGTTGAAATTCGACTTCACATTAGGAAGATAGACTTTGAAAATTTTCCATATTTTCAAAGTGACAGTTGACCTCAATGGGCTTCAATGGATGTTATTCGATGATATCTGACAAAGTTAGATGCAAACTCACTCAAATATATGAGAAATGTTGAAATTCGACTTCACATTAGGAAGATAGACTTGGAAAATTTTCAATTATTACAAAGTGACAGTTGACCTCAATGGGCTTCAATGGATGTTATTCGATGATATCTGACAAAGTTAGATGCAAACTCACTCAAATATATGAGAAATGTTGAAATTCGACTTCACATTAGGAAGATAGACTTTGAAAATTTTCCATATTTTCAAAGTGACAGTTGACCTCAATGGGCTTCAATGGATGTTATTCGATGATATCTGACAGAGTTAGATGCAAACTCACTCAAATATATGAGAAATGTTGAAATTCGACTTCAAATTAGGAAGATAGACTTTGAATATTTTCCATATTTTCAAAGTGACAGTTGACCTCAATGGGCTTCAATGGATGTTATTCGATGATATCTGACAAAGTTAGATGCGAACTCACTCAAATATATGAGAAATGTTGAAATTCGACTTCAAATTAGGAAGATAGACTTTGAATATTTTCCATATTTTCAAAGTGACAGTTGACCTCAATGGGCTTCAATGGATGTTATTCGATGATATCTGACAAAGTTAGATGCAAACTCACTCAAATATATGAGAAATGTTGAAATTCGACTTCAAATTAGGAACATAGACTTTGAAAATTTTCCATATTTACAAAGTGACAGTTGACCTCAATGGGCTTCAATTGATGTTATTCGATGACATCTGACAAAGTTAGATGCAAACTCACTCAAATATATGAGAAATGTTGAAATTCGACTTCAAATTAGGAGGATAGACTTTGAAAATTTTTAATTATTACAAAGTGACAGTTGACCTCAATGGTCTTCAATCGATGTTATTCGATGATATCAGACAGAGTTAGATGCAAACTCACTCAAATATATGAGAAATGTTGAAATTCGACTTCACATTAGGAAGATAGACTTTGAAAATTTTCAATTATTACAAAGTGACAGTTGACCACAATGGTCTTCAATCGATGTTATTCGATGATATCTGACAAAGTTAGATGCAAACTCACTCAAATATATGAGAAATGTTGAAATTCGACTTCAAATTAGGAGGATAGACTTTGAAAATTTTCAATTATTACAAAGTGACTGTTGAACTCAATGGTCTTCAATCGATGTTATTCGATGATATCTGACAGAGTTAGATGCAAACTCACTCAAATATATGAGAAATGTTGAAATTCGACTTCACATTAGGAAGATAGACTTTGAAAATTTTCAATTATTACAAAGTGACAGTTGACCACAATGGTCTTCAATCGATGTTATTCGATGATATCTGACAAAGTTAGATGCAAACTCACTCAAATATATGAGAAATGTTGAAATTCGACTTCAAATTAGGAAGATAGACTTTGAAAATTTTCCATATTTTCAAAGTGACAGTTGACCTCAATGGGCTTCAATGGATGTTATTCGATGATATCTGACAAAGTTAGATGCAAACTCACTCAAATATATGAGAAATGTTGAAATTCGACTTCACATTAGGAAGATAGACTTTGAAAATTTTCCATATTTTCAAAGTGACAGTTGACCTCAATGGGCTTCAATGGATGTTATTCGATGATATCTGACAAAGTTAGATGCAAACTCACTCAAATATATGAGAAATGTTGAAATTCGACTTCACATTAGGAAGATAGACTTTGAAAATTTTCAATTATTACAAAGTGACAGTTGAACTCAATGGTCTACAATCGATGTTATTCGATGATATCTGACAGAGTTAGATGCAAACTCACTCAAATATATGAGAAATGTTGAAATTCGACTTCAAATTAGGAACATAGACTTTGAAAATTTTCCATATTTACAAAGTGACAGTTGACCTCAATGGGCTTCAATTGATGTTATTCGATGACATCTGACAAAGTTAGATGCAAACTCACTCAAATATATGAGAAATGTTGAAATTCGACTTCAAATTAGGAGGATAGACTTTGAAAATTTTCAATTATTACAAAGTGACAGTTGACCTCAATGGTCTTCAATCGATGTTATTCGATGATATCAGACAGAGTTAGATGCAAACTCACTCAAATATATGAGAAATGTTGAAATTCGACTTCACATTAGGAAGATAGACTTTGAAAATTTTCAATTATTACAAAGTGACAGTTGACCACAAAGGTCTTCAATCGATGTTATTCGATGATATCTGACAAAGTTAGATGCAAACTCACTCAAATATATGAGAAATGTTGAAATTCGACTTCAAATTAGGAGGATAGACTTTGAAAATTTTCAATTATTACAAAGTGACTGTTGAACTCAATGGTCTTCAATCGATGTTATTCGATGATATCTGACAGAGTTAGATGCAAACTCACTCAAATATATGAGAAATGTTGAAATTCGACTTCAAATTAGGAACATAGACTTTGAAAATTTTCAATTATTACAAAGTGACAGTTGAACTCATTGGTCTTCAATCGATGTTATTCGATGATATCTGACAAAGATAGATGCAAACTCACTCAAATATATGAGAAATGTTGAAATTCGACTTCACATTTGGAAGATAGACTTTGAAAATTTTCAATTATTACAAAGTGACAGTTGAACTCAATGGTCTTCAATCGATGTTATTCGATGATATCTGACAGAGTTAGATGCAAACTCACTCAAATATATGAGAAATGTTGAAATTCGACTTCAAATTAGGAACATAGACTTTGAAAATTTTCCATATTTACAAAGTGACAGTTGACCTCAATGGGCTTCAATTGATGTTATTCGATGATATCTGACAAAGTTAGATGCAAACTCACTCAAATATATGAGAAATGTTGAAATTCGACTTCACATTAGGAAGATAGACTTTGAAAATTTTCAATTATTACAAAGTGACAGTTGAACTCATTGGTCTTCAATCGATGTTATTCGATGATATCTGACAAAGATAGATGCAAACTCACTCAAATATATGAGAAATGTTGAAATTCGACTTCACATTTGGAAGATAGACTTTGAAAATTTTCAATTATTACAAAGTGACAGTTGAACTCAATGGTCTTCAATCGATGTTATTCGATGATATCTGACAAAGATAGATGCAAACTCACTCAAATATATGAGAAATGTTGAAATTCGACTTCACATTTGGAAGATAGACTTTGAAAATTTTCAATTATTACAAAGTGACAGTTGAACTCAATGGTCTTCAATCGATGTTATTCGATGATATCTGACAGAGTTAGATGCAAACTCACTCAAATATATGAGAAATGTTGAAATTCGACTTCAAATTAGGAACATAGACTTTGAAAATTTTCCATATTTACAAAGTGACAGTTGACCTCAATGGGCTTCAATTGATGTTATTCGATGATATCTGACAAAGTTAGATGCAAACTCACTCAAATATATGAGAAATGTTGAAATTCGACTTCAAATTAGGAGGATAGACTTTGAAAATTTTCAATTATTACAAAGTGACTGTTGAACTCAATGGTCTTCAATCGATGTTATTCGATGATATCTGACAGAGTTAGATGCAAACTCACTCAAATATATGAGAAATGTTGAAATTCGACTTCACATTAGGAAGATAGACTTTGAAAATTTTCAATTATTACAAAGTGACAGTTGACCACAATGGTCTTCAATCGATGTTATTCGATGATATCTGACAAAGTTAGATGCAAACTCACTCAAATATATGAGAAATGTTGAAATTCGACTTCAAATTAGGAAGATAGACTTTGAAAATTTTCCATATTTTCAAAGTGACAGTTGACCTCAATGGGCTTCAATGGATGTTATTCGATGATATCTGACAAAGTTAGATGCAAACTCACTCAAATATATGAGAAATGTTGAAATTCGACTTCACATTAGGAAGATAGACTTTGAAAATTTTCCATATTTTCAAAGTGACAGTTGACCTCAATGGGCTTCAATGGATGTTATTCGATGATATCTGACAAAGTTAGATGCAAACTCACTCAAATATATGAGAAATGTTGAAATTCGACTTCACATTAGGAAGATAGACTTTGAAAATTTTCAATTATTACAAAGTGACAGTTGAACTCATTGGTCTTCAATCGATGTTATTCGATGATATCTGACAAAGATAGATGCAAACTCACTCAAATATATGAGAAATGTTGAAATTCGACTTCACATTTGGAAGATAGACTTTGAAAATTTTCAATTATTACAAAGTGACAGTTGAACTCAATGGTCTTCAATCGATGTTATTCGATGATATCTGATAGAGTTAGATGCAAACTCACTCAAATATATGAGAAATGTTGAAATTCGACTTCACATTAGGAAGATAGACTTTGAAAATTTTCAATTATTACAAAGTGACAGTTGACCACAATGGTCTTCAATCGATGTTATTCGATGATATCTAACAAAATTAGATGCAAACTCACTCAAATATATGAGAAATGTTGAAATCGACTTCAAATTAGGAAGATAGACTTTGAAAATTTTCAATTATTACAAAGTGACAGTTGACCTCAATGGTCTTCAATCGATGTTATTCGATGATATCTGACAGAGTTAGATGCAAACTCACTCAAATATATGAGAAATGTTGAAATTCGACTTCACATTAGGAAGATAGACTTTGAAAATTTTCCATATTTTCAAAGTGACAGTTGACCTTAATGGGCTTCAATGGATGTTATTCGATGATATCTGACAAAGATGCAAACTCACTCAAATATATGAGAAATGTTGAAATTCGACTTCACATTAGGAAGATAGACTTTGAAAATTTTCAATTATTTCAAAGTGTCAGTTGACCTCAATGGTCTTCAATCGATGTTATTCGATGATATCTGACAAAGTTAGATGCAAACTCACTCAAATATATGAGAAATGTTGAAATTCGACTTCACATTAGGAAGATAGACTTTGAAAATTTTCCATATTTTCAAAGTGACAGTTGACCTTAATGGGCTTCAATGGATGTTATTCGATGATATCTGACAAAGTTAGATGCAAACTCACTCAAATATATGAATAATGTTGAAATTCGACTTCACATTAGGAAGATAGACTTTGAAAATTTTCAATTATTACAAAGTGACAGTTGACCTCAATGGTCTTCAATCGATGTTATTCGATGATATCTGACAGAGTTAGATGCAAACTCACTCAAATATATGAGAAATGTTGAAATTCGACTTCACATTAGGAAGATAGACTTTGAAAATTTTCCATATTTTCAAAGTGACAGTTGACCTCAATGGGCTTCAATGGATGTTATTCGATGATATCTGACAAAGTTAGATGCAAACTCACTCAAATATATGAGAAATGTTGAAATTCGACTTCACATTAGGAAGATAGACTTTGAAAATTTTCAATTATTACAAAGTGACAGTTGAACTCAATGGTCTTCAATCGATGTTATTCGATGATATCTGACAGAGTTAGATGCAAACTCACTCAAATATATGAGAAATGTTGAAATTCGACTTCAAATTAGGAAGATAGACTTTGAATATTTTCCATATTTTCAAAGTGACAGTTGACCTCAATGGGCTTCAATGGATGTTATTCGATGATATCTGACAAAGTTAGATGCGAACTCACTCAAATATATGAGAAATGTTGAAATTCGACTTCAAATTAGGAAGATAGACTTTGAATATTTTCCATATTTTCAAAGTGACAGTTGACCTCAATGGGCTTCAATGGATGTTATTCGATGATATCTGACAAAGTTAGATGCAAACTCACTCAAATATATGAGAAATGTTGAAATTCGACTTCACATTAGGAAGATAGACTTTGAAAATTTTCAATTATTACAAAGTGACAGTTGAACTCATTGGTCTTCAATCGATGTTATTCGATGATATCTGACAAAGTTAGATGCAAACTCACTCAAATATATGAGAAATGTTGAAATTCGACTTCACATTAGGAAGATAGACTTTGAAAATTTTCAATTATCACAAAGTGACAGTTGAACTCAATGGTCTTCAATCGATGTTATTCGATGATATCTGACAGAGTTAGATGCAAACTCACTCAAATATATGAGAAATGTTGAAATTCGACTTCACATTAGGAAGATAGACTTTGAACATTTTCAATTATTACAAAGTGACAGTTGACCTCAATGGTCTTCAATCGATGTTATTCGATGATATCTGACAGAGTTAGATGCAAACTCACTCAAATATATGAGAAATGTTGAAATTCGACTTCACATTAGGAAGATAGACTTTGAAAATTTTCAATTATTACAAAGTGACAGTTGACCACAATGGTCTTCAATCGATGTTATTCGATGATATCTGACAAAGTTAGATGCAAACTCACTCAAATATATGAGAAATGTTCAAATTCGACTTCACATTAGGAAGATAGACTTTGAACATTTTCAATTATTACAAAGTGACAGTTGACCACAATGGTCTTCAATCGATGTTATTCGATGATATCTGACAGAGTTAGATGCAAACTCACTCAAATATATGAGAAATGTTGAAGTTCGACTTCACATTAAGAAGATAGACTTTGAAAATTTTCAATTTACAAAGTGACAGTTGACCTCAATGGGCTTCAATGGATGTTATTCGATGATATCTGACAAAGTTAGATGCAAACTCACTCAAATATATGAGAAATGTTGAAGTTCGACTTCACATTAAGAAGATAGACTTTGAAAATTTTCAATTTACCAAGTGACAGTTGACCTCAATGGGCTTCAATGGATGTTATTCGATGATATCTGACAAAGTTAGATGCAAACTCACTCAAATATATGAGAAATGTTGAAATTCGACTTCACATTAGGAAGATAGACTTTGAAAATTTTCAATTATTACAAAGTGACAGTTGAACTCATTGGTCTTCAATCGATGTTATTCGATGATATCTGACAAAGTTAGATGCAAACTCACTCAAATATATGAGAAATGTTGAAATTCGACTTCACATTAGGAAGATAGACTTTGAAAATTTTCAATTATTACAAAGTGACAGTTGAACTCAATGGTCTTCAATCGATGTTATTCGATGATATCTGACAGAGTTAGATGCAAACTCACTCAAATATATGAGAAATGTTGAAATTCGACTTCACATTAGGAAGATAGACTTTGAAAATTTTCAATTATTACAAAGTGACAGTTGACCTCAATGGTCTTCAATCGATGTTATTCGATGATATCTGACAGAGTTAGATGCAAACTCACTCAAATATATGAGAAATGTTGAAATTCGACTTCACATTAGGAAGATAGACTTTGAAAATTTTCAATTATTACAAAGTGACAGTTGACCACAATGGTCTTCAATCGATGTTATTCGATGATATCTGACAGAGTTAGATGCAAACTCACTCAAATATATGAGAAATGTTGAAATTCGACTTCACATTAGGAAGATAGACTTTGAAAATTTTCAATTATTACAAAGTGACAGTTGACCACAATGGTCTTCAATCGATGTTATTCGATGATATCTAACAAAATTAGATGCAAACTCACTCAAATATATGAGAAATGTTGAAATCGACTTCAAATTAGGAAGATAGACTTTGAAAATTTTCAATTATTACAAAGTGACAGTTGACCTCAATGGTCTTCAATCGATGTTATTCGATGATATCTGACAGAGTTAGATGCAAACTCACTCAAATATATGAGAAATGTTGAAATTCGACTTCACATTAGGAAGATAGACTTTGAAAATTTTCCATATTTTCAAAGTGACAGTTGACCTTAATGGGCTTCAATGGATGTTATTCGATGATATCTGACAAAGATGCAAACTCACTCAAATATATGAGAAATGTTGAAATTCGACTTCACATTAGGAAGATAGACTTTGAAAATTTTCAATTATTTCAAAGTGTCAGTTGACCTCAATGGTCTTCAATCGATGTTATTCGATGATATCTGACAAAGTTAGATGCAAACTCACTCAAATATATGAGAAATGTTGAAATTCGACTTCACATTAGGAAGATAGACTTTGAAAATTTTCCATATTTCCAAAGTGACAGTTGACCTTAATGGGCTTCAATGGATGTTATTCGATGATATCTGACAAAGTTAGATGCAAACTCACTCAAATATATGAATAATGTTGAAATTCGACTTCACATTAGGAAGATAGACTTTGAAAATTTTCAATTATTACAAAGTGACAGTTGACCTCAATGGTCTTCAATCGATGTTATTCGATGATATCTGACAGAGTTAGATGCAAACTCACTCAAATATATGAGAAATGTTGAAATTCGACTTCACATTAGGAAGATAGACTTTGAAAATTTTCCATATTTTCAAAGTGACAGTTGACCTCAATGGGCTTCAATGGATGTTATTCGATGATATCTGACAAAGTTAGATGCAAACTCACTCAAATATATGAGAAATGTTGAAATTCGACTTCACATTAGGAAGATAGACTTTGAAAATTTTCAATTATTACAAAGTGACAGTTGAACTCAATGGTCTTCAATCGATGTTATTCGATGATATCTGACAGAGTTAGATGCAAACTCACTCAAATATATGAGAAATGTTGAAATTCGACTTCAAATTAGGAAGATAGACTTTGAATATTTTCCATATTTTCAAAGTGACAGTTGACCTCAATGGGCTTCAATGGATGTTATTCGATGATATCTGACAAAGTTAGATGCGAACTCACTCAAATATATGAGAAATGTTGAAATTCGACTTCAAATTAGGAAGATAGACTTTGAATATTTTCCATATTTTCAAAGTGACAGTTGACCTCAATGGGCTTCAATGGATGTTATTCGATGATATCTGACAAAGTTAGATGCAAACTCACTCAAATATATGAGAAATGTTGAAATTCGACTTCACATTAGGAAGATAGACTTTGAAAATTTTCAATTATTACAAAGTGACAGTTGAACTCATTGGTCTTCAATCGATGTTATTCGATGATATCTGACAAAGTTAGATGCAAACTCACTCAAATATATGAGAAATGTTGAAATTCGACTTCACATTAGGAAGATAGACTTTGAAAATTTTCAATTATCACAAAGTGACAGTTGAACTCAATGGTCTTCAATCGATGTTATTCGATGATATCTGACAGAGTTAGATGCAAACTCACTCAAATATATGAGAAATGTTGAAATTCGACTTCACATTAGGAAGATAGACTTTGAACATTTTCAATTATTACAAAGTGACAGTTGACCTCAATGGTCTTCAATCGATGTTATTCGATGATATCTGACAGAGTTAGATGCAAACTCACTCAAATATATGAGAAATGTTGAAATTCGACTTCACATTAGGAAGATAGACTTTGAAAATTTTCAATTATTACAAAGTGACAGTTGACCACAATGGTCTTCAATCGATGTTATTCGATGATATCTGACAAAGTTAGATGCAAACTCACTCAAATATATGAGAAATGTTCAAATTCGACTTCACATTAGGAAGATAGACTTTGAACATTTTCAATTATTACAAAGTGACAGTTGACCACAATGGTCTTCAATCGATGTTATTCGATGATATCTGACAGAGTTAGATGCAAACTCACTCAAATATATGAGAAATGTTGAAATTCGACTTCACATTAGGAAGATAGACTTTGAAAATTTTCAATTATTACAAAGTGACAGTTGACCACAATGGTCTTCAATCGATGTTATTCGATGATATCTGACAAAGTTAGATGCAAACTCACTCAAATATATGAGAAATGTTGAAGTTCGACTTCACACTAAGAAGATAGACTTTGAAAATTTTCAATTTACAAAGTGACAGTTGACCTCAATGGGCTTCAATGGATGTTATTCGATGATATCTGACAAAGTTAGATGCAAACTCACTCAAATATATGAGAAATGTTGAAGTTCGACTTCACATTAAGAAGATAGACTTTGAAAATTTTCAATTTACAAAGTGACAGTTGACCTCAATGGGCTTCAATGGATGTTATTCGATGATATCTGACAAAGTTAGATGCAAACTCACTCAAATATATGAGAAATGTTGAAATTCGACTTCACATTAGGAAGATAGACTTTGAAAATTTTCAATTATTACAAAGTGACATTTGAACTCATTGGTCTTCAATCGATGTTATTCGATGATATCTGACAAAGTTAGATGCAAACTCACTCAAATATATGAGAAATGTTGAAATTCGACTTCACATTAGGAAGATAGACTTTGAAAATTTTCAATTATTACAAAGTGACAGTTGACCTCATTGGTCTTCAATCGATGTTATTCGATGATATCTGACAGAGTTAGATGCAAACTCACTCAAATATATGAGAAATGTTGAAATTCGACTTCACATTAGGAAGATAGACTTTGAAAATTTTCAATTATTACAAAGTGACAGTTGAACTCAATGGTCTTCAATCGATGTTATTCGATGATATCTGACAGAGTTAGATGCAAACTCACTCAAATATATGAGAAATGTTGAAATTCGACTTCACATTAGGAAGATAGACTTTGAAAATTTTCAATTATTACAAAGTGACAGTTGACCTCATTGGTCTTCAATCGATGTTATTCGATGATATCTGACAAAGTTAGATGCAAACTCACTCAAATATATGAGAAATGTTGAAATTCGACTTCACATTAGGAAGATAGACTTTGAAAATTTTCAATTATTACAAAGTGACAGTTGACCACAATGGTCTTCAATCGATGTTATTCGATGATATCTGACAAAGTTAGATGCAAACTCACTCAAATATATGAGAAATGTTGAAATTCGATTTCAAATTAGGAAGATAGACTTTGAAAATTTTCAATTATTACAAGGTGACAGTTGACCTCAATGGTCTTCAATCGATGTTATTCGATGATATCTGACAGAGTTAGATGCAAACTCACTCAAATATATGAGAAATGTTGAAATTCTACTTCACATTAGGAAGATAGACTTTGAAAATTTTCAATTATTACAAAGTGACAGTTAAACTCAATGGTCTTCAATCGATGTTATTCGATGATATCTGACAGAGTTAGATGCAAACTCACTCAAATATATGAGAAATGTTGAAATTCTACTTCACATTAGGAAGATAGACTTTGAAAATTTTCAATTATTACAAAGTGACAGTTAAACTCAATGGTCTTCAATCGATGTTATTCGATGATATCTGACAGAGTTAGATGCAAACTCACTCAAATATATGAGAAATGTTGAAATTCGACTTCACATTAGGAAGATAGACTTTGAAAATTTTCAATTATTACAAAGTGACAGTTGACCACAATGGTCTTCAATCGATGTTATTCGATGATATCTGACAAAGTTAGATGCAAACTCACTCAAATATATGAGAAATGTTCAAATTCGACTTCAAATTAGGAAGATAGACTTTGAAAATTTTCCATATTTTCAAAGTGACAGTTGACCTCAATGGGCTTCAATGGATGTTATTCGATGATATCTGACAAAGTTAGATGCAAACTCACTCAAATATATGAGAAATGTTGAAGTTCGACTTCACATTAAGAAGATGGACTTTGAAAATTTTCAATTATTACAAAGTGACATTTGAACTCATTGGTCTTCAATCGATGTTATTCGATGATATCTGACAAAGTTAGATGCAAACTCACTCAAATATATGAGAAATGTTGAAATTCGACTTCACATTAGGAAGATAGACTTTGAAAATTTTCAATTATTACAAAGTGACAGTTGAACTCATTGGTCTTCAATCGATGTTATTCGATGATATCTGACAATGTTAGATGCAAACTCACTCAAATATATGAGAAATGTTGAAATTCGACTTCACATTAGGAAGATAGACTTTGAAAATTTTCAATTATTACAAAGTGACAGTTGAACTCAATGGTCTTCAATCGATGTTATTCGATGATATCTGACAGAGTTAGATGCAAACTCACTCAAATATATGAGAAATGTTGAAATTCGACTTCACATTAGGAAGATAGACTTTGAACATTTTCAATTATTACAAAGTGACAGTTGACCTCAATGGTCTTCAATCGATGTTATTCGATGATATCTCACAGAGTTAGATGCAAACTCACTCAAATATATGAGAAATGTTGAAATTCGACTTCACATTAGGAAGATAGACTTTGAAAATTCTCAATTATTACAAAGTGACAGTTGACCACAATGGTCTTCAATCGATGTTATTCGATGATATCTGACAAAGTTAGATGCAAACTCACTCAAATATATGAGAAATGTTGAAATTCGACTTCACATTAGGAAGATAGACTTTGAACATTTTCAATTATTACAAAGTGACAGTTGACCACAATGGTCTTCAATCGATGTTATTCGATGATATCTGACAGAGTTAGATGCAAACTCACTCAAATATATGAGAAATGTTGAAATTCGACTTCACATTAGGAAGATAGACTTTGAAAATTTTCAATTATTACAAAGTGACAGTTGACCACAATGGTCTTCAATCGATGTTATTCGATGATATCTGACAAAGTTAGATGCAAACTCACTCAAATATATGAGAAATGTTGAAGTTCGACTTCACATTAAGAAGATAGACTTTGAAAATTTTCAATTTACAAAGTGACAGTTGACCTCAATGGGCTTCAATGGATGTTATTCGATGATATCTGACAAAGTTAGATGCAAACTCACTCAAATATATGAGAAATGTTGAAGTTCGACTTCACATTAAGAAGATAGACTTTGAAAATTTTCAATTTACAAAGTGACAGTTGACCTCAATGGGCTTCAATGGATGTTATTTGATGATATCTGACAAAGTTAGATGCAAACTCACTCAAATATATGAGAAATGTTGAAATTCGACTTCACATTAGGAAGATAGACTTTGAAAATTTTCAATTATTACAAAGTGACATTTGAACTCATTGGCCTTCAATCGATGTTATTCGATGATATCTGACAAAGTTAGATGCAAACTCACTCAAATATATGAGAAATGTTGAAATTCGACTTCACATTAGGAAGATAGACTTTGAAAATTTTCAATTATTACAAAGTGACAGTTGACCTCATTGGTCTTCAATCGATGTTATTCGATGATATCTGACAAAGTTAGATGCAAACTCACTCAAATATATGAGAAATGTTGAAATTCGACTTCACATTAGGAAGATAGACTTTGAAAATTTTCAATTATTACAAAGTGACAGTTGACCACAATGGTCTTCAATCGATGTTATTCGATGATATCTGACAAAGTTAGATGCAAACTCACTCAAATATATGAGAAATGTTGAAATTCGATTTCAAATTAGGAAGATAGACTTTGAAAATTTTCAATTATTACAAGGTGACAGTTGACCTCAATGGTCTTCAATCGATGTTATTCGATGATATCTGACAGAGTTAGATGCAAACTCACTCAAATATATGAGAAATGTTGAAATTCTACTTCACATTAGGAAGATAGACTTTGAAAATTTTCAATAATTACAAAGTGACAGTTAAACTCAATGGTCTTCAATCGATGTTATTCGATGATATCTGACAGAGTTAGATGCAAACTCACTCAAATATATGAGAAATGTTGAAATTCGACTTCACATTAGGAAGATAGACTTTGAAAATTTTCAATTATTACAAAGTGACAGTTGACCACAATGGTCTTCAATCGATGTTATTCGATGATATCTGACAAAGTTAGATGCAAACTCACTCAAATATATGAGAAATGTTGAAATTCGACTTCAAATTAGGAAGATAGACTTTGAAAATTTTCCATATTTTCAAAGTGACAGTTGACCTCAATGGGCTTCAATGGATGTTATTCGATGATATCTGACAAAG
The DNA here is from genome assembly GCF_026230105.1 of Diorhabda sublineata. Taxonomy (NCBI): domain Eukaryota; kingdom Metazoa; phylum Arthropoda; class Insecta; order Coleoptera; family Chrysomelidae; genus Diorhabda; species Diorhabda sublineata. The sequence goes on along the minus strand of NW_026614078.1, from coordinate 152,407 downwards.
TTAGATGCAAACTCACTCAAATATATGAGAAATGTTGAAGTTCGACTTCACATTAAGAAGATAGACTTTGAATATTTTCAATTTACAAAGTGACAGTTGACCTCAATGGGCTTCAATGGATGTTATTCGATGATATCTGACAAAGTTAGATGCAAACTCACTCAAATATATGAGAAATGTTGAAATTCGACTTCACATTAGGAAGATAGACTTTGAAAATTTTCAATTATTACAAAGTGACAGTTGAATTCATTGGTCTTCAATCGATGTTATTCGATGATATCTGACAAAGTTAGATGCAAACTCACTCAAATATATGAGAAATGTTGAAATTCGACTTCACATTAGGAAGATAGACTTTGAAAATTTTCAATTATTACAAAGTGACAGTTGAACTCAATGGTCTTCAATCGATGTTATTCGATGATATCTGACAGAGTTAGATGCAAACTCACTCAAATATATGAGAAATGTTGAAATTCGACTTCACATTAGGAAGATAGACTTTGAACATTTTCAATTATTACAAAGTGACAGTTGACCTCAATGGTCTTCAATCGATGTTATTCGATGATATCTGACAGAGTTAGATGCAAACTCACTCAAATATATGAGAAATGTTGAAATTCGACTTCACATTAGGAAGATAGACTTTGAACATTTTCAATTATTACAAAGTGACAGTTGACCACAATGGTCTTCAATCGATGTTATTCGATGATATCTGACAGAGTTAGATGCAAACTCACTCAAATATATGAGAAATGTTGAAATTCGACTTCACATTAGGAAGATAGACTTTGAAAATTTTCAATTATTACAAAGTGACAGTTGACCACAATGGTTTTCAATCGATGATATCTGACAAAGTTAGATGCAAACTCACTCAAATATATGAGAAATGTTGAAGTTCGACTTCACATTAAGAAGATAGACTTTGAAAATTTTCAATTTACAAAGTGACAGTTGACCTCAATGGGCTTCAATGGATGTTATTCGATGATATCTGACAAAGTTAGATGCAAACTCACTCAAATATATGAGAAATGTTGAAATTCGACTTCAAATTAGGAAGATAGACTTTGAAAATTTTCCATATTTTCAAAGTGACAGTTGACCTCAATGGGCTTCAATGGATGTTATTCGATGATATCTGACAAAGTTAGATGCAAACTCACTCAAATATATGAGAAATGTTGAAGTTCGACTTCACATTAAGAAGATAGACTTTGAATATTTTCAATTTACAAAGTGACAGTTGACCTCAATGGGCTTCAATGGATGTTATTCGATGATATCTGACAAAGTTAGATGCAAACTCACTCAAATATATGAGAAATGTTGAAATTCGACTTCACATTAGGAAGATAGACTTTGAAAATTTTCAATTATTACAAAGTGACAGTTGAATTCATTGGTCTTCAATCGATGTTATTCGATGATATCTGACAAAGTTAGATGCAAACTCACTCAAATATATGAGAAATGTTGAAATTCGACTTCACATTAGGAAGATAGACTTTGAAAATTTTCAATTATTACAAAGTGACAGTTGAACTCAATGGTCTTCAATCGATGTTATTCGATGATATCTGACAGAGTTAGATGCAAACTCACTCAAATATATGAGAAATGTTGAAATTCGACTTCACATTAGGAAGATAGACTTTGAACATTTTCAATTATTACAAAGTGACAGTTGACCTCAATGGTCTTCAATCGATGTTATTCGATGATATCTGACAGAGTTAGATGCAAACTCACTCAAATATATGAGAAATGTTGAAATTCGACTTCACATTAGGAAGATAGACTTTGAACATTTTCAATTATTACAAAGTGACAGTTGACCACAATGGTCTTCAATCGATGTTATTCGATGATATCTGACAGAGTTAGATGCAAACTCACTCAAATATATGAGAAATGTTGAAATTCGACTTCACATTAGGAAGATAGACTTTGAAAATTTTCAATTATTACAAAGTGACAGTTGACCACAATGGTTTTCAATCGATGATATCTGACAAAGTTAGATGCAAACTCACTCAAATATATGAGAAATGTTGAAGTTCGACTTCACATTAAGAAGATAGACTTTGAAAATTTTCAATTTACAAAGTGACAGTTGACCTCAATGGGCTTCAATGGATGTTATTCGATGATATCTGACAAAGTTAGATGCAAACTCACTCAAATATATGAGAAATGTTGAAGTTCGACTTCACATTAAGAAGATAGACTTTGAAAATTTTCAATTTACAAAGTGACAGTTGACCTCAATGGGCTTCAATGGATGTTATTCGATGATATCTGACAAAGTTAGATGCAAACTCACTCAAATATATGAGAAATGTTGAAATTCGACTTCACATTAGGAAGATAGACTTTGAAAATTTTCAATTATTACAAAGTGACAGTTGAACTCATTGGTCTTCAATCGATGTTATTCGATGATATCTGACAAAGTTAGATGCAAACTCACTCAAATATATGAGAAATGTTGAAATTCGACTTCACATTAGGAAGATAGACTTTGAAAATTTTCAATTATTACAAAGTGACAGTTGAACTCAATGGTCTTCAATCGATGTTATTCGATGATATCTGACAGAGTTAGATGCAAACTCACTCAAATATATGAGAAATGTTGAAATTCGACTTCACATTAGGAAGATAGACTTTGAAAATTTTCAATTATTACAAAGTGACAGTTGACCTCAATGGTCTTCAATCGATGTTATTCGATGATATCTGACAGAGTTAGATGCAAACTCACTCAAATATATGAGAAATGTTGAAATTCGACTTCACATTAGGAAGATAGACTTTGAAAATTTTCCATATTTTCAAAGTGACAGTTGACCTTAATGGGCTTCAATGGATGTTATTCGATGATATCTGACAAAGTTAGATGCAAACTCACTCAAATATATGAGAAATGTTGAAATTCGACTTCACATTAGGAAGATAGACTTTGAAAATTTTCAATTATTACAAAGTGACAGTTGAACTCAATGGTCTTCAATGGATGTTATTCGATGATATCTGACAAAGTTAGATGCAAACTCACTCAAATATATGAGAAATGTTGAAGTTCGACTTCACATTAAGAAGATAGACTTTGAAAATTTTCAATTTACAAAATGACAGTTGACCTCAATGGTCTTCAATCGATGTTATTCGATGATATCTGACAGAGTTAGATGCAAACTCACTCAAATATATGAGAAATGTTGAAATTCGACTTCACATTAGGAAGATAGACTTTGAAAATTTTCCATATTTTCAAAGTGACAGTTGACCTTAATGGGCTTCAATGGATGTTATTCGATGATATCTGACAAAGTTAGATGCAAACTCACTCAAATATATGAGAAATGTTGAAATTCGACTTCACATTAGGAAGATAGACTTTGAAAATTTTCAATTATTACAAAGTGACAGTTGACCACAATGGTCTTCAATCGATGTTATTCGATGATATCTGACAAAGTTAGATGCAAACTCACTCAAATATATGAGAAATGTTGAAGTTCGACTTCACATTAAGAAGATAGACTTTGAAAATTTCCAATTTACAAAGTGACAGTTGACCTCAATGGGCTTCAATGGATGTTATTCGATGATATCTGACAAAGTTAGATGCAAACTCACTCAAATATATGAGAAATGTTGAAGTTCGACTTCACATTAAGAAGATAGACTTTGAAAATTTTCAATTTACAAAGTGACAGTTGACCTCAATGGGCTTCAATGGATGTTATTCGATGATATCTGACAAAGTTAGATGCAAACTCACTCAAATATATGAGAAATGTTGAAATTCGACTTCACATTAGGAAGATAGACTTTGAAAATTTTCAATTATTACAAAGTGACAGTTGAACTCATTGGTCTTCAATCGATGTTATTCGATGATATCTGACAAAGTTAGATGCAAACTCACTCAAATATATGAGAAATGTTGGAATTCGACTTCACATTAGGAAGATAGACTTTGAAAATTTTCAATTATTACAAAGTGACAGTTGAACTCAATGGTCTTCAATCGATGTTATTCGATGATATCTGACAGAGTTAGATGCAAACTCACTCAAATATATGAGAAATGTTGGAATTCGACTTCACATTAGGAAGATAGACTTTGAAAATTTTCAATTATTACAAAGTGACAGTTGACCTCAATGGTCTTCAATCGATGTTATTCGATGATATCTGACAGAGTTAGATGCAAACTCACTCAAATATATGAGAAATGTTGAAATTCGACTTCACATTAGGAAGATAGACTTTGAAAATTTTCCATATTTTCAAAGTGACAGTTGACCTTAATGGGCTTCAATGGATGTTATTCGATGATATCTGACAAAGTTAGATGCAAACTCACTCAAATATATGAGAAATGTTGAAGTTCGACTTCACATTAAGAAGATAGACTTTGAATATTTTCAATTTACAAAGTGACAGTTGACCTCAATGGGCTTCAATGGATGTTATTCGATGATATCTGACAAAGTTAGATGCAAACTCACTCAAATATATGAGAAATGTTGAAATTCGACTTCACATTAGGAAGATAGACTTTGAAAATTTTCAATTATTACAAAGTGACAGTTGAACTCATTGGTCTTCAATCGATGTTATTCGATGATATCTGACAAAGTTAGATGCAAACTCACTCAAATATATGAGAAATGTTGAAATTCGACTTCACATTAGGAAGATAGACTTTGAAAATTTTCAATTATTACAAAGTGACAGTTGAACTCAATGGTCTTCAATCGATGTTATTCGATGATATCTGACAGAGTTAGATGCAAACTCACTCAAATATATGAGAAATGTTGAAATTCGACTTCACATTAGGAAGATAGACTTTGAAAATTTTCCATATTTTCAAAGTGACAGTTGACCTTAATGGGCTTCAATGGATGTTATTCGATGATATCTGACAAAGTTAGATGCAAACTCACTCAAATATATGAGAAATGTTGAAATTCGACTTCACATTAGGAAGATAGACTTTGAAAATTTTCAATTATTACAAAGTGACAGTTGACCACAATGGTCTTCAATCGATGTTATTCGATGATATCTGACAAAGTTAGATGCAAACTCACTCAAATATATGAGAAATGTTGAAGTTCGACTTCACATTAAGAAGATAGACTTTGAAAATTTTCAATTTACAAAGTGACAGTTGACCTCAATGGGCTTCAATGGATGTTATTCGATGATATCTGACAAAGTTAGATGCAAACTCACTCAAATATATGAGAAATGTTGAAGTTCGACTTCACATTAAGAAGATAGACTTTGAAAATTTTCAATTTACAAAGTGACAGTTGACCTCAATGGGCTTCAATGGATGTTATTCGATGATATCTGACAAAGTTAGATGCAAACTCACTCAAATATATGAGAAATGTTGAAATTCGTCTTCACATTAGGAAGATAGACTTTGAAAATTTTCAATTATTACAAAGTGACAGTTAAACTCATTGGTCTTCAATCGATGTTATTCGATGATATCTGACAAAGTTAGATGCAAACTCACTCAAATATATGAGAAATGTTGGAATTCGACTTCACATTAGGAAGATAGACTTTGAAAATTTTCAATTATTACAAAGTGACAGTTGAACTCAATGGTCTTCAATCGATGTTATTCGATGATATCTGACAGAGTTAGATGCAAACTCACTCAAATATATGAGAAATGTTGAAATTCGACTTCACATTAGGAAGATAGACTTTGAAAATTTTCAATTATTACAAAGTGACAGTTGACCTCAATGGTCTTCAATCGATGTTATTCGATGATATCTGACAGAGTTAGATGCAAACTCACTCAAATATATGAGAAATGTTGAAATTCGACTTCACATTAGGAAGATAGACTTTGAAAATTTTCCATATTTTCAAAGTGACAGTTGACCTTAATGGGCTTCAATGGATGTTATTCGATGATATCTGACAAAGTTAGATGCAAACTCACTCAAATATATGAGAAATGTTGAAGTTCGACTTCACATTAAGAAGATAGACTTTGAATATTTTCAATTTACAAAGTGACAGTTGACCTCAATGGGCTTCAATGGATGTTATTCGATGATATCTGACAAAGTTAGATGCAAACTCACTCAAATATATGAGAAATGTTGAAATTCGACTTCACATTAGGAAGATAGACTTTGAAAATTTTCAATTATTACAAAGTGACAGTTGAACTCATTGGTCTTCAATCGATGTTATTCGATGATATCTGACAAAGTTAGATGCAAACTCACTCAAATATATGAGAAATGTTGAAATTCGACTTCACATTAGGAAGATAGACTTTGAAAATTTTCAATTATTACAAAGTGACAGTTGAACTCAATGGTCTTCAATCGATGTTATTCGATGATATCTGACAGAGTTAGATGCAAACTCACTCAAATATATGAGAAATGTTGAAATTCGACTTCACATTAGGAAGATAGACTTTGAAAATTTTCAATTATTACAAAGTGACAGTTGACCTCAATGGTCTTCAATCGATGTTATTCGATGATATCTGACAGAGTTAGATGCAAACTCACTCAAATATATGAGAAATGTTGAAATTCGACTTCACATTAGGAAGATAGACTTTGAAAATTTTCAATTATTACAAAGTGACAGTTGACCACAATGGTCTTCAATCGATGTTATTCGATGATATCTGACAGAGTTAGATGCAAACTCACTCAAATATATGAGAAATGTTGAAATTCGACTTCACATTAGGAAGATAGACTTTGAAAATTTTCAATTATTACAAAGTGACAGTTGACCACAATGGTCTTCAATCGATGTTATTCGATGATATCTGACAAAGTTAGATGCAAACTCACTCAAATATATGAGAAATGTTGAAGTTCGACTTCACATTAAGAAGATAGACTTTGAAAATTTTCAATTTACAAAGTGACAGTTGACCTCAATGGGCTTCAATGGATGTTATTCGATGATATCTGACAAAGTTAGATGCAAACTCACTCAAATATATGAGAAATGTTGAAGTTCGACTTCACATTAAGAAGATAGACTTTGAAAATTTTCAATTTACCAAGTGACAGTTGACCTCAATGGGCTTCAATGGATGTTATTCGATGATATCTGACAAAGTTAGATGCAAACTCACTCAAATATATGAGAAATGTTGAAATTCGACTTCACATTAGGAAGATAGACTTTGAAAATTTTCAATTATTACAAAGTGACAGTTGAACTCATTGGTCTTCAATCGATGTTATTCGATGATATCTGACAAAGTTAGATGCAAACTCACTCAAATATATGAGAAATGTTGAAATTCGACTTCACATTAGGAAGATAGACTTTGAAAATTTTCAATTATTACAAAGTGACAGTTGAACTCAATGGTCTTCAATCGATGTTATTCGATGATATCTGACAGAGTTAGATGCAAACTCACTCAAATATATGAGAAATGTTGAAATTCGACTTCACATTAGGAAGATAGACTTTGAAAATTTTCAATTATTACAAAGTGACAGTTGACCTCAATGGTCTTCAATCGATGTTATTCGATGATATCTGACAGAGTTAGATGCAAACTCACTCAAATATATGAGAAATGTTGAAATTCGACTTCACATTAGGAAGATAGACTTTGAAAATTTTCAATTATTACAAAGTGACAGTTGACCACAATGGTCTTCAATCGATGTTATTCGATGATATCTGACAGAGTTAGATGCAAACTCACTCAAATATATGAGAAATGTTGAAATTCGACTTCACATTAGGAAGATAGACTTTGAAAATTTTCAATTATTACAAAGTGACAGTTGACCACAATGGTCTTCAATCGATGTTATTCGATGATATCTGACAAAGTTAGATGCAAACTCACTCAAATATATGAGAAATGTTGAAGTTCGACTTCACATTAAGAAGATAGACTTTGAAAATTTTCAATTTACAAAGTGACAGTTGACCTCAATGGGCTTCAATGGATGTTATTCGATGATATCTGACAAAGTTAGATGCAAACTCACTCAAATATATGAGAAATGTTGAAGTTCGACTTCACATTAAGAAGATAGACTTTGAAAATTTTCAATTTACAAAGTGACAGTTGACCTCAATGGGCTTCAATGGATGTTATTCGATGATATCTGACAAAGTTAGATGCAAACTCACTCAAATATATGAGAAATGTTGAAATTCGACTTCACATTAGGAAGATAGACTTTGAAAATTTTCAATTATTACAAAGTGACAGTTGAACTCATTGGTCTTCAATCGATGTTATTCGATGATATCTGACAAAGTTAGATGCAAACTCACTCAAATATATGAGAAATGTTGGAATTCGACTTCACATTAGGAAGATAGACTTTGAAAATTTTCAATTATTACAAAGTGACAGTTGAACTCAATGGTCTTCAATCGATGTTATTCGATGATATCTGACAGAGTTAGATGCAAACTCACTCAAATATATGAGAAATGTTGAAATTCGACTTCACATTAGGAAGATAGACTTTGAAAATTTTCAATTATTACAAAGTGACAGTTGACCTCAATGGTCTTCAATCGATGTTATTCGATGATATCTGACAGAGTTAGATGCAAACTCACTCAAATATATGAGAAATGTTGAAATTCGACTTCACATTAGGAAGATAGACTTTGAAAATTTTCCATATTTTCAAAGTGACAGTTGACCTTAATGGGCTTTAATGGATGTTATTCGATGATATCTGACAAAGTTAGATGCAAACTCACTCAAATATATGAGAAATGTTGAAATTCGACTTCACATTAGGAAGATAGACTTTGAAAATTTTCAATTATTACAAAGTGACAGTTGACCTCAATGGTCTTCAATCGATGTTATTCGATGATATCTGACAGAGTTAGATGCAAACTCACTCAAATATATGAGAAATGTTGAAATTCGACTTCAAATTAGGAACATAGACTTTGAAAATTTTCAATTTACAAAGTGACAGTTGACCTCAATGGGCTTCAATGGATTTTATTCGATGATATCTGACAAAGTTAGATGCAAACTCACTCAAATATATGAGAAATGTTGAAGTTCGACTTCACATTAAGAAGATAGACTTTGAAAATTTTCAATTATTACAAAGTGACAGTTGAACTCATTGGTCTTCAATCGATGTTATTCGATGATATCTGACAAAGTTAGATGCAAACTCACTCAAATATATGAGAAATGTTGAAATTCGACTTCACATTAGGAAGATAGACTTTGAAAATTTTCAATTATTACAAAGTGACAGTTGAACTCAATGGTCTTCAATCGATGTTATTCGATGATATCTGACAGAGTTAGATGCAAACTCACTCAAATATATGAGAAATGTTGAAATTCGACTTCACATTAGGAAGATAGACTTTGAGAATTTTCAATTATTACAAAGTGACAGTTGACCTCAATGGTCTTCAATCGATGTTATTCGATGATATCTGACAGAGTTAGATGCAAACTCACTCAAATATATGGGAAATGTTGAAATTCGACTTCACATTAGGAAGATAGACTTTGAAAATTTTCCATATTTTCAAAGTGACAGTTGACCTTAATGGGCTTCAATGGATGTTATTCGATGATATCTGACAAAGTTAGATGCAAACTCACTCAAATATATGAGAAATGTTGAAATTCGACTTCACATTAGGAAGATAGACTTTGAAAATTTTCAATTATTACAAAGTGACAGTTGACCTCAATGGTCTTCAATCGATGTTATTCGATGATATCTGACAGAGTTAGATGCAAACTCACTCAAATATATGAGAAATGTTGAAATTCGACTTCAAATTAGGAACATAGACTTTGAAAATTTTCCATATTTACAAAGTGACAGTTGACCTCAATGGGCTTCAATTGATGTTATTCGATGACATCTGACAAAGTTAGATGCAAACTCACTCAAATATATGAGAAATGTTGAAATTCGACTTCAAATTAGGAAGATAGACTTTGAAAATTTTCAATTATTACAAGGTGACAGTTGACCTCAATGGTCTTCAATCGATGTTATTCGATGATATCTGACAGAGTTAGATGCAAACTCACTCAAATATATGAGAAATGTTGAAATTCGACTTCACATTAGGAAGATAGACTTTGAAAATTTTCAATTATTACAAAGTGACAGTTGACCACAATGGTCTTCAATCGATGTTATTCGATGATATCTGACAAAGTTAGATGCAAACTCACTCAAATATATGAGAAATGTTGAAATTCGACTTCAAATTAGAAAGATAGACTTTGAAAATTTTCCATATTTTCAAAGTGACAGTTGACCTCAATGGGCTTCAATGGATGTTATTCGATGATATCTGACAAAGTTAGATGCAAACTCACTCAAATATATGAGAAATGTTGAAGTTCGACTTCACATTAAGAAGATAGACTTTGAAAATTTTCAATTTACAAAGTGACAGTTGACCTCAATGGGCTTCAATGGATGTTATTCGATGATATCTGACAAAGTTAGATGCAAACTCACTCAAATATATGAGAAATGTTGAAATTCGACTTCACATTAGGAAGATAGACTTTGAAAATTTTCAATTATTACAAAGTGACAGTTGAACTCATTGGTCTTCAATCGATGTTATTCGATGATATCTGACAAAGTTAGATGCAAACTCACTCAAATATATGAGAAATGTTGAAATTCGACTTCACATTAGGAAGATAGACTTTGAAAATTTTCAATTATTACAAAGTGACAGTTGACCTCATTGGTCTTCAATCGATGTTATTCGATGATATCTGACAAAGTTAGATGCAATCTCACTCAAATATATGAGAAATGTTGAAATTCGACTTCACATTAGGAAGATAGACTTTGAAAATTTTCAATTATTACAAAGTGACAGTTGAACTCAATGGTCTTCAATCGATGTTATTCGATGATATCTGACAGAGTTAGATGCAAACTCACTCAAATATATGAGAAATGTTGAAATTCGACTTCACATTAGGAAGATAGACTTTGAAAATTTTCAATTATTACAAAGTGACAGTTGACCACAATGGTCTTCAATCGATGTTATTCGATGATATCTGACAAAGTTAGATGCAAACTCACTCAAATATATGAGAAATGTTGAAATTCGATTTCAAATTAGGAAGATAGACTTTGAAAATTTTCAATTATTACAAGGTGACAGTTGACCTCAATGGTCTTCAATCGATGTTATTCGATGATATCTGACAGAGTTAGATGCAAACTCACTCAAATATATGAGAAATGTTGAAATTCGACTTCACATTAGGAAGATAGACTTTGAAAATTTTCAATTATTACAAAGTGACAGTTAAACTCAATGGTCTTCAATCGATGTTATTCGATGATATCTGACAGAGTTAGATGCAAACTCACTCAAATATATGAGAAATGTTGAAATTCGACTTCACATTAGGAAGATAGACTTTGAAAATTTTCAATTATTACAAAGTGACAGTTGACCACAATGGTCTTCAATCGATGTTATTCGATGATATCTGACAAAGTTAGATGCAAACTCACTCAAATATATGAGAAATGTTGAAATTCGACTTCAAATTAGGAAGATAGACTTTGAAAATTTTCCATATTTTCAAAGTGACAGTTGACCTCAATGGGCTTCAATGGATGTTATTCGATGATATCTGACAAAGTTAGATGCAAACTCACTCAAATATATGAGAAATGTTGAAGTTCGACTTCACATTAAGAAGATAGACTTTGAAAATTTTCAATTTACAAAGTGACAGTTGACCTCAATGGGCTTCAATGGATGTTATTCGATGATATCTGACAAAGTTAGATGCAAACTCACTCAAATATATGAGAAATGTTGAAATTCGACTTCACATTAGGAAGATAGACTTTGAAAATTTTCAATTATTACAAAGTGACAGTTGAACTCATTGGTCTTCAATCGATGTTATTCGATGATATCTGACAAAGTTAGATGCAAACTCACTCAAATATATGAGAAATGTTGAAATTCGACTTCACATTAGGAAGATAGACTTTGAAAATTTTCAATTATTACAAAGTGATAGTTGAACTCAATGGTCTTCAATCGATGTTATTCGATGATATCTGACAGAGTTAGATGCAAACTCACTCAAATATATGAGAAATGTTGAAATTCGACTTCACATTAGGAAGATAGACTTTGAAAATTTTCAATTATTACAAAGTGACAGTTGACCTCAATGGTCTTCAATCGATGTTATTCGATGATATCTGACAGAGTTAGATGCAAACTCACTCAAATATATGAGAAATGTTGAAATTCGACTTCACATTAGGAAGATAGACTTTGAAAATTTTCAATTTACAAAGTGACAGTTGACCTCAATGGGCTTCAATGGATGTTATTCGATGATATCTGACAAAGTTAGATGCAAACTCACTCAAATATATGAGAAATGTTGAAGTTCGACCTCACATTAAGAAGATAGACTTTGGAAATTTTCAATTTACAAAGAGACAGTTGACCTCAATGGGCTTCAATGGATGATATTCGATGATATCTGACAAAGTTAGATGCAAACTCACTCAAATATATGAGAAATGTTGAAATTCGACTTCACATTAGGAAGATAGACTTTGAAAATTTTCAATTATTACAAAGTGACAGTTGAACTCATTGGTCTTCAATCGATGTTATTCGATGATATCTGACAAAGTTAGATGCAAACTCACTCAAATATATGAGAAATGTTGAAATTCGACTTCACATTAGGAAGATAGACTTTGAAAATTTTCAATTTACAAAGTGACAGTTGACCTCAATGGGCTTCAATGGATGTTATTCGATGATATCTGACAAAGTTAGATGCAAACTCACTCAAATATATGAGAAATGTTGAAATTCGACTTCACATTAGGAAGATAGACTTTGAAAATTTTCAATTATTACAAAGTGACAGTTGAACTCATTGGTCTTCAATCGATGTTATTCGATGATATCTGACAAAGTTAGATGCAAACTCACTCAAATATATGAGAAATGTTGAAATTCGACTTCACATTAGGAAGATAGACTTTGAAAATTTTCAATTATTACAAAGTGATAGTTGAACTCAATGGTCTTCAATCGATGTTATTCGATGATATCTGACAGAGTTAGATGCAAACTCACTCAAATATATGAGAAATGTTGAAATTCGACTTCACATTAGGAAGATAGACTTTGAAAATTTTCAATTATTACAAAGTGACAGTTGACCTCAATGGTCTTCAATCGATGTTATTCGATGATATCTGACAGAGTTAGATGCAAACTCACTCAAATATATGAGAAATGTTGAAATTCGACTTCACATTAGGAAGATAGACTTTGAAAATTTTCAATTTACAAAGTGACAGTTGACCTCAATGGGCTTCAATGGATGTTATTCGATGATATCTGACAAAGTTAGATGCAAACTCACTCAAATATATGAGAAATGTTGAAGTTCGACCTCACATTAAGAAGATAGACTTTGGAAATTTTCAATTTACAAAGAGACAGTTGACCTCAATGGGCTTCAATGGATGATATTCGATGATATCTGACAAAGTTAGATGCAAACTCACTCAAATATATGAGAAATGTTGAAATTCGACTTCACATTAGGAAGATAGACTTTGAAAATTTTCAATTATTACAAAGTGACAGTTGAACTCATTGGTCTTCAATCGATGTTATTCGATGATATCTGACAAAGTTAGATGCAAACTCACTCAAATATATGAGAAATGTTGAAATTCGACTTCACATTAGGAAGATAGACTTTGAAAATTTTCAATTATTACAAAGTGACAGTTGAACTCAATGGTCTTCAATCGATGTTATTCGATGATATCTGACAAAGTTAGATGCAAACTCACTCAAATATATGAGAAATGTTGAAATTCGACTTCACATTAGGAAGATAGACTTTGAAAATTTTCAATTATTACAAAGTGACAGTTGAACTCAATGGTCTTCAATCGATGTTATTCGATGATATCTGACAGAGTTAGATGCAAACTCACTCAAATATATGAGAAATGTTGAAATTCGACTTCACATTAGGAAGATAGACTTTGAAAATTTTCAATTATTACAAAGTGACAGTTGAACTCATTGGTCTTCAATCGATGTTATTCGATGATATCTGACAAAGTTAGATGCAAACTCACTCAAATATATGAGAAATGTTGAAATTCGACTTCACATTAGGAAGATAGACTTTGAAAATTTTCAATTATTACAAAGTGACAGTTGAACTCAATGGTCTTCAATCGATGTTATTCGATGATATCTGACAGAGTTAGATGCAAACTCACTCAAATATATGAGAAATGTTGAAATTCGACTTCACATTAGGAAGATAGACTTTGAAAATTTTCAATTATTACAAAGTGACAGTTGACCTCAATGGTCTTCAATCGATGTTATTCGATGATATCTGACAGAGTTAGATGCAAACTCACTCAAATATATGAGAAATGTTGAAATTCGACTTCACATTAGGAAGATAGACTTTGAAAATTTTCAATTATTACAAAGTGACAGTTGACCACAATGGTCTTCAATCGATGTTATTCGATGATATCTGACAGAGTTAGATGCAAACTCACTCAAATATATGAGAAATGTTGAAATTCGACTTCACATTAGGAAGATAGACTTTGAAAATTTTCAATTATTACAAAGTGACAGTTGACCACAATGGTCTTCAATCGATGTTATTCGATGATATCTGACAAAGTTAGATGCAAACTCACTCAAATATATGAGAAATGTTGAAGTTCGACTTCACATTAAGAAGATAGACTTTGAAAATTTTCAATTTACAAAGTGACAGTTGACCTCAATGGGCTTCAATGGATGTTATTCGATGATATCTGACAAAGTTAGATGCAAACTCACTCAAATATATGAGAAATGTTGAAGTTCGACTTCACATTAAGAAGATAGACTTTGAAAATTTTCAATTTACAAAGTGACAGTTGACCTCAATGGGCTTCAATGGATGTTATTCGATGATATCTGACAAAGTTAGATGCAAACTCACTCAAATATATGAGAAATGTTGAAATTCGACTTCACATTAGGAAGATAGACTTTGAAAATTTTCAATTATTACAAAGTGACAGTTGAACTCATTGGTCTTCAATCGATGTTATTCGATGATATCTGACAAAGTTAGATGCAAACTCACTCAAATATATGAGAAATGTTGAAATTCGACTTCACATTAGGAAGATAGACTTTGAAAATTTTCAATTATTACAAAGTGACAGTTGAACTCAATGGTCTTCAATCGATGTTATTCGATGATATCTGACAGAATTAGATGCAAACTCACTCAAATATATGAGAAATGTTGAAATTCGACTTCACATTAGGAAGATAGACTTTGAAAATTTTCAATTATTACAAAGTGACAGTTGACCTCAATGGTCTTCAATCGATGTTGTTCGATGATATCTGACAGAGTTAGATGCAAACTCACTCAAATATATGAGAAATGTTGAAATTCGACTTCACATTAGGAAGATAGACTTTGAAAATTTTCCATATTTTCAAAGTGACAGTTGACCTTAATGGGCTTCAATGGATGTTATTCGATGATATCTGACAAAGTTAGATGCAAACTCACTCAAATATATGAGAAATGTTGAAATTCGACTTCACATTAGGAAGATAGACTTTGAAAATTTTCAATTATTACAAAGTGACAGTTGACCTCAATGGTCTTCAATCGATGTTATTCGATGATATCTGACAGAGTTAGATGCAAACTCACTCAAATATATGAGAAATGTTGAAATTCGACTTCACATTAGGAAGATAGACTTTGAAAATTTTCAATTATTACAAAGTGACAGTTGAACTCAATGGTCTTCAATCGATGTTATTCGATGATATCTGACAGAGTTAGATGCAAACTCACTCAAATATATGAGAAATGTTGAAATTCGACTTCACATTAGGAAGATAGACTTTGAAAATTTTCAATTATTACAAAGTGACAGTTGACCACAATGGTCTTCAATCGATGTTATTCGATGATATCTGACAAAGTTAGATGCAAACTCACTCAAATATATGAGAAATGTTGAAATTCGACTTCAAATTAGGAAGATAGACTTTGAAAATTTTCCATATTTTCAAAGTGACAGTTGACCTCAATGGGCTTCAATGGATGTTATTCGATGATATCTGACAAAGTTAGATGCAAACTCACTCAAATATATGAGAAATGTTGAAGTTCGACTTCACATTAAGAAGATAGACTTTGAAAATTTTCAATTTACAAAGTGACAGTTGACCTCAATGGGCTTCAATGGATGTTATTCGATGATATCTGACAAAGTTAGATGCAAACTCACTCAAATATATGAGAAATGTTGAAATTCGACTTCACATTAGGAAGATAGACTTTGAAAATTTTCAATTATTACAAAGTGACAGTTGAACTCATTGGTCTTCAATCGATGTTATTCGATGATATCTGACAAAGTTAGATGCAAACTCACTCAAATATATGAGAAATGTTGAAATTCGACTTCACATTAGGAAGATAGACTTTGAAAATTTTCAATTATTACAAAGTGATAGTTGAACTCAATGGTCTTCAATCGATGTTATTCGATGATATCTGACAGAGTTAGATGCAAACTCACTCAAATATATGAGAAATGTTGAAATTCGACTTCACATTAGGAAGATAGACTTTGAAAATTTTCAATTATTACAAAGTGACAGTTGACCTCAATGGTCTTCAATCGATGTTATTCGATGATATCTGACAGAGTAAGATGCAAACTCACTCAAATATATGAGAAATGTTGAAATTCGACTTCACATTAGGAAGATAGACTTTGAAAATTTTCAATTATTACAAAGTGACAGTTGACCACAATGGTCTTCAATCGATGTTATTCGATGATATCTGACAGAGTTAGATGCAAACTCACTCAAATATATGAGAAATGTTGAAATTCGACTTCACATTAGGAAGATAGACTTTGAAAATTTTCAATTATTACAAAGTGACAGTTGACCACAATGGTCTTCAATCGATGTTATTCGATGATATCTGACAAAGTTAGATGCAAACTCACTCAAATATATGAGAAATGTTGAAGTTCGACTTCACATTAAGAAGATAGACTTTGAAAATTTTCAATTTACAAAGTGACAGTTGACCTCAATGGGCTTCAATGGATGTTATTCGATGATATCTGACAAAGTTAGATGCAAACTCACTCAAATATATGAGAAATGTTGAAGTTCGACCTCACATTAAGAAGATAGACTTTGAAAATTTTCAATTTACAAAGAGACAGTTGACCTCAATGGGCTTCAATGGATGTTATTCGATGATATCTGACAAAGTTAGATGCAAACTCACTCAAATATATGAGAAATGTTGAAATTCGACTTCACATTAGGAAGATAGACTTTGAAAATTTTCAATTATTACAAAGTGACAGTTGAACTCATTGGTCTTCAATCGATGTTATTCGATGATATCTGACAAAGTTAGATGCAAACTCACTCAAATATATGAGAAATGTTGAAATTCGACTTCACATTAGGAAGATAGACTTTGAAAATTTTCAATTATTACAAAGTGACAGTTGAACTCAATGGTCTTCAATCGATGTTATTCGATGATATCTGACAAAGTTAGATGCAAACTCACTCAAATATATGAGAAATGTTGAAATTCGACTTCACATTAGGAAGATAGACTTTGAAAATTTTCAATTATTACAAAGTGACAGTTGAACTCAATGGTCTTCAATCGATGTTATTCGATGATATCTGACAGAGTTAGATGCAAACTCACTCAAATATATGAGAAATGTTGAAATTCGACTTCACATTAGGAAGATAGACTTTGAAAATTTTCCTTATTTTCAAAGTGACAGTTGACCTTAATGGGCTTCAATGGATGTTATTCGATGATATCTGACAAAGTTAGATGCAAACTCACTCAAATATATGAGAAATGTTGAAATTCGACTTCACATTAGGAAGATAGACTTTGAAAATTTTCAATTATTACAAAGTGACAGTTGACCTCAATGGTCTTCAATCGATGTTATTCGATGATATCTGACAGAGTTAGATGCAAACTCACTCAAATATATGAGAAATGTTGAAATTCGACTTCACATTAGGAAGATAGACTTTGAAAATTTTCAATTATTACAAAGTGACAGTTGAACTCAATGGTCTTCAATCGATGTTATTCGATGATATCTGACAGAGTTAGATGCAAACTCACTCAAATATATGAGAAATGTTGAAATTCGACTTCACATTAGGAAGATAGACTTTGAAAATTTTCAATTATTACAAAGTGACAGTTGAACTCATTGGTCTTCAATCGATGTTATTCGATGATATCTGACAAAGTTAGATGCAAACTCACTCAAATATATGAGAAATGTTGAAATTCGACTTCACATTAGGAAGATAGACTTTGAAAATTTTCAATTATTACAAAGTGACAGTTGAACTCAATGGTCTTCAATCGATGTTATTCGATGATATCTGACAGAGTTAGATGCAAACTCACTCAAATATATGAGAAATGTTGAAATTCGACTTCACATTAGGAAGATAGACTTTGAAAATTTTCAATTATTACAAAGTGACAGTTGACCTCAATGGTCTTCAATCGATGTTATTCGATGATATCTGACAGAGTTAGATGCAAACTCACTCAAATATATGAGAAATGTTGAAATTCGACTTCACATTAGGAAGATAGACTTTGAAAATTTTCAATTATTACAAAGTGACAGTTGACCACAATGGTCTTCAATCGATGTTATTCGATGATATCTGACAGAGTTAGATGCAAACTCACTCAAATATATGAGAAATGTTGAAATTCGACTTCACATTAGGAAGATAGACTTTGAAAATTTTCAATTATTACAAAGTGACAGTTGACCACAATGGTCTTCAATCGATGTTATTCGATGATATCTGACAAAGTTAGATGCAAACTCACTCAAATATATGAGAAATGTTGAAGTTCGACTTCACATTAAGAAGATAGACTTTGAAAATTTTCAATTTACAAAGTGACAGTTGACCTCAATGGGCTTCAATGGATGTTATTCGATGATATCTGACAAAGTTAGATGCAAACTCACTCAAATATATGAGAAATGTTGAAGTTCGACTTCACATTAAGAAGATAGACTTTGAAAATTTTCAATTTACAAAGTGACAGTTGACCTCAATGGGCTTCAATGGATGTTATTCGATGATATCTGACAAAGTTAGATGCAAACTCACTCAAATATATGAGAAATGTTGAAATTCGACTTCACATTAGGAAGATAGACTTTGAAAATTTTCAATTATTACAAAGTGACAGTTGAACTCATTGGTCTTCAATCGATGTTATTCGATGATATCTGACAAAGTTAGATGCAAACTCACTCAAATATATGAGAAATGTTGAAATTCGACTTCACATTAGGAAGATAGACTTTGAAAATTTTCAATTATTACAAAGTGACAGTTGAACTCAATGGTCTTCAATCGATGTTATTCGATGATATCTGACAGAGTTAGATGCAAACTCACTCAAATATATGAGAAATGTTGAAATTCGACTTCACATTAGGAAGATAGACTTTGAAAATTTTCAATTATTACAAAGTGACAGTTGACCACAATGGTCTTCAATCGATGTTATTCGATGATATCTGACAGAGTTAGATGCAAACTCACTCAAATATATGAGAAATGTTGAAATTCGACTTCACATTAGGAAGATAGACTTTGAAAATTTTCAATTATTACAAAGTGACAGTTGAACTCATTGGTCTTCAATAGATGTTATTCGATGATATCTGACAAAGTTAGATGCAAACTCACTCAAATATATGAGAAATGTTGAAATTCGACTTTACATTAGGAAGATAGACTTTGAAAATTTTCAATTATTACAAAGTGACAGTTGAACTCAATGGTCTTCAATCGATGTTATTCGATGATATCTGACAGAGTTAGATGCAAACTCACTCAAATATATGAGAAATGTTGAAATTCGACTTCACATTAGGAAGATAGACTTTGAAAATTTTCAATTATTACAAAGTGACAGTTGACCTCAATGGTCTTCAATCGATGTTATTCGATGATATCTGACAGAGTTAGATGCAAACTCACTCAAATATATGAGAAATGTTGAAATTCGACTTCACATTAGGAAGATAGACTTTGAAAATTTTCAATTATTACAAAGTGACAGTTGAACTCATTGGTCTTCAATCGATGTTATTCGATGATATCTGACAAAGTTAGATGCAAACTCACTCAAATATATGAGAAATGTTGAAATTCGACTTCACATTAGGAAGATAGACTTTGAAAATTTTCAATTATTACAAAGTGACAGTTGAACTCAATGGTCTTCAATCGATGTTATTCGATGATATCTGACAGAGTTAGATGCAAACTCACTCAAATATATGAGAAATGTTGAAATTCGACTTCACATTAGGAAGATAGACTTTGAAAATTTTCAATTATTACAAAGTGACAGTTGAACTCAATGGTCTTCAATCGATGTTATTCGATGATATCTGACAGAGTTAGATGCAAACTCACTCAAATATATGAGAAATGTTGAAATTCGACTTCACATTAGGAAGATAGACTTTGAAAATTTTCAATTATTACAAAGTGACAGTTGACCTCAATGGTCTTCAATCGATGTTATTCGATGATATCTGACAGAGTTAGATGCAAACGCACTCAAATATATGAGAAATGTTGAAATTCGACTTCACATTAGGAAGATAGACTTTGAAAATTTTCAATTATTACAAAGTGACAGTTGACCACAATGGTCTTCAATCGATGTTATTCGATGATATCTGACAGAGTTAGATGCAAACTCACTCAAATATATGAGAAATGTTGAAGTTCGACTTCACATTAAGAAGATAGACTTTGAAAATTTTCAATTTACAAAGTGACAGTTGACCTCAATGGGCTTCAATGGATGTTATTCGATGATATCTGACAAAGTTAGATGCAAACTCACTCAAATATATGAGAAATGTTGAAATTCGACTTCACATTAGGAAGATAGACTTTGATAATTTTCAATTATTACAAAGTGACAGTTGACCTCAATGGTCTTCAATCGATGTTATTCGATGATATCTGACAAAGTTAGATGCAAACTCACTCAAATATATGAGAAATGTTGAAATTCGACTTCACATTAGGAAGATAGACTTTGAAAATTTTCAATTATTACAAAGTGACAGTTGAACTCAATGGTCTTCAATCGATGTTATTCGATGATATCTGACAGAATTAGATGCAAACTCACTCAAATATATGAGAAATGTTGAAATTCGACTTCACATTAGGAAGATAGACTTTGAAAATTTTCAATTATTACAAAGTGACAGTTGACCTCAATGGTCTTCAATCGATGTTATTCGATGATATCTGACAGAGTTAGATGCAAACTCACTCAAATATATGAGAAATGTTGAAATTCGACTTCACATTAGGAAGATAGACTTTGAAAATTTTCAATTATTACAAAGTGACAGTTGACCTCAATGGTCTTCAATCGATGTTATTCGATGATATCTGACAGAGTTAGATGCAAACTCACTCAAATATATGAGAAATGTTGAAATTCGACTTCACATTAGGAAGATAGACTTTGAAAATTTTCAATTATTACAAAGTGACAGTTGACCACAATGGTCTTCAATCGATGTTATTCGATGATATCTGACAGAGTTAGATGCAAACTCACTCAAATATATGAGAAATGTTGAAGTTCGACTTCACATTAAGAAGATAGACTTTGAAAATTTTCAATTTACAAAGTGACAGTTGACCTCAATGGGCTTCAATGGATGTTATTCGATGATATCTGACAAAGTTAGATGCAAACTCACTCAAATATATGAGAAATGTTGAAATTCGACTTCATATTAGGAAGATAGACTTTGAAAATTTTCAATTATTACAAAGTGACAGTTGAACTCATTGGTCTTCAATCGATGTTATTCGATGATATCTGACAAAGTTAGATGCAAACTCACTCAAATATATGAGAAATGTTGAAATTCGACTTCACATTAGGAAGATAGACTTTGAAAATTTTCAATTATTACAAAGTGACAGTTGAACTCAATGGTCTTCAATCGATGTTATTCGATGATATCTGACAGAGTTAGATGCAAACTCACTCAAATATATGAGAAATGTTGAAATTCGACTTCACATTAGGAAGATAGACTTTGAAAATTTTCAATTATTACAAAGTGACAGTTGACCTCAATGGTCTTCAATCGATGTTATTCGATGATATCTGACAAAGTTAGATGCAAACTCACTCAAATATATGAGAAATGTTGAAGTTCGACTTCACATTAAGAAGATAGACTTTGAAAATTTTCAATTTACAAAGTGACAGTTGACCTCAATGGGCTTCAATGGATGTTATTCGATGATATCTGACAAAGTTAGATGCAAACTCACTCAAATATATGAGAAATGTTGAAGTTCGACTTCACATTAAGAAGATAGACTTTGAAAATTTTCAATTTACAAAGTGACAGTTGACCTCAATGGGCTTCAATGGATGTTATTCGATGATATCTGACAAAGTTAGATGCAAACTCACTCAAATATATGAGAAATGTTGAAATTCGACTTCACATTAGGAAGATAGACTTTGAAAATTTTCAATTATTACAAAGTGACAGTTGAACTCATTGGTCTTCAATCGATGTTATTCGATGATATCTGACAAAGTTAGATGCAAACTCACTCAAATATATGAGAAATGTTGAAATTCGACTTCACATTAGGAAGATAGACTTTGAAAATTTTCAATTATTACAAAGTGACAGTTGAACTCAATGGTCTTCAATCGATGTTATTCGATGATATCTGACAGAATTAGATGCAAACTCACTCAAATATATGAGAAATGTTGAAATTCGACTTCACATTAGGAAGATAGACTTTGAAAATTTTCAATTATTACAAAGTGACAGTTGACCTCAATGGTCTTCAATCGATGTTATTCGATGATATCTGACAGAGTTAGATGCAAACTCACTCAAATATATGAGAAATGTTGAAATTCGACTTCACATTAGGAAGATAGACTTTGAAAATTTTCCATATTTTCAAAGTGACAGTTGACCTTAATGGGCTTCAATGGATGTTATTCGATGATATCTGACAAAGTTAGATGCAAACTCACTCAAATATATGAGAAATGTTGAAATTCGACTTCACATTAGGAAGATAGACTTTGAAAATTTTCAATTATTACAAAGTGACAGTTGACCTCAATGGTCTTCAATCGATGTTATTCGATGATATCTGACAGAGTTAGATGCAAACTCACTCAAATATATGAGAAATGTTGAAATTCGACTTCACATTAGGAAGATAGACTTTGAAAATTTTCAATTATTACAAAGTGACAGTTGAACTCAATGGTCTTCAATCGATGTTATTCGATGATATCTGACAGAGTTAGATGCAAACTCACTCAAATATATGAGAAATGTTGAAATTCGACTTCACATTAGGAAGATAGACTTTGAAAATTTTCAATTATTACAAAGTGACAGTTGAACTCATTGGTCTTCAATCGATGTTATTCGATGATATCTGACAAAGTTAGATGCAAACTCACTCAAATATATGCGAAATGTTGAAATTCGACTTCACATTAGGAAGATAGACTTTGAAAATTTTCAATTATTACAAAGTGACAGTTGAACTCATTGGTCTTCAATCGATGTTATTCGATGATATCTGACAAAGTTAGATGCAAACTCACTCAAATATATGAGAAATGTTGAAATTCGACTTCACATTAGGAAGATAGACTTTGAAAATTTTCAATTATTACAAAGTGACAGTTGAACTCAATGGTCTTCAATCGATGTTATTCGATGATATCTGACAGAATTAGATGCAAACTCACTCAAATATATGAGAAATGTTGAAATTCGACTTCACATTAGGAAGATAGACTTTGAAAATTTTCAATTATTACAAAGTGACAGTTGACCTCAATGGTCTTCAATCGATGTTATTCGATGATATCTGACAGAGTTAGATGCAAACTCACTCAAATATATGAGAAATGTTGAAATTCGACTTCACATTAGGAAGATAGACTTTGAAAATTTTCCATATTTTCAAAGTGACAGTTGACCTTAATGGGCTTCAATGGATGTTATTCGATGATATCTGACAAAGTTAGATGCAAACTCACTCAAATATATGAGAAATGTTGAAATTCGACTTCACATTAGGAAGATAGACTTTGAAAATTTTCAATTATTACAAAGTGACAGTTGACCTCAATGGTCTTCAATCGATGTTATTCGATGATATCTGACAGAGTTAGATGCAAACTCACTCAAATATATGAGAAATGTTGAAATTCGACTTCACATTAGGAAGATAGACTTTGAAAATTTTCAATTATTACAAAGTGACAGTTGAACTCAATGGTCTTCAATCGATGTTATTCGATGATATCTGACAGAGTTAGATGCAAACTCACTCAAATATATGAGAAATGTTGAAATTCGACTTCACATTAGGAAGATAGACATTGAAAATTTTCAATTATTACAAAGTGACAGTTGAACTCATTGGTCTTCAATCGATGTTATTCGATGATATCTGACAAAGTTAGATGCAAACTCACTCAAATATATGCGAAATGTTGAAATTCGACTTCACATTAGGAAGATAGACTTTGAAAATTTTCAATTATTACAAAGTGACAGTTGAACTCAATGGTCTTCAATCGATGTTATTCGATGATATCTGACACAGTTAGATGCAAACTCACTCAAATATATGAGAAATGTTGAAATTCGACTTCACATTAGGAAGATAGACTTTGAAAATTTTCAATTATTACAAAGTGACAGTTGAACTCAATGGTCTTCAATCGATGTTATTCGATGATATCTGACAGAGTTAGATGCAAACTCACTCAAATATATGAGAAATGTTGAAATTCGACTTCACATTAGGAAGATAGACTTTGAAAATTTTCAATTATTACAAAGTGACAGTTGACCTCAATGGTCTTCAATCGATGTTATTCGATGATATCTGACAGAGTTAGATGCAAACTCACTCAAATATATGAGAAATGTTGAAGTTCGACTTCACATTAAGAAGATAGACTTTGAAAATTTTCAATTTACAAAGTGACAGTTGACCTCAATGGGCTTCAATGGATGTTATTCGATGATATCTGACAAAGTTAGATGCAAACTCACTCAAATATATGAGAAATGTTGAAATTCGACTTCACATTAGGAAGATAGACTTTGAAAATTTTCAATTATTACAAAGTGACAGTTGAACTCATTGGTCTTCAATCGATGTTATTCGATGATATCTGACAAAGTTAGATGCAAACTCACTCAAATATATGAGAAATGTTGAAATTCGACTTCACATTAGGAAGATAGACTTTGAAAATTTTCAATTATTACAAAGTGACAGTTGAACTCAATGGTCTTCAATCGATGTTATTCGATGATATCTGACAGAATTAGATGCAAACTCACTCAAATATATGAGAAATGTTGAAATTCGACTTCACATTAGGAAGATAGACTTTGAAAATTTTCAATTATTACAAAGTGACAGTTGACCTCAATGGTCTTCAATCGATGTTATTCGATGATATCTGACAAAGTTAGATGCAAACTCACTCAAATATATGAGAAATGTTGAAGTTCGACTTCACATTAAGAAGATAGACTTTGAAAATTTTCAATTTACAAAGTGACAGTTGACCTCAATGGGCTTCAATGGATGTTATTCGATGATATCTGACAAAGTTAGATGCAAACTCACTCAAATATATGAGAAATGTTGAAGTTCGACTTCACATTAAGAAGATAGACTTTGAAAATTTTCAATTTACAAAGTGACAGTTGACCTCAATGGGCTTCAATGGATGTTATTCGATGATATCTGACAAAGTTAGATGCAAACTCACTCAAATATATGAGAAATGTTGAAATTCGACTTCACATTAGGAAGATAGACTTTGAAAATTTTCAATTATTACAAAGTGACAGTTGAACTCATTGGTCTTCAATCGATGTTATTCGATGATATCTGACAAAGTTAGATGCAAACTCACTCAAATATATGAGAAATGTTGAAATTCGACTTCACATTAGGAAGATAGACTTTGAAAATTTTCAATTATTACAAAGTGACAGTTGAACTCAATGGTCTTCAATCGATGTTATTCGATGATATCTGACAGAATTAGATGCAAACTCACTCAAATATATGAGAAATGTTGAAATTCGACTTCACATTAGGAAGATAGACTTTGAAAATTTTCAATTATTACAAAGTGACAGTTGACCTCAATGGTCTTCAATCGATGTTATTCGATGATATCTGACAGAGTTAGATGCAAACTCACTCAAATATATGAGAAATGTTGAAATTCGACTTCACATTAGGAAGATAGACTTTGAAAATTTTCCATATTTTCAAAGTGACAGTTGACCTTAATGGGCTTCAATGGATGTTATTCGATGATATCTGACAAAGTTAGATGCAAACTCACTCAAATATATGAGAAATGTTGAAATTCGACTTCACATTAGGAAGATAGACTTTGAAAATTTTCAATTATTACAAAGTGACAGTTGACCTCAATGGTCTTCAATCGATGTTATTCGATGATATCTGACAGAGTTAGATGCAAACTCACTCAAATATATGAGAAATGTTGAAATTCGACTTCACATTAGGAAGATAGACTTTGAAAATTTTCAATTATTACAAAGTGACAGTTGAACTCAATGGTCTTCAATCGATGTTATTCGATGATATCTGACAGAGTTAGATGCAAACTCACTCAAATATATGAGAAATGTTGAAATTCGACTTCACATTAGGAAGATAGACTTTGAAAATTTTCAATTATTACAAAGTGACAGTTGAACTCATTGGTCTTCAATCGATGTTATTCGATGATATCTGACAAAGTTAGATGCAAACTCACTCAAATATATGCGAAATGTTGAAATTCGACTTCACATTAGGAAGATAGACTTTGAAAATTTTCAATTATTACAAAGTGACAGTTGAACTCAATGGTCTTCAATCGATGTTATTCGATGATATCTGACACAGTTAGATGCAAACTCACTCAAATATATGAGAAATGTTGAAATTCGACTTCACATTAGGAAGATAGACTTTGAAAATTTTCAATTATTACAAAGTGACAGTTGAACTCAATGGTCTTCAATCGATGTTATTCGATGATATCTGACAGAGTTAGATGCAAACTCACTCAAATATATGAGAAATGTTGAAATTCGACTTCACATTAGGAAGATAGACTTTGAAAATTTTCAATTATTACAAAGTGACAGTTGACCTCAATGGTCTTCAATCGATGTTATTCGATGATATCTGACAGAGTTAGATGCAAACTCACTCAAATATATGAGAAATGTTGAAATTCGACTTCACATTAGGAAGATAGACTTTGAAAATTTTCAATTATTACAAAGTGACAGTTGACCACAATGGTCTTCAATCGATGTTATTCGATGATATCTGACAGAGTTAGATGCAAACTCACTCAAATATATGAGAAATGTTGAAGTTCGACTTCACATTAAGAAGATAGACTTTGAAAATTTTCAATTTACAAAGTGACAGTTGACCTCAATGGGCTTCAATGGATGTTATTCGATGATATCTGACAAAGTTAGATGCAAACTCACTCAAATATATGAGAAATGTTGGAATTCGACTTCACATTAGGAAGATAGACTTTGAAAATTTTCAATTATTACAAAGTGACAGTTGAACTCAATGGTCTTCAATCGATGTTATTCGATGATATCTGACAGAGTTAGATGCAAACTCACTCAAATATATGAGAAATGTTGAAATTCGACTTCACATTAGGAAGATAGACTTTGAAAATTTTCAATTATTACAAAGTGACAGTTGACCTCAATGGTCTTCAATCGATGTTATTCGATGATATCTGACAGAGTTAGATGCAAACTCACTCAAATATATGAGAAATGTTGAAATTCGACTTCACATTAGGAAGATAGACTTTGAAAATTTTCCATATTTTCAAAGTGACAGTTGACCTTAATGGGCTTCAATGGATGTTATTCGATGATATCTGACAAAGTTAGATGCAAACTCACTCAAATATATGAGAAATGTTGAAATTCGACTTCACATTAGGAAGATAGACTTTGAAAATTTTCAATTATTACAAAGTGACAGTTGACCTCAATGGTCTTCAATCGATGTTATTCGATGATATCTGACAGAGTTAGATGCAAACTCACTCAAATATATGAGAAATGTTGAAATTCGACTTCAAATTAGGAACATAGACTTTGAAAATTTTCAATTTACAAAGTGACAGTTGACCTCAATGGGCTTCAATGGATTTTATTCGATGATATCTGACAAAGTTAGATGCAAACTCACTCAAATATATGAGAAATGTTGAAGTTCGACTTCACATTAAGAAGATAGACTTTGAAAATTTTCAATTATTACAAAGTGACAGTTGAACTCATTGGTCTTCAATCGATGTTATTCGATGATATCTGACAAAGTTAGATGCAAACTCACTCAAATATATGAGAAATGTTGAAATTCGACTTCACATTAGGAAAATAGACTTTGAAAATTTTCCATATTTTCAAAGTGACAGTTGACCTTAATGGGCTTCAATGGATGTTATTCGATGATATCTGACAAAGTTAGATGCAAACTCACTCAAATATATGAGAAATGTTGAAATTCGACTTCACATTAGGAAGATAGACTTTGAAAATTTTCAATTATTACAAAGTGACAGTTGACCTCAATGGTCTTCAATCGATGTTATTCGATGATATCTGACAGAGTTAGATGCAAACTCACTCAAATATATGAGAAATGTTGAAATTCGACTTCAAATTAGGAACATAGACTTTGAAAATTTTCCATATTTACAAAGTGACAGTTGACCTCAATGGGCTTCAATTGATGTTATTCGATGACATCTGACAAAGTTAGATGCAAACTCACTCAAATATATGAGAAATGTTGAAATTCGACTTCAAATTAGGAAGATAGACTTTGAAAATTTTCAATTATTACAAAGTGACAGTTGACCTCAATAGTCTTCAATCGATGTTATTCGATGATATCTGACAGAGTTAGATGCAAACTCACTCAAATATATGAGAAAGGTTGAAATTCGACTTCAAATTAGGAAGATAGACTTTGAAAATTTTCCATATTTTCAATGGATGTTATTCGATGATATCTGACAAAGTTAGATGCAAACTCACTCAAATATATGAGAAATGTTGAAATTCGACTTCACATTAGGAAGATAGACTTTGAATATTTTCAATTATTACAAAGTGACAGTTGACCTCAATGGGCTTCAATGGATGTTATTCGATGATATCTGACAAAGTTAGATGCAAACTCACTCAAATATATGAGAAATGTTGAAATTCGACTTCAAATTAGGAAGATAGACTTTGAAAATTTTCCATATTTTCAAAGTGACAGTTGACCTCAATGGGCTTCAATGGATGTTATTCGATGATATCTGACAAAGTTAGATGCAAAACTCACTCAAATATATGAGAAATGTTGAAATTCGACTTCAAATTAGGAAGATAGACTTTGAAAATTTTCCATATTTTCAAAGTGACAGTTGACCTCAATGGGCTTCAATGGATATTATTCGATGATATCTGACAAAGTTAGATGCAAACTCACTCAAATATATGAGAAATGTTGAAATTCGACTTCACATTAGGAAGATAGACTTTGAAAATTTTCAATTATTACAAAGTGACAGTTGACCACAATGGTCTTCAATCGATTTTATTCGATGATATCTGACAAAGTTAGATGCAAACTCACTCAAATATATGAGAAATGTTGAAATTCGATTTCAAATTAGGAAGATAGACTTTGAAAATTTTCAATTATTACAAAGTGACAGTTGACCTCAATGGTCTTCAATCGATGTTATTCGATGATATCTGACAGAGTTAGATGCAAACTCACTCAAATATATGAGAAATGTTGAAATTCGACTTCACATTAGGAAGATAGACTTTGAAGATTTTCAATTATTACAAAGTGACAGTTGAACTCAATGGTCTTCAATCGATGTTATTCGATGATATCTGACAGAGTTAGATGCAAACTCACTCAAATATATGAGAAATGTTGAAATTCGACTTCACATTAGGAAGATAGACTTTGAAAATTTTCAATTATTACAAAGTGACAGTTGACCTCAATGGTCTTCAATCGATGTTATTCGATGATATCTGACAGAGTTAGATGCAAACTCACTCAAATATATGAGAAATGTTGAAATTCGACTTCAAATTAGGAACATAGACTTTGAAAATTTTCAATTTACAAAGTGACAGTTGACCTCAATGGGCTTCAATGGATTTTATTCGATGATATCTGACAAAGTTAGATGCAAACTCACTCAAATATATGAGAAATGTTGAAGTTCGACTTCACATTAAGAAGATAGACTTTGAAAATTTTCAATTATTACAAAGTGACAGTTGAACTCATTGGTCTTCAATCGATGTTATTCGATGATATCTGACAAAGTTAGATGCAAACTCACTCAAATATATGAGAAATGTTGAAATTCGACTTCACATTAGGAAGATAGACTTTGAAAATTTTCCATATTTTCAAAGTGACAGTTGACCTTAATGGGCTTCAATGGATGTTATTCGATGATATCTGACAAAGTTAGATGCAAACTCACTCAAATATATGAGAAATGTTGAAATTCGACTTCACATTAGGAAGATAGACTTTGAAAATTTTCAATTATTACAAAGTGACAGTTGACCTCAATGGTCTTCAATCGATGTTATTCGATGATATCTGACAGAGTTAGATGCAAACTCACTCAAATATATGAGAAATGTTGAAATTCGACTTCAAATTAGGAACATAGACTTTGAAAATTTTCCATATTTACAAAGTGACAGTTGACCTCAATGGGCTTCAATTGATGTTATTCGATGACATCTGACAAAGTTAGATGCAAACTCACTCAAATATATGAGAAATGTTGAAATTCGACTTCAAATTAGGAAGATAGACTTTGAAAATTTTCAATTATTACAAAGTGACAGTTGACCTCAATAGTCTTCAATCGATGTTATTCGATGATATCTGACAGAGTTAGATGCAAACTCACTCAAATATATGAGAAAGGTTGAAATTCGACTTCAAATTAGGAAGATAGACTTTGAAAATTTTCCATATTTTCAATGGATGTTATTCGATGATATCTGACAAAGTTAGATGCAAACTCACTCAAATATATGAGAAATGTTGAAATTCGACTTCACATTAGGAAGATAGACTTTGAATATTTTCAATTATTACAAAGTGACAGTTGACCTCAATGGGCTTCAATGGATGTTATTCGATGATATCTGACAAAGTTAGATGCAAACTCACTCAAATATATGAGAAATGTTGAAATTCGACTTCAAATTAGGAAGATAGACTTTGAAAATTTTCCATATTTTCAAAGTGACAGTTGACCTCAATGGGCTTCAATGGATGTTATTCGATGATATCTGACAAAGTTAGATGCAAAACTCACTCAAATATATGAGAAATGTTGAAATTCGACTTCAAATTAGGAAGATAGACTTTGAAAATTTTCCATATTTTCAAAGTGACAGTTGACCTCAATGGGCTTCAATGGATATTATTCGATGATATCTGACAAAGTTAGATGCAAACTCACTCAAATATATGAGAAATGTTGAAATTCGACTTCACATTAGGAAGATAGACTTTGAAAATTTTCAATTATTACAAAGTGACAGTTGACCACAATGGTCTTCAATCGATTTTATTCGATGATATCTGACAAAGTTAGATGCAAACTCACTCAAATATATGAGAAATGTTGAAATTCGATTTCAAATTAGGAAGATAGACTTTGAAAATTTTCAATTATTACAAAGTGACAGTTGACCTCAATGGTCTTCAATCGATGTTATTCGATGATATCTGACAGAGTTAGATGCAAACTCACTCAAATATATGAGAAATGTTGAAATTCGACTTCACATTAGGAAGATAGACTTTGAAGATTTTCAATTATTACAAAGTGACAGTTGAACTCAATGGTCTTCAATCGATGTTATTCGATGATATCTGACAGAGTTAGATGCAAACTCACTCAAATATATGAGAAATGTTGAAATTCGACTTCACATTAGGAAGATAGACTTTGAAAATTTTCAATTATTACAAAGTGACAGTTGACCACAATGGTCTCCAATCGATGTTATTCGATGATATCTGACAAAGTTAGATGCAAACTCACTCAAATATATGAGAAATGTTGAAATTCGACTTCAAATTAGGAAGATAGACTTTGAAAATTTTCCACATTTTCAAAGTGACAGTTGACCTCAAAGGGCTTCAATGGATGTTATTCGATGATATCTGACAAAGTTAGATGCAAACTCACTCAAATATATGAGAAATGTTGAAGTTCGACTTCACATTAAGAAGATAGACTTTGAAAATTTTCAATTTACAAAGTGACAGTTGACCTCAATGGGCTTCAATGGATGTTATTCGATGATATCTGACAAAGTTAGATGCAAACTCACTCAAATATATGAGAAATGTTGAAATTCGACTTCACATTAGGAAGATAGACTTTGAAAATTTTCAATTATTACAAAGTGACAGTTGAACTCATTGGTCTTCAATCGATGTTATTCGATGATATCTGACAAAGTTAGATGCAAACTCACTCAAATATATGAGAAATGTTGAAATTCGACTTCACATTAGGAAGATAGACTTTGAAAATTTTCAATTATTACAAAGTGACAGTTGAACTCAATGGTCTTCAATCGATGTTATTCGATGATATCTGACAGAGTTAGATGCAAACTCACTCAAATATATGAGAAATGTTGAAATTCGACTTCACATTAGGAAGATAGACTTTGAAAATTTTCAATTATTACAAAGTGACAGTTGACCTCAATGGTCTTCAATCGATGTTATTCGATGATATCTGACAGAGTTAGATGCAAACTCACTCAAATATATGAGAAATGTTGAAATTCGACTTCACATTAGGAAGATAGACTTTGAAAATTTTCCATATTTTCAAAGTGACAGTTGACCTTAATGGGCTTCAATGGATGTTATTCGATGATATCTGACAAAGTTAGATGCAAACTCACTCAAATATATGAGAAATGTTGAAATTCGACTTCACATTAGGAAGATAGACTTTGAAAATTTTCAATTATTACAAAGTGACAGTTGACCTCAATGGTCTTCAATCGTTGTTATTCGATGATATCTGACAGAGTTAGATGCAAACTCTTTCAAATATATGAGAAATGTTGAAATTCGACTTCACATTAGGAAGATAGACTTTGAATATTTTCAATTATTACAAAGTGACAGTTGACCTCAATGGGCTTCAATGGATGTCATTCGATGATATCTGACAAAGTTAGATGCAAACTCACTCAAATATATGAGAAATGTTGAAATTCGACTTCACATTAGGAAGATAGACTTTGAAAATTTTCAATTATTACAAAGTGACAGTTGACCTCAATGGGCTTCAATGGATGTTATTCGATAATATCTGACAAAGTTAGATGCAAACTCACTCAAATATATGAGAAATGTTGAAATTCGACTTCACATTAGGAAGATAGACTTTGAAAATTTTCAATTATTACAAAGTGACAGTTGAACTCATTGGTCTTCAATCGATGTTATTCGATTATATCTGACAAAGTTAGATGCAAACTCACTCAAATATATGAGAAATGTTGAAATTCGACTTCACATTAGGAAGATAGACTTTGAAAATTTTCAATTATTACAAAGTGACAGTTGACCACAATGGTCTTCAATCGATTTTATTCGATGATATCTGACAAAGTTAGATGCAAACTCACTCAAATATATGAGAAATGTTGAAATTCGATTTCAAATTAGGAAGATAGACTTTGAAAATTTTCAATTATTACAAAGTGACAGTTGACCTCAATGGTCTTCAATCGATGTTATTCGATGATATCTGACAGAGTTAGATGCAAACTCACTCAAATATATGAGAAATGTTGAAATTCGACTTCAAATTAGGAACATAGACTTTGAACATTTTCCATATTTACAAAGTGACAGTTGACCTCAATGGGCTTCAATTGATGTTATTCAATGATATCTGACAAAGTTAGATGCAAACTCACTCAAATATATGAGAAATGTTGAAGTTCGACTTCACATTAGGAAGATAGACTTTGAAAATTTTCAATTATTACAAAGTGACAGTTGAACTCAATGGTCTTCAATCGATGTTATTCGATGATATCTGACAGAGTTAGATGCAAACTCACTCAAATATATGAGAAATGTTGAAATTCGACTTCAAATTAGGAACATAGACTTTGAAAATTTTCCATATTTACAAAGTGACAGTTGACCTCAATGGGCTTCAATTGATGTTATTCAATGACATCTGACAAAGTTAGATGCAAACTCACTCAAATATATGAGAAATGTTGAAATTCGACTTCAAATTAGGAAGATAGACTTTGAAAATTTTCAATTATTACAAAGTGACAGTTGACCTCAATGGTCTTCAATCGATGTTATTCGATGATATCTGACAGAGTTAGATGCAAACTCACTCAAATATATGAGAAATGTTGAAATTCGACTTCAAATTAGGAAGATAGACTTTGAAAATTTTCAATTATTACAAAGTGACAGTTGACCTTAATGGGCTTCAATGGATGTTATTCGATGATATCTGACAAAGTTAGATGCAAACTCACTCAAATATATGAGAAATGTTGAAATTCGACTTCACATTAGGAAGATAGACTTTGAAAATTTTCAATTATTACAAAGTGACAGTTGACCTCAATGGTCTTCAATCGATGTTATTCGATGATATCTGACAGAGTTAGATGCAAACTCACTCAAATATATGAGAAATGTTGAAATTCGACTTCAAATTAGGAACATAGACTTTGAAAATTTTCCATATTTACAAAGTGACAGTTGACCTCAATGGGCTTCAATTGATGTTATTCAATGACATCTGACAAAATTAGATGCAAACTCACTCAAATATATGAGAAATGTTGAAATTCGACTTCAAATTAGGAAGATAGACTTTGAAAATTTTCAATTATTACAAAGTGACAGTTGACCTCAATGGTCTTCAATCGATGTTATTCGATGATATCTGACAGAGTTAGATGCAAACTCACTCAAATATATGAGAAAGGTTGAAATTCGACTTCAAATTAGGAAGATAGACTTTGAAAATTTTCCATATTTTCAAAGTGACAGTTGACCTCAATGGGCTTCAATGGATGTTATTCGATGATATCTGACAAAGTTAGATGCAAACTCACTCAAATATATGAGAAATGTTGAAATTCGACTTCACATTAGGAAGATAGACTTTGAAAATTTTCAATTATTACAAAGTGACAGTTGACCTCAATGGGCTTCAATGGATGTTATTCGATGATATCTGACAAAGTTAGATGCAAACTCACTCAAATATATGAGAAATGTTGAAGTTCGACTTCACATTAGGAAGATAGACTTTGAAAATTTTCAATTATTACAAAGTGACAGTTGAACTCAATGGTCTTCAATCGATGTTATTCGATGATATCTGACAGAGTTAGATGCAAACTCACTCAAATATATGAGAAATGTTGAAATTCGACTTCACATTAGGAAGATAGACTTTGAAAATTTTCAATTATTACAAAGTGACAGTTGAACTCATTGGTCTTCAATCGATGTTATTCGATGATATCTGACAAAGTTAGATGCAAACTCACTCAAATATATGAGAAATGTTGAAATTCGACTTCACATTAGGAAGATAGACTTTGAAAATTTTCAATTATTACAAAGTGACAGTTGAACTCAATGGTCTTCAATCGATGTTATTCGATGATATCTGACAGAGTTAGATGCAAACTCACTCAAATATATGAGAAATGTTGAAATTCGACTTCACATTAGGAAGATAGACTTTGAAAATTTTCAATTATTACAAAGTGACAGTTGACCTCAATGGTCTTCAATCGATGTTATTCGATGATATCTGACAGAGTTAGATGCGAACTCACTCAAATATATGAGAAATGTTGAAATTCGACTTCACATTAGGAAGATAGACTTTGAAAATTTTCCATATTTTCAAAGTGACAGTTGACCTCAATGGGCTTCAATGGATGTTATTCGATGATATCTGACAAAGTTAGATGCAAACTCACTCAAATATATGAGAAATGTTGAAATTCGACTTCAAATTAGGAAGATAGACTTTGAAAATTTTCCATATTTTCAAAGTGACAGTTGACCTCAATGGGCTTCAATGGATGTTATTCGATGATATCTGACAAAGTTAGATGCAAACTCACTCAAATATATGAGAAATGTTGAAATTCGACTTCACATTAGGAAGATAGACTTTGAAAATTTTCAATTTACAAAGTGACAGTTGACCTCAATGGGCTTCAATGGATGTTATTCGATGATATCTGACAAAGTTAGATGCAAACTCACTCAAATATATGAGAAATGTTGAAATTCGACTTCACATTAGGAAGATAGACTTTGAAAATTTTCCATATTTTCAAAGTGACAGTTGACCTTAATGGGCTTCAATGGATGTTATTCGATGATATCTGACAAAGTTAGATGCAAACTCACTCAAATATATGAGAAATGTTGAAATTCGACTTCACATTAGGAAGATAGACTTTGAAAATTTTCAATTATTACAAAGTGACAGTTGACCTCAATGGTCTTCAATCGATGTTATTCGATGATATCTGACAGAGTTAGATGCAAACTCACTCAAATATATGAGAAATGTTGAAATTCGACTTCAAATTAGGAACATAGACTTTGAAAATTTTCCATATTTACAAAGTGACAGTTGACCTCAATGGGCTTCAATTGATGTTATTCAATGACATCTGACAAAGTTAGATGCAAACTCACTCAAATATATGAGAAATGTTGAAATTCGACTTCAAATTAGGAAGATAGACTTTGAAAATTTTCAATTATTACAAAGTGACAGTTGACCTCAATGGTCTTCAATCGATGTTATTCGATGATATCTGACAGAGTTAGATGCAAACTCACTCAAATATATGAGAAATGTTGAAATTCGACTTCACATTAGGAAGATAGACTTTGAAAATTTTCAATTATTACATAGTGACAGTTGAACTCATTGGTCTTCAATCGATGTTATTCGATGATATCTGACAAAGTTAGATGCAAACTCACTCAAATATATGAGAAATGTTGAAATTCGACTTCACATTAGGAAGATAGACTTTGAAAATTTTCAATTATTACAAAGTGACAGTTGAACTCAATGGTCTTCAATCGATGTTATTCGATGATATCTGACAGAGTTAGATGCAAACTCACTCAAATATATGAGAAATGTTGAAATTCGACTTCACATTAGGAAGATAGACTTTGAAAATTTTCAATTATTACAAAGTGACAGTTGGCCTCAATGGTCTTCAATCGATGTTATTCGATGATATCTGACAGAGTTAGATGCAAACTCACTCAAATATATGAGAAATGTTGAAATTCGACTTCAAATTAGGAACATAGACTTTGAAAATTTTCCATATTTTCAAAGTGACAGTTGACCTCAATGGGCTTCAATGGATGTTATTCGATGATATCTGACAAAGTTAGATGCAAACTCACTCAAATATATGAGAAATGTTGAAGTTCGACTTCACATTAGGAAGATAGACTTTGAAAATTTTCAATTTACAAAGTGACAGTTGACCTCAATGGGCTTCAATGGATGTTATTCGATGATATCTGACAAAGTTAGATGCAAACTCACTCAAATATATGAGAAATGTTGAAATTCGACTTCACATTAGGAAGATAGACTTTGAAAATTTTCCATATTTTCAAAGTGACAGTTGACCTTAATGGGCTTCAATGGATGTTATTCGATGATATCTGACAAAGTTAGATGCAAACTCACTCAAATATATGAGAAATGTTGAAGTTCGACTTCACATTAAGAAGATAGACTTTGAAAATTTTCAATTTACAAAGTGACAGTTGACCTCAATGGGCTTCAATGGATGTTATTCGATGATATCTGACAAAGTTAGATGCAAACTCACTCAAATATATGAGAAATGTTGAAATTCGACTTCAAATTAGGAAGATAGACTTTGAAAATTTTCCATATTTTCAAAGTGACAGTTGACCTCAATGGGCTTCAATGGATGTTATTCGATGATATCTGACAAAGTTAGATGCAAACTCACTCAAATATATGAGAAATGTTGAAGTTCGACTTCACATTAAGAAGATAGACTTTGAAAATTTTCAATTTACAAAGTGACAGTTGACCTCAATGGGCTTCAATGGATGTTATTCGATGATATCTGACAAAGTTAGATGCAAACTCACTCAAATATATGAGAAATGTTGAAATTCGACTTCACATTAGGAAGATAGACTTTGAAAATTTTCCATATTTTCAAAGTGACAGTTGACCTTAATGGGCTTCAATGGATGTTATTCGATGATATCTGACAAAGTTAGATGCAAACTCACTCAAATATATGAGAAATGTTGAAATTCGACTTCACATTAGGAAGATAGACTTTGAAAATTTTCAATTATTACAAAGTGACAGTTGACCTCAATGGTCTTCAATCGATGTTATTCGATGATATCTGACAGAGTTAGATGCAAACTCACTCAAATATATGAGAAATGTTGAAATTCGACTTCAAATTAGGAACATAGACTTTGAAAATTTTCCATATTTACAAAGTGACAGTTGACCTCAATGGGCTTCAATTGATGTTATTCAATGACATCTGACAAAGTTATATGCAAACTCACTCAAATATTTGAGAAATGTTGAAGTTCGACTTCACATTAGGAAGATAGACTTTGAAAATTTTCAATTATTACAAAGTGACAGTTGAACTCAATGGTCTTCAATCGATGTTATTCGATGATATCTGACAGAGTTAGATGCAAACTCACTCAAATATATGAGAAATGTTGAAATTCGACTTCAAATTAGGAACATAGACTTTGAAAATTTTCCATATTTTCAAAGTGACAGTTGACCTCAATGGGCTTCAATGGATGTTATTCGATGATATCTGACAAAGTTAGATGCAAACTCACTCAAATATATGAGAAATGTTGAAGTTCGACTTCACATTAAGAAGATAGACTTTGAAAATTTTCAATTTACAAAGTGACAGTTGACCTCAATGGGCTTCAATGGATGTTATTCGATGATATCTGACAAAGTTAGATGCAAACTCACTCAAATATATGAGAAATGTTGAAATTCGACATCACATTAGGAAGATAGACTTTGAAAATTTTCCATATTTTCAAAGTGACAGTTGACCTTAATGGGCTTCAATGGATGTTATTCGATGATATCTGACAAAGTTAGATGCAAACTCACTCAAATATATGAGAAATGTTGAAGTTCGACTTCACATTAAGAAGATAGACTTTGAAAATTTTCAATTTACAAAGTGACAGTTGACCTCAATGGGCTTCAATGGATGTTATTCGATGATATCTGACAAAGTTAGATGCAAACTCACTCAAATATATGAGAAATGTTGAAATTCGACTTCACATTAGGAAGATAGACTTTGAAAATTTTCCATATTTTCAAAGTGACAGTTGACCTTAATGGGCTTCAATGGATGTTATTCGATGATATCTGACAAAGTTAGATGCAAACTCACTCAAATATATGAGAAATGTTGAAATTCGACTTCAAATTAGGAACATAGACTTTGAAAATTTTCCATATTTACAAAGTGACAGTTGACCTCAATGGGCTTCAATTGATGTTATTCAATGATATCTGACAAAGTTAGATGCAAACTCACTCAAATATATGAGAAATGTTGAAATTCGACTTCAAATTAGGAAGATAGACTTTGAAAATTTTCCATATTTTCAAAGTGACAGTTGACCTCAATGGGCTTCAATGGATGTTATTCGATGATATCTGACAAAGTTAGATGCAAACTCACTCAAATATATGAGAAATGTTGAAGTTCGACTTCACATTAAGAAGATAGACTTTGAAAATTTTCAATTTACAAAGTGACAGTTGACCTCAATGGGCTTCAATGGATGTTATTCGATGATATCTGACAAAGTTAGATGCAAACTCACTCAAATATATGAGAAATGTTGAAATTCGACTTCACATTAGGAAGATAGACTTTGAAAATTTTCCATATTTTCAAAGTGACAGTTGACCTTAATGGGCTTCAATGGATGTTATTCGATGATATCTGACAAAGTTAGATGCAAACTCACTCAAATATATGAGAAATGTTGAAATTCGACTTCACATTAGGAAGATAGACTTTGAAAATTTTCAATTATTACAAAGTGACAGTTGACCTCAATGGTCTTCAATCGATGTTATTCGATGATATCTGACAGAGTTAGATGCAAACTCACTCAAATATATGAGAAATGTTGAAATTCGACTTCAAATTAGGAACATAGACTTTGAAAATTTTCCATATTTACAAAGTGACAGTTGACCTCAATGGGCTTCAATTGATGTTATTCAATGACATCTGACAAAGTTAGATGCAAACTCACTCAAATATTTGAGAAATGTTGAAGTTCGACTTCACATTAGGAAGATAGACTTTGAAAATTTTCAATTATTACAAAGTGACAGTTGAACTCAATGGTCTTCAATCGATGTTATTCGATGATATCTGACAGAGTTAGATGCAAACTCACTCAAATATATGAGAAATGTTGAAATTCGACTTCAAATTAGGAACATAGACTTTGAAAATTTTCCATATTTTCAAAGTGACAGTTGACCTCAATGGGCTTCAATGGATGTTATTCGATGATATCTGACAAAGTTAGATGCAAACTCACTCAAATATATGAGAAATGTTGAAGTTCGACTTCACATTAAGAAGATAGACTTTGAAAATTTTCAATTTACAAAGTGACAGTTGACCTCAATGGGCTTCAATGGATGTTATTCGATGATATCTGACAAAGTTAGATGCAAACTCACTCAAATATATGAGAAATGTTGAAATTCGACATCACATTAGGAAGATAGACTTTGAAAATTTTCCATATTTTCAAAGTGACAGTTGACCTTAATGGGCTTCAATGGATGTTATTCGATGATATCTGACAAAGTTAGATGCAAACTCACTCAAATATATGAGAAATGTTGAAGTTCGACTTCACATTAAGAAGATAGACTTTGAAAATTTTCAATTTACAAAGTGACAGTTGACCTCAATGGGCTTCAATGGATGTTATTCGATGATATCTGACAAAGTTAGATGCAAACTCACTCAAATATATGAGAAATGTTGAAATTCGACTTCACATTAGGAAGATAGACTTTGAAAATTTTCCATATTTTCAAAGTGACAGTTGACCTTAATGGGCTTCAATGGATGTTATTCGATGATATCTGACAAAGTTAGATGCAAACTCACTCAAATATATGAGAAATGTTGAAATTCGACTTCAAATTAGGAACATAGACTTTGAAAATTTTCCATATTTACAAAGTGACAGTTGACCTCAATGGGCTTCAATTGATGTTATTCAATGACATCTGACAAAGTTAGATGCAAACTCACTCAAATATATGAGAAATGTTGAAGTTCGACTTCACATTAGGAAGATAGACTTTGAAAATTTTCAATTATTACAAAGTGACAGTTGAACTCAATGGTCTTCAATCGATGTTATTCGATGATATCTGACAGAGTTAGATGCAAACTCACTCAAATATATGAGGAATGTTGAAATTCGACTTCAAATTAGGAACATAGACTTTGAAAATTTTCCATATTTACAAAGTGACAGTTGACCTCAATGGGCTTCAATTGATGTTATTCAATGACATCTGACAAAGTTAGATGCAAACTCACTCAAATATATGAGAAATGTTGAAATTCGACTTCACATTAGGAAGATAGACTTTGAATATTTTCAATTATTACAAAGTGACAGTTGACCTCAATGGGCTTCAATGGATGTTATTCGATGATATCTGACAAAGTTAGATGCAAACTCACTCAAATATATGAGAAATGTTGAAATTCGACTTCACATTAGGAAGATAGACTTTGAAAATTTTCCATATTTTCAAAGTGACAGTTGACCTTAATGGGCTTCAATGGATGTTATTCGATGATATCTGACAAAGTTAGATGCAAACTCACTCAAATATATGAGAAATGTTGAAATTCGACTTCAAATTAGGAAGATAGACTTTGAAAATTTTCAATTATTACAAAGTGACAGTTGACCTCAATGGTCTTCAATCGATGTTATTCGATGATATCTGACAGAGTTAGATGCAAACTCACTCAAATATATGAGAAATGTTGAAATTCGACTTCACATTAGGAAGATAGACTTTGAAAATTTTCAATTATTACATAGTGACAGTTGAACTCATTGGTCTTCAATCGATGTTATTCGATGATATCTGACAAAGTTAGATGCAAACTCACTCAAATATATGAGAAATGTTGAAATTCGACTTCACATTAGGAAGATAGACTTTGAAAATTTTCAATTTACAAAGTGACAGTTGACCTCAATGGGCTTCAATGGATGTTATTCGATGATATCTGACAAAGTTAGATGCAAACTCACTCAAATATATGAGAAATGTTGAAATTCGACTTCACATTAGGAAGATAGACTTTGAAAATTTTCCATATTTTCAAAGTGACAGTTGACCTTAATGGGCTTCAATGGATGTTATTCGATGATATCTGACAAAGTTAGATGCAAACTCACTCAAATATATGAGAAATGTTGAAATTCGACTTCAAATTAGGAACATAGACTTTGAAAATTTTCCATATTTACAAAGTGACAGTTGACCTCAATGGGCTTCAATTGATGTTATTCAATGACATCTGACAAAGTTAGATGCAAACTCACTCAAATATATGAGAAATGTTGAAGTTCGACTTCACATTAGGAAGATAGACTTTGAA
Source organism: Diorhabda sublineata (assembly GCF_026230105.1). Lineage (NCBI taxonomy): Eukaryota > Metazoa > Arthropoda > Insecta > Coleoptera > Chrysomelidae > Diorhabda > Diorhabda sublineata. The sequence goes on along the minus strand of NW_026614078.1, from coordinate 109,148 downwards.
AATTTTCAATTATTACAAAGTGACAGTTGAACTCAATGGTCTTCAATCGATGTTATTCGATGATATCTGACAGAGTTAGATGCAAACTCACTCAAATATATGAGGAATGTTGAAATTCGACTTCAAATTAGGAACATAGACTTTGAAAATTTTCCATATTTACAAAGTGACAGTTGACCTCAATGGGCTTCAATTGATGTTATTCAATGACATCTGACAAAGTTAGATGCAAACTCACTCAAATATATGAGAAATGTTGAAATTCGACTTCACATTAGGAAGATAGACTTTGAATATTTTCAATTATTACAAAGTGACAGTTGACCTCAATGGGCTTCAATGGATGTTATTCGATGATATCTGACAAAGTTAGATGCAAACTCACTCAAATATATGAGAAATGTTGAAATTCGACTTCACATTAGGAAGATAGACTTTGAAAATTTTCCATATTTTCAAAGTGACAGTTGACCTTAATGGGCTTCAATGGATGTTATTCGATGATATCTGACAAAGTTAGATGCAAACTCACTCAAATATATGAGAAATGTTGAAATTCGACTTCAAATTAGGAAGATAGACTTTGAAAATTTTCAATTATTACAAAGTGACAGTTGACCTCAATGGTCTTCAATCGATGTTATTCGATGATATCTGACAGAGTTAGATGCAAACTCACTCAAATATATGAGAAATGTTGAAATTCGACTTCACATTAGGAAGATAGACTTTGAAAATTTTCAATTATTACATAGTGACAGTTGAACTCATTGGTCTTCAATCGATGTTATTCGATGATATCTGACAAAGTTAGATGCAAACTCACTCAAATATATGAGAAATGTTGAAATTCGACTTCACATTAGGAAGATAGACTTTGAAAATTTTCAATTTACAAAGTGACAGTTGACCTCAATGGGCTTCAATGGATGTTATTCGATGATATCTGACAAAGTTAGATGCAAACTCACTCAAATATATGAGAAATGTTGAAATTCGACTTCACATTAGGAAGATAGACTTTGAAAATTTTCCATATTTTCAAAGTGACAGTTGACCTTAATGGGCTTCAATGGATGTTATTCGATGATATCTGACAAAGTTAGATGCAAACTCACTCAAATATATGAGAAATGTTGAAATTCGACTTCAAATTAGGAACATAGACTTTGAAAATTTTCCATATTTACAAAGTGACAGTTGACCTCAATGGGCTTCAATTGATGTTATTCAATGACATCTGACAAAGTTAGATGCAAACTCACTCAAATATATGAGAAATGTTGAAGTTCGACTTCACATTAGGAAGATAGACTTTGAAAATTTTCAATTATTACAAAGTGACAGTTGAACTCAATGGTCTTCAATCGATGTTATTCGATGATATCTGACAGAGTTAGATGCAAACTCACTCAAATATATGAGGAATGTTGAAATTCGACTTCAAATTAGGAACATAGACTTTGAAAATTTTCCATATTTACAAAGTGACAGTTGACCTCAATGGGCTTCAATTGATGTTATTCAATGACATCTGACAAAGTTAGATGCAAACTCACTCAAATATATGAGAAATGTTGAAATTCGACTTCACATTAGGAAGATAGACTTTGAATATTTTCAATTATTACAAAGTGACAGTTGACCTCAATGGGCTTCAATGGATGTTATTCGATGATATCTGACAAAGTTAGATGCAAACTCACTCAAATATATGAGAAATGTTGAAATTCGACTTCACATTAGGAAGATAGACTTTGAAAATTTTCCATATTTTCAAAGTGACAGTTGACCTTAATGGGCTTCAATGGATGTTATTCGATGATATCTGACAAAGTTAGATGCAAACTCACTCAAATATATGAGAAATGTTGAAATTCGACTTCAAATTAGGAAGATAGACTTTGAAAATTTTCAATTATTACAAAGTGACAGTTGACCTCAATGGTCTTCAATCGATGTTATTCGATGATATCTGACAGAGTTAGATGCAAACTCACTCAAATATATGAGAAATGTTGAAATTCGACTTCACATTAGGAAGATAGACTTTGAAAATTTTCAATTATTACATAGTGACAGTTGAACTCATTGGTCTTCAATCGATGTTATTCGATGATATCTGACAAAGTTAGATGCAAACTCACTCAAATATATGAGAAATGTTGAAATTCGACTTCACATTAGGAAGATAGACTTTGAAAATTTTCAATTATTACAAAGTGACAGTTGAACTCAATGGTCTTCAATCGATGTTATTCGATGATATCTGACAGAGTTAGATGCAAACTCACTCAAATATATGAGAAATGTTGAAATTCGACTTCACATTAGGAAGATAGACTTTGAAAATTTTCAATTATTACAAAGTGACAGTTGGCCTCAATGGTCTTCAATCGATGTTATTCGATGATATCTGACAGAGTTAGATGCAAACTCACTCAAATATATGAGAAATGTTGAAATTCGACTTCGAATGAGGAAGATAGACTTTGAAAATTTTCAATTAACACAAAGTGACAGTTGACCTCAATGGGCATCAATGGATGTTATTCGATGATATCTGACAAAGTTAGATGCAAACTCACTCAAATATATGAGAAATGTTGAAATTCGACTTCACATTAGGAAGATAGACTTTGAAAATTTTCAATTATTACAAAGTGACAGTTGACCTCAATGGTCTTCAATCGATGTTATTCGATGATATCTGACAGAGTTAGATGCAAACTCACTCAAATATATGAGAAATGTTGAAATTCGACTTCACATTAGGAAGATAGACTTTGAATATTTTCAATTATTACAAAGTGACAGTTGACCTCAATGGGCTTCAATGGATGTTATTCGATGATATCTGACAAAGTTAGATGCAAACTCACTCAAATATATGAGAAATGTTGAAGTTCGACTTCACATTAAGAAGATAGACTTTGAAAATTTTCAATTTACAAAGTGACAGTTGACCTCAATGGGCTTCAATGGATGTTATTCGATGATATCTGACAAAGTTAGATGCAAACTCACTCAAATATATGAGAAATGTTGAAATTCGACTTCACATTAGGAAGATAGACTTTGAAAATTTTCCATATTTTCAAAGTGACAGTTGACCTTAATGGGCTTCAATGGATGTTATTCGATGATATCTGACAAAGTTAGATGCAAACTCACTCAAATATATGAGAAATGTTGAAATTCGACTTCACATTAGGAAGATAGACTTTGAAAATTTTCAATTATTACAAAGTGACAGTTGACCTCAATGGTCTTCAATCGATGTTATTCGATGATATCTGACAGAGTTAGATGCAAACTCACTCAAATATATGAGAAATGTTGAAATTCGACTTCAAATTAGGAACATAGACTTTGAAAATTTTCCATATTTACAAAGTGACAGTTGACCTCAATGGGCTTCAATTGATGTTATTCAATGACATCTGACAAAGTTAGATGCAAACTCACTCAAATATATGAGAAATGTTGAAGTTCGACTTCACATTAGGAAGATAGACTTTGAAAATTTTCAATTATTACAAAGTGACAGTTGAACTCAATGGTCTTCAATCGATGTTATTCGATGATATCTGACAGAGTTAGATGCAAACTCACTCAAATATATGAGAAATGTTGAAATTCGACTTCAAATTAGGAACATAGACTTTGAAAATTTTCCATATTTTCAAAGTGACAGTTGACCTCAATGGGCTTCAATGGATGTTATTCGATGATATCTGACAAAGTTAGATGCAAACTCACTCAAATATATGAGAAATGTTGAAGTTCGACTTCACATTAAGAAGATAGACTTTGAAAATTTTCAATTTACAAAGTGACAGTTGACCTCAATGGGCTTCAATGGATGTTATTCGATGATATCTGACAAAGTTAGATGCAAACTCACTCAAATATATGAGAAATGTTGAAATTCGACTTCACATTAGGAAGATAGACTTTGAAAATTTTCCATATTTTCAAAGTGACAGTTGACCTCAATGGGCTTCAATGGATGTTATTCGATGATATCTGACAAAGTTAGATGCAAACTCACTCAAATATATGAGAAATGTTGAAGTTCGACTTCACATTAAGAAGATAGACTTTGAAAATTTTCAATTTACAAAGTGACAGTTGACCTCAATGGGCTTCAATGGATGTTATTCGATGATATCTGACAAAGTTAGATGCAAACTCACTCAAATATATGAGAAATGTTGAAATTCGACTTCACATTAGGAAGATAGACTTTGAAAATTTTCCATATTTTCAAAGTGACAGTTGACCTTAATGGGCTTCAATGGATGTTATTCGATGATATCTGACAAAGTTAGATGCAAACTCACTCAAATATATGAGAAATGTTGAAATTCGACTTCACATTAGGAAGATAGACTTTGAAAATTTTCAATTATTACAAAGTGACAGTTGACCTCAATGGTCTTCAATCGATGTTATTCGATGATATCTGACAGAGTTAGATGCAAACACACTCAAATATATGAGAAATGTTGAAATTCGACTTCAAATTAGGAACATAGACTTTGAAAATTTTCCATATTTACAAAGTGACAGTTGACCTCAATGGGCTTCAATTGATGTTATTCAATGACATCTGACAAAGTTAGATGCAAACTCACTCAAATATATGAGAAATGTTGAAGTTCGACTTCACATTAGGAAGATAGACTTTGAAAATTTTCAATTATTACAAAGTGACAGTTGAACTCAATGGTCTTCAATCGATGTTATTCGATGATATCTGACAGAGTTAGATGCAAACTCACTCAAATATATGAGAAATGTTGAAATTCGACTTCAAATTAGGAACATAGACTTTGAAAATTTTCCATATTTTCAAAGTGACAGTTGACCTCAATGGGCTTCAATGGATGTTATTCGATGATATCTGACAAAGTTAGATGCAAACTCACTCAAATATATGAGAAATGTTGAAGTTCGACTTCACATTAAGAAGATAGACTTTGAAAATTTTCAATTTACAAAGTGACAGTTGACCTCAATGGGCTTCAATGGATGTTATTCGATGATATCTGACAAAGTTAGATGCAAACTCACTCAAATATATGAGAAATGTTGAAATTCGACTTCACATTAGGAAGATAGACTTTGAAAATTTTCCATATTTTCAAAGTGACAGTTGACCTTAATGGGCTTCAATGGATGTTATTCGATGATATCTGACAAAGTTAGATGCAAACTCACTCAAATATATGAGAAATGTTGAAGTTCGACTTCACATTAAGAAGATAGACTTTGAAAATTTTCAATTTACAAAGTGACAGTTGACCTCAATGGGCTTCAATGGATGTTATTCGATGATATCTGACAGAGTTAGATGCAAACTCACTCAAATATATGAGAAAGGTTGAAATTCGACTTCAAATTAGGAAGATAGACTTTGAAAATTTTCCATATTTTCAAAGTGACAGTTGACCTTAATGGGCTTCAATGGATGTTATTCGATGATATCTGACAAAGTTAGATGCAAACTCACTCAAATATATGAGAAATGTTGAAATTCGACTTCACATTAGGAAGATAGACTTTGAAAATTTTCAATTATTACAAAGTGACAGTTGACCTCAATGGGCTTCAATGGATGTTATTCGATGATATCTGACAAAGTTAGATGCAAACTCACTCAAATATATGAGAAATGTTGAAATTCGACTTCACATTAGGGAGATAGACTTTGAAAATTTTCAATTATTACAAAGTGACAGTTGACCACAATGGTCTTCAATCGATGTTATTCGATGATATCTGACAAAGTTAGATGCAAACTCACTCAAATATATGAGAAATGTTGAAATTCGACTTCACATTAGGAAGATAGACTTTGAAAATTTTCAATTATTACAAAGTGACAGTTGAACTCATTGGTCTTCAATCGATGTTATTCGATGATATCTGACAGAGTTAGATGCAAACTCACTCAAATATATGAGAAATGTTGAAATTCGACTTCACATTAGGGAGATAGACTTTGAAAATTTTCAATTATTACAAAGTGACAGTTGACCACAATGGTCTTCAATCGATGTTATTCGATGATATCTGACAAAGTTAGATGCAAACTCACTCAAATATATGAGAAATGTTGAAATTCGACTTCACATTAGGAAGATAGACTTTGAAAATTTTCAATTATTACAAAGTGACAGTTGACCTCAATGGTCTTCAATCGATGTTATTCGATGATATCTGACAGAGTTAGATGCAAACTCACTCAAATATATGAGAAATGTTGAAATTCGACTTCAAATTAGGAACATAGACTTTGAAAATTTTCCATATTTACAAAGTGACAGTTGACCTCAATGGGCTTCAATTGATGTTATTCAATGACATCTGACAAAGTTAGATGCAAACTCACTCAAATATATGAGAAATGTTGAAGTTCGACTTCACATTAGGAAGATAGACTTTGAAAATTTTCAATTATTACAAAGTGACAGTTGAACTCAATGGTCTTCAATCGATGTTATTCGATGATATCTGACAGAGTTAGATGCAAACTCACTCAAATATATGAGAAATGTTGAAATTCGACTTCAAATTAGGAACATAGACTTTGAAAATTTTCCATATTTTCAAAGTGACAGTTGACCTCAATGGGCTTCAATGGATGTTATTCGATGATATCTGACAAAGTTAGATGCAAACTCACTCAAATATATGAGAAATGTTGAAGTTCGACTTCACATTAAGAAGATAGACTTTGAAAATTTTCAATTTACAAAGTGACAGTTGACCTCAATGGGCTTCAATGGATGTTATTCGATGATATCTGACAAAGTTAGATGCAAACTCACTCAAATATATGAGAAATGTTGAAATTCGACTTCACATTAGGAAGATAGACTTTGAAAATTTTCCATATTTTCAAAGTGACAGTTGACCTTAATGGGCTTCAATGGATGTTATTCGATGATATCTGACAAAGTTAGATGCAAACTCACTCAAATATATGAGAAATGTTGAAGTTCGACTTCACATTAAGAAGATAGACTTTGAAAATTTTCAATTTACAAAGTGACAGTTGACCTCAATGGGCTTCAATGGATGTTATTCGATGATATCTGACAGAGTTAGATGCAAACTCACTCAAATATATGAGAAAGGTTGAAATTCGACTTCAAATTAGGAAGATAGACTTTGAAAATTTTCCATATTTTCAAAGTGACAGTTGACCTTAATGGGCTTCAATGGATGTTATTCGATGATATCTGACAAAGTTAGATGCAAACTCACTCAAATATATGAGAAATGTTGAAATTCGACTTCACATTAGGAAGATAGACTTTGAAAATTTTCAATTATTACAAAGTGACAGTTGACCTCAATGGGCTTCAATGGATGTTATTCGATGATATCTGACAAAGTTAGATGCAAACTCACTCAAATATATGAGAAATGTTGAAATTCGACTTCACATTAGGGAGATAGACTTTGAAAATTTTCAATTATTACAAAGTGACAGTTGACCACAATGGTCTTCAATCGATGTTATTCGATGATATCTGACAAAGTTAGATGCAAACTCACTCAAATATATGAGAAATGTTGAAATTCGACTTCACATTAGGAAGATAGACTTTGAAAATTTTCAATTATTACAAAGTGACAGTTGAACTCATTGGTCTTCAATCGATGTTATTCGATGATATCTGACAAAGTTAGATGCAAACTCACTCAAATATATGAGAAATGTTGAAATTCGACTTCAAATTAGGAAGATAGACTTTGAATATTTTCAATTATTACAAAGTGACAGTTGACCTCAATGGGCTTCAATGGATGTTATTCGATGATATCTGACAAAGTTAGATGCAAACTCACTCAAATATATGAGAAATGTTGAAATTCGACTTCACATTAGGAAGATAGACTTTGAAAATTTTCAATTATTACAAAGTGACAGTTGACCTCAATGGGCTTCAATCGATGTTATTCGATGATATCTGAGAGAGTTAGATGCAAACTCACTCAAATATATGAGAAATGTTGAAATTCGACTTCAAATTAGGAAGATAGACTTTGAAAATTTTCCATATTTTCAAAGTGACAGTTGACCTCAATGGGCTTCAATGGATGTTATTCGATGATATCTGACAAAGTTAGATGCAAACTCACTCAAATATATGAGAAATGTTGAAATTCGACTTCAAATTAGGAAGATAGACTTTGCAAATTTTCCATATTTTCAAAGTGACAGTTGACCTCAATGGGCTTCAATGGATGTTATTCGATGATATCTGACAAAGTTAGATGCAGACTCACTCAAATATATGAGAAATGTTGAAGTTCGACTTCACATTAAGAAGATAGACTTTGAAAATTTTCAATTTACAAAGTGACAGTTGACCTCAATGGGCTTCAATGGATGTTATTCGATGATATCTGACAAAGTTAGATGCAAACTCACTCAAATATATGAGAAATGTTGAAATTCGACTTCACATTAGGAAGATAGACTTTGAAAATTTTCCATATTTTCAAAGTGACAGTTGACCTTAATGGGCTTCAATGGATGTTATTCGATGATATCTGACAAAGTTAGATGCAAACTCACTCAAATATATGAGAAATGTTGAAATTCGACTTCAAATTAGGAACATAGACTTTGAAAATTTTCCATATTTACAAAGTGACAGTTGACCTCAATGGGCTTCAATTGATGTTATTCAATGACATCTGACAAAGTTAGATGCAAACTCACTCAAATATATGAGAAATGTTGAAGTTCGACTTCACATTAGGAAGATAGACTTTGAAAATTTTCAATTATTACAAAGTGACAGTTGAACTCAATGGTCTTCAATCGATGTTATTCGATGATATCTGACAGAGTTAGATGCAAACTCACTCAAATATATGAGGAATGTTGAAATTCGACTTCAAATTAGGAACATAGACTTTGAAAATTTTCCATATTTACAAAGTGACAGTTGACCTCAATGGGCTTCAATTGATGTTATTCAATGACATCTGACAAAGTTAGATGCGAACTCACTCAAATATATGAGAAATGTTGAAATTCGACTTCACATTAGGAAGATAGACTTTGAATATTTTCAATTATTACAAAGTGACAGTTGACCTCAATGGGCTTCAATGGATGTTATTCGATGATATCTGACAAAGTTAGATGCAAACTCACTCAAATATATGAGAAATGTTGAAATTCGACTTCACATTAGGAAGATAGACTTTGAAAATTTTCAATTATTACAAAGTGACAGTTGACCTCAATGGGCTTCAATCGATGTTATTCGATGATATCTGAGAGAGTTAGATGCAAACTCACTCAAATATATGAGAAATGTTGAAATTCGACTTCAAATTAGGAAGATAGACTTTGAAAATTTTCCATATTTTCAAAGTGACAGTTGACCTCAATGGGCTTCAATGGATGTTATTCGATGATATCTGACAAAGTTAGATGCAAACTCACTCAAATATATGAGAAATGTTGAAATTCGACTTCAAATTAGGAAGATAGACTTTGCAAATTTTCCATATTTTCAAAGTGACAGTTGACCTCAATGGGCTTCAATGGATGTTATTCGATGATATCTGACAAAGTTAGATGCAAACTCACTCAAATATATGAGAAATGTTGAAGTTCGACTTCACATTAAGAAGATAGACTTTGAAAATTTTCAATTTACAAAGTGACAGTTGACCTCAATGGGCTTCAATGGATGTTATTCGATGATATCTGACAGAGTTAGATGCAAACTCACTCAAATATATGAGAAAGGTTGAAATTCGACTTCAAATTAGGAAGATAGACTTTGAAAATTTTCCATATTTTCAAAGTGACAGTTGACCTTAATGGGCTTCAATGGATGTTATTCGATGATATCTGACAAAGTTAGATGCAAACTCACTCAAATATATGAGAAATGTTGAAATTCGACTTCACATTAGGAAGATAGACTTTGAAAATTTTCAATTATTACAAAGTGACAGTTGACCTCAATGGGCTTCAATGGATGTTATTCGATGATATCTGACAAAGTTAGATGCAAACTCACTCAAATATATGAGAAATGTTGAAATTCGACTTCACATTAGGGAGATAGACTTTGAAAATTTTCAATTATTACAAAGTGACAGTTGACCACAATGGTCTTCAATCGATGTTATTCGATGATATCTGACAAAGTTAGATGCAAACTCACTCAAATATATGAGAAATGTTGAAATTCGACTTCACATTAGGAAGATAGACTTTGAAAATTTTCAATTATTACAAAGTGACAGTTGAACTCATTGGTCTTCAATCGATGTTATTCGATGATATCTGACAAAGTTAGATGCAAACTCACTCAAATATATGAGAAATGTTGAAATTCGACTTCAAATTAGGAAGATAGACTTTGAAAATTTTCAATTATTACAAAGTGACAGTTGAACTCAATGGTCTTCAATCGATGTTATTCGATGATATCTGACAGAGTTAGATGCAAACTCACTCAAATATATGAGAAATGTTGAATTTCGACATCACATTAGGAAGATAGACTTTGAAAATTTTCAATTATTACAAAGTGACAGTTGACCTCAATGGGCTTCAATCGATGTTATTCGATGATATCTGAGAGAGTTAGATGCAAACTCACCCAAATATATGAGAAATGTTGAAATTCGACTTCAAATTAGGAAGATAGACTTTGAAAATTTTCCATATTTTCAAAGTGACAGTTGACCTCAATGGGCTTCAATGGATGTTATTCGATGATATCTGACAAAGTTAGATGCAAACTCACTCAAATATATGAGAAATGTTGAAATTCGACTTCAAATTAGGAAGATAGACTTTGCAAATTTTCCATATTTTCAAAGTGACAGTTGACCTCAATGGGCTTCAATGGATGTTATTCGATGATATCTGACAAAGTTAGATGCAAACTCACTCAAATATATGAGAAATGTTGAAGTTCGACTTCACATTAAGAAGATAGACTTTGAAAATTTTCAATTTACAAAGTGACAGTTGACCTCAATGGGCTTCAATGGATGTTATTCGATGATATCTGACAGAGTTAGATGCAAACTCACTCAAATATATGAGAAAGGTTGAAATTCGACTTCAAATTAGGAAGATAGACTTTGAAAATTTTCCATATTTTCAAAGTGACAGTTGACCTTAATGGGCTTCAATGGATGTTATTCGAAGATATCTGACAAAGTTAGATGCAAACTCACTCAAATATATGAGAAATGTTGAAATTCGACTTCACATTAGGAAGATAGACTTTGAAAATTTTCAATTATTACAAAGTGACAGTTGACCTCAATGGGCTTCAATGGATGTTATTCGATGATATCTGACAAAGTTAGATGCAAACTCACTCAAATATATGAGAAATGTTGAAATTCGACTTCACATTAGGGAGATAGACTTTGAAAATTTTCAATTATTACAAAGTGACAGTTGACCACAATGGTCTTCAATCGATGTTATTCGATGATATCTGACAAAGTTAGATGCAAACTCACTCAAATATATGAGAAATGTTGAAATTCGACTTCACATTAGGAAGATAGACTTTGAAAATTTTCAATTATTACAAAGTGACAGTTGAACTCATTGGTCTTCAATCGATGTTATTCGATGATATCTGACAAAGTTAGATGCAAACTCACTCAAATATATGAGAAATGTTGAAATTCGACTTCAAATTAGGAAGATAGACTTTGAAAATTTTCAATTATTACAAAGTGACAGTTGAACTCAATGGTCTTCAATCGATGTTATTCGATGATATCTGACAGAGTTAGATGCAAACTCACTCAAATATATGAGAAATGTTGAATTTCGACATCACATTAGGAAGATAGACTTTGAAAATTTTCAATTATTACAAAGTGACAGTTGAACTCATTGGTCTTCAATCGATGTTATTCGATGATATCTGACAAAGTTAGATGCAAACTCACTCAAATATATGAGAAATGTTGAAATTCGACTTCAAATTAGGAAGATAGACTTTGAAAATTTTCAATTATTACAAAGTGACAGTTGACCTCAATGGTCTTCAATCGATGTTATTCGATGATATCTGACAGAGTTAGATGCGAACTCACTCAAATATATGAGAAATGTTGAAATTCGACTTCACATTAGGAAGATAGACTTTGAAAATTTTCCATATTTTCAAAGTGACAGTTGACCTCAATGGGCTTCAATGGATGTTATTCGATGATATCTGACAAAGTTAGATGCACACTCACTCAAATATATGAGAAATGTTGAAATTCGACTTCACATTAGGAAGATAGACTTTGAAAATTTTCAATTTACAAAGTGACAGTTGACCTCAATGGGCTTCAATGGATGTTATTCGATGATATCTGACAAAGTTAGATGCAAACTCACTCAAATATATGAGAAATGTTGAAATTCGACTTCACATTAGGAAGATAGACTTTGAAAATTTTCCATATTTTCAAAGTGAAAGTTGACCTTAATGGGCTTCAATGGATGTTATTCGATGATATCTGACAAAGTTAGATGCAAACTCACTCAAATATATGAGAAATGTTGAAATTCGACTTCACATTAGGAAGATAGACTTTGAAAATTTTCAATTATTACAAAGTGACAGTTGACCTCAATGGTCTTCAATCGATGTTATTCGATGATATCTGACAGAGTTAGATGCAAACTCACTCAAATATATGAGAAATGTTGAAATTCGACTTCAAATTAGGAACATAGACTTTGAAAATTTTCCATATTTACAAAGTGACAGTTGACCTCAATGGGCTTCAATTGATGTTATTCAATGACATCTGACAAAGTTAGATGCAAACTCACTCAAATATATGAGAAATGTTGAAATTCGACTTCACATTAGGAAGATAGACTTTGAAAATTTTCAATTATTACAAAGTGACAGTTGAACTCAATGGTCTTCAATCGATGTTATTCGATGATATCTGACAGAGTTAGATGCAAACTCACTCAAATATATGAGAAATGTTGAAATTCGACTTCACATTAGGAAGATAGACTTTGAAAATTTTCAATTATTACAAAGTGACAGTTGAACTCATTGGTCTTCAATCGATGTTATTCGATGATATCTGACAAAGTTAGATGCAAACTCACTCAAATATATGAGAAATGTTGAAATTCGACTTCACATTAGGAAGATAGACATTGAAAATTTTCAATTATTACAAAGTGACAGTTGAACTCAATGGTCTTCAATCGATGTTATTCGATGATATCTGACAGAGTTAGATGCAAACTCACTCAAATATATGAGAAATGTTGAAATTCGACTTCACATTAGGAAGATAGACTTTGAAAATTTTCAATTATTACAAAGTGACAGTTGACCTCAATGGTCTTCAATCGATGTTATTCGATGATATCTGACAGAGTTAGATGCAAACTCACTCAAATATATGAGAAATGTTGAAATTCGACTTCACATTAGGAAGATAGACTTTGAAAATTTTCCATATTTTCAAAGTGACAGTTGACCTTAATGGGCTTCAATGGATGTTATTCGATGATATCTGACAAAGTTAGATGCAAACTCACTCAAATATATGAGAAATGTTGAAATTCGACTTCAAATTAGGAACATAGACTTTGAAAATTTTCCATATTTACAAAGTGACAGTTGACCTCAATGGGCTTCAATTGATGTTATTCAATGACATCTGACAAAGTTAGATGCAAACTCACTCAAATATATGAGAAATGTTGAAGTTCGACTTCACATTAGGAAGATAGACTTTGAAAATTTTCAATTATTACAAAGTGACAGTTGAACTCAATGGTCTTCAATCGATGTTATTCGATGATATCTGACAGAGTTAGATGCAAACTCACTCAAATATATGAGGAATGTTGAAATTCGACTTCAAATTAGGAACATAGACTTTGAAAATTTTCCATATTTACAAAGTGACAGTTGACCTCAATGGGCTTCAATTGATGTTATTCAATGACATCTGACAAAGTTAGATGCAAACTCACTCAAATATATGAGAAATGTTGAAATTCGACTTCACATTAGGAAGATAGACTTTGAATATTTTCAATTATTACAAAGTGACAGTTGACCTCAATGGGCTTCAATGGATGTTATTCGATGATATCTGACAAAGTTAGATGCAAACTCACTCAAATATATGAGAAATGTTGAAATTCGACTTCACATTAGGAAGATAGACTTTGAAAATTTTCAATTATTACAAAGTGACAGTTGACCTCAATGGGCTTCAATCGATGTTATTCGATGATATCTGAGAGAGTTAGATGCAAACTCACTCAAATATATGAGAAATGTTGAAATTCGACTTCAAATTAGGAAGATAGACTTTGAAAATTTTCCATATTTTCAAAGTGACAGTTGACCTCAATGGGCTTCAATGGATGTTATTCGATGATATCTGACAAAGTTAGATGCAAACTCACTCAAATATATGAGAAATGTTGAAATTCGACTTCAAATTAGGAAGATAGACTTTGCAAATTTTCCATATTTTCAAAGTGACAGTTGACCTCAATGGGCTTCAATGGATGTTATTCGATGATATCTGACAAAGTTAGATGCAAACTCACTCAAATATATGAGAAATGTTGAAGTTCGACTTCACATTAAGAAGATAGACTTTGAAAATTTTCAATTTACAAAGTGACAGTTGACCTCAATGGGCTTCAATGGATGTTATTCGATGATATCTGACAGAGTTAGATGCAAACTCACTCAAATATATGAGAAAGGTTGAAATTCGACTTCAAATTAGGAAGATAGACTTTGAAAATTTTCCATATTTTCAAAGTGACAGTTGACCTTAATGGGCTTCAATGGATGTTATTCGATGATATCTGACAAAGTTAGATGCAAACTCACTCAAATATATGAGAAATGTTGAAATTCGACTTCACATTAGGAAGATAGACTTTGAAAATTTTCAATTATTACAAAGTGACAGTTGACCTCAATGGGCTTCAATGGATGTTATTCGATGATATCTGACAAAGTTAGATGCAAACTCACTCAAATATATGAGAAATGTTGAAATTCGACTTCACATTAGGGAGATAGACTTTGAAAATTTTCAATTATTACAAAGTGACAGTTGACCACAATGGTCTTCAATCGATGTTATTCGATGATATCTGACAAAGTTAGATGCAAACTCACTCAAATATATGAGAAATGTTGAAATTCGACTTCACATTAGGAAGGTAGACTTTGAAAATTTTCAATTATTACAAAGTGACAGTTGAACTCATTGGTCTTCAATCGATGTTATTCGATGATATCTGACAAAGTTAGATGCAAACTCACTCAAATATATGAGAAATGTTGAAATTCGACTTCAAATTAGGAAGATAGACTTTGAAAATTTTCAATTATTACAAAGTGACAGTTGAACTCAATGGTCTTCAATCGATGTTATTCGATGATATCTGACAGAGTTAGATGCAAACTCACTCAAATATATGAGAAATGTTGAATTTCGACTTCACATTAGGAAGATAGACTTTGAAAATTTTCAATTATTACAAAGTGACAGTTGAACTCATTGGTCTTCAATCGATGTTATTCGATGATATCTGACAAAGTTAGATGCAAACTCACTCAAATATATGAGAAATGTTGAAATTCGACTTCAAATTAGGAAGATAGACTTTGAAAATTTTCAATTATTACAAAGTGACAGTTGACCTCAATGGTCTTCAATCGATGTTATTCGATGATATCTGACAGAGTTAGATGCGAACTCACTCAAATATATGAGAAATGTTGAAATTCGACTTCACATTAGGAAGATAGACTTTGAAAATTTTCCATATTTTCAAAGTGACAGTTGACCTCAATGGGCTTCAATGGATGTTATTCGATGATATCTGACAAAGTTAGATGCACACTCACTGAAATATATGAGAAATGTTGAAATTCGACTTCACATTAGGAAGATAGACTTTGAAAATTTTCAATTTACAAAGTGACAGTTGACCTCAATGGGCTTCAATGGATGTTATTCGATGATATCTGACAAAGTTAGATGCAAACTCACTCAAATATATGAGAAATGTTGAAATTCGACTTCACATTAGGAAGATAGACTTTGAAAATTTTCCATATTTTCAAAGTGAAAGTTGACCTTAATGGGCTTCAATGGATGTTATTCGATGATATCTGACAAAGTTAGATGCAAACTCACTCAAATATATGAGAAATGTTGAAATTCGACTTCACATTAGGAAGATAGACTTTGAAAATTTTCAATTATTACAAAGTGACAGTTGACCTCAATGGTCTTCAATCGATGTTATTCGATGATATCTGACAGAGTTAGATGCAAACTCACTCAAATATATGAGAAATGTTGAAATTCGACTTCAAATTAGGAACATAGACTTTGAAAATTTTCCATATTTACAAAGTGACAGTTGACCTCAATGGGCTTCAATTGATGTTATTCAATGACATCTGACAAAGTTAGATGCAAACTCACTCAAATATATGAGAAATGTTGAAATTCGACTTCACATTAGGAAGATAGACTTTGAAAATTTTCAATTATTACAAAGTGACAGTTGAACTCAATGGTCTTCAATCGATGTTATTCGATGATATCTGACAGAGTTAGATGCAAACTCACTCAAATATATGAGAAATGTTGAAATTCGACTTCACATTAGGAAGATAGACTTTGAAAATTTTCAATTATTACAAAGTGACAGTTGAACTCATTGGTCTTCAATCGATGTTATTCGATGATATCTGACAAAGTTAGATGCAAACTCACTCAAATATATGAGAAATGTTGAAATTCGACTTCACATTAGGAAGATAGACATTGAAAATTTTCAATTATTACAAAGTGACAGTTGAACTCAATGGTCTTCAATCGATGTTATTCGATGATATCTGACAGAGTTAGATGCAAACTCACTCAAATATATGAGAAATGTTGAAATTCGACTTCACATTAGGAAGATAGACTTTGAAAATTTTCAATTATTACAAAGTGACAGTTGACCTCAATGGTCTTCAATCGATGTTATTCGATGATATCTGACAGAGTTAGATGCAAACTCACTCAAATATATGAGAAATGTTGAAATTCGACTTCACATTAGGAAGATAGACTTTGAAAATTTTCCATATTTTCAAAGTGACAGTTGACCTTAATGGGCTTCAATGGATGTTATTCGATGATATCTGACAAAGTTAGATGCAAACTCACTCAAATATATGAGAAATGTTGAAATTCGACTTCACATTAGGAAGATAGACTTTGAAAATTTTCAATTATTACAAAGTGACAGTTGAACTCAATGGTCTTCAATCGATGTTATTCGATGATATCTGACAGAGTTAGATGCAAACTCACTCAAATATATGAGAAATGTTGAAATTCGACTTCACATTAGGAAGATAGACTTTGAATATTTTCAATTATTACAAAGTGACAGTTGACCTCAATGGGCTTCAATGGATGTTATTCGATGATATCTGACAAAGTTAGATGCAAACTCACTCAAATATATGAGAAATGTTGAAATTCGACTTCACATTAGGAAGATAGACTTTGAAAATTTTCAATTATTACAAAGTGACAGTTGAACTCAATGGTCTTCAATCGATGTTATTCGATGATATCTGACAGAGTTAGATGCAAACTCACTCAAATATATGAGAAATGTTGAAATTCGACTTCACATTAGGAAGATAGACTTTGAATATTTTCAATTATTACAAAGTGACAGTTGACCTCAATGGGCTTCAATGGATGTTATTCGATGATATCTGACAAAGTTAGATGCAAACTCACTCAAATATATGAGAAATGTTGAAATTCGACTTCACATTAGGAAGATAGACTTTGAAAATTTTCAATTATTACAAAGTGACAGTTGAACTCATTGGTCTTCAATCGATGTTATTCGATGATATCTGACAAAGTTAGATGCAAACTCACTCAAATATATGAGGAATGTTGAAATTCGACTTCACATTAGGAAGATAGACTTTGAAAATTTTCAATTATTACAAAGTGACAGTTGAACTCAATGGTCTTCAATCGATGTTATTCGATGATATCTGACAGAGTTAGATGCAAACTCACTCAAATATATGAGAAATGTTGAAATTCGACTTCACATTAGGAAGATAGACTTTGAAA
This sequence comes from Diorhabda sublineata, assembly GCF_026230105.1. Taxonomy (NCBI): domain Eukaryota; kingdom Metazoa; phylum Arthropoda; class Insecta; order Coleoptera; family Chrysomelidae; genus Diorhabda; species Diorhabda sublineata. The sequence goes on along the minus strand of NW_026614078.1, from coordinate 90,947 downwards.
ATTTTCAATTATTACAAAGTGACAGTTGACCTCAATGGTCTTCAATCGATGTTATTCGATGATATCTGACAGAGTTAGATGCAAACTCACTCAAATATATGAGAAATGTTGAAATTCGACTTCACATTAGGAAGATAGACATTGAAAATTTTCAATTATTACAAAGTGACAGTTGACCACAATGGTCTTCAATCGATGTTATTCGATGATATCTGACAAAGTTAGATGCAAACTCACTCAAATATATGAGAAATGTTGAAATTCGATTTCAAATTAGGAAGATAGACTTTGAAAATTTTCCATATTTTCAAAGTGACAGTTGACCTTAATGGGCTTCAATGGATGTTATTCGATGATATCTGCCAAAGTTAGATGCAAACTCACTCAAATATATGAGAAAGGTTGAAATTCGACTTCAAATTAGGAAGATAGACTTTGAAAATTTTCCATATTTTCAATGGATGTTATTCGATGATATCTGACAAAGTTAGATGCAAACTCACTCAAATATATGAGAAATGTTGAAATTCGACTTCACATTAGGAAGATAGACTTTGAATATTTTCAATTATTACAAAGTGACAGTTGACCTCAATGGGCTTCAATGGATGTTATTCGATGATATCTGACAAAGTTAGATGCAAAACTCACTCAAATATATGAGAAATGTTGAAATTCGACTTCAAATTAGGAAGATAGACTTTGAAAATTTTCCATATTTTCAAAGTGACAGTTGACCTCAATGGGCTTCAATGGATGTTATTCGATGATATCTGACAAAGTTAGATGCAAACTCACTCAAATATATGAGAAATGTTGAAATTCGACTTCACATTAGGAAGATAGACTTTGAAAATTTTCAATTATTACAAAGTGACAGTTGAACTCAATGGTCTTCAATCGATGTTATTCGATGATATCTGACAGAGTTAGATGCAAACTCACTCAAATATATGAGAAATGTTGAAATTCGACTTCACATTAGGAAGATAGACTTTGAAAATTTTCAATTATTACAAAGTGACAGTTGACCACAATGGTCTTCAATCGATTTTATTCGATGATATCTGACAAAGTTAGATGCAAACTCACTCAAATATATGAGAAATGTTGAAATTCGATTTCAAATTAGGAAGATAGACTTTGAAAATTTTCAATTATTACAAAGTGACAGTTGACCTCAATGGTCTTCAATCGATGTTATTCGATGATATCTGACAGAGTTAGATGCAAACTCACTCAAATATATGAGAAATGTTGAAATTCGACTTCACATTAGGAAGATAGACTTTGAAAATTTTCAATTATTACAAAGTGACAGTTGACCACAATGGTCTTCAATCGATTTTATTCGATGATATCTGACAAAGTTAGATGCAAACTCACTCAAATATATGAGAAATGTTGAAATTCGATTTCAAATTAGGAAGATAGACTTTGAAAATTTTCCATATTTTCAATGGATGTTATTCGATGATATCTGACAAAGTTAGATGCAAACTCACTCAAATATATGAGAAATGTTGAAATTCGACTTCAAATTAGGAAGATAGACTTTGAAAATTTTCCATATTTTCAAAGTGACAGTTGACCTCAATGGGCTTCAATGGATGTTATTCGATGATATCTGACAAAGTTAGATGCAAACTCACTCAAATATATGAGAAATGTTGAAATTCGACTTCACATTAGGAAGATAGACTTTGAAAATTTTCAATTATTACAAAGTGACAGTTGAACTCAATGGTCTTCAATCGATGTTATTCGATGATATCTGACAGAGTTAGATGCAAACTCACTCAAATATATGAGAAATGTTGAAATTCGACTTCACATTAGGAAGATAGACTTTGATAATTTTCAATTATTACAAAGTGACAGTTGACCACAATGGTCTTCAATCGATGTTATTCGATGATATCTGACAAAGTTAGATGCAAACTCACTCAAATATATGAGAAATGTTGAAGTTCGACTTCACATTAAGAAGATAGACTTTGAAAATTTTCAATTTACAAAGTGACAGTTGACCTCAATGGGCTTCAATGGATGTTATTCGATGATATCTGACAAAGTTAGATGCAAACTCACTCAAATATATGAGAAATGTTGAAATTCGACTTCACATTAGGAAGATAGACTTTGAAAATTTTCCATATTTTCAAAGTGACAGTTGACCTTAATGGGCTTCAATGGATGTTATTCGATGATATCTGACAAAGTTAGATGCAAACTCACTCAAATATATGAGAAATGTTGAAATTCGACTTCACATTAGGAAGATAGACTTTGAAAATTTTCAATTATTACAAAGTGACAGTTGACCTCAATGGTCTTCAATCGATGTTATTCGATGATATCTGACAGAGTTAGATGCAAACTCACTCAAATATATGAGAAATGTTGAAATTCGACTTCACATTAGGAAGATAGACTTTGAATATTTTCAATTATTACAAAGTGACAGTTGAACTCAATGGTCTTCAATCGATGTTATTCGATGATATCTGACAGAGTTAGATGCAAACTCACTCAAATATATGAGAAATGTTGAAATTCGACTTCACATTAGGAAGATAGACTTTGATAATTTTCAATTATTACAAAGTGACAGTTGACCACAATGGTCTTCAATCGATGTTATTCGATGATATCTGACAAAGTTAGATGCAAACTCACTCAAATATATGAGAAATGTTGAAGTTCGACTTCACATTAAGAAGATAGACTTTGAAAATTTTCAATTTACAAAGTGACAGTTGACCTCAATGGGCTTCAATGGATGTTATTCGATGATATCTGACAAAGTTAGATGCAAACTCACTCAAATATATGAGAAATGTTGAAATTCGACTTCACATTAGGAAGATAGACTTTGAAAATTTTCCATATTTTCAAAGTGACAGTTGACCTTAATGGGCTTCAATGGATGTTATTCGATGATATCTGACAAAGTTAGATGCAAACTCACTCAAATATATGAGAAATGTTGAAATTCGACTTCACATTAGGAAGATAGACTTTGAAAATTTTCAATTATTACAAAGTGACAGTTGACCTCAATGGTCTTCAATCGATGTTATTCGATGATATCTGACAGAGTTAGATGCAAACTCACTCAAATATATGAGAAATGTTGAAATTCGACTTCACATTAGGAAGATAGACTTTGAATATTTTCAATTATTACAAAGTGACAGTTGACCTCAAAGGGCTTCAATGGATGTTATTCGATGATATCTGACAAAGTTAGATGCAAACTCACTCAAATATATGAGAAATGTTGAAATTCGACTTCACATTAGGAAGATAGACTTTGAAAATTTTCAATTATTACAAAGTGACAGTTGACCTCAATGGGCTTCAATGGATGTTATTCGATGATATCTGACAAAGTTAGATGCAAACTCACTCAAATATATGAGAAATGTTGAAATTCGACTTCACATTAGGAAGATAGACTTTGAAAATTTTCAATTATTACAAAGTGACAGTTGAACTCAATGGTCTTCAATCGATGTTATTCGATGATATCTGACAAAGTTAGATGCAAACTCACTCAAATATATGAGGAATGTTGAAATTCGACTTCACATTAGGAAGATAGACTTTGAAAATTTTCAATTATTACAAAGTGACAGTTGAACTCAATGGTCTTCAATCGATGTTATTCGATGATATCTGACAGAGTTAGATGCAAACTCACTCAAATATATGAGAAATGTTGAAATTCGACTTCACATTAGGAAGATAGACTTTGAAAATTTTCAATTATTACAAAGTGACAGTTGACCTCAATGGTCTTCAATCGATGTTATTCGATGATATCTGACAGAGTTAGATGCAAACTCACTCAAATATATGAGAAATGTTGAAATTCGACTTCACATTAGGAAGATAGACTTTGAAAATTTTCCATATTTTCAAAGTGACAGTTGACCTTAATGGGCTTCAATGGATGTTATTCGATGATATCTGTCAAAGTTAGATGCAAACTCACTCAAATATATGAGAAAGGTTGAAATTCGACTTCAAATTAGGAAGATAGACTTTGAAAATTTTCCATATTTTCAATGGATGTTATTCGATGATATCTGACAAAGTTAGATGCAAACTCACTCAAATATATGAGAAATGTTGAAATTCGACTTCACATTAGGAAGATAGACTTTGAATATTTTCAATTATTACAAAGTGACAGTTGACCTCAATGGGCTTCAATGGATGTTATTCGATGATATCTGACAAAGTTAGATGCAAAACTCACTCAAATATATGAGAAATGTTGAAATTCGACTTCAAATTAGGAAGATAGACTTTGAAAATTTTCCATATTTTCAATGGATGTTATTCGATGATATCTGACAAAGTTAGATGCAAACTCACTCAAATATATGAGAAATGTTGAAATTCGACTTCAAATTAGGAAGATAGACTTTGAAAATTTTCAATTATTACAAAGTGACAGTTGACCTCAAAGGGCTTCAATGGATGTTATTCGATGATATCTGACAAAGTTAGATGCAAACTCACTCAAATATATGAGAAATGTTGAAATTCGACTTCACATTAGGAAGATAGACTTTGAAAATTTTCAATTAATACAAAGTGACAGTTGACCTCAATGGTCTTCAATCGATGTTATTCGATGATATCTGACAGAGTTAGATGCAAACTCACTCAAATATATGAGAAATGTTGAAATTCGACTTCACATTAGGAAGATAGACTTTGAATATTTTCAATTATTACAAAGTGACAGTTGACCTCAAAGGGCTTCAATGGATGTTATTCGATGATATCTGACAAAGTTAGATGCAAACTCACTCAAATATATGAGAAATGTTGAAATTCGACTTCACATTAAGAAGATAGACTTTGAAAATTTTCAATTATTACAAAGTGACAGTTGACCTCAATGGGCTTCAATGGATGTTATTCGATGATATCTGACAAAGTTAGATGCAAACTCACTCAAATATATGAGAAATGTTGAAATTCGACTTCACATTAGGAAGATAGACTTTGAAAATTTTCAATTATTACAAAGTGACAGTTGAACTCAATGGTCTTCAATCGATGTTATTCGATGATATCTGACAAAGTTAGATGCAAACTCACTCAAATATATGAGGAATGTTGAAATTCGACTTCACATTAGGAAGATAGACTTTGAAAATTTTCAATTATTACAAAGTGACAGTTGACCTCAATGGTCTTCAATCGATGTTATTCGATGATATCTGACAGAGTTAGATGCAAACTCACTCAAATATATGAGAAATGTTGAAATTCGACTTCACATTAGGAAGATAGACTTTGAAAATTTTCCATATTTTCAAAGTGACAGTTGACCTTAATGGGCTTCAATGGATGTTATTCGATGATATCTGTCAAAGTTAGATGCAAACTCACTCAAATATATGAGAAAGGTTGAAATTCGACTTCAAATTAGGAAGATAGACTTTGAAAATTTTCCATATTTTCAATGGATGTTATTCGATGATATCTGACAAAGTTAGATGCAAACTCACTCAAATATATGAGAAATGTTGAAATTCGACTTCACATTAGGAAGATAGACTTTGAATATTTTCAATTATTACAAAGTGACAGTTGACCTCAATGGGCTTCAATGGATGTTATTCGATGATATCTGACAAAGTTAGATGCAAACTCACTCAAATATATGAGAAATGTTGAAATTCGACTTCAAATTAGGAAGATAGACTTTGAAAATTTTCCATATTTACAAAGTGACAGTTGACCTCAATGGTCTTCAATCGATGTTATTCGATGATATCTGACAGAGTTAGATGCAAACTCACTCAAATATATGAGAAATGTTGAAATTCGACTTCAAATTAGGAAGATAGACTTTGAAAATTTTCCATATTTTCAAAGTGACAGTTGACCTCAATGGGCTTCAATGGATGTTATTCGATGATATCTGACAAAGTTAGATGCAAACTCACTCAAATATATGAGAAATGTTGAAATTCGACTTCACATTAGGAAGATAGACTTTGAAAATTTTCAATTATTACAAAGTGACAGTTGACCTCAATGGGCTTCAATGGATGTTATTCGATGATATCTGACAAAGTTAGATGCAAACTCACTCAAATATATGAGAAATGTTGAAATTCGACTTCACATTAGGAAGATAGACTTTGAAAATTTTCAATTATTACAAAGTGACAGTTGAACTCAATGGTCTTCAATCGATGTTATTCGATGATATCTGACAAAGTTAGATGCAAACTCACTCAAATATATGAGGAATGTTGAAATTCGACTTCACATTAGGAAGATAGACTTTGAAAATTTTCAATTATTACAAAGTGACAGTTGAACTCAATGGTCTTCAATCGATGTTATTCGATGATATCTGACAGAGTTAGATGCAAACTCACTCAAATATATGAGAAATGTTGAAATTCGACTTCACATTAGGAAGATAGACTTTGAAAATTTTCAATTATTACAAAGTGACAGTTGACCTCAATGGTTTTCAATCGATGTTATTCGATGATATCTGACAGAGTTAGATGCAAACTCACTCAAATATATGAGAAATGTTGAAATTCGACTTCACATTAGGAAGATAGACTTTGAAAATTTTCCATATTTTCAAAGTGACAGTTGACCTTAATGGGCTTCAATGGATGTTATTCGATGATATCTGTCAAAGTTAGATGCAAACTCACTCAAATATATGAGAAAGGTTGAAATTCGACTTCAAATTAGGAAGATAGACTTTGAAAATTTTCCATATTTTCAATGGATGTTATTCGATGATATCTGACAAAGTTAGATGCAAACTCACTCAAATATATGAGAAATGTTGAAATTCGACTTCACATTAGGAAGATAGACTTTGAATATTTTCAATTATTACAAAGTGACAGTTGACCTCAATGGGTTTCAATGGATGTTATTCGATGATATCTGACAAAGTTAGATGCAAAACTCACTCAAATATATGAGAAATGTTGAAATTCGACTTCAAATTAGGAAGATAGACTTTGAAAATTTTCCATATTTTCAATGGATGTTATTCGATGATATCTGACAAAGTTAGATGCAAACTCACTCAAATATATGAGAAATGTTGAAATTCGACTTCAAATTAGGAAGATAGACTTTGAAAATTTTCCATATTTTCAAAGTGACAGTTGACCTCAATGGGCTTCAATGGATGTTATTCGATGATATCTGACAAAGTTAGATGCAAACTCACTCAAATATATGAGAAATGTTGAAATTCGACTTCACATTAGGAAGATAGACTTTGAAAATTTTCCATATTTACAAAGTGACAGTTGACCTCAATGGTCTTCAATCGATGTTATTCGATGATATCTGACAGAGTTAGATGCAAACTCACTCAAATATATGAGAAATGTTGAAATTCGACTTCACATTAGGAAGATAGACTTCGAAAATTTTCAATTATTACAAAGTGACATTTGACCACAATGGTCTTCAATCGATTTTATTCGATGATATCTGACAAAGTTAGATGCAAACTCACTCAAATATATGAGAAATGTTGAAATTCGATTTCAAATTAGGAAGATAGACTTTGAAAATTTTCAATTATTACAAAGTGACAGTTGACCTCAATGGTGTTCAATCGATGTTATTCGATGATATCTGACAGAGTTAGATGCAAACTCACTCAAATATATGAGAAATGTTGAAATTCGACTTCACATTAGGAAGATAGACTTTGAAGATTTTCAATTATTACAAAGTGACAGTTGAACTCAATGGTCTTCAATCGATGTTATTCGATGATATCTGACAGAGTTAGATGCAAACTCACTCAAATATATGAGAAATGTTGAAATTCGACTTCACATTAGGAAGATAGACTTTGATAATTTTCAATTATTACAAAGTGACAGTTGACCACAATGGTCTTCAATCGATGTTATTCGATGATATCTGACAAAGTTAGATGCAAACTCACTCAAATATATGAGAAATGTTGAAGTTCGACTTCACATTAAGAAGATAGACTTTGAAAATTTTCAATTTACAAAGTGACAGTTGACCTCAATGGGCTTCAATGGATGTTATTCGATGATATCTGACAAAGTTAGATGCAAACTCACTCAAATATATGAGAAATGTTGAAATTCGACTTCACATTAGGAAGATAGACTTTGAAAATTTTCAATTATTACAAAGTGACAGTTGAACTCATTGGTCTTCAATCGATGTTATTCGATGATATCTGACAAAGTTAGATGCAAACTCACTCAAATATATGAGAAATGTTGAAATTCGACTTCACATTAGGAAGATAGACTTTGAAAATTTTCAATTATTACAAAGTGACAGTTGAACTCAATGGTCTTCAATCGATGTTATTCGATGATATCTGACAGAGTTAGATGCAAACTCACTCAAATATATGAGAAATGTTGAAATTCGACTTCACATTAGGAAGATAGACTTTGAAAATTTTCAATTATTACAAAGTGACAGTTGACCTCAATGGGCTTCAATGGATGTTATTCGATGATATCTGACAAAGTTAGATGCAAACTCACTCAAATATATGAGAAATGTTGAAATTCGACTTCACATTAGGAAGATAGACTTTGAAAATTTTCAATTATTACAAAGTGACAGTTGAACTCAATGGTCTTCAATCGATGTTATTCGATGATATCTGACAAAGTTAGATGCAAACTCACTCAAATATATGAGGAATGTTGAAATTCGACTTCACATTAGGAAGATAGACTTTGAAAATTTTCAATTATTACAAAGTGACAGTTGAACTCAATGGTCTTCAATCGATGTTATTCGATGATATCTGACAGAGTTAGATGCAAACTCACTCAAATATATGAGAAATGTTGAAATTCGACTTCACATTAGGAAGATAGACTTTGAAAATTTTCAATTATTACAAAGTGACAGTTGACCTCAATGGTCTTCAATCGATGTTATTCGATGATATCTGACAGAGTTAGATGCAAACTCACTCAAATATATGAGAAATGTTGAAATTCGACTTCACATTAGGAAGATAGACTTTGAAAATTTTCCATATTTTCAAAGTGACAGTTGACCTTAATGGGCTTCAATGGATGTTATTCGATGATATCTGTCAAAGTTAGATGCAAACTCACTCAAATATATGAGAAAGGTTGAAATTCGACTTCAAATTAGGAAGATAGACTTTGAAAATTTTCCATATTTTCAATGGATGTTATTCGATGATATCTGACAAAGTTAGATGCAAACTCACTCAAATATATGAGAAATGTTGAAATTCGACTTCACATTAGGAAGATAGACTTTGAATATTTTCAATTATTACAAAGTGACAGTTGACCTCAATGGGCTTCAATGGATGTTATTCGATGATATCTGACAAAGTTAGATGCAAAACTCACTCAAATATATGAGAAATGTTGAAATTCGACTTCAAATTAGGAAGATAGACTTTGAAAATTTTCCATATTTTCAATGGATGTTATTCGATGATATCTGACAAAGTTAGATGCAAACTCACTCAAATATATGAGAAATGTTGAAATTCGACTTCAAATTAGGAAGATAGACTTTGAAAATTTTCCATATTTTCAAAGTGACAGTTGACCTCAATGGGCTTCAATGGATGTTATTCGATGATATCTGACAAAGTTAGATGCAAACTCACTCAAATATATGAGAAATGTTGAAATTCGACTTCACATTAGGAAGATAGACTTTGAAAATTTTCCATATTTACAAAGTGACAGTTGACCTCAATGGTCTTCAATCGATGTTATTCGATGATATCTGACAGAGTTAGATGCAAACTCACTCAAATATATGAGAAATGTTGAAATTCGACTTCACATTAGGAAGATAGACTTTGAAAATTTTCAATTATTACAAAGTGACAGTTGACCACAATGGTCTTCAATCGATTTTATTCGATGATATCTGACAAAGTTAGATGCAAACTCACTCAAATATATGAGAAATGTTAAAATTCGATTTCAAATTAGGAAGATAGACTTTGAAAATTTTCAATTATTACAAAGTGACAGTTGACCTCAATGGTGTTCAATCGATGTTATTCGATGATATCTGACAGAGTTAGATGCAAACTCACTCAAATATATGAGAAATGTTGAAATTCGACTTCACATTAGGAAGATAGACTTTGAAGATTTTCAATTATTACAAAGTGACAGTTGAACTCAATGGTCTTCAATCGATGTTATTCGATGATATCTGACAGAGTTAGATGCAAACTCACTCAAATATATGAGAAATGTTGAAATTCGACTTCACATTAGGAAGATAGACTTTGATAATTTTCAATTATTACAAAGTGACAGTTGACCACAATGGTCTTCAATCGATGTTATTCGATGATATCTGACAAAGTTAGATGCAAACTCACTCAAATATATGAGAAATGTTGAAGTTCGACTTCACATTAAGAAGATAGACTTTGAAAATTTTCAATTTACAAAGTGACAGTTGACCTCAATGGGCTTCAATGGATGTTATTCGATGATATCTGACAAAGTTAGATGCAAACTCACTCAAATATATGAGAAATGTTGAAATTCGACTTCACATTAGGAAGATAGACTTTGAAAATTTTCAATTATTACAAAGTGACAGTTGAACTCATTGGTCTTCAATCGATGTTATTCGATGATATCTGACAAAGTTAGATGCAAACTCACTCAAATATATGAGAAATGTTGAAATTCGACTTCACATTAGGAAGATAGACTTTGAAAATTTTCAATTATTACAAAGTGACAGTTGAACTCAATGGTCTTCAATCGATGTTATTCGATGATATCTGACAGAGTTAGATGCAAACTCACTCAAATATATGAGAAATGTTGAAATTCGACTTCACATTAGGAAGATAAACTTTGAAAATTTTCAATTATTACAAAGTGACAGTGACAGTTGACCTCAATGGTCTTCAATCGATGTTATTCGATGATATCTGACAGAGTTAGATGCCAACTCACTCAAATATATGAGAAATGTTGAAATTCGACTTCACATTAGGAAGATAAACTTTGAAAATTTTCCATATTTTCAAAGTGACAGTTGACCTTAATGGGCTTCAATGGATGTTATTCGATCATATCTGACAAAGTTAGATGCAAACTCACTCAAATATATGAGAAATGTTGAAATTCGACTTCACATTAGGAAGATAGACTTTGAAAATTTTCAATTATTACAAAGTGACAGTTGACCTCAATGGTGTTCAATCGATGTTATTCGATGATATCTGACAGAGTTAGATGCAAACTCACTCAAATATATGAGAAATGTTGAAATTCGACTTCACATTAGGAAGATAGACTTTGAAGATTTTCAATTATTACAAAGTGACAGTTGAACTCAATGGTCTTCAATCGATGTTATTCGATGATATCTGACAGAGTTAGATGCAAACTCACTCAAATATATGAGAAATGTTGAAATTCGACTTCACATTAGGAAGATAGACTTTGATAATTTTCAATTATTACAAAGTGACAGTTGACCACAATGGTCTTCAATCGATGTTATTCGATGATATCTGACAAAGTTAGATGCAAACTCACTCAAATATATGAGAAATGTTGAAATTCGACTTCACATTAGGAAGATAGACTTTGAAAATTTTCCATATTTACAAAGTGACAGTTGACCTCAATGGTCTTCAATCGATGTTATTCGATGATATCTGACAGAGTTAGATGCAAACTCACTCAAATATATGAGAAATGTTGAAATTCGACTTCACATTAGGAAGATAGACTTTGAAAATTTTCAATTATTACAAAGTGACATTTGACCACAATGGTCTTCAATCGATTTTATTCGATGATATCTGACAAAGTTAGATGCAAACTCACTCAAATATATGAGAAATGTTGAAATTCGATTTCAAATTAGGAAGATAGACTTTGAAAATTTTCAATTATTACAAAGTGACAGTTGACCTCAATGGTGTTCAATCGATGTTATTCGATGATATCTGACAGAGTTAGATGCAAACTCACTCAAATATATGAGAAATGTTGAAATTCGACTTCACATTAGGAAGATAGACTTTGAAGATTTTCAATTATTACAAAGTGACAGTTGAACTCAATGGTCTTCAATCGATGTTATTCGATGATATCTGACAGAGTTAGATGCAAACTCACTCAAATATATGAGAAATGTTGAAATTCGACTTCACATTAGGAAGATAGACTTTGATAATTTTCAATTATTACAAAGTGACAGTTGACCACAATGGTCTTCAATCGATGTTATTCGATGATATCTGACAAAGTTAGATGCAAACTCACTCAAATATATGAGAAATGTTGAAGTTCGACTTCACATTAAGAAGATAGACTTTGAAAATTTTCAATTTACAAAGTGACAGTTGACCTCAATGGGCTTCAATGGATGTTATTCGATGATATCTGACAAAGTTAGATGCAAACTCACTCAAATATATGAGAAATGTTGAAATTCGACTTCACATTAGGAAGATAGACTTTGAAAATTTTCAATTATTACAAAGTGACAGTTGAACTCATTGGTCTTCAATCGATGTTATTCGATGATATCTGACAAAGTTAGATGCAAACTCACTCAAATATATGAGAAATGTTGAAATTCGACTTCACATTAGGAAGATAGACTTTGAAAATTTTCAATTATTACAAAGTGACAGTTGAACTCAATGGTCTTCAATCGATGTTATTCGATGATATCTGACAGAGTTAGATGCAAACTCACTCAAATATATGAGAAATGTTGAAATTCGACTTCACATTAGGAAGATAGACTTTGAAAATTTTCAATTATTACAAAGTGACAGTTGACCTCAATGGGCTTCAATGGATGTTATTCGATGATATCTGACAAAGTTAGATGCAAACTCACTCAAATATATGAGAAATGTTGAAATTCGACTTCACATTAGGAAGATAGACTTTGAAAATTTTCAATTATTACAAAGTGACAGTTGAACTCAATGGTCTTCAATCGATGTTATTCGATGATATCTGACAAAGTTAGATGCAAACTCACTCAAATATATGAGGAATGTTGAAATTCGACTTCACATTAGGAAGATAGACTTTGAAAATTTTCAATTATTACAAAGTGACAGTTGAACTCAATGGTCTTCAATCGATGTTATTCGATGATATCTGACAGAGTTAGATGCAAACTCACTCAAATATATGAGAAATGTTGAAATTCGACTTCACATTAGGAAGATAGACTTTGAAAATTTTCAATTATTACAAAGTGACAGTTGACCTCAATGGTCTTCAATCGATGTTATTCGATGATATCTGACAGAGTTAGATGCAAACTCACTCAAATATATGAGAAATGTTGAAATTCGACTTCACATTAGGAAGATAGACTTTGAAAATTTTCCATATTTTCAAAGTGACAGTTGACCTTAATGGGCTTCAATGGATGTTATTCGATGATATCTGTCAAAGTTAGATGCAAACTCACTCAAATATATGAGAAAGGTTGAAATTCGACTTCAAATTAGGAAGATAGACTTTGAAAATTTTCCATATTTTCAATGGATGTTATTCGATGATATCTGACAAAGTTAGATGCAAACTCACTCAAATATATGAGAAATGTTGAAATTCGACTTCACATTAGGAAGATAGACTTTGAATATTTTCAATTATTACAAAGTGACAGTTGACCTCAATGGGCTTCAATGGATGTTATTCGATGATATCTGACAAAGTTAGATGCAAAACTCACTCAAATATATGAGAAATGTTGAAATTCGACTTCAAATTAGGAAGATAGACTTTGAAAATTTTCCATATTTTCAATGGATGTTATTCGATGATATCTGACAAAGTTAGATGCAAACTCACTCAAATATATGAGAAATGTTGAAATTCGACTTCAAATTAGGAAGATAGACTTTGAAAATTTTCCATATTTTCAAAGTGACAGTTGACCTCAATGGGCTTCAATGGATGTTATTCGATGATATCTGACAAAGTTAGATGCAAACTCACTCAAATATATGAGAAATGTTGAAATTCGACTTCACATTAGGAAGATAGACTTTGAAAATTTTCCATATTTACAAAGTGACAGTTGACCTCAATGGTCTTCAATCGATGTTATTCGATGATATCTGACAGAGTTAGATGCAAACTCACTCAAATATATGAGAAATGTTGAAATTCGACTTCACATTAGGAAGATAGACTTTGAAAATTTTCAATTATTACAAAGTGACAGTTGACCACAATGGTCTTCAATCGATTTTATTCGATGATATCTGACAAAGTTAGATGCAAACTCACTCAAATATATGAGAAATGTTGAAATTCGATTTCAAATTAGGAAGATAGACTTTGAAAATTTTCAATTATTACAAAGTGACAGTTGACCTCAATGGTGTTCAATCGATGTTATTCGATGATATCTGACAGAGTTAGATGCAAACTCACTCAAATATATGAGAAATGTTGAAATTCGACTTCACATTAGGAAGATAGACTTTGAAGATTTTCAATTATTACAAAGTGACAGTTGAACTCAATGGTCTTCAATCGATGTTATTCGATGATATCTGACAGAGTTAGATGCAAACTCACTCAAATATATGAGAAATGTTGAAATTCGACTTCACATTAGGAAGATAGACTTTGATAATTTTCAATTATTACAAAGTGACAGTTGACCACAATGGTCTTCAATCGATGTTATTCGATGATATCTGACAAAGTTAGATGCAAACTCACTCAAATATATGAGAAATGTTGAAGTTCGACTTCACATTAAGAAGATAGACTTTGAAAATTTTCAATTTACAAAGTGACAGTTGACCTCAATGGGCTTCAATGGATGTTATTCGATGATATCTGACAAAGTTAGATGCAAACTCACTCAAATATATGAGAAATGTTGAAATTCGACTTCACATTAGGAAGATAGACTTTGAAAATTTTCAATTATTACAAAGTGACAGTTGAACTCATTGGTCTTCAATCGATGTTATTCGATGATATCTGACAAAGTTAGATGCAAACTCACTCAAATATATGAGAAATGTTGAAATTCGACTTCACATTAGGAAGATAGACTTTGAAAATTTTCAATTATTACAAAGTGACAGTTGAACTCAATGGTCTTCAATCGATGTTATTCGATGATATCTGACAGAGTTAGATGCAAACTCACTCAAATATATGAGAAATGTTGAAATTCGACTTCACATTAGGAAGATAGACTTTGAAAATTTTCAATTATTACAAAGTGACAGTTGACCTCAATGGTCTTCAATCGATGTTATTCGATGATATCTGACAGAGTTAGATGCAAACTCACTCAAATATATGAGAAATGTTGAAATTCGACTTCACATTAGGAAGATAAACTTTGAAAATTTTCCATATTTTCAAAGTGACAGTTGACCTTAATGGGCTTCAATGGATGTTATTCGATCATATCTGACAAAGTTAGATGCAAACTCACTCAAATATATGAGAAATGTTGAAATTCGACTTCACATTAGGAAGATAGACTTTGAAAATTTTCAATTATTACAAAGTGACAGTTGACCTCAATGGTCTTCAATCGATGTTATTCGATGATATCTGACAGAGTTAGATGCAAACTCACTCAAATATATGAGAAATGTTGAAATTCGACTTCACATTAGGAAGATAGACTTTGAATATTTTCAATTATTACAAAGTGACAGTTGACCTCAATGGGTTCAATGGATGTTATTCGATGATATCTGACAAAGTTAGATGCAAACTCACTCAAATATATGAGAAATGTTGAAATTCGACTTCACATTAGGAAGATAGACTTTGAAAATTTTCAATTATTACAAAGTGACAGTTGACCTCAATGGGCTTCAATGGATGTTATTCGATGATATCTGACAAAGTTAGATGCAAACTCACTCAAATATATGAGAAATGTTGAAATTCGACTTCACATTAGGAAGATAGACTTTGAAAATTTTCCATATTTTCAAAGTGACAGTTGACCTCAATGGGCTTCAATGGATGTTATTCGATGATATCTGACAAAGTTAGATGCAAACTCACTCAAATATATGAGAAATGTTGAAATTCGACTTCAAATTAGGAAGATAGACTTTGAAAATTTTCCATATTTTCAAAGTGACAGTTGACCTCAATGGGCTTCAATGGATGTTATTCGATGATATCTGACAAAGTTAGATGCAAACTCACTCAAATATATGAGAAATGTTGAAATTCGACTTCAAATTAGGAAGATAGACTTTGAAAATTTTCCATATTTTCAAAGTGACAGTTGACCTCAATGGGCTTCAATGGATGTTATTCGATGATATCTGACAAAGTTAGATGCAAACTCACTCAAATATATGAGAAATGTTGAAATTCGACTTCAAATTAGGAAGATAGACTTTGAAAATTTTCCATATTTTCAAAGTGACAGTTGACCTCAATGGGCTTCAATGGATGTTATTCGATGATATCTGACAAAGTTAGATGCAAAACTCACTCAAATATATGAGAAATGTTGAAATTCGACTTCAAATTAGGAAGATAGACTTTGAAAATTTTCCATATTTTCAAAGTGACAGTTGACCTCAATGGGCTTCAATGGATGTTATTCGATGATATCTGACAAAGTTAGATGCAAACTCACTCAAATATATGAGAAATGTTGAAATTCGACTTCACATTAGGAAGATAGACTTTGAAAATTTTCAATTTACAAAGTGACAGTTGACCTCAATGGGCTTCAATGGATGTTATTCGATGATATCTGACAAAGTTAGATGCAAACTCACTCAAATATATGAGAAATGTTGAAATTCGACTTCACATTAAGAAGATAGACTTTCAAAATTTTCAATTTACAAAGGGACAGTTGACCTCAATGGGCTTCAATGGATGTTATTCGATGATATCTGACAAAGTTAGATGCAAACTCACTCAAATATATGAGAAATGTTGAAATTCGACTTCACATTAGGAAGATAGACTTTGAAAATCTTAAATTATTACAAAGTGACAGTTGAACTCATTGGTCTTCAATCGATGTTATTCGATGATATCTGACAAAGTTAGATGCAAACTCACTCAAATATATGAGAAATGTTGAAATTCGACTTCACATTAGGAAGATAGACTTTGAAAATTTTCAATTATTACAAAGTGACAGTTGAACTCAATGGTCTTCAATCGATGTTATTCGATGATATCTGACAGAGTTAGATGCAAACTCACTCAAATATATGAGAAATGTTGAAATTCGACTTCACATTAGGAAGATAGACTTTGAAAATTTTCCATATTTTCAAAGTGACAGTTGACCTCAATGGCCTTCAATGGATGTTATTCGATGATATCTGACAAAGTTAGATGCAAACTCACTCAAATATATGAGAAATGTTGAAGTTCGACTTCACATTAAGAAGATAGACTTTCAAAATTTTCAATTTACAAAGTGACAGTTGACCTCAATGGGCTTCAATGGATGTTATTCGATGATATCTGACAAAGTTAGATGCAAACTCACTCAAATATATGAGAAATGTTGAAATTCGACTTCACATTAGGAAGATAGACTTTGAAAATCTTAAATTATTACAAAGTGACAGTTGAACTCATTGGTCTTCAATCGATGTTATTCGATGATATCTGACAAAGTTAGATGCAAACTCACTCAAATATATGAGAAATGTTGAAATTCGACTTCACATTAGGAAGATAGACTTTGAAAATTTTCAATTATTACAAAGTGACAGTTGAACTCAATGGTCTTCAATCGATGTTATTCGATGATATCTGACAGAGTTAGATGCAAACTCACTCAAATATATGAGAAATGTTGAAATTCGACTTCACATTAGGAAGATAGACTTTGAAAATTTTCAATTATTACAAAGTGACAGTTGACCTCAATGGTCTTCAATCGATGTTATTCGATGATATCTGACAGAGTTAGATGCAAACTCACTCAAATATATGAGAAATGTTGAAATTCGACTTCACATTAGGAAGATAGACTTTGAAAATTTTCAATTATTACAAAGTGACAGTTGACCTCAATGGTCTTCAATCGATGTTATTCGATGATATCTGACAGAGTTAGATGCAAACTCACTCAAATATATGAGAAATGTTGAAATTCGACTTCAAATTAGGAACATAGACTTTGAAAATTTTCCATATTTACAAAGTGACAGTTGACCTCAATGGGCTTCAATTGATGTTATTCGATGACATCTGACAAAGTTAGATGCAAACTCACTCAAATATATGAGAAATGTTGAAATTCGACTTCAAATTAGGAAGATAGACTTTGAAAATTTTCAATTATTACAAAGTGACAGTTGACCTCAATGGTCTTCAATCGATGTTATTCGATGATATCTGACAGAGTTAGATGCAAACTCACTCAAATATATGAGAAATGTTGAAATTCGACTTCAAATTAGGAACATAGACTTTGAAAATTTTCCATATTTACAAAGTGACAGTTGACCTCAATGGGCTTCAATTGATGTTATTCAATGACATCTGACAAAGTTAGATGCAAACTCACTCAAATATATGAGAAATGTTGAAATTCGACTTCAAATTAGGAAGATAGACTTTGAAAATTTTCAATTATTACAAAGTGACAGTTGACCTCAATGGTCTTCAATCGATGTTATTCGATGATATCTGACAGAGTTAGATGCAAACTCACTCAAATATATGAGAAAGGTTGAAATTCGACTTCAAATTAGGAAGATAGACTTTGAAAATTTTCCATATTTTCAAAGTGACAGTTGACCTCAATGGGCTTCAATGGATGTTATTCGATGATATCTGACAAAGTTAGATGCAAACTCACTCAAATATATGAGAAATGATGAAATTCGACTTCACATTAGGAAGATAGACTTTGAAAATTTTCAATTATTACAAAGTGACAGTTGACCTCAATGGGCTTCAATGGATGTTATTCGATGATATCTGACAAAGTTAGATGCAAACTCACTCAAATATATGAGAAATGTTGAAATTCGACTTCACATTAGGAAGATAGACTTTGAAAATTTTCAATTATTACAAAGTGACAGTTGACCTCAATGGGCTTCAATGGATGTTATTCGATGATATCTGACAAAGTTAGATGCAAACTCACTCAAATATATGAGAAATGTTGAAATTCGACTTCACATTAGGAAGATAGACTTTGAAAATTTTCAATTATTACAAAGTGACAGTTGACCTCAATAGGCTTCAATGGATGTTATTCGATGATATCTGACAAAGTTAGATGCAAACTCACTCAAATATATGAGAAATGTTGAAATTCGACTTCAAATTAGGAAGATAGACTTTGAAAATTTTCAATTATTACAAAGTGACAGTTGACCTCAATGGTCTTCAATCGATGTTATTCGATGATATCTGAGAGAGTTAGATGCAAACTCACTCAAATATATGAGAAATGTTGAAATTCGACTTCAAATTAGGAAGATAGACTTTGAAAATTTTCAATTATTACAAAGTGACAGTTGACCTCAATGGTCTTCAATCGATGTTATTCGATGATATCTGACAAAGTTAGATGCAAACTCACTCAAATATATGAGAAATGTTGAAATTCGACTTCACATTAGGAAGATAGACTTTGAAAATTTTCAATTATTACAAAGTGACAGTTGACCTCAATGGTCTTCAATCGATGTTATTCGATGATATCTGACAGAGTTAGATGCAAACTCACTCAAATATATGAGAAATGTTGAAATTCGACTTCACATTAGGAAGATAGACTTTGAATATTTTCAATTATTACAAAGTGACAGTTGACCTCAATGGGTTCAATGGATGTTATTCGATGATATCTGACAAAGTTAGATGCAAACTCACTCAAATATATGAGAAATGTTGAAATTCGACTTCACATTAGGAAGATAGACTTTGAAAATTTTCAATTATTACAAAGTGACAGTTGACCTCAATGGGCTTCAATGGATGTTATTCGATGATATCTGACAAAGTTAGATGCAAACTCACTCAAATATATGAGAAATGTTGAAATTCGACTTCACATTAGGAAGATAGACTTTGAAAATTTTCCATATTTTCAAAGTGACAGTTGACCTCAATGGGCTTCAATGGATGTTATTCGATGATATCTGACAAAGTTAGATGCAAACTCACTCAAATATATGAGAAATGTTGAAATTCGACTTCAAATTAGGAAGATAGACTTTGAAAATTTTCCATATTTTCAAAGTGACAGTTGACCTCAATGGGCTTCAATGGATGTTATTCGATGATATCTGACAAAGTTAGATGCAAACTCACTCAAATATATGAGAAATGTTGAAATTCGACTTCAAATTAGGAAGATAGACTTTGAAAATTTTCCATATTTTCAAAGTGACAGTTGACCTCAATGGGCTTCAATGGATGTTATTCGATGATATCTGACAAAGTTAGATGCAAACTCACTCAAATATATGAGAAATGTTGAAATTCGACTTCAAATTAGGAAGATAGACTTTGAAAATTTTCCATATTTTCAAAGTGACAGTTGACCTCAATGGGCTTCAATGGATGTTATTCGATGATATCTGACAAAGTTAGATGCAAAACTCACTCAAATATATGAGAAATGTTGAAATTCGACTTCAAATTAGGAAGATAGACTTTGAAAATTTTCCATATTTTCAAAGTGACAGTTGACTTCAATCGGCTTCAATGGATGTTATTCGATGATATCTGACAAAGTTAGATGCAAACTCACTCAAATATATGAGAAATGTTGAAATTCGACTTCACATTAGGAAGATAGACTTTGAAAATTTTCAATTATTACAAAGTGACAGTTGACCTCAATGGTCTTCAATCGATGTTATTCGATGATATCTGAGAGAGTTAGATGCAAACTCACTCAAATATATGAGAAATGTTGAAATTCGACTTCACATTAGGAAGATAGACTTTGAAAATTTTCAATTATTACAAAGTGACAGTTGACCTCAATGGTCTTCAATCGATGTTATTCGATGATATCTGACAGAGTTAGATGCAAACTCACTCAAATATATGAGAAATGTTGAAATTCGACTTCACATTAGGAAGATAGACTTTGAAAATTTTCAATTATTACAAAGTGACAGTTGACCTCAATGGTCTTCAATCGATGTTATTCGATGATATCTGACAGAGTTAGATGCAAACTCACTCAAATATATGAGAAATGTTGAAATTCGACTTCAAATTAGGAACATAGACTTTGAAAATTTTCCATATTTACAAAGTGACAGTTGACCTCAATGGGCTTCAATTGATGTTATTCGATGACATCTGACAAAGTTAGATGCAAACTCACTCAAATATATGAGAAATGTTGAAATTCGACTTCAAATTAGGAAGATAGACTTTGAAAATTTTCAATTATTACAAAGTGACAGTTGACCTCAATGGTCTTCAATCGATGTTATTCGATGATATCTGACAGAGTTAGATGCAAACTCACTCAAATATATGAGAAATGTTGAAATTCGACTTCAAATTAGGAACATAGACTTTGAAAATTT
Source organism: Diorhabda sublineata (assembly GCF_026230105.1). Lineage (NCBI taxonomy): Eukaryota > Metazoa > Arthropoda > Insecta > Coleoptera > Chrysomelidae > Diorhabda > Diorhabda sublineata. The sequence goes on along the minus strand of NW_026614078.1, from coordinate 69,355 downwards.
TCCATATTTACAAAGTGACAGTTGACCTCAATGGGCTTCAATTGATGTTATTCAATGACATCTGACAAAGTTAGATGCAAACTCACTCAAATATATGAGAAATGTTGAAATTCGACTTCAAATTAGGAAGATAGACTTTGAAAATTTTCAATTATTACAAAGTGACAGTTGACCTCAATGGTCTTCAATCGATGTTATTCGATGATATCTGAGAGAGTTAGATGCAAACTCACTCAAATATATGAGAAAGGTTGAAATTCGACTTCAAATTAGGAAGATAGACTTTGAAAATTTTCAATTATTACAAAGTGACAGTTGACCTCAATGGTCTTCAATCGATGTTATTCGATGATATCTGACAAAGTTAGATGCAAACTCACTCAAATATATGAGAAATGTTGAAATTCGACTTCACATTAGGAAGATAGACTTTGAAAATTTTCAATTATTACAAAGTGACAGTTGACCTCAATGGTCTTCAATCGATGTTATTCGATGATATCTGACAGAGTTAGATGCAAACTCACTCAAATATATGAGAAATGTTGAAATTCGACTTCACATTAGGAAGATAGACTTTGAATATTTTCAATTATTACAAAGTGACAGTTGACCTCAATGGGTTCAATGGATGTTATTCGATGATATCTGACAAAGTTAGATGCAAACTCACTCAAATATATGAGAAATGTTGAAATTCGACTTCACATTAGGAAGATAGACTTTGAAAATTTTCCATATTTTCAAAGTGACAGTTGACCTCAATGGGCTTCAATGGATGTTATTCGATGATATCTGACAAAGTTAGATGCAAACTCACTCAAATATATGAGAAATGTTGAAATTCGACTTCACATTAGGAAGATAGACTTTGAAAATTTTCCATATTTTCAAAGTGACAGTTGACCTCAATGGGCTTCAATGGATGTTATTCGATGATATCTGACAAAGTTAGATGCAAACTCACTCAAATATATGAGAAATGTTGAAATTCGACTTCAAATTAGGAAGATAGACTTTGAAAATTTTCCATATTTTCAAAGTGACAGTTGACCTCAATGGGCTTCAATGGATGTTATTCGATGATATCTGACAAAGTTAGATGCAAACTCACTCAAATATATGAGAAATGTTGAAATTCGACTTCAAATTAGGAAGATAGACTTTGAAAATTTTCCATATTTTCAAAGTGACAGTTGACCTCAATGGGCTTCAATGGATGTTATTCGATGATATCTGACAAAGTTAGATGCAAACTCACTCAAATATATGAGAAATGTTGAAATTCGACTTCAAATTAGGAAGATAGACTTTGAAAATTTTCCATATTTTCAAAGTGACAGTTGACCTCAATGGGCTTCAATGGATGTTATTCGATGATATCTGACAAAGTTAGATGCAAAACTCACTCAAATATATGAGAAATGTTGAAATTCGACTTCAAATTAGGAAGATAGACTTTGAAAATTTTCCATATTTTCAAAGTGACAGTTGACCTCAATGGGCTTCAATGGATGTTATTCGATGATATCTGACAAAGTTAGATGCAAACTCACTCAAATATATGAGAAATGTTGAAATTCGACTTCACATTAGGAAGATAGACTTTGAAAATTTTCAATTATTACAAAGTGACAGTTGACCTCAATGGTCTTCAATCGATGTTATTCGATGATATCTGAGAGAGTTAGATGCAAACTCACTCAAATATATGAGAAATGTTGAAATTCGACTTCACATTAGGAAGATAGACTTTGAAAATTTTCAATTATTACAAAGTGACAGTTGACCTCAATGGTCTTCAATCGATGTTATTCGATGATATCTGACAGAGTTAGATGCAAACTCACTCAAATATATGAGAAATGTTGAAATTCGACTTCACATTAGGAAGATAGACTTTGAAAATTTTCAATTATTACAAAGTGACAGTTGACCTCAATGGTCTTCAATCGATGTTATTCGATGATATCTGACAGAGTTAGATGCAAACTCACTCAAATATATGAGAAATGTTGAAATTCGACTTCAAATTAGGAACATAGACTTTGAAAATTTTCCATATTTACAAAGTGACAGTTGACCTCAATGGGCTTCAATTGATGTTATTCGATGACATCTGACAAAGTTAGATGCAAACTCACTCAAATATATGAGAAATGTTGAAATTCGACTTCAAATTAGGAAGATAGACTTTGAAAATTTTCAATTATTACAAAGTGACAGTTGACCTCAATGGTCTTCAATCGATGTTATTCGATGATATCTGACAGAGTTAGATGCAAACTCACTCAAATATATGAGAAATGTTGAAATTCGACTTCAAATTAGGAACATAGACTTTGAAAATTTTCCATATTTACAAAGTGACAGTTGACCTCAATGGGCTTCAATTGATGTTATTCAATGACATCTGACAAAGTTAGATGCAAACTCACTCAAATATATGAGAAATGTTGAAATTCGACTTCAAATTAGGAAGATAGACTTTGAAAATTTTCAATTATTACAAAGTGACAGTTGACCTCAATGGTCTTCAATCGATGTTATTCGATGATATCTGACAGAGTTAGATGCAAACTCACTCAAATATATGAGAAAGGTTGAAATTCGACTTCAAATTAGGAAGATAGACTTTGAAAATTTTCCATATTTTCAAAGTGACAGTTGACCTCAATGGGCTTCAATGGATGTTATTCGATGATATCTGACAAAGTTAGATGCAAACTCACTCAAATATATGAGAAATGATGAAATTCGACTTCACATTAGGAAGATAGACTTTGAAAATTTTCAATTATTACAAAGTGACAGTTGACCTCAATGGGCTTCAATGGATGTTATTCGATGATATCTGACAAAGTTAGATGCAAACTCACTCAAATATATGAGAAATGTTGAAATTCGACTTCACATTAGGAAGATAGACTTTGAAAATTTTCAATTATTACAAAGTGACAGTTGACCTCAATGGGCTTCAATGGATGTTATTCGATGATATCTGACAAAGTTAGATGCAAACTCACTCAAATATATGAGAAATGTTGAAATTCGACTTCACATTAGGAAGATAGACTTTGAAAATTTTCCATATTTTCAAAGTGACAGTTGACCTCAATGGGCTTCAATGGATGTTATTCGATGATATCTGACAAAGTTAGATGCAAACTCACTCAAATATATGAGAAATGTTGAAATTCGACTTCAAATTAGGAAGATAGACTTTGAAAATTTTCCATATTTTCAAAGTGACAGTTGACCTCAATGGGCTTCAATGGATGTTATTCGATGATATCTGACAAAGTTAGATGCAAACTCACTCAAATATATGAGAAATGTTGAAATTCGACTTCAAATTAGGAAGATAGACTTTGAAAATTTTCCATATTTTCAAAGTGACAGTTGACCTCAATGGGCTTCAATGGATGTTATTCGATGATATCTGACAAAGTTAGATGCAAACTCACTCAAATATATGAGAAATGTTGAAATTCGACTTCAAATTAGGAAGATAGACTTTGAAAATTTTCCATATTTTCAAAGTGACAGTTGACCTCAATGGGCTTCAATGGATGTTATTCGATGATATCTGACAAAGTTAGATGCAAAACTCACTCAAATATATGAGAAATGTTGAAATTCGACTTCAAATTAGGAAGATAGACTTTGAAAATTTTCCATATTTTCAAAGTGACAGTTGACCTCAATGGGCTTCAATGGATGTTATTCGATGATATCTGACAAAGTTAGATGCAAACTCACTCAAATATATGAGAAATGTTGAAATTCGACTTCACATTAGGAAGATAGACTTTGAAAATTTTCAATTATTACAAAGTGACAGTTGACCTCAATGGTCTTCAATCGATGTTATTCGATGATATCTGAGAGAGTTAGATGCAAACTCACTCAAATATATGAGAAATGTTGAAATTCGACTTCACATTAGGAAGATAGACTTTGAAAATTTTCAATTATTACAAAGTGACAGTTGACCTCAATGGTCTTCAATCGATGTTATTCGATGATATCTGACAGAGTTAGATGCAAACTCACTCAAATATATGAGAAATGTTGAAATTCGACTTCACATTAGGAAGATAGACTTTGAAAATTTTCAATTATTACAAAGTGACAGTTGACCTCAATGGTCTTCAATCGATGTTATTCGATGATATCTGACAGAGTTAGATGCAAACTCACTCAAATATATGAGAAATGTTGAAATTCGACTTCAAATTAGGAACATAGACTTTGAAAATTTTCCATATTTACAAAGTGACAGTTGACCTCAATGGGCTTCAATTGATGTTATTCGATGACATCTGACAAAGTTAGATGCAAACTCACTCAAATATATGAGAAATGTTGAAATTCGACTTCAAATTAGGAAGATAGACTTTGAAAATTTTCAATTATTACAAAGTGACAGTTGACCTCAATGGTCTTCAATCGATGTTATTCGATGATATCTGACAGAGTTAGATGCAAACTCACTCAAATATATGAGAAATGTTGAAATTCGACTTCAAATTAGGAACATAGACTTTGAAAATTTTCCATATTTACAAAGTGACAGTTGACCTCAATGGGCTTCAATTGATGTTATTCAATGACATCTGACAAAGTTAGATGCAAACTCACTCAAATATATGAGAAATGTTGAAATTCGACTTCAAATTAGGAAGATAGACTTTGAAAATTTTCAATTATTACAAAGTGACAGTTGACCTCAATGGTCTTCAATCGATGTTATTCGATGATATCTGACAGAGTTAGATGCAAACTCACTCAAATATATGAGAAAGGTTGAAATTCGACTTCAAATTAGGAAGATAGACTTTGAAAATTTTCCATATTTTCAAAGTGACAGTTGACCTCAATGGGCTTCAATGGATGTTATTCGATGATATCTGACAAAGTTAGATGCAAACTCACTCAAATATATGAGAAATGATGAAATTCGACTTCACATTAGGAAGATAGACTTTGAAAATTTTCAATTATTACAAAGTGACAGTTGACCTCAATGGGCTTCAATGGATGTTATTCGATGATATCTGACAAAGTTAGATGCAAACTCACTCAAATATATGAGAAATGTTGAAATTCGACTTCACATTAGGAAGATAGACTTTGAAAATTTTCAATTATTACAAAGTGACAGTTGACCTCAATGGGCTTCAATGGATGTTATTCGATGATATCTGACAAAGTTAGATGCAAACTCACTCAAATATATGAGAAATGTTGAAATTCGACTTCACATTAGGAAGATAGACTTTGAAAATTTTCAATTATTACAAAGTGACAGTTGACCTCAATAGGCTTCAATGGATGTTATTCGATGATATCTGACAAAGTTAGATGCAAACTCACTCAAATATATGAGAAATGTTGAAATTCGACTTCAAATTAGGAAGATAGACTTTGAAAATTTTCAATTATTACAAAGTGACAGTTGACCTCAATGGTCTTCAATCGATGTTATTCGATGATATCTGAGAGAGTTAGATGCAAACTCACTCAAATATATGAGAAATGTTGAAATTCGACTTCAAATTAGGAAGATAGACTTTGAAAATTTTCAATTATTACAAAGTGACAGTTGACCTCAATGGTCTTCAATCGATGTTATTCGATGATATCTGACAAAGTTAGATGCAAACTCACTCAAATATATGAGAAATGTTGAAATTCGACTTCACATTAGGAAGATAGACTTTGAAAATTTTCAATTATTACAAAGTGACAGTTGACCTCAATGGTCTTCAATCGATGTTATTCGATGATATCTGACAGAGTTAGATGCAAACTCACTCAAATATATGAGAAATGTTGAAATTCGACTTCACATTAGGAAGATAGACTTTGAATATTTTCAATTATTACAAAGTGACAGTTGACCTCAATGGGTTCAATGGATGTTATTCGATGATATCTGACAAAGTTAGATGCAAACTCACTCAAATATATGAGAAATGTTGAAATTCGACTTCACATTAGGAAGATAGACTTTGAAAATTTTCAATTATTACAAAGTGACAGTTGACCTCAATGGGCTTCAATGGATGTTATTCGATGATATCTGACAAAGTTAGATGCAAACTCACTCAAATATATGAGAAATGTTGAAATTCGACTTCACATTAGGAAGATAGACTTTGAAAATTTTCCATATTTTCAAAGTGACAGTTGACCTCAATGGGCTTCAATGGATGTTATTCGATGATATCTGACAAAGTTAGATGCAAACTCACTCAAATATATGAGAAATGTTGAAATTCGACTTCAAATTAGGAAGATAGACTTTGAAAATTTTCCATATTTTCAAAGTGACAGTTGACCTCAATGGGCTTCAATGGATGTTATTCGATGATATCTGACAAAGTTAGATGCAAACTCACTCAAATATATGAGAAATGTTGAAATTCGACTTCAAATTAGGAAGATAGACTTTGAAAATTTTCCATATTTTCAAAGTGACAGTTGACCTCAATGGGCTTCAATGGATGTTATTCGATGATATCTGACAAAGTTAGATGCAAACTCACTCAAATATATGAGAAATGTTGAAATTCGACTTCAAATTAGGAAGATAGACTTTGAAAATTTTCCATATTTTCAAAGTGACAGTTGACCTCAATGGGCTTCAATGGATGTTATTCGATGATATCTGACAAAGTTAGATGCAAAACTCACTCAAATATATGAGAAATGTTGAAATTCGACTTCAAATTAGGAAGATAGACTTTGAAAATTTTCCATATTTTCAAAGTGACAGTTGACCTCAATGGGCTTCAATGGATGTTATTCGATGATATCTGACAAAGTTAGATGCAAACTCACTCAAATATATGAGAAATGTTGAAATTCGACTTCACATTAGGAAGATAGACTTTGAAAATTTTCAATTATTACAAAGTGACAGTTGACCTCAATGGTCTTCAATCGATGTTATTCGATGATATCTGACAGAGTTAGATGCAAACTCACTCAAATATATGAGAAATGTTGAAATTCGACTTCACATTAGGAAGATAGACTTTGAATATTTTCAATTATTACAAAGTGACAGTTGACCTCAATGGGTTCAATGGATGTTATTCGATGATATCTGACAAAGTTAGATGCAAACTCACTCAAATATATGAGAAATGTTGAAATTCGACTTCACATTAGGAAGATAGACTTTGAAAATTTTCAATTATTACAAAGTGACAGTTGACCTCAATGGGCTTCAATGGATGTTATTCGATGATATCTGACAAAGTTAGATGCAAACTCACTCAAATATATGAGAAATGTTGAAATTCGACTTCACATTAGGAAGATAGACTTTGAAAATTTTCCATATTTTCAAAGTGACAGTTGACCTCAATGGGCTTCAATGGATGTTATTCGATGATATCTGACAAAGTTAGATGCAAACTCACTCAAATATATGAGAAATGTTGAAATTCGACTTCAAATTAGGAAGATAGACTTTGAAAATTTTCCATATTTTCAAAGTGACAGTTGACCTCAATGGGCTTCAATGGATGTTATTCGATGATATCTGACAAAGTTAGATGCAAAACTCACTCAAATATATGAGAAATGTTGAAATTCGACTTCAAATTAGGAAGATAGACTTTGAAAATTTTCCATATTTTCAAAGTGACAGTTGACCTCAATGGGCTTCAATGGATGTTATTCGATGATATCTGACAAAGTTAGATGCAAACTCACTCAAATATATGAGAAATGTTGAAATTCGACTTCACATTAGGAAGATAGACTTTGAAAATTTTCAATTATTACAAAGTGACAGTTGAACTCAATCGTCTTCAATCGATGTTATTCGATGATATCTGACAGAGTTAGATGCAAACTCACTCAAATATATGAGAAATGTTGAAATTCGACTTCACATTAGGAAGATAGACTTTGAAAATTTTCAATTATTACAAAGTGACAGTTGACCACAATGGTCTTCAATCGATTTTATTCGATGATATCTGACAAAGTTAGATGCAAACTCACTCAAATATATGAGAAATGTTGAAATTCGATTTCAAATTAGGAAGATAGACTTTGAAAATTTTCAATTATTACAAAGTGACAGTTGACCTCAATGGTCTTCAATCGATGTTGTTCGATGATATCTGACAGAGTTAGATGCAAACTCACTCAAATATATGAGAAATGTTGAAATTCGACTTCACATTAGGAAGATAGACTTTGAAAATTTTCAATTATTACAAAGTGACAGTTGACCACAATGGTCTTCAATCGATGTTATTCGATGATATCTGACAAAGTTAGATGCAAACTCACTCAAATATATGAGAAATGTTGAAATTCGACTTCAAATTAGGAAGATAGACTTTGAAAATTTTCCATATTTTCAAAGTGACAGTTGACCTCAATGGGCTTCAATGGATGTTATTCGATGATATCTGACAAAGTTAGATGCAAACTCACTCAAATATATGAGAAATGTTGAAGTTCGACTTCACATTAAGAAGATAGACTTTCAAAATTTTCAATTTACAAAGGGACAGTTGACCTCAATGGGCTTCAATGGATGTTATTCGATGATATCTGACAAAGTTAGATGCAAACTCACTCAAATATATGAGAAATGTTGAAATTCGACTTCACATTAGGAAGATAGACTTTGAAAATCTTAAATTATTACAAAGTGACAGTTGAACTCATTGGTCTTCAATCGATGTTATTCGATGATATCTGACAAAGTTAGATGCAAACTCACTCAAATATATGAGAAATGTTGAAATTCGACTTCACATTAGGAAGATAGACTTTGAAAATTTTCAATTATTACAAAGTGACAGTTGAACTCAATGGTCTTCAATCGATGTTATTCGATGATATCTGACAGAGTTAGATGCAAACTCACTCAAATATATGAGAAATGTTGAAATTCGACTTCACATTAGGAAGATAGACTTTGAAAATTTTCCATATTTTCAAAGTGACAGTTGACCTCAATGGGCTTCAATGGATGTTATTCGATGATATCTGACAAAGTTAGATGCAAACTCACTCAAATATATGAGAAATGTTGAAGTTCGACTTCACATTAAGAAGATAGACTTTCAAAATTTTCAATTTACAAAGTGACAGTTGACCTCAATGGGCTTCAATGGATGTTATTCGATGATATCTGACAAAGTTAGATGCAAACTCACTCAAATATATGAGAAATGTTGAAATTCGACTTCACATTAGGAAGATAGACTTTGAAAATCTTAAATTATTACAAAGTGACAGTTGAACTCATTGGTCTTCAATCGATGTTATTCGATGATATCTGACAAAGTTAGATGCAAACTCACTCAAATATATGAGAAATGTTGAAATCCGACTTCACATTAGGAAGATAGACTTTGAAAATTTTCAATTATTACAAAGTGACAGTTGAACTCAATGGTCTTCAATCGATGTTATTCGATGATATCTGACAGAGTTAGATGCAAACTCACTCAAATATATGAGAAATGTTGAAATTCGACTTCACATTAGGAAGATAGACTTTGAAAATTTTCAATTATTACAAAGTGACAGTTGACCTCAATGGTCTTCAATCGATGTTATTCGATGATATCTGACAGAGTTAGATGCAAACTCACTCAAATATATGAGAAATGTTGAAATTCGACTTCACATTAGGAAGATAGACTTTGAAAATTTTCAATTATTACAAAGTGACAGTTGACCTCAATGGTCTTCAATCGATGTTATTCGATGATATCTGACAGAGTTAGATGCAAACTCACTCAAATATATGAGAAATGTTGAAATTCGACTTCAAATTAGGAACATAGACTTTGAAAATTTTCCATATTTACAAAGTGACAGTTGACCTCAATGGGCTTCAATTGATGTTATTCGATGACATCTGACAAAGTTAGATGCAAACTCACTCAAATATATGAGAAATGTTGAAATTCGACTTCAAATTAGGAAGATAGACTTTGAAAATTTTCAATTATTACAAAGTGACAGTTGACCTCAATGGTCTTCAATCGATGTTATTCGATGATATCTGACAGAGTTAGATGCAAACTCACTCAAATATATGAGAAATGTTGAAATTCGACTTCAAATTAGGAACATAGACTTTGAAAATTTTCCATATTTACAAAGTGACAGTTGACCTCAATGGGCTTCAATTGATGTTATTCAATGACATCTGACAAAGTTAGATGCAAACTCACTCAAATATATGAGAAATGTTGAAATTCGACTTCAAATTAGGAAGATAGACTTTGAAAATTTTCAATTATTACAAAGTGACAGTTGACCTCAATGGTCTTCAATCGATGTTATTCGATGATATCTGACAGAGTTAGATGCAAACTCACTCAAATATATGAGAAAGGTTGAAATTCGACTTCAAATTAGGAAGATAGACTTTGAAAATTTTCCATATTTTCAAAGTGACAGTTGACCTCAATGGGCTTCAATGGATGTTATTCGATGATATCTGACAAAGTTAGATGCAAACTCACTCAAATATATGAGAAATGATGAAATTCGACTTCACATTAGGAAGATAGACTTTGAAAATTTTCAATTATTACAAAGTGACAGTTGACCTCAATGGGCTTCAATGGATGTTATTCGATGATATCTGACAAAGTTAGATGCAAACTCACTCAAATATATGAGAAATGTTGAAATTCGACTTCACATTAGGAAGATAGACTTTGAAAATTTTCAATTATTACAAAGTGACAGTTGACCTCAATGGGCTTCAATGGATGTTATTCGATGATATCTGACAAAGTTAGATGCAAACTCACTCAAATATATGAGAAATGTTGAAATTCGACTTCACATTAGGAAGATAGACTTTGAAAATTTTCAATTATTACAAAGTGACAGTTGACCTCAATGGTCTTCAATCGATGTTATTCGATGATATCTGAGAGAGTTAGATGCAAACTCACTCAAATATATGAGAAATGTTGAAATTCGACTTCAAATTAGGAAGATAGACTTTGAAAATTTTCCATATTTTCAAAGTGACAGTTGACCTCAATGGGCTTCAATGGATGTTATTCGATGATATCTGACAAAGTTAGATGCAAACTCACTCAAATATATGAGAAATGTTGAAATTCGACTTCAAATTAGGAAGATAGACTTTGAAAATTTTCCATATTTTCAAAGTGACAGTTGACCTCAATGGGCTTCAATGGATGTTATTCGATGATATCTGACAAAGTTAGATGCAAACTCACTCAAATATATGAGAAATGTTGAAATTCGACTTCACATTAGGAAGATAGACTTTGAAAATTTTCAATTATTACAAAGTGACAGTTGACCTCAATGGTCTTCAATCGATGTTATTCGATGATATCTGACAGAGTTAGATGCAAACTCACTCAAATATATGAGAAATGTTGAAATTCGACTTCAAATTAGGAACATAGACTTTGAAAATTTTCCATATTTACAAAGTGACAGTTGACCTCAATGGGCTTCAATTGATGTTATTCAATGACATCTGACAAAGTTAGATGCAAACTCACTCAAATATATGAGAAATGTTGAAGTTCGACTTCACATTAGGAAGATAGACTTTGAAAATTTTCAATTATTACAAAGTGACAGTTGACCTCAATGGTCTTCAATCGATGTTATTCGATGATATCTGACAGAGTTAGATGCAAACTCACTCAAATATATGAGAAAGGTTGAAATTCGACTTCAAATTAGGAAGATAGACTTTGAAAATTTTCCATATTTTCAAAGTGACAGTTGACCTCAATGGGCTTCAATGGATGTTATTCGATGATATCTGACAAAGTAAGATGCAAACTCACTCAAATATATGAGAAATGTTGAAGTTCGACTTCACATTAGGAAGATAGACTTTGAAAATTTTCAATTATTACAAAGTGACAGTTGAACTCAATGGTCTTCAATCGATGTTATTCGATGATATCTGACAGAGTTAGATGCAAACTCACTCAAATATATGAGAAATGTTGAAGTTCGACTTCACATTAGGAAGATAGACTTTGAAAATTTTCAATTATTACAAAGTGACAGTTGAACTCAATGGTCTTCAATCGATGTTATTCGATGATATCTGACAGAGTTAGATGCAAACTCACTCAAATATATGAGAAATGTTGAAATTCGACTTCACATTAGGAAGATAGACTTTGAAAATTTTCAATTATTACAAAGTGACAGTTGAACTCATTGGTCTTCAATCGATGTTATTCGATGATATCTGACAGAGTTAGATGCAAACTCACTCAAATATATGAGAAATGTTGAAATTCGACTTCACATTAGGAAGATAGACTTTGAAAATTTTCAATTATTACAAAGTGACAGTTGAACTCATTGGTCTTCAATCGATGTTATTCGATGATATCTGACAAAGTTAGATGCAAACTCACTCAAATATATGAGAAATGTTGAAATTCGACTTCAAATTAGGAAGATAGACTTTGAATATTTTCCATATTTTCAAAGTGACAGTTGACCTCAATGGGCTTCAATGGATGTTATTCGATGATATCTGACAAAGTTAGATGCGAACTCACTCAAATATATGAGAAATGTTGAAGTTCGACTTCACATTAAGAAGATAGACTTTGAAAATTTTCAATTTACAAAGTGACAGTTGACCTCAATGGGCTTCAATGGATGTTATTCGATGATATCTGACAAAGTTAGATGCAAACTCACTCAAATATATGAGAAATGTTGAAATTCGACTTCACATTAGGAAGATAGACTTTGAAAATTTTCCATATTTTCAAAGTGACAGTTGACCTTAATGGGCTTCAATGGATGTTATTCGATGATATCTGACAAAGTTAGATGCAAACTCACTCAAATATATGAGAAATGTTGAAATTCGACTTCACATTAGGAAGATAGACTTTGAAAATTTTCAATTATTACAAAGTGACAGTTGACCTCAATGGTCTTCAATCGATGTTATTCGATGATATCTGACAGAGTTAGATGCAAACTCACTCAAATATATGAGAAATGTTGAAATTCGACTTCAAATTAGGAACATAGACTTTGAAAATTTTCCATATTTACAAAGTGACAGTTGACCTCAATGGGCTTCAATTGATGTTATTCAATGACATCTGACAAAGTTAGATGCAAACTCACTCAAATATATGAGAAATGTTGAAGTTCGACTTCACATTAGGAAGATAGACTTTGAAAATTTTCAATTATTACAAAGTGACAGTTGACCTCAATGGTCTTCAATCGATGTTATTCGATGATATCTGACAGAGTTAGATGCAAACTCACTCAAATATATGAGAAAGGTTGAAATTCGACTTCAAATTAGGAAGATAGACTTTGAAAATTTTCCATATTTTCAAAGTGACAGTTGACCTCAATGGGCTTCAATGGATGTTATTCGATGATATCTGACAAAGTTAGATGCAAACTCACTCAAATATATGAGAAATGTTGAAATTCGACTTCACATTAGGAAGATAGACTTAGAAAATTTTCAATTATTACAAAGTGACAGTTGACCTCAATGGGCTTCAATGGATGTTATTCGATGATATCTGACAAAGTAAGATGCAAACTCACTCAAATATATGAGAAATGTTGAAGTTCGACTTCACATTAGGAAGATAGACTTTGAAAATTTTCAATTATTACAAAGTGACAGTTGAACTCAATGGTCTTCAATCGATGTTATTCGATGATATCTGACAGAGTTAGATGCAAACTCACTCAAATATATGAGAAATGTTGAAATTCGACTTCACATTAGGAAGATAGACTTTGAAAATTTTCAATTATTACAAAGTGACAGTTGAACTCATTGGTCTTCAATCGATGTTATTCGATGATATCTGACAAAGTTAGATGCAAACTCACTCAAATATATGAGAAATGTTGAAATTCGACTTCACATTAGGAAGATAGACTTTGAAAATTTTCAATTATTACAAAGTGACAGTTGAACTCAATGGTCTTCAATCGATGTTATTCGATGATATCTGACAGAGTTAGATGCAAACTCACTCAAATATATGAGAAATGTTGAAATTCGACTTCACATTAGGAAGATAGACTTTGAAAATTTTCAATTATTACAAAGTGACAGTTGACCTCAATGGTCTTCAATCGATGTTATTCGATGATATCTGACAGAGTTAGATGCGAACTCACTCAAATATATGAGAAATGTTGAAATTCGACTTCACATTAGGAAGATAGACTTTGAAAATTTTCCATATTTTCAAAGTGACAGTTGACCTCAATGGGCTTCAATGGATGTTATTCGATGATATCTGACAAAGTTAGATGCAAACTCACTCAAATATATGAGAAATGTTGAAATTCGACTTCAAATTAGGAAGATAGACTGAAAATTTTCCATATTTTCAAAGTGACAGTTGACCTCAATGGGCTTCAATGGATGTTATTCGATGATATCTGACAAAGTTAGATGCAAACTCACTCAAATATATGAGAAATGTTGAAATTCGACTTCACATTAGGAAGATAGACTTTGAAAATTTTCAATTTACAAAGTGACAGTTGACCTCAATGGGCTTCAATGGATGTTATTCGATGATATCTGACAAAGTTAGATGCAAACTCACTCAAATATATGAGAAATGTTGAAATTCGACTTCACATTAGGAAGATAGACTTTGAAAATTTTCCATATTTTCAAAGTGACAGTTGACCTTAATGGGCTTCAATGGATGTTATTCGATGATATCTGACAAAGTTAGATGCAAACTCACTCAAATATATGAGAAATGTTGAGATTCGACTTCACATTAGGAAGATAGACTTTGAAAATTTCCAATTATTACAAAGTGACAGTTGACCTCAATGGTCTTCAATCGATGTTATTCGATGATATCTGACAGAGTTAGATGCAAACTCACTCAAATATATGAGAAATGTTGAAATTCGACTTCAAATTAGGAACATAGACTTTGAAAATTTTCCATATTTACAAAGTGACAGTTGACCTCAATGGGCTTCAATTGATGTTATTCAATGACATCTGACAAAGTTAGATGCAAACTCACTCAAATATATGAGAAATGTTGAAGTTCGACTTCACATTAGGAAGATAGACTTTGAAAATTTTCAATTATTACAAAGTGACAGTTGAACTCAATGGTCTTCAATCGATGTTATTCGATGATATCTGACAGAGTTAGATGCAAACTCACTCAAATATATGAGAAATGTTGAAATTCGACTTCAAATTAGGAACATAGACTTTGAAAATTTTCCATATTTACAAAGTGACAGTTGACCTCAATGGGCTTCAATTGATGTTATTCAATGACATCTGACAAAGTTAGATGCAAACTCACTCAAATATATGAGAAATGTTGAAATTCGACTTCAAATTAGGAAGATAGACTTTGAAAATTTTCAATTATTACAAAGTGACAGTTGACCTCAAGTGTCTTCAATCGATGTTATTCGATGATATCTGACAGAGTTAGATGCAAACTCACTCAAATATATGAGAAAGGTTGAAATTCGACTTCAAATTAGGAAGATAGACTTTGAAAATTTTCCATATTTTCAAAGTGACAGTTGACCTCAATGGGCTTCAATGGATGTTATTCGATGATATCTGACAAAGTTAGATGCAAACTCACTCAAATATATGAGAAATGTTGAAATTCGACTTCACATTAGGAAGATAGACTTTGAAAATTTTCAATTATTACAAAGTGACAGTTGACCTCAATGGGCTTCAATGGATGTTATTCGATGATATCTGACAAAGTTAGATGCAAACTCACTCAAATATATGAGAAATGTTGAAATTCGACTTCACATTAGGAAGATAGACTTTGAAAATTTTCAATTATTACAAAGTGACAGTTGACCTCAATGGGCTTCAATGGATGTTATTCGATGATATCTGACAAAGTTAGATGCAAACTCACTCAAATATATGAGAAATGTTGATCGACTTCACATTAGGAAGATAGACTTTGAAAATTTTCAATTATTACAAAGTGACAGTTGAACTCAATGGTCTTCAATCGATGTTATTCGATGATATCTGACAGAGTTAGATGCAAACTCACTCAAATATATGAGAAATGTTGAAATTCGACTTCACATTAGGAAGATAGACTTTGAAAATTTTCAATTATTACAAAGTGACAGTTGAACTCATTGGTCTTCAATCGATGTTATTCGATGATATCTGACAAAGTTAGATGCAAACTCACTCAAATATATGAGAAATGTTGAAATTCGACTTCACATTAGGAAGATAGACTTTGAAAATTTCCAATTATTACAAAGTGACAGTTGAACTCAATGGTCTTCAATCGATGTTATTCGATGATATCTGACAGAGTTAGATGCAAACTCACTCAAATATATGAGAAATGTTGAAATTCGACTTCACATTAGGAAGATAGACTTTGAAAATTTTCAATTATTACAAAGTGACAGTTGACCTCAATGGTCTTCAATCGATGTTATTCGATGATATCTGACAGAGTTAGATGCGAACTCACTCAAATATATGAGAAATGTTGAAATTCGACTTCACATTAGGAAGATAGACTTTGAAAATTTTCCATATTTTCAAAGTGACAGTTGACCTCAATGGGCTTCAATGGATGTTATTCGATGATATCTGACAAAGTTAGATGCAAACTCACTCAAATATATGAGAAATGTTGAAGTTCGACTTCACATTAAGAAGATAGACTTTGAAAATTTTCAATTTACAAAGTGACAGTTGACCTCAATGGGCTTCAATGGATGTTATTCGATGATATCTGACAAAGTTAGATGCAAACTCACTCAAATATATGAGAAATGTTGAGATCCGACTTCACATTAGGAAGATAGACTTTGAAAATTTTCAATTTACAAAGTGACAGTTGACCTCAATGGGCTTCAATGGATGTTATTCGATGATATCTGACAAAGTTAGATGCAAACTCACTCAAATATATGAGAAATGTTGAAATTCGACTTCAAATTAGGAAGATAGACTGAAAATTTTCCATATTTTCAAAGTGACAGTTGACCTCAATGGGCTTCAATGGATGTTATTCGATGATATCTGACAAAGTTAGATGCAAACTCACTCAAATATATGAGAAATGTTGAAATTCGACTTCACATTAGGAAGATAGACTTTGAAAATTTTCAATTTACAAAGTGACAGTTGACCTCAATGGGCTTCAATGGATGTTATTCGATGATATCTGACAAAGTTAGATGCAAACTCACTCAAATATATGAGAAATGTTGAAATTCGACTTCACATTAGGAAGATAGACTTTGAAAATTTTCCATATTTTCAAAGTGACAGTTGACCTTAATGGGCTTCAATGGATGTTATTCGATGATATCTGACAAAGTTAGATGCAAACTCACTCAAATATATGAGAAATGTTGAGATTCGACTTCACATTAGGAAGATAGACTTTGAAAATTTTCAATTATTACAAAGTGACAGTTGAACTCAATGGTCTTCAATCGATGTTATTCGATGATATCTGACAGAGTTAGATGCAAACTCACTCAAATATATGAGAAATGTTGAAATTCGACTTCAAATTAGGAACATAGACTTTGAAAATTTTCCATATTTACAAAGTGACAGTTGACCTCAATGGGCTTCAATTGATGTTATTCAATGACATCTGACAAAGTTAGATGCAAACTCACTCAAATATATGAGAAATGTTGAAATTCGACTTCAAATTAGGAAGATAGACTTTGAAAATTTTCAATTATTACAAAGTGACAGTTGACCTCAATGGTCTTCAATCGATATTATTCGATGATATCTGACAGAGTTAGATGCAAACTCACTCAAATATATGAGAAAGGTTGAAATTCGACTTCAAATTAGGAAGATAGACTTTGAAAATTTTCCATATTTTCAAAGTGACAGTTGACCTCAATGGGCTTCAATGGATGTTATTCGATGATATCTGACAAAGTTAGATGCAAACTCACTCAAATATATGAGAAATGTTGATCGACTTCACATTAGGAAGATAGACTTTGAAAATTTTCAATTATTACAAAGTGACAGTTGAACTCAATGGTCTTCAATCGATGTTATTCGATGATATCTGACAAAGTTAGATGCAAACTCACTCAAATATATGAGAAATGTTGAAATTCGACTTCACATTAGGAAGATAGACTTTGAAAATTTTCAATTATTACAAAGTGACAGTTGAACTCATTGGTCTTCAATCGATGTTATTCGATGATATCTGACAAAGTTAGATGCAAACTCACTCAAATATATGAGAAATGTTGAAATTCGACTTCACATTAGGAAGATAGACTTTGAAAATTTCCAATTATTACAAAGTGACAGTTGAACTCAATGGTCTTCAATCGATGTTATTCGATGATATCTGACAGAGTTAGATGCAAACTCACTCAAATATATGAGAAATGTTGAAATTCGACTTCACATTAGGAAGATAGACTTTGAAAATTTTCAATTATTACAAAGTGACAGTTGACCTCAATGGTCTTCAATCGATGTTATTCGATGATATCTGACAGAGTTAGATGCGAACTCACTCAAATATATGAGAAATGTTGAAATTCGACTTCACATTAGGAAGATAGACTTTGAAAATTTTCCATATTTTCAAAGTGACAGTTGACCTCAATGGGCTTCAATGGATGTTATTCGATGATATCTGACAAAGTTAGATGCAAACTCACTCAAATATATGAGAAATGTTGAAGTTCGACTTCACATTAAGAAGATAGACTTTGAAAATTTTCAATTTACAAAGTGACAGTTGACCTCAATGGGCTTCAATGGATGTTATTCGATGATATCTGACAAAGTTAGATGCAAACTCACTCAAATATATGAGAAATGTTGAGATCCGACTTCACATTAGGAAGATAGACTTTGAAAATTTTCAATTTACAAAGTGACAGTTGACCTCAATGGGCTTCAATGGATGTTATTCGATGATATCTGACAAAGTTAGATGCAAACTCACTCAAATATATGAGAAATGTTGAAATTCGACTTCAAATTAGGAAGATAGACTGAAAATTTTCCATATTTTCAAAGTGACAGTTGACCTCAATGGGCTTCAATGGATGTTATTCGATGATATCTGACAAAGTTAGATGCAAACTCACTCAAATATATGAGAAATGTTGAAATTCGACTTCACATTAGGAAGATAGACTTTGAAAATTTTCAATTTACAAAGTGACAGTTGACCTCAATGGGCTTCAATGGATGTTATTCGATGATATCTGACAAAGTTAGATGCAAACTCACTCAAATATATGAGAAATGTTGAAATTCGACTTCACATTAGGAAGATAGACTTTGAAAATTTTCCATATTTTCAAAGTGACAGTTGACCTTAATGGGCTTCAATGGATGTTATTCGATGATATCTGACAAAGTTAGATGCAAACTCACTCAAATATATGAGAAATGTTGAGATTCGACTTCACATTAGGAAGATAGACTTTGAAAATTTTCAATTATTACAAAGTGACAGTTGAACTCAATGGTCTTCAATCGATGTTATTCGATGATATCTGACAGAGTTAGATGCAAACTCACTCAAATATATGAGAAATGTTGAAATTCGACTTCAAATTAGGAACATAGACTTTGAAAATTTTCCATATTTACAAAGTGACAGTTGACCTCAATGGGCTTCAATTGATGTTATTCAATGACATCTGACAAAGTTAGATGCAAACTCACTCAAATATATGAGAAATGTTGAAATTCGACTTCAAATTAGGAAGATAGACTTTGAAAATTTTCAATTATTACAAAGTGACAGTTGACCTCAATGGTCTTCAATCGATATTATTCGATGATATCTGACAGAGTTAGATGCAAACTCACTCAAATATATGAGAAAGGTTGAAATTCGACTTCAAATTAGGAAGATAGACTTTGAAAATTTTCCATATTTTCAAAGTGACAGTTGACCTCAATGGGCTTCAATGGATGTTATTCGATGATATCTGACAAAGTTAGATGCAAACTCACTCAAATATATGAGAAATGTTGATCGACTTCACATTAGGAAGATAGACTTTGAAAATTTTCAATTATTACAAAGTGACAGTTGAACTCAATGGTCTTCAATCGATGTTATTCGATGATATCTGACAAAGTTAGATGCAAACTCACTCAAATATATGAGAAATGTTGAAATTCGACTTCACATTAGGAAGATAGACTTTGAAAATTTTCAATTATTACAAAGTGACAGTTGAACTCATTGGTCTTCAATCGATGTTATTCGATGATATCTGACAAAGTTAGATGCAAACTCACTCAAATATATGAGAAATGTTGAAATTCGACTTCACATTAGGAAGATAGACTTTGAAAATTTCCAATTATTACAAAGTGACAGTTGAACTCAATGGTCTTCAATCGATGTTATTCGATGATATCTGACAGAGTTAGATGCAAACTCACTCAAATATATGAGAAATGTTGAAATTCGACTTCACATTAGGAAGATAGACTTTGAAAATTTTCAATTATTACAAAGTGACAGTTGACCTCAATGGTCTTCAATCGATGTTATTCGATGATATCTGACAGAGTTAGATGCAAACTCACTCAAATATATGAGAAATGTTGAAGTTCGACTTCACATTAAGAAGATAGACTTTGAAAATTTTCAATTTACAAAGTGACAGTTGACCTCAATGGGCTTCAATGGATGTTATTCGATGATATCTGACAGAGTTAGATGCGAACTCACTCAAATATATGAGAAATGTTGAAATTCGACTTCACATTAGGAAGATAGACTTTGAAAATTTTCCATATTTTCAAAGTGACAGTTGACCTCAATGGTCTTCAATCGATGTTATTCGATGATATCTGACAGAGTTAGATGCAAACTCACTCAAATATATGAGAAATGTTGAAATTCGACTTCAAATTAGGAACATAGACTTTGAAAATTTTCCATATTTACAAAGTGACAGTTGACCTCAATGGGCTTCAATTGATGTTATTCAATGACATCTGACAAAGTTAGATGCAAACTCACTCAAATATATGAGAAATGTTGAAGTTCGACTTCACATTAGGAAGATAGACTTTGAAAATTTTCAATTATTACAAAGTGACAGTTGAACTCAATGGTCTTCAATCGATGTTATTCGATGATATCTGACAGAGTTAGATGCAAACTCACTCAAATATATGAGAAATGTTGAAATTCGACTTCAAATTAGGAACATAGACTTTGAAAATTTTCCATATTTACAAAGTGACAGTTGACCTCAATGGGCTTCAATTGATGTTATTCAATGACATCTGACAAAGTTAGATGCAAACTCACTCAAATATATGAGAAATGTTGAAATTCGACTTCAAATTAGGAAGATAGACTTTGAAAATTTTCAATTATTACAAAGTGACAGTTGACCTCAATGGTCTTCAATCGATGTTATTCGATGATATCTGACAGAGTTAGATGCAAACTCACTCAAATATATGAGAAAGGTTGAAATTCGACTTCAAATTAGGAACATAGACTTTGAAAATTTTCCATATTTTCAAAGTGACAGTTGACCTCAATGGGCTTCAATGGATGTTATTCAATGACATCTGACAAAGTTAGATGCAAACTCACTCAAATATATGAGAAATGTTGAAATTCGACTTCAAATTAGGAAGATAGACTTTGAAAATTTTCAATTATTACAAAGTGACAGTTGACCTCAATGGTCTTCAATCGATGTTATTCGATGATATCTGACAGAGTTAGATGCAAACTCACTCAAATATATGAGAAAGGTTGAAATTCGACTTCAAATTAGGAAGATAGACTTTGAAAATTTTCCATATTTTCAAAGTGACAGTTGACCTCAATGGGCTTCAATGGATGTTATTCGATGATATCTGACAAAGTTAGATGCAAACTCACTCAAATATATGAGAAATGTTGAAATTCGACTTCACATTAGGAAGATAGACTTTGAAAATTTTCAATTATTACAAAGTGACAGTTGACCTCAATGGGCTTCAATGGATGTTATTCGATGATATCTGACAAAGTTAGATGCAAACTCACTCAAATATATGAGAAATGTTGAAATTCGACTTCACATTAGGAAGATAGACTTTGAAAATTTTCAATTATTACAAAGTGACAGTTGACCTCAATGGGCTTCAATGGATGTTATTCGATGATATCTGACAAAGTTAGATGCAAACTCACTCAAATATATGAGAAATGTTGATCGACTTCACATTAGGAAGATAGACTTTGAAAATTTTCAATTATTACAAAGTGACAGTTGAACTCAATGGTCTTCAATCGATGTTATTCGATGATATCTGACAGAGTTAGATGCAAACTCACTCAAATATATGAGAAATGTTGAAATTCGACTTCACATTAGGAAGATAGACTTTGAAAATTTTCCATATTTTCAAAGTGACAGTTGACCTCAATGGGCTTCAATCGATGTTATTCGATGATATCTGACAAAGTTAGATGCAAACTCACTCAAATATATGAGAAATGTTGAAATTCGACTTCACATTAGGAAGATAGACTTTGAAAATTTTCCATATTTTCAAAGTGACAGTTGACCTCAATGGGCTTCAATGGATGTTATTCGATGATATCTGACAAAGTTAGATGCAAACTCACTCAAATATATGAGAAATGTTGAAGTTCGACTTCACATTAAGAAGATAGACTTTCAAAATTTTCAATTTACAAAGGGACAGTTGACCTCAATGGGCTTCAATGGATGTTATTCGATGATATCTGACAAAGTTAGATGCAAACTCACTCAAATATATGAGAAATGTTGAAATTCGACTTCACATTAGGAAGATAGACTTTGAAAATTTTCAATTATTACAAAGTGACAGTTGAACTCATTGGTCTTCAGTCGATGTTATTCGATGATATCTGACAAAGTTAGATGCAAACTCACTCAAATATATGAGAAATGTTGAAGTTCGACTTCACATTAAGAAGATAGACTTTGAAAATTTTCAATTTACAAAGTGACAGTTGACCTCAATGGGCTTCAATGGATGTTATTCGATGATATCTGACAAAGTTAGATGCAAACTCACTCAAATATATGAGAAATGTTGAAATTCGACTTCACATTAGGAAGATAGACTTTGAAAATTTTCAATTATTACAAAGTGACAGTTGAACTCATTGGTCTTCAGTCGATGTTATTCGATGATATCTGACAAAGTTAGATGCAAACTCACTCAAATATATGAGAAATGTTGAAATTCGACTTCACATTAGGAAGATAGACTTTGAAAATTTTCAATTATTACAAAGTGACAGTTGACCTCAATGGTCTTCAATCGATGTTATTCGATGATATCTGACAGAGTTAGATGCGAACTCACTCAAATATATGAGAAATGTTGAAATTCGACTTCACATTAGGAAGATAGACTTTGAAAATTTTCCATATTTTCAAAGTGACAGTTGACCTTAATGGGCTTCAATTGATGTTATTCGATGATATCTGACAAAGTTAGATGCAAATTCACTCAAATATATGAGAAATGTTGAAATTCGACTTCACATTAGGAAGATAGACTTTGAAAATTTTCAATAATTACAAAGTGACAGTTGACCTCAATGGTCTTCAATCGATGTTATTCGATGATATCTGACAGAGTTAGATGCAAACTCACTCAAATATATGAGAAATGTTGAAATTCGACTTCAAATTAGGAACATAGACTTTGAAAATTTTCCATATTTACAAAGTGACAGTTGACCTCAATGGGCTTCAATTGATGTTATTCGATGACATCTGACAAAGTTAGATGCAAACTCACTCAAATATATGAGAAATGTTGAAATTCGACTTCACATTAGGAAGATAGACTTTGAAAATTTTCAATTATTACAAAGTGACAGTTGACCTCAATGGTCTTCAATCGATGTTATTCGATGATATCTGACAGAGTTAGATGCAAACTCACTCAAATATATGAGAAATGTTGAAATTCGACTTCAAATTAGGAACATAGACTTTGAAAATTTTCCATATTTACAAAGTGACAGTTGACCTCAATGGGCTTCAATTGATGTTATTCAATGACATCTGACAAAGTTAGATGCAAACTCACTCAAATATATGAGAAATGTTGAAGTTCGACTTCACATTAGGAAGATAGACTTTGAAAATTTTCAATTATTACAAAGTGACAGTTGAACTCAATGGTCTTCAATCGATGTTATTCGATGATATCTGACAGAGTTAGATGCAAACTCACTCAAATATATGAGAAATGTTGAAATTCGACTTCAAATTAGGAACATAGACTTTGAAAATTTTCCATATTTACAAAGTGACAGTTGACCTCAATGGGCTTCAATTGATGTTATTCAATGACATCTGACAAAGTTAGATGCAAACTCACTCAAATATATGAGAAATGTTGAAATTCGACTTCAAATTAGGAAGATAGACTTTGAAAATTTTCAATTATTACAAAGTGACAGTTGACCTCAATGGTCTTCAATCGATGTTATTCGATGATATCTGACAGAGTTAGATGCAAACTCACTCAAATATATGAGAAAGGTTGAAATTCGACTTCAAATTAGGAAGATAGACTTTGAAAATTTTCCATATTTTCAAAGTGACAGTTGACCTCAATGGGCTTCAATGGATGTTATTCGATGATATCTGACAAAGTTAGATGCAAACTCACTCAAATATATGAGAAATGTTGAAATTCGACTTCACATTAGGAAGATAGACTTTGAAAATTTTCAATTATTACAAAGTGACAGTTGACCTCAATGGGCTTCAATGGATGTTATTCGATGATATCTGACAAAGTTAGATGCAAACTCACTCAAATATATGAGAAATGTTGAAATTCGACTTCACATTAGGAAGATAGACTTTGAAAATTTTCAATTATTACAAAGTGACAGTTGACCTCAATGGGCTTCAATGGATGTTATTCGATGATATCTGACAAAGTTAGATGCAAACTCACTCAAATATATGAGAAATGTTGATCGACTTCACATTAGGAAGATAGACTTTGAAAATTTTCAATTATTACAAAGTGACAGTTGAACTCAATGGTCTTCAATCGATGTTATTCGATGATATCTGACAGAGTTAGATGCAAACTCACTCAAATATATGAGAAATGTTGAAATTCG
This sequence comes from Diorhabda sublineata, assembly GCF_026230105.1. Lineage (NCBI taxonomy): Eukaryota > Metazoa > Arthropoda > Insecta > Coleoptera > Chrysomelidae > Diorhabda > Diorhabda sublineata. The sequence continues at coordinate 44,150 of NW_026614078.1, read as the reverse complement.
ACTTCACATTAGGAAGATAGACTTTGAAAATTTTCAATTATTACAAAGTGACAGTTGAACTCATTGGTCTTCAATCGATGTTATTCGATGATATCTGACAAAGTTAGATGCAAACTCACTCAAATATATGAGAAATGTTGAAATTCGACTTCACATTAGGAAGATAGACTTTGAAAATTTTCAATTATTACAAAGTGACAGTTGAACTCAATGGTCTTCAATCGATGTTATTCGATGATATCTGACAGAGTTAGATGCAAACTCACTCAAATATATGAGAAATGTTGAAATTCGACTTCACATTAGGAAGATAGACTTTGAAAATTTTCCATTATTACAAAGTGACAGTTGACCTCAATGGTCTTCAATCGATGTTATTCGATGATATCTGACAGAGTTAGATGCGAACTCACTCAAATATATGAGAAATGTTGAAATTCGACTTCACATTAGGAAGATAGACTTTGAAAATTTTCCATATTTTCAAAGTGACAGTTGACCTCAATGGGCTTCAATGGATGTTATTCGATGATATCTGACAAAGTTAGATGCAAACTCACTCAAATATATGAGAAATGTTGAAATTCGACTTCACATTAGGAAGATAGACTTTGAAAATTTTCAATTATTACAAAGTGACAGTTGAACTCATTGGTCTTCAATCGATGTTATTCGATGATATCTGACAAAGTTAGATGCAAACTCACTCAAATATATGAGAAATGTTGAAATTCGACTTCACATTAGGAAGATAGACTTTGAAAATTTTCAATTATTACAAAGTGACAGTTGACCTCAATGGTCTTCAATCGATGTTATTCGATGATATCTGACAGAGTTAGATGCGAACTCACTCAAATATATGAGAAATGTTGAAATTCGACTTCACATTAGGAAGATAGACTTTGAAAATTTTCCATATTTTCAAAGTGACAGTTGACCTTAATGGGCTTCAATTGATGTTATTCGATGATATCTGACAAAGTTAGATGCAAATTCACTCAAATATATGAGAAATGTTGAAATTCGACTTCACATTAGGAAGATAGACTTTGAAAATTTTCAATAATTACAAAGTGACAGTTGACCTCAATGGTCTTCAATCGATGTTATTCGATGATATCTGACAGAGTTAGATGCAAACTCACTCAAATATATGAGAAATGTTGAAATTCGACTTCAAATTAGGAACATAGACTTTGAAAATTTTCCATATTTACAAAGTGACAGTTGACCTCAATGGGCTTCAATTGATGTTATTCGATGACATCTGACAAAGTTAGATGCAAACTCACTCAAATATATGAGAAATGTTGAAATTCGACTTCAAATTAGGAAGATAGACTTTGAAAATTTTCAATTATTACAAAGTGACAGTTGACCTCAATGGTCTTCAATCGATGTTATTCGATGATATCTGACAGAGTTAGATGCAAACTCACTCAAATATATGAGAAATGTTGAAATTCGACTTCAAATTAGGAAGATAGACTTTGAAAATTTTCAATTATTACAAAGTGACAGTTGACCTCAATGGTCTTCAATCAATGTTATTCGATGATATCTGACAGAGTTAGATGCAAACTCACTCAAATATATGAGAAATGTTGAAATTCGACTTCAAATTAGGAACATAGACTTTGAAAATTTTCCATATTTTCAAAGTGACAGTTGACCTCAATGGGCTTCAATGGATGTTATTCGATGATATCTGACAAAGTTAGATGCAAACTCACTCAAATATATGAGAAATGTTGAAATTCGACTTCAAATTAGGAAGATAGACTTTGAAAATTTTCCATATTTTCAAAGTGACAGTTGACCTCAATGGGCTTCAATGGATGTTATTCGATGATATCTGACAAAGTTAGATGCAAACTCACTCAAATATATGAGAAATGTTGAAATTCGACTTCACATTAGGAAGATAGACTTTGAAAATTTTCCATATTTTCAAAGTGACAGTTGACCTCAATGGGCTTCAATGGATGTTATTCGATGATATCTGACAAAGTTAGATGCAAACTCACTCAAATATATGAGAAATGTTGAAGTTCGACTTCACATTAAGAAGATAGACTTTGAAAATTTTCAATTATTACAAAGTGACAGTTGAACTCATTGGTCTTCAATCGGTGTTATTCGATGATATCTGACAGAGTTAGATGCAAACTCACTCAAATATATGAGAAATGTTGAAATTCGATTTCACATTAGGAAGATAGACTTTGAAAATTTTCAATTATTACAAAGTGACAGTTGACCACAATGGTCTTCAATCGATGTTATTCGATGATATCTGACAAAGTTAGATGCAAACTCACTCAAATATATGAGAAATGTTGAAATTCGACTTCAAATTAGGAAGATAGACTTTGAAAATTTTCAATTATTACAAAGTGACAGTTGACCTCAATGGTCTTCAATCGATGTTATTCGATGATATCTGACAGAGTTAGATGCAAACTCACTCAAATATATGAGAAATGTTGAAATTCGACTTCAAATTAGGAAGATAGACTTTGAAAATTTTCCATATTTACAAAGTGTCAGTTGACCTCAATGGGCTTCAATTGATGTTATTCGATGACATCTGACAAAGTTAGATGCAAACTCACTCAAATATATGAGAAATGTTGAAATTCGACTTCAAATTAGGGAGATAGACTTTGAAAATTTTCAATTATTACAAAGTGACAGTTGACCTCAATGGTCTTCAATCGATGTTATTCGATGATATCTGACAGAGTTAGATGCAAACTCACTCAAATATATGAGAAATGTTGAAATTCGACTTCAAATTAGGAAGATAGACTTTGAAAATTTTCCATATTTTCAAAGTGACAGTTGACCTCAATGGGCTTCAATGGATGTTATTCGATGATATCTGACAAAGTTAGATGCAAACTCACTCAAATATATGAGAAATGTTGAAATTCGACTTCACATTAGGAAGATAGACTTTGAAAATTTTCAATTATTACAAAGTGACAGTTGACCTCAATGGGCTTCAATGGATGTTATTCGATGATATCTGACAAAGTTAGATGCAAACTCACTCAAATATATGAGAAATGTTGAAATTCGACTTCACATTAGGAAGATAGACTTTGAAAATTTTCAATTATTACAAAGTGACAGTTGACCTCAATGGGCTTCAATGGATGTTATTCGATGATATCTGACAAAGTTAGATGCAAACTCACTCAAATATATGAGAAATGTTGATCGACTTCACATTAGGAAGATAGACTTTGAAAATTTTCAATTATTACAAAGTGACAGTTGAACTCAATGGTCTTCAATCGATGTTATTCGATGATATCTGACAGAGTTAGATGCAAACTCACTCAAATATATGAGAAATGTTGAAATTCGACTTCACATTAGGAAGATAGACTTTGAAAATTTTCAATTATTACAAAGTGACAGTTGAACTCATTGGTCTTCAATCGATGTTATTCGATGATATCTGACAAAGTTAGATGCAAACTCACTCAAATATATGAGAAATGTTGAAATTCGACTTCACATTAGGAAGATAGACTTTGAAAATTTTCAATTATTACAAAGTGACAGTTGACCTCAATGGTCTTCAATCGATGTTATTCGATGATATCTGACAGAGTTAGATGCGAACTCACTCAAATATATGAGAAATGTTGAAATTCGACTTCACATTAGGAAGATAGACTTTGAAAATTTTCCATATTTTCAAAGTGACAGTTGACCTCAATGGGCTTCAATGGATGTTATTCGATGATATCTGACAAAGTTAGATGCAAACTCACTCAAATATATGAGAAATGTTGAAGTTCGACTTCACATTAAGAAGATAGACTTTGAAAATTTTCAATTTACAAAGTGACAGTTGACCTCAATGGGCCTCAATGGATGTTATTCGATGATATCTGACAAAGTTAGATGCAAACTCACTCAAATATATGAGAAATGTTGAAATTCGACTTCACATTAGGAAGATAGACTTGAAAATTTTCAATTATTACAAAGTGACAGTTGAACTCATTGGTCTTCAATCGATGTTATTCGATGATATCTGACAAAGTTAGATGCAAACTCACTCAAATATATGAGAAATGTTGAAATTCGACTTCACATTAGGAAGATAGACTTTGAAAATTTTCAATTATTACAAAGTGACAGTTGACCTCAATGGTCTTCAATCGATGTTATTCGATGATATCTGACAGAGTTAGATGCGAACTCACTCAAATATATGAGAAATGTTGAAATTCGACTTCACATTAGGAAGATAGACTTTGAAAATTTTCCATATTTTCAAAGTGACAGTTGACCTCAATGGGCTTCAATGGATGTTATTCGATGATATCTGACAAAGTTAGATGCAAACTCACTCAAATATATGAGAAATGTTGAAGTTCGACTTCACATTAAGAAGATAGACTTTGAAAATTTTCAATTTACAAAGTGACAGTTGACCTCAATGGGCCTCAATGGATGTTATTCGATGATATCTGACAAAGTTAGATGCAAACTCACTCAAATATATGAGAAATGTTGAAATTCGACTTCACATTAGGAAGATAGACTTTGAAAATTTTCAATTATTACAAAGTGACAGTTGAACTCATTGGTCTTCAATCGATGTTATTCGATGATATCTGACAAAGTTAGATGCAAACTCACTCAAATATATGAGAAATGTTGAAATTCGACTTCACATTAGGAAGATAGACTTTGAAAATTTTCAATTATTACAAAGTGACAGTTGAACTCAATGGTCTTCAATCGATGTTATTCGATGATATCTGACAGAGTTAGATGCAAACTCACTCAAATATATGAGAAATGTTGAAATTCGACTTCACATTAGGAAGATAGACTTTGAAAATTTTCAATTATTACAAAGTGACAGTTGACCTCAATGGTCTTCAATCGATGTTATTCGATGATATCTGACAGAGTTAGATGCGAACTCACTCAAATATATGAGAAATGTTGAAATTCGACTTCACATTGGGAAGAAAGACTTTGAAAATTTTCCATATTTTCAAAGTGACAGTTGACCTTAATGGGCTTCAATTGATGTTATTCGATGATATCTGACAAAGTTAGATGCAAATTCACTCAAATATATGAGAAATGTTGAAATTCGACTTCAAATTAGGAACATAGACTTTGAAAATTTTCCATATTTACAAAGTGACAGTTGACCTCAATGGGCTTCAATTGATGTTATTCGATGACATCTGACAAAGTTAGATGCAAACTCACTCAAATATATGAGAAATGTTGAAATTCGACTTCAAATTAGGAAGATAGACTTTGAAAATTTTCAATTATTACAAAGTGACAGTTGACCTCAATGGTCTTCAATCGATGTTATTCGATGATATCTGACAGAGTTAGATGCAAACTCACTCAAATATATGAGAAATGTTGAAATTCGACTTCAAATTAGGAAGATAGACTTTGAAAATTTTCAATTATTACAAAGTGACAGTTGACCTCAATGGTCTTCAATCAATGTTATTCGATGATATCTGACAGAGTTAGATGCAAACTCACTCAAATATATGAGAAATGTTGAAATTCGACTTCAAATTAGGAACATAGACTTTGAAAATTTTCCATATTTTCAAAGTGACAGTTGACCTCAATGGGCTTCAATGGATGTTATTCGATGATATCTGACAAAGTTAGATGCAAACTCACTCAAATATATGAGAAATGTTGAAATTCGACTTCAAATTAGGAAGATAGACTTTGAAAATTTTCCATATTTTCAAAGTGACAGTTGACCTCAATGGGCTTCAATGGATGTTATTCGATGATATCTGACAAAGTTAGATGCAAACTCACTCAAATATATGAGAAATGTTGAAATTCGACTTCACATTAGGAAGATAGACTTTGAAAATTTTCCATATTTTCAAAGTGACAGTTGACCTCAATGGGCTTCAATGGATGTTATTCGATGATATCTGACAGAGTTAGATGCAAACTCACTCAAATATATGAGAAATGTTGAAATTCGATTTCACATTAGGAAGATAGACTTTGAAAATTTTCAATTATTACAAAGTGACAGTTGACCACAATGGTCTTCAATCGATGTTATTCGATGATATCTGACAAAGTTAGATGCAAACTCACTCAAATATATGAGAAATGTTGAAATTCGACTTCAAATTAGGAAGATAGACTTTGAAAATTTTCAATTATTACAAAGTGACAGTTGACCTCAATGGTCTTCAATCGATGTTATTCGATGATATCTGACAGAGTTAGATGCAAACTCACTCAAATATATGAGAAATGTTGAAATTCGACTTCAAATTAGGAAGATAGACTTTGAAAATTTTCCACATTTACAAAGTGTCAGTTGACCTCAATGGGCTTCAATTGATGTTATTCGATGACATCTGACAAAGTTAGATGCAAACTCACTCAAATATATGAGAAATGTTGAAATTCGACTTCAAATTAGGGAGATAGACTTTGAAAATTTTCAATTATTACAAAGTGACAGTTGACCTCAATGGTCTTCAATCGATGTTATTCGATGATATCTGACAGAGTTAGATGCAAACTCACTCAAATATATGAGAAATGTTGAAATTCGACTTCAAATTAGGAAGATAGACTTTGAAAATTTTCCATATTTTCAAAGTGACAGTTGACCTCAATGGGCTTCAATGGATGTTATTCGATGATATCTGACAAAGTTAGATGCAAACTCACTCAAATATATGAGAAATGTTGAAATTCGACTTCACATTAGGAAGATAGACTTTGAAAATTTTCAATTATTACAAAGTGACAGTTGACCTCAATGGGCTTCAATGGATGTTATTCGATGATATCTGACAAAGTTAGATGCAAACTCACTCAAATATATGAGAAATGTTGAAATTCGACTTTACATTAGGAAGATAGACTTTGAAAATTTTCAATTATTACAAAGTGACAGTTGACCTCAATGGGCTTCAATGGATGTTATTCGATGATATCTGACAAAGTTAGATGCAAACTCACTCAAATATATGAGAAATGCTGAAATTCGACTTCACATCAGGAAGATAGACTTTGAAAATTTTCAATTATTACAAAGTGACAGTTGACCTCAATGGTCTTCAATCGATGTTATTTGATGATATCTGAGAGAGTTAGATGCAAACTCACTCAAATATATGAGAAATGTTGAAATTCGACTTCAAATTAGGAAGATAGACTTTGAAAATTTTCAATTATTACAAAGTGACAGTTGACCTCAATGGTCTTCAATCAATGTTATTCGATGATATCTGACAGAGTTAGATGCAAACTCACTCAAATATATGAGAAATGTTGAAATTCGACTTCAAATTAGGAACATAGACTTTGAAAATTTTCCATATTTTCAAAGTGACAGTTGACCTCAATGGGCTTCAATGGATGTTATTCGATGATATCTGACAAAGTTAGATGCAAACTCACTCAAATATATGAGAAATGTTGAAATTCGACTTCAAATTAGGAAGATAGACTTTGAAAATTTTCCATATTTTCAAAGTGACAGTTGACCTCAATGGGCTTCAATGGATGTTATTCGATGATATCTGACAAAGTTAGATGCAAACTCACTCAAATATATGAGAAATGTTGAAATTCGACTTCACATTAGGAAGATAGACTTTGAAAATTTTCCATATTTTCAAAGTGACAGTTGACCTCAATGGGCTTCAATGGATGTTATTCGATGATATCTGACAAAGTTAGATGCAAACTCACTCAAATATATGAGAAATGTTGAAGTTCGACTTCACATTAAGAAGATAGACTTTGAAAATTTTCAATTATTACAAAGTGACAGTTGAACTCATTGGTCTTCAATCGGTGTTATTCGATGATATCTGACAGAGTTAGATGCAAACTCACTCAAATATATGAGAAATGTTGAAATTCGATTTCACATTAGGAAGATAGACTTTGAAAATTTTCAATTATTACAAAGTGACAGTTGACCACAATGGTCTTCAATCGATGTTATTCGATGATATCTGACAAAGTTAGATGCAAACTCACTCAAATATATGAGAAATGTTGAAATTCGACTTCAAATTAGGAAGATAGACTTTGAAAATTTTCAATTATTACAAAGTGACAGTTGACCTCAATGGTCTTCAATCGATGTTATTCGATGATATCTGACAGAGTTAGATGCAAACTCACTCAAATATATGAGAAATGTTGAAATTCGACTTCAAATTAGGAAGATAGACTTTGAAAATTTTCCATATTTACAAAGTGTCAGTTGACCTCAATGGGCTTCAATTGATGTTATTCGATGACATCTGACAAAGTTAGATGCAAACTCACTCAAATATATGAGAAATGTTGAAATTCGACTTCAAATTAGGGAGATAGACTTTGAAAATTTTCAATTATTACAAAGTGACAGTTGACCTCAATGGTCTTCAATCGGTGTTATTCGATGATATCTGACAGAGTTAGATGCAAACTCACTCAAATATATGAGAAATGTTGAAATTCGATTTCACATTAGGAAGATAGACTTTGAAAATTTTCAATTATTACAAAGTGACAGTTGACCACAATGGTCTTCAATCGATGTTATTCGATGATATCTGACAAAGTTAGATGCAAACTCACTCAAATATATGAGAAATGTTGAAATTCGACTTCAAATTAGGAAGATAGACTTTGAAAATTTTCAATTATTACAAAGTGACAGTTGACCTCAATGGTCTTCAATCGATGTTATTCGATGATATCTGACAGAGTTAGATGCAAACTCACTCAAATATATGAGAAATGTTGAAATTCGACTTCAAATTAGGAAGATAGACTTTGAAAATTTTCCATATTTACAAAGTGTCAGTTGACCTCAATGGGCTTCAATTGATGTTATTCGATGACATCTGACAAAGTTAGATGCAAACTCACTCGAATATATGAGAAATGTTGAAATTCGACTTCAAATTAGGGAGATAGACTTTGAAAATTTTCAATTATTACAAAGTGACAGTTGACCTCAATGGTCTTCAATCGATGTTATTCGATGATATCTGACAGAGTTAGATGCAAACTCACTCAAATATATGAGAAATGTTGAAATTCGACTTCAAATTAGGAAGATAGACTTTGAAAATTTTCCATATTTTCAAAGTGACAGTTGACCTCAATGGGCTTCAATGGATGTTATTCGATGATATCTGACAGAGTTAGATGCAAACTCACTCAAATATATGAGAAATGTTGAAATTCGACTTCAAATTAGGAAGATAGACTTTGAAAATTTTCCATATTTTCAAAGTGACAGTTGACCTCAATGGGCTTCAATGGATGTTATTCGATGATATCTGACAAAGTTAGATGCAAACTCACTCAAATATATGAGAAATGTTGAAATTCGACTTCAAATTAGGAAGATAGACTTTGAAAATTTTCCATATTTTCAAAGTGACAGTTGACCTCAATGGGCTTCAATGGATGTTATTCGATGATATCTGACTAAGTTAGATGCAAACTCACTCAAATATATGAGAAATGTTGAAATTCGACTTCACATTAGGAAGATAGACTTTGAAAATTTTCAATTATTACAAAGTGACAGTTGACCTCAATGGTCTTCAATCGATGTTATTCGATGATATCTGAGAGAGTTAGATGCAAACTCACTCAAATATATGAGAAATGTTGAAATTCGATTTCACATTAGGAAGATAGACTTTGAAAATTTTCAATTATTACAAAGTGACAGTTGACCACAATGATCTTCAATCGATGTTATTCGATGATATCTGACAAAGTTAGATGCAAACTCACTCAAATATATGAGAAATGTTGAAATTCGACTTCAAATTAGGAAGATAGACTTTGAAAATTTTCAATTATTACAAAGTGACAGTTGACCTCAATGGTCTTCAATCGATGTTATTCGATGATATCTGACAAAGTTAGATGCAAACTCACTCAAATATATGAGAAATGTTGAAATTCGACTTCAAATTAGGAAGATAGACTTTGAAAATTTTCCATATTTTCAAAGTGACAGTTGACCTCAATGGGCTTCAATGGATGTTATTCGATGATATCTGACAAAGTTAGATGCAAACTCACTCATATATATGAGAAATGTTGAAATTCGACTTCACATTAGGAAGATAGACTTTGAAAATTTTCCATATTTTCAAAGTGACAGTTGACCTCAATGGGCTTCAATGGATGTTATTCGATGATATCTGACAGAGTTAGATGCAAACTCACTCAAATATATGAGAAATGTTGAAATTCGACTTCAAATTAGGAAGATAGACTTTGAAAATTTTCCATATTTTCAAAGTGACAGTTGACCTCAATGGGCTTCAATGGATGTTATTCGATGATATCTGACAAAGTTAGATGCAAACTCACTCAAATATATGAGAAATGTTGAAATTCGACTTCAAATTAGGAAGATAGACTTTGAAAATTTTCCATATTTTCAAAGTGACAGTTGACCTCAATGGGCTTCAATGGATGTTATTCGATGATATCTGACAAAGTTAGATGCAAACTCACTCAAATATATGAGAAATGTTGAAATTCGACTTCACATTAGGAAGATAGACTTTGAAAATTTTCAATTATTACAAAGTGACAGTTGACCTCAATGGTCTTCAATCGATGTTATTCGATGATATCTGAGAGAGTTAGATGCAAACTCACTCAAATATATGAGAAATGTTGAAATTCGACTTCAAATTAGGAAGATAGACTTTGAAAATTTTCCATATTTTCAAAGTGACAGTTGACCTCAATGGGCTTCAATGGATGTTATTCGATGATATCTGACAGAGTTAGATGCAAACTCACTCAAATATATGAGAAATGTTGAAATTCGACTTCAAATTAGGAAGATAGACTTTGAAAATTTTCCATATTTTCAAAGTGACAGTTGACCTCAATGGTCTTCAATCGGTGTTATTCGATGATATCTGACAGAGTTAGATGCAAACTCACTCAAATATATGAGAAATGTTGAAATTCGATTTCACATTAGGAAGATAGACTTTGAAAATTTTCAATTATTACAAAGTGACAGTTGACCACAATGGTCTTCAATCGATGTTATTCGATGATATCTGACAAAGTTAGATGCAAACTCACTCAAATATATGAGAAATGTTGAAATTCGACTTCAAATTAGGAAGATAGACTTTGAAAATTTTCAATTATTACAAAGTGACAGTTGACCTCAATGGTCTTCAATCGATGTTATTCGATGATATCTGACAGAGTTAGATGCAAACTCACTCAAATATATGAGAAATGTTGAAATTCGACTTCAAATTAGGAAGATAGACTTTGAAAATTTTCCATATTTACAAAGTGTCAGTTGACCTCAATGGGCTTCAATTGATGTTATTCGATGACATCTGACAAAGTTAGATGCAAACTCACTCAAATATATGAGAAATGTTAAAATTCGACTTCAAATTAGGGAGATAGACTTTGAAAATTTTCAATTATTACAAAGTGACAGTTGACCTCAATGGTCTTCAATCGATGTTATTCGATGATATCTGACAGAGTTAGATGCAAACTCACTCAAATATATGAGAAATGTTGAAATTCGACTTCAAATTAGGAAGATAGACTTTGAAAATTTTCCATATTTTCAAAGTGACAGTTGACCTCAATGGGCTTCAATGGATGTTATTCGATGATATCTGACAGAGTTAGATGCAAACTCACTCAAATATATGAGAAATGTTGAAATTCGACTTCAAATTAGGAAGATAGACTTTGAAAATTTTCCATATTTTCAAAGTGACAGTTGACCTCAATGGGCTTCAATGGATGTTATTCGATGATATCTGACAAAGTTAGATGCAAACTCACTCAAATATATGAGAAATGTTGAAATTCGACTTCAAATTAGGAAGATAGACTTTGAAAATTTTCCATATTTTCAAAGTGACAGTTGACCTCAATGGGCTTCAATGGATGTTATTCGATGATATCTGACAAAGTTAGATGCAAACTCACTCAAATATATGAGAAATGTTGAAATTCGACTTCACATTAGGAAGATAGACTTTGAAAATTTTCAATTATTACAAAGTGACAGTTGACCTCAATGGTCTTCAATCGATGTTATTCGATGATATCTGAGAGAGTTAGATGCAAACTCACTCAAATATATGAGAAATGTTGAAATTCGATTTCACATTAGGAAGATAGACTTTGAAAATTTTCAATTATTACAAAGTGACAGTTGACCACAATGGTCTTCAATCGATGTTATTCGATGATATCTGACAAAGTTAGATGCAAACTCACTCAAATATATGAGAAATGTTGAAATTCGACTTCAAATTAGGAAGATAGACTTTGAAAATTTTCAATTATTACAAAGTGACAGTTGACCTCAATGGTCTTCAATCGATGTTATTCGATGATATCTGACAAAGTTAGATGCAAACTCACTCAAATATATGAGAAATGTTGAAATTCGACTTCAAATTAGGAAGATAGACTTTGAAAATTTTCCATATTTTCAAAGTGACAGTTGACCTCAATGGGCTTCAATGGATGTTATTCGATGATATCTGACAAAGTTAGATGCAAACTCACTCATATATATGAGAAATGTTGAAATTCGACTTCACATTAGGAAGATAGACTTTGAAAATTTTCCATATTTTCAAAGTGACAGTTGACCTCAATGGGCTTCAATGGATGTTATTCGATGATATCTGACAGAGTTAGATGCAAACTCACTCAAATATATGAGAAATGTTGAAATTCGACTTCAAATTAGGAAGATAGACTTTGAAAATTTTCCATATTTTCAAAGTGACAGTTGACCTCAATGGGCTTCAATGGATGTTATTCGATGATATCTGACAAAGTTAGATGCAAACTCACTCAAATATATGAGAAATGTTGAAATTCGACTTCAAATTAGGAAGATAGACTTTGAAAATTTTCCATATTTTCAAAGTGACAGTTGACCTCAATGGGCTTCAATGGATGTTATTCGATGATATCTGACAAAGTTAGATGCAAACTCACTCAAATATATGAGAAATGTTGAAATTCGACTTCACATTAGGAAGATAGACTTTGAAAATTTTCAATTATTACAAAGTGACAGTTGACCTCAATGGTCTTCAATCGATGTTATTCGATGATATCTGAGAGAGTTAGATGCAAACTCACTCAAATATATGAGAAATGTTGAAATTCGACTTCAAATTAGGAAGATAGACTTTGAAAATTTTCCATATTTTCAAAGTGACAGTTGACCTCAATGGGCTTCAATGGATGTTATTCGATGATATCTGACAGAGTTAGATGCAAACTCACTCAAATATATGAGAAATGTTGAAATTCGACTTCAAATTAGTAAGATAGACTTTGAAAATTTTCCATATTTTCAAAGTGACAGTTGACCTCAATGGGCTTCAATGGATGTTATTCGATGATATCTGACAAAGTTAGATGCAAACTCACTCAAATATATGAGAAATGTTGATCGACTTCACATTAGGAAGATAGACTTTGAAAATTTTCAATTATTACAAAGTGACAGTTGAACTCAATGGTCTTCAATCGATGTTATTCGATGATATCTGACAGAGTTAGATGCAAACTCACTCAAATATATGAGAAATGTTGAAATTCGACTTCACATTAGGAAGATAGACTTTGAAAATTTTCAATTATTACAAAGTGACAGTTGAACTCATTGGTCTTCAATCGATGTTATTCGATGATATCTGACAAAGTTAGATGCAAACTCACTCAAATATATGAGAAATGTTGAAATTCGACTTCACATTAGGAAGATAGACTTTGAAAATTTTCAATTATTACAAAGTGACAGTTGAACTCAATGGTCTTCAATCGATGTTATTCGATGATATCTGACAGAGTTAGATGCAAACTCACTCAAATATATGAGAAATGTTGAAATTCGACTTCACATTAGGAAGATAGACTTTGAAAATTTTCAATTATTACAAAGTGACAGTTGACCTCAATGGTCTTCAATCGATGTTATTCGATGATATCTGACAGAGTTAGATGCAAACTCACTCAAATATATGAGAAATGTTGAAATTCGACTTCAAATTAGGAAGATAGACTTTGAAAATTTTCCATATTTACAAAGTGTCAGTTGACCTCAATGGGCTTCAATTGATGTTATTCGATGACATCTGACAAAGTTAGATGCAAACTCACTCAAATATATGAGAAATGTTGAAATTCGACTTCAAATTAGGGAGATAGACTTTGAAAATTTTCAATTATTACAAAGTGACAGTTGACCTCAATGGTCTTCAATCGATGTTATTCGATGATATCTGACAGAGTTAGATGCGAACTCACTCAAATATATGAGAAATGTTGAAATTCGACTTCAAATTAGGAAGATAGACTTTGAAAATTTTCCATATTTTCAAAGTGACAGTTGACCTCAATGGGCTTCAATGGATGTTATTCGATGATATCTGACAAAGTTAGATGCAAACTCACTCAAATATATGAGAAATGTTGAAATTCGACTTCACATTAGGAAGATAGACTTTGAAAATTTTCAATTATTACAAAGTGACAGTTGACCTCAATGGGCCTCAATGGATGTTATTCGATGATATCTGACAAAGTTAGATGCAAACTCACTCAAATATATGAGAAATGTTGAAATTCGACTTCAAATTAGGAACATAGACTTTGAAAATTTTCCATATTTACAAAGTGACAGTTGACCTCAATGGGCTTCAATTGATGTTATTCGATGACATCTGACAAAGTTAGATGCAAACTCACTCAAATATATGAGAAATGTTGAAATTCGACTTCAAATTAGGAAGATAGACTTTGAAAGTTTTCAATTATTACAAAGTGACAGTTGACCTCAATGGTCTTCAATCGATGTTATTCGATGATATCTGACAGAGTTAGATGCAAACTCACTCAAATATATGAGAAATGTTGAAATTCGACTTCAAATTAGGAAGATAGACTTTGAAAATTTTCAATTATTACAAAGTGACAGTTGACCTCAATGGTCTTCAATCAATGTTATTCGATGATATCTGACAGAGTTAGATGCAAACTCACTCAAATATATGAGAAATGTTGAAATTCGACTTCAAATTAGGAACATAGACTTTGAAAATTTTCCATATTTTCAAAGTGACAGTTGACCTCAATGGGCTTCAATGGATGTTATTCGATGATATCTGACAAAGTTAGATGCAAACTCACTCAAATATATGAGAAATGTTGAAATTCGACTTCAAATTAGGAAGATAGACTTTGAAAATTTTCCATATTTTCAAAGTGACAGTTGACCTCAATGGGCTTCAATGGATGTTATTCGATGATATCTGACAAAGTTAGATGCAAACTCACTCAAATATATGAGAAATGTTGAAATTCGACTTCACATTAGGAAGATAGACTTTGAAAATTTTCCATATTTTCAAAGTGACAGTTGACCTCAATGGGCTTCAATGGATGTTATTCGATGATATCTGACAGAGTTAGATGCAAACTCACTCAAATATATGAGAAATGTTGAAATTCGATTTCACATTAGGAAGATAGACTTTGAAAATTTTCAATTATTACAAAGTGACAGTTGACCACAATGGTCTTCAATCGATGTTATTCGATGATATCTGACAAAGTTAGATGCAAACTCACTCAAATATATGAGAAATGTTGAAATTCGACTTCAAATTAGGAAGATAGACTTTGAAAATTTTCAATTATTACAAAGTGACAGTTGACCTCAATGGTCTTCAATCGATGTTATTCGATGATATCTGACAGAGTTAGATGCAAACTCACTCAAATATATGAGAAATGTTGAAATTCGACTTCAAATTAGGAAGATAGACTTTGAAAATTTTCCACATTTACAAAGTGTCAGTTGACCTCAATGGGCTTCAATTGATGTTATTCGATGACATCTGACAAAGTTAGATGCAAACTCACTCAAATATATGAGAAATGTTGAAATTCGACTTCAAATTAGGGAGATAGACTTTGAAAATTTTCAATTATTACAAAGTGACAGTTGACCTCAATGGTCTTCAATCGATGTTATTCGATGATATCTGACAGAGTTAGATGCAAACTCACTCAAATATATGAGAAATGTTGAAATTCGACTTCAAATTAGGAAGATAGACTTTGAAAATTTTCCATATTTTCAAAGTGACAGTTGACCTCAATGGGCTTCAATGGATGTTATTCGATGATATCTGACAAAGTTAGATGCAAACTCACTCAAATATATGAGAAATGTTGAAATTCGACTTCACATTAGGAAGATAGACTTTGAAAATTTTCAATTATTACAAAGTGACAGTTGACCTCAATGGGCTTCAATGGATGTTATTCGATGATATCTGACAAAGTTAGATGCAAACTCACTCAAATATATGAGAAATGTTGAAATTCGACTTTACATTAGGAAGATAGACTTTGAAAATTTTCAATTATTACAAAGTGACAGTTGACCTCAATGGGCTTCAATGGATGTTATTCGATGATATCTGACAAAGTTAGATGCAAACTCACTCAAATATATGAGAAATGCTGAAATTCGACTTCACATCAGGAAGATAGACTTTGAAAATTTTCAATTATTACAAAGTGACAGTTGACCTCAATGGTCTTCAATCAATGTTATTCGATGATATCTGAGAGAGTTAGATGCAAACTCACTCAAATATATGAGAAATGTTGAAATTCGACTTCAAATTAGGAAGATAGACTTTGAAAATTTTCAATTATTACAAAGTGACAGTTGACCTCAATGGTCTTCAATCAATGTTATTCGATGATATCTGACAGAGTTAGATGCAAACTCACTCAAATATATGAGAAATGTTGAAATTCGACTTCAAATTAGGAACATAGACTTTGAAAATTTTCCATATTTTCAAAGTGACAGTTGACCTCAATGGGCTTCAATGGATGTTATTCGATGATATCTGACAAAGTTAGATGCAAACTCACTCAAATATATGAGAAATGTTGAAATTCGACTTCAAATTAGGAAGATAGACTTTGAAAATTTTCCATATTTTCAAAGTGACAGTTGACCTCAATGGGCTTCAATGGATGTTATTCGATGATATCTGACAAAGTTAGATGCAAACTCACTCAAATATATGAGAAATGTTGAAATTCGACTTCACATTAGGAAGATAGACTTTGAAAATTTTCCATATTTTCAAAGTGACAGTTGACCTCAATGGGCTTCAATGGATGTTATTCGATGATATCTGACAAAGTTAGATGCAAACTCACTCAAATATATGAGAAATGTTGAAGTTCGACTTCACATTAAGAAGATAGACTTTGAAAATTTTCAATTATTACAAAGTGACAGTTGAACTCATTGGTCTTCAATCGGTGTTATTCGATGATATCTGACAGAGTTAGATGCAAACTCACTCAAATATATGAGAAATGTTGAAATTCGATTTCACATTAGGAAGATAGACTTTGAAAATTTTCAATTATTACAAAGTGACAGTTGACCACAATGGTCTTCAATCGATGTTATTCGATGATATCTGACAAAGTTAGATGCAAACTCACTCAAATATATGAGAAATGTTGAAATTCGACTTCAAATTAGGAAGATAGACTTTGAAAATTTTCAATTATTACAAAGTGACAGTTGACCTCAATGGTCTTCAATCGATGTTATTCGATGATATCTGACAGAGTTAGATGCAAACTCACTCAAATATATGAGAAATGTTGAAATTCGACTTCAAATTAGGAAGATAGACTTTGAAAATTTTCCATATTTACAAAGTGTCAGTTGACCTCAATGGGCTTCAATTTATGTTATTCGATGACATCTGACAAAGTTAGATGCAAACTCACTCAAATATATGAGAAATGTTGAAATTCGACTTCAAATTAGGGAGATAGACTTTGAAAATTTTCAATTATTACAAAGTGACAGTTGACCTCAATGGTCTTCAATCGATGTTATTCGATGATATCTGACAGAGTTAGATGCAAACTCACTCAAATATATGAGAAATGTTGAAATTCGACTTCAAATTAGGAAGATAGACTTTGAAAATTTTCCATATTTTCAAAGTGACAGTTGACCTCAATGGGCTTCAATGGATGTTATTCGATGATATCTGACAAAGTTAGATGCAAACTCACTCAAATATATGAGAAATGTTGAAATTCGACTTCACATTAGGAAGATAGACTTTGAAAATTTTCAATTATTACAAAGTGACAGTTGACCTCAATGGGCTTCAATGGATGTTATTCGATGATATCTGACAAAGTTAGATGCAAACTCACTCAAATATATGAGAAATGTTGAAATTCGACTTTACATTAGGAAGATAGACTTTGAAAATTTTCAATTATTACAAAGTGACAGTTGACCTCAATGGGCTTCAATGGATGTTATTCGATGATATCTGACAAAGTTAGATGCAAACTCACTCAAATATATGAGAAATGCTGAAATTCGACTCCACATTAGGAAGATAGACTTTGAAAATTTTCAATTATTACAAAGTGACAGTTGAACTCATTGGTCTTCAATCGGTGTTATTCGATGATATCTGACAGAGTTAGATGCAAACTCACTCAAATATATGAGAAATGTTGAAATTCGATTTCACATTAGGAAGATAGACTTTGAAAATTTTCAATTATTACAAAGTGACAGTTGACCACAATGGTCTTCAATCGATGTTATTCGATGATATCTGACAAAGTTAGATGCAAACTCACTCAAATATATGAGAAATGTTGAAATTCGACTTCAAATTAGGAAGATAGACTTTGAAAATTTTCCATATTTTCAAAGTGACAGTTGACCTCAATGGGCTTCAATGGATGTTATTCGATGATATCTGACAAAGTTAGATGCAAACTCACTCAAATATATGAGAAATGTTGAAGTTCGACTTCACATTAAGAAGATAGACTTTGAAAATTTTCAATTACTACAAAGTGACAGTTGAACTCATTGGTCTTCAATCGGTGTTATTCGATGATATCTGACAGAGTTAGATGCAAACTCACTCAAATATATGAGAAATGTTGAAATTCGATTTCACATTAGGAAGATAGACTTTGAAAATTTTCAATTATTACAAAGTGACAGTTGACCACAATGGTCTTCAATCGATGTTATTCGATGATATCTGACAAAGTTAGATGCAAACTCACTCAAATATATGAGAAATGTTGAAATTCGACTTCAAATTAGGAAGATAGACTTTGAAAATTTTCAATTATTACAAAGTGACAGTTGACCTCAATGGTCTTCAATCGATGTTATTCGATGATATCTGACAGAGTTAGATGCAAACTCACTCAAATATATGAGAAATGTTGAAATTCGACTTCAAATTAGGAAGATAGACTTTGAAAATTTTCCATATTTTCAAAGTGACAGTTGACCTCAATGGGCTTCAATGGATGTTATTCGATGATATCTGACAAAGTTAGATGCAAACTCACTCAAATATATGAGAAATGTTGAAATTCGACTTCAAATTAGGAAGATAGACTTTGAAAATTTTCCATATTTTCAAAGTGACAGTTGACCTCAATGGGCTTCAATGGATGTTATTCGATGATATCTGACAAAGTTAGATGCAAACTCACTCAAATATATGAGAAATGTTGAAGTTCGACTTCACATTAAGAAGATAGACTTTGAAAATTTTCAATTATTACAAAGTGACAGTTGAACTCATTGGTCTTCAATCGGTGTTATTCGATGATATCTGACAGAGTTAGATGCAAACTCACTCAAATATATGAGAAATGTTGAAATTCGATTTCACATTAGGAAGATAGACTTTGAAAATTTTCAATTATTACAAAGTGACAGTTGACCACAATGGTCTTCAATCGATGTTATTCGATGATATCTGACAAAGTTAGATGCAAACTCACTCAAATATATGAGAAATGTTGAAATTCGACTTCAAATTAGGAAGATAGACTTTGAAAATTTTCAATTATTACAAAGTGACAGTTGACCTCAATGGTCTTCAATCGATGTTATTCGATGATATCTGACAGAGTTAGATGCAAACTCACTCAAATATATGAGAAATGTTGAAATTCGACTTCAAATTAGGAAGATAGACTTTGAAAATTTTCCATATTTACAAAGTGTCAGTTGACCTCAATGGGCTTCAATTGATGTTATTCGATGACATCTGACAAAGTTAGATGCAAACTCACTCAAATATATGAGAAATGTTGAAATTCGACTTCAAATTAGGGAGATAGACTTTGAAAATTTTCAATTATTACAAAGTGACAGTTGACCTCAATGGTCTTCAATCGATGTTATTCGATGATATCTGACAGAGTTAGATGCAAACTCACTCAAATATATGAGAAATGTTGAAATTCGACTTCAAATTAGGAAGATAGACTTTGAAAATTTTCCATATTTTCAAAGTGACAGTTGACCTCAATGGGCTTCAATGGATGTTATTCGATGATATCTGACAAAGTTAGATGCAAACTCACTCAAATATATGAGAAATGTTGAAATTCGACTTCACATTAGGAAGATAGACTTTGAAAATTTTCAATTATTACAAAGTGACAGTTGACCTCAATGGGCTTCAATGGATGTTATTCGATGATATCTGACAAAGTTAGATGCAAACTCACTCAAATATATGAGAAATGCTGAAATTCGACTTCACATTAGGAAGATAGACTTTGAAAATTTTCAATTATTACAAAGTGACAGTTGACCTCAATGGTCTTCAATCGATGTTATTCGATGATATCTGAGAGAGTTAGATGCAAACTCACTCAAATATATGAGAAATGTTGAAATTCGACTTCAAATTAGGAAGATAGACTTTGAAAATTTTCCATATTTTCAAAGTGACAGTTGACCTCAATGGGCTTCAATGGATGTTATTCGATGATATCTGACAAAGTTAGATGCAAACTCACTCAAATATATGAGAAATGTTGAAATTCGACTTCAAATTAGGAAGATAGACTTTGAAAATTTTCCATATTTTCAAAGTGACAGTTGACCTCAATGGGCTTCAATGGATGTTATTCGATGATATCTGACAAAGTTAGATGCAAACTCACTCAAATATATGAGAAATGTTGAAATTCGATTTCAAATTAGGAAGATAGACTTTGAAAATTTTTCATATTTTCAAAGTGATAGTTGACCTCAATGGGCTTCAATGGATGTTATTCGATGATATCTGACAAAGTTAGATGCAAACTCACTCAAATATATGAGAAATGTTGAAATTCGACTTCACATTAGGAAGATAGACTTTGAAAATTTTCCATATTTTCAAAGTGACAGTTGACCTCAATGGGCTTCAATGGATGTTATTCGATGATATCTGACAAAGTTAGATGCAAACTCACTCAAATATATGAGAAATGTTGAAGTTCGACTTCACATTAAGAAGATAGACTTTGAAAATTTTCAATTATTACAAAGTGACAGTTGACCTCAATGGGCTTCAATGGATGTTATTCGATGATATCTGACAAAGTTAGATGCAAACTCACTCAAATATATGAGAAATGTTGAAATTCGACTTCACATTAGGAAGATAGACTTTGAAAATTTTCAATTATTACAAAGTGACAGTTGACCTCAATAGGCTTCAATGGATGTTATTCGATGATATCTGACAAAGTTAGATGCAAACTCACTCAAATATATGAGAAATGTTGAAATTCGACTTCAAATTAGGAAGATAGACTTTGAAAATTTTTCATATTTTCAAAGTGACAGTTGACCTCAATGGGCTTCAATGGATGTTATTCGATGATATCTGACAGAGGTAGATGCAAACTCACTCAAATATATGAGAAATGTTGAAATTCGACTTCAAATTAGGAAGATAGACTTTGAAAATTTTCCATATTTTCAAAGTGACAGTTGACCTCAATGGGCTTCAATGGATGTTATTCGATGATATCTGACAAAGTTAGATGCAAACTCACTCAAATATATGAGAAATGTTGAAATTCGACTTCAAATTAGGAAGATAGACTTTGAAAATTTTTCATATTTTCAAAGTGACAGTTGACCTCAATCGGCTTCAATGGATGTTATTCGATGATATCTGACAAAGTTAGATGCAAACTCACTCAAATATATGAGAAATGTTGAAATTCGACTTCACATTAGGAAGATAGACTTTGAAAATTTTCCATATTTTCAAAGTGACAGTTGACCTCAATGGGCTTCAATGGATGTTATTCGATGATATCTGACAAAGTTAGATGCAAACTCACTCAAATATATGAGAAATTTTGAAGTTCGACTTCACATTAAGAAGATAGACTTTGAAAATTTTCAATTATTACAAAGTGACAGTTGACCTCAATGGGCTTCAATGGATGTTATTCGATGATATCTGACAAAGTTAGATGCAAACTCACTCAAATATATGAGAAATGTTGAAATTCGACTTCAAATTAGGAAGATAGACTGAAAATTTTCCATATTTTCAAAGTGACAGTTGACCTCAATGGGCTTCAATGGATGTTATTCGATGATATCTGACAAAGTTAGATGCAAACTCACTCAAATATATGAGAAATGTTGAAATTCGACTTCAAATTAGGAAGATAGACTTTGAAAATTTTCCATATTTTCAAAGTGACAGTTGACCTCAATGGGCTTCAATGGATGTTATTCGATGATATCTGACAAAGTTAGATGCAAACTCACTCAAATATATGAGAAATGTTGAAATTCGACTTCAAATTAGGAAGATAGACTTTGAAAATTTTCCATATTTTCAAAGTGACAGTTGACCTCAATGGGCTTCAATGGATTTTATTCGATGATATCTGACAAAGTTAGATGCAAACTCACTCAAATATATGAGAAATGTTGAAATTCGACTTCACATTAGGAAGATAGACTTTGAAAATTTTCAATTATTACAAAGTGACAGTTGACCTCAATGGTCTTCAATCGATGTTATTCGATGATATCTGAGAGAGTTAGATGCAAACTCACTCAAATATATGAGAAATGTTGAAATTCGACTTCAAATTAGGAAGATAGACTTTGAAAATTTTCCATATTTTCAAAGTGACAGTTGACCTCAATGGGCTTCAATGGATGTTATTCGATGATATCTGACAAAGTTAGATGCAAACTCACTCAAATATATGAGAAATGTTGAAATTCGACTTCACATTAGGAAGATAGACTTTGAAAATTTTCAATTATTACAAATTGACAGTTGACCTCAATAGGCTTCAATGGATGTTATTCGATGATATCTGACAAAGTTAGATGCAAACTCACTCAAATATATGAGAAATGTTGAAATTCGACTTCAAATTAGGAAGATAGACTTTGAAAATTTTCAATTATTACAAAGTGACAGTTGACCTCAATGGTCTTCAATCGATGTTATTCGATGATATCTGAGAGAGTTAGATGCAAACTCACTCAAATATATGAGAAATGTTGAAATTCGACTTCAAATTAGGAAGATAGACTTTGAAAATTTTCCATATTTTCAAAGTGACAGTTGACAACAATGGTCTTCAATGGATGTTATTCGATGATATCTGACAAAGTTAGATGCAAACTCACTCAAATATATGAGAAATGTTGAAATTCGACTTCAAATTAGGAAGATAGACTTTGAAAATTTTCCATATTTTCAAAGTGACAATTGACCTCAATGGTCTTCAATCGATGTTATTCGATGATATCTGACAGAGGTAGATGCAAACTCATTCAAATATATGAGAAATGTTGAAATTCGACTTCAAATTAGGAAGATAGACTTTGAAAATTTTCCATATTTTTAAAGTGACAGTTGACCTCAATGGGCTTCAATGGATGTTATTCGATGATATCTGACAAAGTTAGATGCAAACTCACTCAAATATATGAGAAATGTTGAAATTCGACTTCAAATTAGGAAGATAGACTTTGAAAATTTTTCATATTTTCAAAGTGACAGTTGACCTCAATGGGCTTCAATGGATGTTATTCGATGATATCTGACAAAGTTAGATGCAAACTCACTCAAATATATGAGAAATGTTGAAATTCGACTTCACATTAAGAAGATAGACTTTGAAAATTTTCAATTATTACAAAGTGACAGTTGACCACAATGGTCTTCAATCGATGTTATTCGATGATATCTGACAAAGTTAGATGCAAACTCACTCAAATATATGAGAAATGTTGAAGTTCTACTTCAAATTAGGAAGATAGACTTTGAAAATTTTTCATATTTTCAAAGTGACAGTTGACCTCAATGGGCTTCAATGGATGTTATTCGATGATATCTGACAAAGTTAGATGCAAACTCACTCAAATATATGAGGAATGTTGAAATTCGACTTCAAATTAGGAAGATAGACTTTGAAAATTTTCCATATTTTCAAAGTGACAGTTGACCTCAATGGGCTTCAATGGATGTTATTCGATGATATCTGACAAAGTTAGATGCAAACTCACTCAAATATATGAGAAATGTTGAAATTCGACTTCACATTAGGAAGATAGACTTTGAAAATTTTCAATTATTACAAAGTGACAGTTGACCTCAATGGTCTTCAATCGATGTTATTCGATGATATCTGAGAGAGTTAGATGCAAACTCACTCAAATATATGAGAAATGTTGAAATTCGACTTCAAATTAGGAAGATAGACTTTGAAAATTTTCCATATTTTCAAAGTGACAGTTGACCTCAATGGGCTTCAATGGATGTTATTCGATGATATCTGACAGAGTTAGATGCAAACTCACTCAAATATATGAGAAATGTTGAAATTCGACTTCACATTAGGAAGATAGACTTTGAAAATTTTCAATTATTACAAAGTGACAGTTGACCACAATGGTCTTCAATCGATGTTATTCGATGATATCTGACAGAGTTAGATGCAAACTCACTCAAATATATGAGAAATGTTGAAGTT
The DNA here is from genome assembly GCF_026230105.1 of Diorhabda sublineata. NCBI lineage: Eukaryota > Metazoa > Arthropoda > Insecta > Coleoptera > Chrysomelidae > Diorhabda > Diorhabda sublineata. Next base: position 19,175 of record NW_026614078.1, on the reverse strand, counting down.
CGACTTCAAATTAGGAAGATAGACTTTGAAAATTTTCCATATTTTCAAAGTGACAGTTGACCTCAATGGGCTTCAATGGATGTTATTCGATGATATCTGACAAAGTTAGTTGCAAACTCACTCAAATATATGAGAAATGTTGAAATTCGACTTCAAATTAGGAAGATAGACTTTGAAAATTTTCCATATTTTCAAAGTGACAGTTGACCTCAATGGGCTTCAATGGATGTTATTCGATGATATCTGACAAAGTTAGATGCAAACTCACTCAAATATATGAGAAATGTTGAAATTCGACTTCACATTAGGAAGATAGACTTTGAAAATTTTCCATATTTTCAAAGTGACAGTTGACCTCAATGGGCTTCAATGGATGTTATTCGATGATATCTGACAGAGTTAGATGCAAACTCACTCAAATATATGAGAAATGTTGAAATTCGACTTCACATTAGGAAGATAGACTTTGAAAATTTTCAATTATTACAAAGTGACAGTTGACCACAATGGTCTTCAATCGATGTTATTCGATGATATCTGACAAAGTTAGATGCAAACTCACTCAAATATATGAGAAATGTTGAAATTCGACTTCAAATTAGGAAGATAGACTTTGAAAATTTTCCATATTTTCAAAGTGACAGTTGACCTCAATGGGCTTCAATGGATGTTATTCGATGATATCTGACAAAGTTAGATGCAAACTCACTCAAATATATGAGAAATGTTGAAATTCGACTTCAAATTAGGAAGATAGACTTTGAAAATTTTCCATATTTTCAAAGTGACAGTTGACCTCAATGGGCTTCAATGGATGTTATTCGATGATATCTGACAAAGTTAGATGCAAACTCACTCAAATATATGAGAAATGTTGAAATTCGACTCCACATTAGGAAGATAGACTTTGAAAATTTTCAATTATTACAAAGTGACAGTTGACCTCAATGGTCTTCAATCGATGTTATTCGATGATATCTGAGAGAGTTAGATGCAAACTCACTCAAATATATGAGAAATGTTGAAATTCGACTTCAAATTAGGAAGATAGACTTTGAAAATTTTCCATATTTTCAAAGTGACAGTTGACCTCAATGGGCTTCAATGGATGTTATTCGATGATATCTGACAAAGTTAGATGCAAACTCACTCAAATATATGAGAAATGTTGAAATTCGACTTCAAATTAGGAAGATAGACTTTGAAAATTTTCCATATTTTCAAAGTGACAGTTGACCTCAATGGGCTTCAATGGATGTTATTCGATGATATCTGACAAAGTTAGATGCAAACTCACTCAAATATATGAGAAATGTTGAAATTCGACTCCACATTAGGAAGATAGACTTTGAAAATTTTCAATTATTACAAAGTGACAGTTGACCTCAATGGTCTTCAATCGATGTTATTCGATGATATCTGAGAGAGTTAGATGCAAACTCACTCAAATATATGAGAAATGTTGAAATTCGACTTCAAATTAGGAAGATAGACTTTGAAAATTTTCCATATTTTCAAAGTGACAGTTGACCTCAATGGGCTTCAATGGATGTTATTCGATGATATCTGACAAAGTTAGATGCAAACTCACTCAAATATATGAGAAATGTTGAAATTCGACTTCACATTAGGAAGATAGACTTTGAAAATTTTCCATATTTTCAAAGTGACAGTTGACCTCAATGGTCTTCAATCGATGTTATTCGATGATATCTGACAGAGTTAGATGCAAACTCACTCAAATATATGAGAAATGTTGAAATTCGACTTCAAATTAGGAAGATAGACTTTGAAAATTTTCCATATTTTCAAAGTGACAGTTGACCTCAATGGGCTTCAATGGATGTTATTCGATGATATCTGACAAAGTTAGATGCAAACTCACTCAAATATATGAGAAATGTTGAAATTCGACTTCAAATTAGGAAGATAGACTTTGAAAATTTTCCATATTTTCAAAGTGACAGTTGACCTCAATGGGCTTCAATGGATGTTATTCGATGATATCTGACAAAGTTAGATGCAAACTCACTCAAATATATGAGAAATGTTGAAATTCGACTTCAAATTAGGAAGATAGACTTTGAAAATTTTCCATATTTTCAAAGTGACAGTTGACCTCAATGGGCTTCAATGGATGTTATTCGATGATATCTGACAGAGTTAGATGCAAACTCACTCAAATATATGAGAAATGTTGAAATTCGACTTCAAATTAGGAAGATAGACTTTGAAAATTTTCCATATTTTCAAAGTGACAGTTGACCTCAATGGGCTTCAATGGATGTTATTCGATGATATCTGACAAAGTTAGATGCAAACTCACTCAAATATATGAGAAATGTTGAAATTCGACTTCAAATTAGGAAGATAGACTTTGAAAATTTTCCATATTTTCAAAGTGACAGTTGACCTCAATGGGCTTCAATGGATGTTATTCGATGATATCTGACAAAGTTAGATGCAAACTCACTCAAATATATGAGAAATGTTGAAATTCGACTTCAAATTAGGAAGATAGACTTTGAAAATTTTCCATATTTTCAAAGTGACAGTTGACCTCAATGGGCTTCAATGGATGTTATTCGATGATATCTGACAAAGTTAGATGCAAACTCACTCAAATATATGAGAAATGTTGAAATTCGACTTCAAATTAGGAAGATAGACTTTGAAAATTTTCCATATTTTCAAAGTGACAGTTGACCTCAATGGGCTTCAATGGATGTTATTCGATGATATCTGACAAAGTTAGATGCAAACTCACTCAAATATATGAGAAATGTTGAAATTCGACTTCAAATTAGGAAGATAGACTTTGAAAATTTTCCATATTTTCAAAGTGACAGTTGACCTCAATGGGCTTCAATGGATGTTATTCGATGATATCTGACAAAGTTAGATGCAAACTCACTCAAATATATGAGAAATGTTGAAATTCGACTTCACATTAGGAAGATAGACTTTGAAAATTTTCCATATTTTCAAAGTGACAGTTGACCTCAATGGGCTTCAATGGATGTTATTCGATGATATCTGACAGAGTTAGATGCAAACTCACTCAAATATATGAGAAATGTTGAAATTCGACTTCACATTAGGAAGATAGACTTTGAAAATTTTCAATTATTACAAAGTGACAGTTGACCACAATGGTCTTCAATCGATGTTATTCGATGATATCTGACAAAGTTAGATGCAAACTCACTCAAATATATGAGAAATGTTGAAATTCGACTTCAAATTAGGAAGATAGACTTTGAAAATTTTCCATATTTTCAAAGTGACAGTTGACCTCAATGGGCTTCAATGGATGTTATTCGATGATATCTGACAAAGTTAGATGCAAACTCACTCAAATATATGAGAAATGTTGAAATTCGACTTCAAATTAGGAAGATAGACTTTGAAAATTTTCCATATTTTCAAAGTGACAGTTGACCTCAATGGGCTTCAATGGATGTTATTCGATGATATCTGACAAAGTTAGATGCAAACTCACTCAAATATATGAGAAATGTTGAAATTCGACTCCACATTAGGAAGATAGACTTTGAAAATTTTCAATTATTACAAAGTGACAGTTGACCTCAATGGTCTTCAATCGATGTTATTCGATGATATCTGAGAGAGTTAGATGCAAACTCACTCAAATATATGAGAAATGTTGAAATTCGACTTCAAATTAGGAAGATAGACTTTGAAAATTTTCCATATTTTCAAAGTGACAGTTGACCTCAATGGGCTTCAATGGATGTTATTCGATGATATCTGACAGAGTTAGATGCAAACTCACTCAAATATATGAGAAATGTTGAAATTCGACTTCAAATTAGGAAGATAGACTTTGAAAATTTTCCATATTTTCAAAGTGACAGTTGACCTCAATGGGCTTCAATGGATGTTATTCGATGATATCTGACAAAGTTAGATGCAAACTCACTCAAATATATGAGAAATGTTGAAATTCGACTTCAAATTAGGAATATAGACTTTGAAAATTTTCCATATTTTCAAAGTGACAGTTGACCTCAATGGGCTTCAATGGATGTTATTCGATGATATCTGACAAAGTTAGATGCAAACTCACTCAAATATATGAGAAATGTTGAAATTCGACTTCAAATTAGGAAGATAGACTTTGAAAATTTTCCATATTTTCAAAGTGACAGTTGACCTCAATGGGCTTCAATGGATGTTATTCGATGATATCTGACAAAGTTAGATGCAAACTCACTCAAATATATGAGAAATGTTGAAATTCGACTTCAAATTAGGAAGATAGACTGAAAATTTTCCATATTTTCAAAGTGACAGTTGACCTCAATGGGCTTCAATGGATGTTATTCGATGATATCTGACAAAGTTAGATGCAAACTCACTCAAATATATGAGAAATGTTGAAATTCGACTTCAAATTAGGAAGATAGACTTTGAAAATTTTCCATATTTTCAAAGTGACAGTTGACCTCAATGGGCTTCAATGGATGTTATTCGATGATATCTGACAAAGTTAGATGCAATCTCACTCAAATATATGAGAAATGTTGAAATTCGACTTCAAATTAGGAAGATAGACTTTGAAAATTTTCCATATTTTCAAAGTGACAGTTGACCTCAATGGGCTTCAATGGATTTTATTCGATGATATCTGACAAAGTTAGATGCAAACTCACTCAAATATATGAGAAATGTTGAAATTCGACTTCACATTAGGAAGATAGACTTTGAAAATTTTCAATTATTACAAAGTGACAGTTGACCTCAATGGTCTTCAATCGATGTTATTCGATGATATCTGAGAGAGTTAGATGCAAACTCACTCAAATATATGAGAAATGTTGAAATTCGACTTCAAATTAGGAAGATAGACTTTGAAAATTTTCCATATTTTCAAAGTGACAGTTGACCTCAATGGGCTTCAATGGATGTTATTCGATGATATCTGACAAAGTTAGATGCAAACTCACTCAAATATATGAGAAATGTTGAAATTCGACTTCAAATTAGGAAGATAGACTTTGAAAATTTTCCATATTTTCAAAGTGACAGTTGACCTCAATGGGCGCTTCAATGGATGTTATTCGATGATATCTGACAAAGTTAGATGCAAACTCACTCAAATATATGAGAAATGTTGAAATTCGACTTCACATTAGGAAGATAGACTTTGAAAATTTTCAATTATTACAAAGTGACAGTTGACCTCAATGGTCTTCAATCGATGTTATTCGATGATATCTGAGAGAGTTAGATGCAAACTCACTCAAATATATGAGAAATGTTGAAATTCGACTTCAAATTAGGAAGATAGACTTTGAAAATTTTCCATATTTTCAAAGTGACAGTTGACCTCAATGGGCTTCAATGGATGTTATTCGATGATATCTGACAGAGTTAGATGCAAACTCACTCAAATATATGAGAAATGTTGAAATTCGACTTCAAATTAGGAAGATAGACTTTGAAAATTTTCCATATTTTCAAAGTGACAGTTGACCTCAATGGGCTTCAATGGATGTTATTCGATGATATCTGACAAAGATAGATGCAAACTCACTCAAATATATGAGAAATGTTGAAATTCGACTTCACATTAGGAAGATAGACTTTGAAAATTTTCCATATTTTCAAAGTGACAGTTGACCTCAATGGGCTTCAATGGATGTTATTCGATGATATCTGACAAAGTTAGATGCAAACTCACTCAAATATATGAGAAATGTTGAAATTCGACTTCAAATTAGGAAGATAGACTTTGAAAATTTTCCATATTTTCAAAGTGACAGTTGACCTCAATGGGCTTCAATGGATGTTATTCGATGATATCTGACAAAGTTAGATGCAAACTCACTCAAATATATGAGAAATGTTGAAATTCGACTTCACATTAGGAAGATAGACTTTGAAAATTTTCCATATTTTCAAAGTGACAGTTGACCTCAATGGGCTTCAATGGATGTTATTCGATGATATCTGACAGAGTTAGATGCAAACTCACTCAAATATATGAGAAATGTTGAAATTCGACTTCAAATTAGGAAGATAGACTTTGAAAATTTTCCATATTTTCAAAGTGACAGTTGACCTCAATGGGCTTCAATGGATGTTATTCGATGATATCTGACAGAGTTAGATGCAAACTCACTCAAATATATGAGAAATGTTGAAATTCGACTTCACATTAGGAAGATAGACTTTGAAAATTTTCAATTATTACAAAGTGACAGTTGACCACAATGGTCTTCAATCGATGTTATTCGATGATATCTGACAAAGTTAGATGCAAACTCACTCAAATATATGAGAAATGTTGAAATTCGACTTCAAATTAGGAAGATAGACTTTGAAAATTTTCCATATTTTCAAAGTGACAGTTGACCTCAATGGTCTTCAATGGATGTTATTCGATGATATCTGACAAAGTTAGATGCAAACTCACTCAAATATATGAGAAATGTTGAAATTCGACTTCAAATTAGGAAGATAGACTTTGAAAATTTTCCATATTTTCAAAGTGACAGTTGACCTCAATGGGCTTCAATGGATGTTATTCGATGATATCTGACAAAGTTAGATGCAAACTCACTCAAATATATGAGAAATGTTGAAATTCGACTTCACATTAGGAAGATAGACTTTGAAAATTTTCAATTATTACAAAGTGACAGTTGACCTCAATGGTCTTCAATCGATGTTATTCGATGATATCTGAGAGAGTTAGATGCAAACTCACTCAAATATATGAGAAATGTTGAAATTCGACTTCAAATTAGGAAGATAGACTTTGAAAATTTTCCATATTTTCAAAGTGACAGTTGACCTCAATGGGCTTCAATGGATGTTATTCGATGATATCTGACAGAGTTAGATGCAAACTCACTCAAATATATGAGAAATGTTGAAATTCGACTTCAAATTAGGAAGATAGACTTTGAAAATTTTCCATATTTTCAAAGTGACAGTTGACCTCAATGGGCTTCAATGGATGTTATTCGATGATATCTGACAAAGATAGATGCAAACTCACTCAAATATATGAGAAATGTTGAAATTCGACTTCACATTAGGAAGATAGACTTTGAAAATTTTCCATATTTTCAAAGTGACAGTTGACCTCAATGGGCTTCAATGGATGTTATTCGATGATATCTGACAGAGTTAGATGCAAACTCACTCAAATATATGAGAAATGTTGAAATTCGACTTCACATTAGGAAGATAGACTTTGAAAATTTTCAATTATTACAAAGTGACAGTTGACCACAATGGTCTTCAATCGATGTTATTCGATGATATCTGACAAAGTTAGATGCAAACTCACTCAAATATATGAGAAATGTTGAAATTCGACTTCAAATTAGGAAGATAGACTTTGAAAATTTTCCATATTTTCAAAGTGACAGTTGACCTCAATGGGCTTCAATGGATGTTATTCGATGATATCTGACAAAGTTAGATGCAAACTCACTCAAATATATGAGAAATGTTGAAATTCGACTTCAAATTAGGAAGATAGACTTTGAAAATTTTCCATATTTTCAAAGTGACAGTTGACCTCAATGGGCTTCAATGGATGTTATTCTATGATATCTGACAAAGTTAGATGCAAACTCACTCAAATATATGAGAAATGTTGAAATTCGACTTCACATTAGGAAGATAGACTTTGAAAATTTTCAATTATTACAAAGTGACAGTTGACCTCAATGGTCTTCAATCGATGTTATTCGATGATATATGACAGAGTTAGATGCAAACTCACTCAAATATATGAGAAATGTTGAAATTCGACTTCAAATTAGGAAGATAGACTTTGAAAATTTTCAATTATTACAAAGTGACAGTTGACCTCAATGGTCTTCAATCGATGTTATTCGATGATATCTGACAGAGTTAGATGCAAACTCACTCAAATATATGAGAAATGTTGAAATTCGACTTCACATTAGGAAGATAGACTTTGAAAATTTTCAATTATTACAAAGTGACAGTTGACCTCAATGGTCTTCAATGGATGTTATTCGATGATATCTGACAAAGTTAGATGCAAACTCACTCAAATATATGAGAAATGTTGAAATTCGACTTCAAATTAGGAAGATAGACTTTGAAAATTTTCCATATTTTCAAAGTGACAGTTGACCTCAATGGGCTTCAATGGATGTTATTCGATGATATCTGACAAAGTTAGATGCAAACTCACTCAAATATATGAGAAATGTTGAAATTCGACTTCACATTAGGAAGATAGACTTTGAAAATTTTCAATTATTACAAAGTGACAGTTGACCTCAATGGTCTTCAATCGATGTTATTCGATGATATCTGAGAGAGTTAGATGCAAACTCACTCAAATATATGAGAAATGTTGAAATTCGACTTCAAATTAGGAAGATAGACTTTGAAAATTTTCCATATTTTCAAAGTGACAGTTGACCTCAATGGGCTTCAATGGATGTTATTCGATGATATCTGACAGAGTTAGATGCAAACTCACTCAAATATATGAGAAATGTTGAAATTCGACTTCAAATTAGGAAGATAGACTTTGAAAATTTTCCATATTTTCAAAGTGACAGTTGACCTCAATGGGCTTCAATGGATGTTATTCGATGATATCTGACAAAGATAGATGCAAACTCACTCAAATATATGAGAAATGTTGAAATTCGACTTCACATTAGGAAGATAGACTTTGGAAATTTTCCATATTTTCAAAGTGACAGTTGACCTCAATGGGCTTCAATGGATGTTATTCGATGATATCTGACAGAGTTAGATGCAAACTCACTCAAATATATGAGAAATGTTGAAATTCGACTTCACATTAGGAAGATAGACTTTGAAAATTTTCAATTATTACAAAGTGACAGTTGACCACAATGGTCTTCAATCGATGTTATTCGATGATATCTGACAAAGTTAGATGCAAACTCACTCAAATATATGAGAAATGTTGAAATTCGACTTCAAATTAGGAAGATAGACTTTGAAAATTTTCCATATTTTCAAAGTGACAGTTGACCTCAATGGGCTTCAATGGATGTTATTCGATGATATCTGACAAAGTTAGATGCAAACTCACTCAAATATATGAGAAATGTTGAAATTCGACTTCAAATTAGGAAGATAGACTTTGAAAATTTTCCATATTTTCAAAGTGACAGTTGACCTCAATGGGCTTCAATGGATGTTATTCGATGATATCTGACAAAGTTAGATGCAAACTCACTCAAATATATGAGAAATGTTGAAATTCGACTTCACATTAGGAAGATAGACTTTGAAAATTTTCAATTATTACAAAGTGACAGTTGACCTCAATGGTCTTCAATCGATGTTATTCGATGATATCTGAGAGAGTTAGATGCAAACTCACTCAAATATATGAGAAATGTTGAAATTCGACTTCAAATTAGGAAGATAGACTTTGAAAATTTTCCATATTTTCAAAGTGACAGTTGACCTCAATGGGCTTCAATGGATGTTATTCGATGATATCTGACAGAGTTAGATGCAAACTCACTCAAATATATGAGAAATGTTGAAATTCGACTTCAAATTAGGAAGATAGACTTTGAAAATTTTCCATATTTTCAAAGTGACAGTTGACCTCAATGGGCTTCAATGGATGTTATTCGATGATATCTGACAAAGATAGATGCAAACTCACTCAAATATATGAGAAATATTGAAATTCGACTTCAAATTAGGAAGATAGACTTTGAAAATTTTCCATATTTTCAAAGTGACAGTTGACCTCAATGGGCTTCAATGGATGTTATTCGATGATATCTGACAAAGTTAGATGCAAACTCACTCAAATATATGAGAAATGTTGAAATTCGACTTCAAATTAGGAAGATAGACTTTGAAAATTTTCCATATTTTCAAAGTGACAGTTGACCTCAATGGGCTTCAATGGATGTTATTCGATGATATCTGACAAAGTTAGATGCAAACTCACTCAAATATATGAGAAATGTTGAAATTCGACTTCACATTAGGAAGATAGACTTTGAAAATTTTCCATATTTTCAAAGTGACAGTTGACCTCAATGGGCTTCAATGGATGTTATTCGATGATATCTGACAAAGTTAGATGCAAACTCACTCAAATATATGAGAAATGTTGAAATTCGACTTCAAATTAGGAAGATAGACTTTGAAAATTTTCCATATTTTCAAAGTGACAGTTGACCTCAATGGGCTTCAATGGATGTTATTCGATGATATCTGACAAAGTTAGATGCAAACTCACTCAAATATATGAGAAATGTTGAAATTCGACTTCACATTAGGAAGATAGACTTTGAAAATTTTCCATATTTTCAAAGTGACAGTTGACCTCAATGGGCTTCAATAGATGTTATTCGATGATATCTGACAAAGTTAGATGCAAACTCACTCAAATATATGAGAAATGTTGAAATTCGACTTCACATTAGGAAGATAGACTTTGAAAATTTTCAATTATTACAAAGTGACAGTTGACCTCAATGGGCTTCAATGGATGTTATTCGATGATATCTGACAAAGTTAGATGCAAACTCACTCAAATATATGAGAAATGTTGAAATTCGACTTCACATTAGGAAGATAGACTTTGAAAATTTTCAATTATTACAAAGTGACAGTTGACCTCAATGGTCTTCAATCGATGTTATTCGATGATATATGACAGAGTTAGATGCAAACTCACTCAAATATATGAGAAATGTTGAAATTCGACTTCAAATTAGGAAGATAGACTTTGAAAATTTTCAATTATTACAAAGTGACAGTTGACCTCAATGGTCTTCAATCGATGTTATTCGATGATATCTGACAGAGTTAGATGCAAACTCACTCAAATATATGAGAAATGTTGAAATTCGACTTCACATTAGGAAGATAGACTTTGAAAATTTTCAATTATTACAAAGTGACAGTTGACCTCAATGGTCTTCAATCGATGTTATTCGATGATATCTGACAGAGTTAGATGCAAACTCACTCAAATATATGAGAAATGTTGAAATTCGAGTTCAAATTAGGAACATAGACTTTGAAAATTTTCCATATTTTCAAAGTGACAGTTGACCTCAATGGGCTTCAATGGATGTTATTCGATGATATCTGACAAAGTTAGATGCAAACTCACTCAAATATATGAGAAATGTTGAAATTCGACTTCAAATTAGGAAGATAGACTTTGAAAATTTTCCATATTTTCAAAGTGACAGTTGACCTCAATGGGCTTCAATGGATGTTATTCGATGATATCTGACAAAGTTAGATGCAAACTCACTCAAATATATGAGAAATGTTGAAATTCGACTTCACATTAGGAAGATAGACTTTGAAAATTTTCCATATTTTCAAAGTGACAGTTGACCTCAATGGGCTTCAATGGATGTTATTCGATGATATCTGACAAAGTTAGATGCAAACTCACTCAAATATATGAGAAATGTTGAAATTCGACTTCAAATTAGGAAGATAGACTTTGAAAATTTTCCATATTTTCAAAGTGACAGTTGACCTCAATGGGCTTCAATGGATGTTATTCGATGATATCTGACAAAGTTAGATGCAAACTCACTCAAATATATGAGAAATGTTGAAATTCGACTTCACATTAGGAAGATAGACTTTGAAAATTTTCCATATTTTCAAAGTGACAGTTGACCTCAATGGGCTTCAATAGATGTTATTCGATGATATCTGACAAAGTTAGATGCAAACTCACTCAAATATATGAGAAATGTTGAAATTCGACTTCACATTAGGAAGATAGACTTTGAAAATTTTCAATTATTACAAAGTGACAGTTGACCTCAATGGGCTTCAATGGATGTTATTCGATGATATCTGACAAAGTTAGATGCAAACTCACTCAAATATATGAGAAATGTTGAAATTCGACTTCACATTAGGAAGATAGACTTTGAAAATTTTCAATTATTACAAAGTGACAGTTGACCTCAATGGTCTTCAATCGATGTTATTCGATGATATATGACAGAGTTAGATGCAAACTCACTCAAATATATGAGAAATGTTGAAATTCGACTTCAAATTAGGAAGATAGACTTTGAAAATTTTCAATTATTACAAAGTGACAGTTGACCTCAATGGTCTTCAATCGATGTTATTCGATGATATCTGACAGAGTTAGATGCAAACTCACTCAAATATATGAGAAATGTTGAAATTCGACTTCACATTAGGAAGATAGACTTTGAAAATTTTCAATTATTACAAAGTGACAGTTGACCTCAATGGTCTTCAATCGATGTTATTCGATGATATCTGACAGAGTTAGATGCAAACTCACTCAAATATATGAGAAATGTTGAAATTCGAGTTCAAATTAGGAACATAGACTTTGAAAATTTTCCATATTTACAAAGTGACAGTTGACCTCAATGGGCTTCAATTGATGTTATTCGATGACATCTGACAAAGTTAGATGCAAACTCACTCAAATATATGAGAAATGTTGAAATTCGGTTTCAAATTAGGAAGATAGACTTTAAAAATTTTCAATTATTACAAAGTGACAGTTGACCTCAATGGTCTTCAATCGATGTTATTCGATGATATCTGTTAGAGTTAGATGCAAACTCACTCAAATATATGAGAAATGTTGAAATTCGACTTCACATTAGGAAGATAGACTTTGAAAATTTTCAATTATTACAAAGTGACAGTTGACCACAATGGTCTTCAATCGATGTTATACGATTATATTTGACAGAGTTAGATGCAAACTCACTCAAATATATGAGAAATGTTGAAATTCGACTTCAAATTAGGAAGACAGACTTTGAAAATTTTCAATTATTACAAAGTGACAGTTGACCTCAATGGTCTTCAATCGATGTTATTCGATGATATCTAACAGAGTTAGATGCAAACTCACTCAAATATATGAGAAATGTTGAAATTCTACTTCAAATTAGGAAGATAGACTTTGAAAATTTTCAATTATTACAAAGTGACAGTTGACCTCAATGGTCTTCAATCGATGTTATTCGATGATATCTGACAAAGTTAGATGCAAACTCACTCAAATATATGAGAAATGTTGAAATTCTACTTCACATTAGGAAGATAGACTTTGAAAATTTTCAATTATTACAAAGTGACAGTTGACCTCAATGGTCTTCAATCGATGTTATTCGATGATATCTGACAGAGTTAGATGCAAACTCACTCAAATATGTGAGAAATGTTGAAATTCGACTTCAAATTAGGAAGATAGACTTTGAAAATTTTCAATTATTACAAAGTGACAGTTGACCTCAATGGTCTTCAATCGATGTTATTCGATGATATCTGACAGAGTTAGATGCAAACTCACTCAAATATATGAGAAATGTTGAAATTCGACTTCACATTAGGAAGATAGACTTTGAAAATTTTCCATATTTTCAAAGTGACAGTTGACCTCAATGGGCTTCAATGGATGTTATTCGATGATATCTGACAAAGTTAGATGCAAACTCACTCAAATATATGAGAAATGTTGAAATTCGACTTCACATTAGGAAGATAGACTTTGAAAATTTTCAATTATTACAAAGTGACAGTTGACCTCAATGGGCTTCAATGGATGTTATTCGATGATATCTGACAAAGTTAGATGCAAACTCACTCAAATATATGAGAAATGTTGAAATTCGACTTCACATTAGGAAGATAGACTTTGAAAATTTTCAATTATTACAATGTGACAGTTGACCTCAATGGGTTTCAATGGATGTTATTCGATGATATCTGACAAAGTTAGATGCAAACTCACTCAAATATATGAGAAATGTTGAAATTCGACTTCAAATTAGGAAGATAGACTTTGAAAATTTTCAATTATTACAAAGTGACAGTTGACCTCAATGGTCTTCAATCGATGTTATTCGATGATATCTGACAGAGTTAGATGCAAACTCACTCAAATATATGAGAAATGTTGAAATTCGACTTCACATTAGGAAGATAGACTTTGAAAATTTTCAATTATTACAAAGTGACAGTTGACCTCAATGGGCTTCAATGGATGTTATTCGATGATATCTGACAATGTTAGATGCAAACTCACTCAAATATATGAGAAATGTTGAAATTCGACTTCAAATTAGGAAGATAGACTTTGAAAATTTTCAATTATTACAAAGTGACAGTTGAACTCAATGGTCTTCAATCGATGTTATTCGATGATATCTGACAGAGTTAGATGCAAACTCACTCAAATATATGAGAAATGTTGAAATTCGACTTCACATTAGGAAGATAGACTTTGAAAATTTTCAATTATTACAAAGTGACAGTTGACCACAATGGTCTTCAATCGATGTTATTCGATTATATTTGACAGAGTTAGATGCAAACTCACTCAAATATATGAGAAATGTTGAAATTCGACTTCACATTAGGAAGATAGACTTTGAAAATTTTCCATATTTTCAAAGTGACAGTTGACCTCAATGGGCTTCAATGGATGTTATTCGATGATATCTGACAAAGTTAGATGCAAACTCACTCAAATATATGAGAAATGTTGAAATTCGACTTCACATTAGGAAGATAGACTTTGAAAATTTTCAATTATTACAAAGTGACAGTTGACCTCAATGGGCTTCAATGGATGTTATTCGATGATATCTGACAAAGTTAGATGCAAACTCACTCAAATATATGAGAAATGTTGAAATTCGACTTCACATTAGGAAGATAGACTTTGAAAATTTTCAATTATTACAATGTGACAGTTGACCTCAATGGGTTTCAATGGATGTTATTCGATGATATCTGACAAAGTTAGATGCAAACTCACTCAAATATATGAGAAATGTTGAAATTCGACTTCAAATTAGGAAGATAGACTTTGAAAATTTTCAATTATTACAAAGTGACAGTTGACCTCAATGGTCTTCAATCGATGTTATTCGATGATATCTGACAGAGTTAGATGCAAACTCACTCAAATATATGAGAAATGTTGAAATTCGACTTCACATTAGGAAGATAGACTTTGAAAATTTTCAATTATTACAAAGTGACAGTTGACCTCAATGGGCTTCAATGGATGTTATTCGATGATATCTGACAATGTTAGATGCAAACTCACTCAAATATATGAGAAATGTTGAAATTCGACTTCAAATTAGGAAGATAGACTTTGAAAATTTTCAATTATTACAAAGTGACAGTTGAACTCAATGGTCTTCAATCGATGTTATTCGATGATATCTGACAGAGTTAGATGCAAACTCACTCAAATATATGAGAAATGTTGAAATTCGACTTCACATTAGGAAGATAGACTTTGAAAATTTTCAATTATTACAAAGTGACAGTTGACCACAATGGTCTTCAATCGATGTTATTCGATTATATTTGACAGAGTTAGATGCAAACTCACTCAAATATATGAGAAATGTGGAAATTCGACTTCAAATTAGGAAGATAGACTTTGAAAATTTTCAATTATTACAAAGTGACAGTTGACCTCAATGGTCTTCAATCGATGTTATTCGATGATATCTAACAGAGTTAGATGCAAACTCACTCAAATATATGAGAAATGTTGAAATTCGACTTCAAATTAGGAAGATAGACTTTGAAAATTTTCCATATTTTCAAAGTGACAGTTGACCTCAATGGGCTTCAATGGATGTTATTCGATGATATCTGACAAAGTTAGATGCAAACTCACTCAAATATATGAGAAATGTTGAAATTCGACTTCACATTAGGAAGATAGACTTTGAAAATTTTCAATTATTACAAAGTGACAGTTGACCTCAATGGTCTTCAATCGATGTTATTCGATGATATCTGACAAAGTTAGATGCAAACTCACTCAAATATATGAGAAATGTTGAAATTCGACTTCACATTAGGAAGATAGACTTTGAAAATTTTCAATTATTACAAAGTGACAGTTGACCTCAATGGTCTTCAATCGATGTTATTCGATGATATATGACAGAGTTAGATGCAAACTCACTCAAATATATGAGAAATGTTGAAATTCGACTTCAAATTAGGAAGATAGACTTTGAAAATTTTCAATTATTACAAAGTGACAGTTGACCTCAATGGGCTTCAATGGATGTTATTCGATGATATCTGACAAAGTTAGATGCAAACTCACTCAAATATATGAGAAATGTTGAAATTCGACTTCACATTAGGAAGATAGACTTTGAAAATTTTCAATTATTACAAAGTGACAGTTGACCTCAATGGTCTTCAATCGATGTTATTCGATGATATCTGACAGAGTTAGATGCAAACTCACTCAAATATATGAGAAATGTTGAAATTCGAGTTCAAATTAGGAACATAGACTTTGAAAATTTTCCATATTTACAAAGTGACAGTTGACCTCAATGGGCTTCAATTGATGTTATTCGATGACATCTGACAAAGTTAGATGCAAACTCACTCAAATATATGAGAAATGTTGAAATTCGGTTTCAAATTAGGAAGATAGACTTTGAAAATTTTCAATTATTACAAAGTGACAGTTGACCTCAATGGTCTTCAATCGATGTTATTCGATGATATCTGTTAGAGTTAGATGCAAACTCACTCAAATATATGAGAATTGTTGAAATTCGACTTCACATTAGGAAGATAGACTTTGAAAATTTTCAATTATTACAAAGTGACAGTTGACCACAATGGTCTTCAATCGATGTTATTCGATTATATTTGACAGAGTTAGATGCAAACTCACTCAAATATATGAGAAATGTTGAAATTCGACTTCAAATTAGGAAGATAGACTTTGAAAATTTTCAATTATTACAAAGTGACAGTTGACCTCAATGGTCTTCAATCGATGTTATTCGATGATATCTAACAGAGTTAGATGCAAACTCACTCAAATATATGAGAAATGTTGAAATTCGACTTCAAATTAGGAAGATAGACTTTGAAAATTTTCCATATTTTCAAAGTGACAGTTGACCTCAATGGGCTTCAATGGATGTTATTCGATGATATCTGACAAAGTTAGATGCAAACTCACTCAAATATATGAGAAATATTGAAATTCGACTTCACATTAGGAAGATAGACTTTGAAAATTTTCAACTATTACAAAGTGACAGTTGACCTCAATGGTCTTCAATCGATGTTATTCGATGATATCTGACAAAGTTAGATGCAAACTCACTCAAATATATGAGAAATGTTGAAATTCTACTTCACATTAGGAAGATAGACTTTGAAAATTTTCAATTATTACAAAGTGACAGTTGACCTCAATGGTCTTCAATCGATGTTATTCGATGATATCTGACAGAGTTAGATGCAAACTCACTCAAATATATGAGAAATGTTGAAATTCGACTTCAAATTAGGAAGATAGATTTTGAAAATTTTCAATTATTACAAAGTGACAGTTGACCTCAATGGTCTTCAATCGATGTTATTCGATGATATCTGACAGAGTTAGATGCAAACTCACTCAAATATATGAGAAATGTTGAAATTCGACTTCACATTAGGAAGATAGACTTTGAAAATTTTCAATTATTACAAAGTGACAGTTGACCTCAATGGTCTTCAATCGATGTTATTCGATGATATCTGATAGAGTTAGATGCAAACTCACTCAAATATAAGAGAAATGTTGAAATTCGAGTTCAAATTAGGAACATAGACTTTGAAAATTTTCCATATTTACAAAGTGACAGTTGACCTCAATGGGCTTCAATTGATGTTATTCGATGACATCTGACAAAGTTAGATGCAAACTCACTCAAATATATGAGAAATGTTGAAATTCGGTTTCAAATTAGGAAGATAGACTTTGAAAATTTTCAATTATTACAAAGTGACAGTTGACCTCAATGGTCTTCAATCGATGTTATTCGATGATATCTGACAGAGTTAGATGCAAACTCACTCAAATATATGAGAAATGTTGAAATTCGACTTCACATTAGGAAGATAAACTTTGAAAATTTTCAATTATTACAAAGTGACAGTTGACCACAATGGTCTTCAATCGATGTTATTCGATTATATTTGACAGAGTTAGATGCAAACTCACTCAAATATATGAGAAATGTTGAAATTCGACTTCAAATTAGGAAGATAGACTTTGAAAATTTTCAATTATTACAAAGTGACAGTTGACCTCAATGGTCTTCAATCGATGTTATTCGATGATATATAACAGAGTTAGATGCAAACTCACTCAAATATATGAGAAATGTTGAAATTCGACTTCAAATTAGGAAGATAGACTTTGAAAATTTTCCATATTTTCAAAGTGACAGTTGACCTCAATGGGCTTTAGTGGATGTTATTCGATGATATCTGACAAAGTTAGATGCAAACTCACTCAAATATATGAGAAATGTTGAAATTCGACTTCACATTAGGAAGATAGACTTTGAAAATTTTCAATTATTACAAAGTGACAGTTGACCTCAATGGTCTTCAATCGATGTTATTCGATGATATCTGACAAAGTTAGATGCAAACTCACTCAAATATATGAGAAATGTTGAAATTCGACTTCACATTAGGAAGATAGACTTTGAAAATTTTCAATTATTACAAAGTGACAGTTGACCTCAATGGTCTTCAATCGATGTTATTCGATGATATCTGACAGAGTTAGATGCAAACTCACTCAAATATATGAGAAATGTTGAAATTCGACTTCAAATTAGGAAGATAGACTTTGAAAATTTTCAATTATTACAAAGTGACAGTTGACCTCAATGGTCTTCAATCGATGTTATTCGATGATATCTGACAGAGTTAGATGCAAACTCACTCAAATATATGAGAAATGTTGAAATTCGACTTCACATTAGGAAGATAGACTTTGAAAATTTTCAATTATTACAAAGTGACAGTTGACCTCAATGGTCTTCAATCGATGTTATTCGATGATATCTGACAGAGTTAGATGCAAACTCACTCAAATATATGAGAAATGTTGAAATTCGAGTTCAAATTAGGAACATAGACTTTGAAAATTTTCCATATTTACAAAGTGACAGTTGACCTCAATGGGCTTCAATTGATGTTATTCGATGACATCTGACAAAGTTAGATGCAAACTCACTCAAATATATGAGAAATGTTGAAATTCGACTTCAAATTAGGAAGATAGACTTTGAAAATTTTCAATTATTACAAAGTGACAGTTGACCTCA